>NC_091692.1:72341875-72991250 GCF_041296265.1 Equus caballus | reverse complement strand
ACCACCAGAGTTACACCTGTAGTTAAAAATTTGGGCTATCACTCATTCCAATGAGAGAAAGTGTACACAATAGAAACTGTGGAGTGTCTCAATTATAGCACATTAGAAAGATCTTGTTATAGGATCTGGACTTACGTTAGGTGATTTCAGGGAGGATGTAAGCGGCTTAGCTCTGTATTGGATGTTGTCAGGAAGTGGGGGTAATTTTATGGCTGCATGTTTTAACAGTCTATCTGTAGTAAGGGAAGACTAGTGAGAGGATAAAGCTATAATTGGTAAAGAAGCAACAGTCACTCAAATTAGCTGAAGACAGGAATTTCTTCTTTCACCACATATATATATATATACATATTTCTCACACCACAACACTTCTGACACCAGATGTTTGGGCATTTTCCCCATACCAACCAATTCTTCAACTCTCCAGACACCAAATAGGTGTCCTACAACCTAATTTAATTCTCACGCTACCCAGAATTAGTGCAGACCTCATAGGTTAAGACTGCCCTACCTCTCTTTAGACACCAATCACAGGTTGTCACCTGTGCTTCTGGCCAACTGGCTATAAATCAGAGATTCCAACACCCTCTCCTCAGGTTTGATATTTGCTAGAATAGCTGACAAAACTCAGGAAAACAGTTTACGTGCTGGATTTCCAGTTTATCATAAAAGAATACAACTCAGGATCAGACAGATGGAAGAGACGCATAGGGCAAAGTGTAGGGAAAGAGACGCAGAGCTTCTATGTCCCCACCATGTGTGCCACCTTTCCAGAATCTCCATGTGTTCACCAACCTGGAATCGCTACAAATCCCTTCAGATAAGGTTTTTTATAGAGATTTCAATGAGTAGATATGATAGATTCCATTATTGGTCATTGGTGATTAACTAAACGTAGGGGGCAGTAATGAAAGTTCCAACCCTCTATTCACATGGTTAGTTACCCTGGCAATCAGCCTCCCCCACTTCTAGGAACCCCAGGCCACCTGTCATCTCATTAGCATACAAAAAGATAGAGATTCCCAGGGTTTCAGGAACTATATGTCAGGAAAAAGGGTCAGAGACCAAATATTATCAGGAACGGGGGCCAGAGACCAAATATATATTTCCTATTATGTCACAGGGATGTTTGGTACCCTGTGGCATGGTCAATTTTCATGTTTTTTATGTGTATGTTTACGAAATGTTATAGACTGCATTGTGTTTCCTGAAAAATCCTATGTTGAAGCCCTAACTCCAAATCTTACTGTATTCAGAGGGAGGGCCTTTAGGGAAGTAATTACGGCTAAATGAGATCATAAGAGTGGGCCCTAATCTGATAGGACTGGTGCCCTCATAAGAAGAGAGAAGACACCAGAAAACTCTCTCCTGTGCGTACATAGAAAAAGTCACGTGAAAAAGCATTGTCTACAAGTCAGGAAGAGAAATCTCACCAGAAACCAAATCTGCCAGCATCTCTATCTGGGACTGCTAGATTCCAGAACTGTGAGAACAAACTTCTGTTCTTTAAGCCATCCAGTCCCTGGTATTATGTATGGCAAGCTGAGCAGACAAATACACGGAGGCATCTTGTTTTTATGTCGATCGATCATACTCACAGAGTGAACATGGCTGATATTGATGTTCTGTGAAATTGTTCATTTCAATACGGGAACACCCTAGCTTATTTCTGACTGCCAGGCCAGTTTATAGCAACACTAAGGTCTGGTTGATAGTATCAAGCCAGCTCCAGGATGTTATGGGCTGCTTTTCTCTTTCTCATCTTTTATCCTTCACAGGCATTTCCCCCCTCCAAAACTTGTATATATCTAATTTACTATTGCAGTGTGTTTCTTGAAGGATCTGAACTAATATGGGTGGTATTTTGAATGGTTTAAGAAAATACGCAGTAAGATGAAGTTTTTTTGAGGAAGATTGGCCCTGAGCTAACACCTGTGCCCATCTTCCTCTATTTTATATGTGGGATGCCTGCCATAGCATGGCTTGATATGCGGTGCATAGGTGTGCTCCTGGGATGCCAATTGGCGAACCCCTGGCCACAGAACTGGAGCCATGAACTTAACTGCTATGCCACCAGGCCGGCCCCCTACGATGCAGTTTTAAGGCTATCCATCATCATCCCCTGGCAGGGAAGACTGCATCCTGGGTGGATCATGGAGCACTATACACAAGGTAGCAGGCCTATTTCTGGAAGATTTTATCAGTGGTAACCTGGGAAATCATCCCACTGGTGAGAGATGCCTTGACTGGTTGGTGAGATGATGCAGGCATTAGAAAGTTCTAAGGGAAATAATGTTTACAAGAGCAGTAAAACTGCTTGTTTACTACTAAGTTACATTAATGTCCTGCAGTGGGATGATTAAGAAGAAACTGAAGGCAATTAACACTTAAAGGATAAAGTCAGAGCTTAAGAATCTATTTGGTAGCATATAAAAAGGCCATTTTCTCCTACAGTGGAAGAGTCATTCAGATGAGTATAAAACTCAGGATCTGATAATCATGGTCAGAGAGTGTCAGAGATGTTTAAATTTTGTCAAGGCTGGTTGGTATGCTAAAGTTAGTCATAATTTGCAAAACCTGGGACCCTGAAATGGGTGATAGGCTGTCTCTGTGGAAGCTCCTGAGGATTTTGGGTCTGTAGACTACTCAGAGATTGAAGAAGTGACCCATCTCTGTGTAGTAGATGTAGCATTTCCCCATGCAGGAAGACCCTTAAGACCTTTACAAAGTGATAGGTACTTTCCTAACTATTAGACCCAAAACAAGGGTAATACCATCATAAGCTGCCTGGGGACCTGGTGAAACTGATGAGGGTGGAAAGTAATTACACCTCAAAGGAAATGTAAGATCTAGTTAGCATATCCCATTATGAGTCAGGGAGTATCCTTGAGATTCTATTTGAGACTTCAAGGGGCCTGGAACATAAGACTGAATAAGAAAGAATTAATTGTCATGAGGTATTTTCCCAGAAGTAACAGCTTGGCAAATACCTCAAAGAATGAGACAAACTTTCTGCTAGTGTGGCTCTTAAAAGCCTGGAGAAAATAATGGCCAGAGCTACACAAAGTGTAAATAAATGCCTGAGTTGCCCTGACAGATAGTAAGGATGATATCAAACAGCTCAGGTAGGTGGGCCCGCTGACTGGATATGTTATTTGAGGCCATAAGACCCACCACAGGATTATGTTCTTTGCGGTGGCCAAAACGACATCACTCATTTTGATAATGTTGGTCATCAAAGAACAAGCTGATGAGAGTGACACAGGAATCAATAAAATATTTGGTGGTCGTTCTCCATTTACGGCTTCCAGAAAAAATGTAGGACTCCAGTTAAATTTGAACTTCAGATAAACAAGAATGTTTTGGTGGTATAAATATATCCTTAATATTGCATGGTTCATATTCCATGAAAATTTCACTACATAAGAGGGCTGATGATGGCAGAGGTAGTCATAAAGCAGGGCTCATTATTAGTCATGTGCTGATGTGGCCCCAAAGTAATTGATGCACTTAATTAGCTGTGGCACTTAATCATCAGAAGCCAGTGTGCAAAAAATGCCAAAATATCAGGCAAGGTTAGCAGAGGAAGCAAGAGGGCTTGACTTGCAGGTAGTTGTGGAGATGACTAATAGAACATGGCATCCTAATAAACAAGTAACCAACAAGAGTTCTGCTATGCAGGAATGTAAATCAGAAGGTGGTGAGAATGGAGAAGGAGGGAGCTAAGGGAAGTCATCCAAAGAAAAAGTCATGGTGCCTTGCTCAGTAGCCAGACTTCAGCCTGTTTTCTGATCTGTAATCCTTTGATGGAGGTAGTGGCTAGGCATTTAACAGGAAGAAACATGCAACCCTTTGAAAAGTCTATACCATAACAATTTTACCAGTCTTTCACCCACTGCCATTTACTCAAGTGAAAGTACACTGAGGAAAGGAGAATTCCAGACATCTTGAGGACTATTGGACACGGTTTGGCTTGACATTGACATCTGTTGAATCTCCAGAAAGAATAATACCTTACAATGGCCAGGTAATAAATGGATAACTGTTTAAAGTTTAGTGTATAGTGGGCCCATTGAGCCATGGATCTACCCAGTGGTCATTTCCTCAGTCCCTGAGGGTATAATTGAGATTGACATATTGGACAGTTGGAGTAACTCCAACATTTCGATCTTGGCTTATGGATTAAATGCTATTGTAGTGTTGAAAGGTGAATAGAATCCTGTGAAACTCTCCATCTACCTTGGCCAAGATAGTAAATAAAAAAATTGCTTAATAGGTGTCAGATATTAGGGATCCCACGAAAGACGTAAAGGATCAAAGGGTGGTAGTCCCAATCATAAATCTTGAAGAATTATTAGAGAAGGACACTAGCTTAACAAAGCATTACCCTTATTGTAACTTCTACGTTGGATATGGTATCAATGCTAAATGAATTCAATTCCAGAATGTAGCAAATTCTGCCTAGTAGAGAAGAGACTAATACTGCTTTCAACTTTGGTAAACTGGCAGGAGGAAGAGGGGTGTGCCAAAGAGAATGGGAAGAAGTAACCTACCAAATTCCTATATATTGTTTGTCAGTCATGTTTAAGATGATATGATTTACTAAAATCTTAGCTTTAAATTTTGAAGACTCTAAGAGACACAGCAAGTCTTCACCTCCCCAACAACTTCTCACAAGTCTTTATCAAAAGCGTGGAGGTAATAAATAGAAGGCTGAGGAGAGGGCAAGAGAACTAGTGATGATCACCCTTAAAAGACACTGGGCTGCCAAGAGTGACTATGCTCCATAACAAATTGCTTCAAACTTGGGTGCTTAAAACAACATGTATTTATTGTCTTATGATTTCTGGGTCTAGAATCCAGGAATAGCCTATGTTGACCCTCTACAGAGGGCCACACAAGGCTGCAATTAAGTTTTACCTTCTAATGTCTCTCCAGCCATTGGCATATTTCATTCCCTTGATTAATAGCAGATGGCTTATTAAAAGCCAGCCTGAGCAAGTGGAGGAGAGAGGTAAAGGGAAGGAGGGGAGGGAGAGAGAAGAACTGACTACAGAGATAGGCGCTGCATTCTTAGGTACTCATGTACACATAATCACGTACATCTTGTCACATTTGCCAAATCCATTGGTTAGAAGTAATTAGAAGAATTTATGGGTCCTGTCCATATTAAATCAGAAGGTATTATACAAAGGTATGAATAACAGGAGGTTCAGGGCATGAGTATTGCCTTAAAATCTGTTTTCCATACCAAGTAAAAAGCAGCAGACTGTTGAAGTATATTGTATAGGAGAGCTAAGAAAAATTCACTTAAGACACTATAGGTCAAATGTTTGATGCTAAACAAAGCTTGGAAAGAGACTGCCTGATAGCAAAAAGCCTAGGGTGAGAGGATGGGGCTTGAGAGCAAAGATAATTTCCAAGGCACCTAAAAGCTGGCATCCTAACTCTAAAGCAGGAGGAACTACAACATTTTTTATGAAGGTGAATGCTCTATTCTTATAGAAAGTGTAGAAACATCACCAAAGCCTTTCTGGTGCTCAGACAAGTCCCGCTGAAGAGCAGGCCCAGATCTTGCCACCAAAACATTTGAAGCCAGTGTCTAACTGCTTCTAACTGAATTTGCAACAAATATCAGGCCCAGATGAACTACAGATTCCGCTAACTCAGTCACCTTCTAGTAGCCTGGCAAAAGAAGAGATGTATTCTTCTCTGGGGATAAATATTATTTACTTCAGTCTCTACTTAGTCTTTGTACACAATGCTGAGAATAAAATTTTAATGAACTGTGGGACACACAAAAAAGGAAGAAAATGTGACGTAAGATCAAGAGAAGCAGATCAAGATGTGGTCTTGACAGTCTAATGATCAAATATGAGCATTAAAGGAACTGTGATAAATATGTTAAATGACTTAGTGGAAAAGGTTGAGAACATACATGGACAAATGGGGAATCTCTACAGACAGAAATTATTTTTAAAAAAGAATAAAATGGAAATGCTAGAAATGAAAAAATATATATTATCAGAAATAAAGGATTAATTTGATGTACCTAGCAACATTAGGGAATCGGTAGAATAAAGGATCAGTAGACTTAAAGATAGATCGATAGTAGGGCCGGCCCCGTGCCCTAGTAGTTAAGTTTGCGCATTGCACTTCAGCAGCGCAGGGTTTCGCCAGTTCAGATCCTGGGTGGGGACATGGCACCGCTCATTAGACCATGATGAGGTGGTGACCCACATGCCACAACTAGAAGAACCCACAACTAAAATATACAACTACATACTGGGGGGATTTGGGGAGAAAAAGCAGGAAAAGAAAAGTAAAAAAAAAAAAACGAGATTGGCAACAGTTATTAGCTCAGGTGCCAATCCTTAAAAAAGAAAAGAACTAAATTGGCTTTCTCAAGCTCTTTAAAAAAAAAAAAAAAAAAGATATGTCAGTAGAAACTATCCAAACTTAAGTAGAAAATTGAAAGTGGAAAAAAAAAAAAAAAGAAAAGAAGGTCAGAAATGTGTGGGACAAAATCAAGTTGTTTAATATATGTATAATTGGAGTCTCCAGTAAAGAGAAGAAAGAGAATACAACAGAAGAAATGTTTGAAGATGTAATGTATGAGAATTTTGCAAAATTACTAAAAGACTAACCACAGATCCAAGAAACTTAGTGAACTTCAGGAAAGATAAAAACAAAAGTACAGCTGGGCGTATTTTAGATTAATGTTAAAAACATCAAAGTTAAGGGAAAATTCTTAAAAGCAGTAAGAAGAAATGTCATATTCCACAAAGGGAAAAGTAATACAAATGACAGCTGATTTCTCATGACAAATTAAAAAGACAGTAGAGAGATATCTTTCAAACACTGAATGAAAATAAAATTCAACCTGGGATTATATGCCCAGTGAAAATATCCTTCAAAACTGACGATGAAATAAAACCATTTTCTGACAGACAGAACCTGAGAGATTTCATTTCTAACAGATATGCACTTTAATTCCTCCAATTAATGGGAAATGACAAAAGATGGAAGCCTGAATCTATAAGAAGTGTGTCTTAGTCTGTTACTGGGTAACAGACTGGGTAGTTTATAGACTACTAAAATTTATTTCTTACAGTTCTGGAGACTGAGAAGTTCAAGATAAAATTGCCATCATGGTCATCTTCTGGTGAGGGCCCCTTTCATAGCCAGCACCTTCTTTCTATGTCCTCACATGGTGGGGGGGGGGGGGCTAGGGACCTCTCTGGAGCCACTTTTATAAGAGCACTGATCTTATTCCTGAGGGCTCTACCCTCATGACCTAGGCACGACTCAAAGGCCTCACCTCCTAACCTCATCACCTTTGGGGTTAGATTTCAACATGTGAATTTTGAGGGGACATATTCAGACCATAGCAGAATGGAAGGAGTAAAAGACAACAGAAAAGGATATGTTAGTTATTATGCATGCATTACATATACATGTACATATATATAGTTATAGACATGTATATAATATACATAACTATGCATACTATATATATAATTAGCAGTCTATCATTGTATAACAAATTATCAGCCCTTTAAGCAATAAAATTTATTTTCTCACAATTTCTGATGATCAGAAGCCTGGCATGTAACAGATCTGCTCAGAGTATCACTAAGCTAAAATCAAGGTATAGGCTTGAGCTACAGACATCTTCTGTGCTTGAGATCTACTTCTATACTCACCAATTATTGCCAGAATTAGTTTCCTTCTTAAACTTTCCACATTGCCCCTCTGTCTTCAAGCCAACAATCATAGATCAAATTCTTCTTGTGCTTTTATCTTCTCTGACTTCCTCTTTGTCTTCTGGTTTTAAGGGCTCGTGTGATTACCCTGAATCCACTCAGATAATGTTATCTTAAAGTCAAGTGATTAATAACATCTGCAAACTTCCTTTTTTCAGGTAATGGAATTTCTTCTTGGACATAACAAGAAGCAAAGGGTTGAGGGGCCAAAATGTCACCATATATCCAAAGGCTATGCTGTTAATTAGTTGACTATTTTAAAGCAAATTTATACATTCTGTGAAGTTTATAGTATATGTGGAAATAAAATCCATCACATCAAGAGAATGAAATGTGAGAGAAGAATAAATGAAATTATACGGTTATAAATTCTTTGTATTGCTCTTGAAAGAGTACAGTCATGTGCTGCATAATGACATTTCAGTCAACAGCAGACCACATATGTGACAGTGGTCCCATGAGATTAACACCATGTAGCCTAGGTGTGTAGTAAGCTAGTCCATCTAGTTTTGTGTAAGTATAATCTATGATGTTCACACAATAATGAAATTGCCTAACTGCGCATTTCTCAAGACATATCTCTGTCATTAAGCAATGCATGACTGCATAATATTATCTGAAGATAAAATCTAATAAAACAAAATAGATATTGTCATTTCTATAAAAACTAGTAGAAAATAAGATAGAGAAGTAAATCCAAGAAGTCCTTATTGTGGAAGAGTCAGACGAAATAATTTGCTTTTACCTTGGAGGGGATTTCCCATCATGCCAAGAGCATTGGCCCCATAACACTTTAATAATGTAGCAAGTCTCTGAATCTTTGGTTCCCACCCTCTGGTGTGCACATCTTACAAAGGCCTCCGATGCACTCACCACTTTCTGCCCATCTAATTCTATTTCTATGGCATCCTCAATTGAGGGTACCAGTGATATTCTATGGGATGTCCAAACAGTTTAGATCTCTTTGGATGATATGAAAGGGAGCAAGGCAGTTAACATAGCCCTCGGCAAACTGTAACTATGTAACCATTATCTCTTCCAAGTGAATGACTGCTCACTCTGATTCTCTCTCCTAATAGAAATATAAACAAATGGATTTGACAAATCTATGACCTCATGCCATACATCTGTGATTATATTAATTTTCTCTAGCACAGGTACTGCATCTGATAGAGCGTCTGAAATTAAAGTCACCACTTGCTTGAGATGACGGCATTTAGCTTTCATACTCCATACTCTATTTGATTTTTGAAGGGTCTGGACTTGTGAATTAAATTGAGATATGGTAGGACTATCACTCTTGCATCCATCAATTCTTTAAGGCACCATTAATTTGTAATATTCTCTCAAAGATGTGATTGTTTTATTAATTAAAATCCCGGCTGTGGGGGAGGAATAGTTTCAGAGGAACCACAAAGATTTCCAGACTACAACCGTTCCTACCTCACAGGCCAAGGACCAAATGTGGTGGGTATGCCTTGTGCCAAGTAGATTGAATCTGATTATACATTTAGCGGTTAGAGAAATGACCACCAGGTGGGTCTGTGGACTCATTATGGTACCATCAGGTATAAACTCAATTTAATACCTGCTCCTTTTTTGTCTCAAATGTATAAGCAGGTGGGGAAAAATTGTCAAAAAACAAAGTGTCTGGAATTTTCTCTGCTTGCAAGCTGACATGTCATCTTGACACAAGTTCACAGAAGAGAGAAGAAAATGTGAGTCTACTGAGTCAGAGACAAAGACAAAGGATTTTATTATTCATGACACAAAAAGAATCTTGAGTTTCATTTTTTCATTAATTCCCCCTGCTCTTCAAGTCCCATTGGGGTCCATGTGGAGTGACCAAGGTGACTACTACACAAAGAGTCGCTTTTCATTACAGCTTTGGGACCTCAAGCTTTCAAATTCCAAATCTGTGATAAGTGACTATTAGAAAACTTGCTCAAATACCTCCACAGAGGGAAATGTTATCTTTATTATCATGGTTAGCAAACAAATCTGACCTCTTCCCTGGAAGAGAATTCTATCTCTATCTTTAAAACATTCCAGCACAAAAGTTGACTCAATATATTAAAAAACTAAGAGGACCATGGAGAACTGTCTACCACCAGTAATGATGCTCTCAGGTCTCTAGACATACCTGTCAAATTGGACCTTGTGACCAGCAGTCCTCAAAGTGTTTAGCTATTCCCCCAATTCACCCTCCCATCAGCACAGAGTTGTTTGAGTATTTCAGTTCCTTTGGGAAAGGACTGAGATAATCATTACTTGTATGATTTCAATGTGGAACCTTCCTCCTGGGTACCTAAACTACAGTCCAGTTAATTTGCTCTGAGATCAAAAACTAACTTAGGTCTAGAAATTGAGCAAAGCATCATGATGTTTTATTGGGACAACTGCCCTCAGACTCATGATTATCCATCCTGATTTCTTTGGATAGTACAGAGTTACAATTGCCCTTATTGTCTACCCACATATTTTGCCCCAGTGAGACTGCGTGCTACTAAATATCCCACAACACTCTTTAGGTCCTGGCTGTCATTCTGACGTTGTTCATTGCAATAATGGAAAACACATGGTGTCTGATGGATAAGAATTGACACCTAGTCTATATATTTTTGCAGTTCTGATATCCCTATTGTTATCATGGAACCCAGTTTTATAACAGAATCTTCTACTGCCAGCTCTGGCTTTCAGAGGAAAGCCAACAATGAACTGCCAAGATGCTGGTGTCTGTCCCATTTACCAGTGCATTGCTCATCACTTTGGCAAATGGAATTACCTCCAAACTGTCCCCTGGAACAAGACCATCTGGTGGGTTTTGGAGAGAGGATAGTGCATTCATATTAACATGCTATTGCAGGCATCTCCATCTTAGTATAGGTCATTGCTTTTTATATGATTCTAGGAGCCATCATTGCAGGAGGTTTGTACCATCTCCAGGGATAGAAAGTGAATATAGTTGCTTTTTACTTAAGATTAGTATAATTAATAAACCCCTTTCAAGATTAATTTGTGGGGCCAGCCCAGTGGCATAGTGGTTAAGTTCACGCACTCTGGGTCAGTGGCCCAGGGTTCACGGTTTTGGATCCTGAGCGCAAGCCTACACATCGTTCATCAAGCTATGCTGTGGTGGCATCCCACATACAAAACAGAGTAAGATTGCCAAAGATGTTAGCTCAGGGACAATCTTCCTCCAACAAAAGGAGGAAGATTGGCAATGGATGATAGCTCAGGACTAATCTTCCTCACAGAAAAAAAAAAGAAAGATTTGTGTTTTCTCTCTTCTTGACTAACGATATCAACAATGAAAGAATAGATGCCAGTACAGATAGTATAGTAATTAAGAGGATAATAAAGAAATACAACAAAATTTATGCCAATAAATTTGAAAACATAGATCAAACACAAAATTTTTATAAGAAAAACAAAATGCAATACCCAATTCGCCTAAACTAGCCCAAAACACAATAAGAAATGAAAATTGCTCTATATCAATCAACATGGTTGAAAACACAATAAAATATCTATGAAAAAAACTCTAGGCCCAGATGGCTTCATTGGTGAATTTCACTAAGACTTTAAAAAAATAATAAACATCTTATACAAACTCTTTTAGAAAATTCAGCAGATTGGAACAATTTCTAACTCATTTTATGAGGCCAATATAACCTGACTTGGAAATCTGATGAGAATATTATAAAAAATAAAATCACAGAATAACTTTCCATTATCATACATGCAAAATTCCTTAACAAAATGTTAGTAAATTCTACCCTGTAATAAACAAATAACATAGTGCCCCATGATCAAATTAGAGTTCTCAATAATAAAAATTGATTTTACATTTGAAAATCAATTTACTACTTAACAATATAAAGGATAAAAGTGATAATATTCAACATACACTTACAATAATGGTTCACCAGTTTAGGAATAAGAGCATGCTTCCTCGGTCTGAAAGAGGGAATCTTAAAAAAAGAAAGAAAAAAATGTATAATATCAGCACATAAAAACGTATTAGATTGAGCAAAATAAATTTGATTCAAACTGTATAATCTATTATTTTATTTTTATGAAACCCCAAAATACACAGTATAACCTACAGTAATATAAATCATAAAGTCGTTTCCTCAGGGCATGGAGGCGCAGAGAAGAATTGGAAATTGGAAAGAAACATCTGGAAACTTTCCATGATGTTGGAACTGTTATATATCTGATTTTGGATGGTGGTAGATAGGCATGCACAATTTTAAAACTCATCCAAATAAAAATTTAGGAAGTCTTCATTGTATTTTATGTAAATTATACCATAGATATTAAAGAAAAAATATTAGATTTGCTTGTAATATTTTATTTTTATGGCTGGCTTCTGAATTAGACAATTAAATGAGCTTATTTGTTTTGGTTTTGCTGGCCTTGTGCAAACATGACTCATGATACCGACTAATGAATTACTGTCGTTTGCAGCGTGCCTAGTGCATGTGTATTAGTCTTGATAATAATATATTATCAGATAAGCTATAAAAGGGCATTTATTGATGTTTTATCCATTTCATGCGTTTTCACACCAAATTAAATAATCTATTTGCAGCCAATATTTTTGGTGTAAATTATTTAATACAAAAAGTACTTATTGAGTGCCTACTGTTCGTCATCATGCCTTTAGGAGTCCAGGATATATCCACAAACCAAACAGACAGAAAATTCTCTGCTTCCATGGAGCTCACAGTTTTCCATTTTCTCTTCTAAGTATAGTTAGTCTCCTTTATGCTACTGCTTTTTCTTCTGAAACTCCAAAAGTTGGACTTCTTCAGAGCTCTTTCTTGGATGCCTTTTCTATATACATTAATTCTCTTGGTGATAATAGTTATTCTCATGGTTTTACACATCATCCATTCACTGATGCCTTCCAAAATCCTATCTCCATCTGATCTCCCCACAGAGCACTGAACTCCCTTATCAAACTCCTAACTTGGTGTCTACAACTGAATATCTAATAAGAATCTCAAATATCTGAAACTGGGGTGGCCATGGGTCCCAGTTTAGCCAGGACAATCTTCATTTATACTTATAGTCTTATTGTCTTTGCACAAGTATAAACTCCCATTCAATCTCAAAGGTATCATGGTTTGGATAAATGGACATTCTACCCAAACAACCCTCTTGATTCCACTCTCCAGTTGAGTTTTATCCATGGTAATAATGGCAAATCAATTCACCTAAGCACTCAATCCAAAATAATATTCTATTTTTCACTACTCTTGTTTGCTTATACTCAATCTGCCACAAATGTCGGTCATTTCTGATTCCAAACATTAAATCTAACAAATATATTACATGCCACACTCATTTCAGATTTATAATACTTTCATTTTTCTTAACTAGTACTCCATCTAATTTTACAATCACGTGGTATCCATGGCAAAGTTTCTAAAATCTAATTTAAATCTTGCTATTCTATTCCTCAAATCCTTAAATAGCTTCCCATGATTCTCAGTATGAGGTCCAAATTAAAACTGATAATAAATATTCTACATAATTTTGCCTATGCTGACCTCCCTGAGTTAATTTCCTACCACTATGTGTCAAACATGACATCTCCTTGTTCCTCAAATGTGCCATTTTTTTGTGACTCCAGAGCTTTAAATTTATTGTCCCCACATCCTAGAGCATTCTTTTTCAGATCTTCTGATACTAGCTTCCTCATTTTCATTCAAATGTCTGCTCAAGAGTTCTGTTGGGAGAAAAAATTTCAATGAATCTCTGACATTTCTTCATGCCTATTTCAAAGCATATTTACCCAAATTTATTTATATCCAGGATAGTAAAGACAGAGAGGGTCTCCCTCCCCAAATATACACCCAGATTACGAAGATAAAGGCCACAATTCTCTCTCCAGAGAAAACTTGCTTACATTCCAGGGTAATAAAGATAATGTTTCTCTCTGGAAGGGAAGATGAGCAGGTTTTGTAGCAGTAACTTTATAAGACTGGGAGTTTCCTAAGTATTCCTCAGCTGTGACACAGACCACTATATATACAATATCCACTTATGCCCACCTTTGCATCACTTGGGTTCATTGTCTTCTCATCAGCTGAATCCATGTAAGCTTATTGAGCTATCCTAGAACCTAGACATTGCCACTGCACTAGTACTTAGGAACAACTTGGTTGCTTAACAATTGAAAGTTCTGATCACCCTATTTCAAAGTGTGTGGGAGATTCCCCACACCAACAACAATTCTCAAACACCAGCTGGGTATTCTAGAATTCAACTCAACTCTGACACTATCTACACAGAGTTGGTATCCGATTCCATAGGTCAAGGGTTCAGTCTCACAAGACGGCCCCCCACCACTTCAGATGTCAGTCAAAAGCCCAGGTTATCTCCTGTGCTTCTGACCAACAGTGTATAGATTGGATATTCCGATCACTCTCTCCTTGGGTTTGATTAATTTGGTAGAGCAGCTTATAGAATTCAGAGAAACATTTTACTTACTGGATTATTATCAGAAACTAATTATTGGTTTATTACAAAAGCTTATAACTCAGCAAGAGCCAAATGAAAGAGATGCATAGAGCAAGGTGTGGGCAAAGGGTACAGAGCTTCCATGCCGTCTCCAGGAGCACCACTCTCTTCAAATTTCCAAGTGTTCATCAACCAAGAAGCTCTTCAAACCCAGTCCTTTTGGGCTTTTATGGGGGCTTCACTACATGGGCATGAATGATTAAATCATTGGCTATTGGTGATTAATTAAATCTCCATCCCCTCTCCCCCCTAGAGGTCAGAGGGGTGGGACTGAAAATTCCAACCTCTAATCTAGTGATTGGTTCTCTTGGCAACCAGGCTCCATCCTTAGGTGGAGTCCAAAAGTCACCTCATTAACGTAAAAAAGTCATTCTTATCACCCTCATCACTTAGGAAATTCCAAAGGTTTGAGGAGCTACATGCCAGAAAAGGTTGTGAAGACCAAATATATATATTTCTTAATATAAATCACATTATCACAATAGTTTTTTAGAGATGAGATGATTTCCTTGTTTAAATCCTCTGACTGTTTTCCGTCTCAGTAAAAATCAAATCATATGTCTTATAATGCCACACAAGCTTCTTCATAAGAGGTCCCTACCTACATCTAAAAACATATTTACCACCTGTCTCCTTTTTTCTTCCTCTCCACTTCCATCGAGTGTTCAGCTCAGGTTAAGAAACTGCTGTTGAGTCTAAGATCATTACGTCATTCCTCATTGCTTCTCATTCTTTTCTACACCTCCACTTCGTAGAACGCATTTCTACTCTTATCCATCAGGTGGAAACCTACTGATCTTTCAAAATTCAACCATCTCACCTTGTAAAGAATCCCTCCCTCAGAAGAATTAGCTAGTCCTTTCTTTTGTGACCACTTTGTGACTATAAAGCTCTGAGTCTGCATGCAGCCTTGCTATTGTACTCATATTTGTATGTCCAACTTTCCCTTCAGGTCACCAAGTTCTTTAGTAACTACCATTTATTCAATCCCTATTGTGTTTCAGGAAGTGCATCTTTCACTTTAGATGCTTATGAAGTAGATGTTATTCCTATTTCAGGTTTGTAGGTTGGAATACTGCTCAGAGACTTATAGTTATTAAGTAGGAGAGGCAGGACTCTAACAAAAGTCTTTCAAATCCCAAACTCTAGTTTGTATCATTGTGTAAATTTCATAGCACCTATTAGGACAAGACAACATCATTCTCATTACACAAATGATAAATCTGAGCCTCAGATATTTTAAAACTTGTCCCTGCTCAGAGATAAGGATTTGTTTATTCATTTTTTAAATTCTAGGACAGTCTACATATTTGCTATTCAATAAGAGATTTAGTGATAAATGAATGGGTAAAGCATTCTGTAAGCACATGAATTTATAGGGAAAGGAATAAAGAGGACTCAGAAATGCAGGTTAGGTATTAAGATTTTAGTTTCAGTAAATGTGCGACAGTAACAGGTTTATTGAGTAAAGGAAGCAATTAAGTTCCATATGGCAGGTCTTGTTTTAATTATTATAAGTGTGAGGTGATGATGAGGCTTTTAGGAATGATTTTTAACTGGAAATTTAGGATAATTTTGGTACAAACTCAAAATCTGTTTGCAGCAAATGGTTACTGTGCTAACTTAATTTGTAGAAAGCCTGTCTAATTTCTCACATTCTGACCCATATCTGTCAATTAAAGTAAGTACTCTTTAACACTAGGCATTGAAAAGTGAGGCAAAGTCTTATTTATTTGGTGTAGTTGGAAAGATTACAGGAGAACAGCGGCACTATTGATTCATTAATTTAATAAGTAATTATTGATCACCTGTGATGTGCAGGATGCTGTGATAGGCAACTGTTACACATTGAGAAGTGAAGTATGCTTACATTTCAGAGAGGGAGACATGCAATCAACAAGTACACAAGGAAATAAATTTATAAATAACGTGCAATCCTGTGAAGGAAATGAATGGAAGACCATGGTTAAAAAAATAATGCCCACATATATGGTGGGAAAAGGGAAGTTTCTTGATCAGGTGGTCAGGAAATTCCTCTCTGAAGACATGTCATTTGAGTTTAGAAGCCTAGTAAAAAAAAAAAAAAAAAAATTGAAAGAATCCAGGGAACAGCATCCTGAGAATATAGAACATGTACAAAGAGCTGAGGTAGGAGAGTTTGGCATGTTCCACAACTGAGTGACAAGCAGATGGGAAATGTTATTTTAAGCCTAACGTGGCTTATAAACGATGCTCTTATATAGATCAATCCTAAGAAACTGCTAGCCCAGTTAGTTGTCTTGCCTTGTTCTAATGGTAAAATAAGAGATGGACTAAGTTGGGTCTCAAATCATTATACTGGCAAGCAAAGTGTGCCAGCTGTTGCTTCACCTTGCAAATGATACTCCGAGAGAGGTCAACCCCACTATTGTCCAGTTGCTAACCATCTAAACAAAGCTTGTCTATTGAACTTTCTCTCATAAAGCTGTTATATAAAAACTGTACATGCAGAAGTATTTTTTTCATTGGCTCAACTTTTTCTTATAGCTTAATGCTTATAAAAACAAATGATGGAGTGAAATAGAAGTGGGATCATGTTCAGTCTATACATATTAATGCTGTGTTACCACGTTCTAGTTTCTTAACTTCTCAGTGCCTCCACTTCCTTATAATCTAGAAAATGAACGATAATAGAATCAGCCTCGCAGGATTTTTGTGAGAATTTTATAAGATATTTCACATAAAGCCCTTAGCAAATGCCTAATGTGTAGGAGTTTTCATAAGTATTAACTAGCATTATTTAGTTAAAAAGGATTTTGCTCACTTACAAGCAAAATATTTCTATAGCCATATTATGCAGAATTATCTCTATCCCCTTCATTATTAAAGCAAAACATATTTACATCTGAGAACATTTGGCTAAACTTTCGCTTTTATAAAGATGGGAATGTCAAATATAAATCTAGACTATAGAGACAAATTCCCAAATTCCAGGTTAATAGCTGCTTTACCTTTTTCTTTTAATTCAACACTAATTATGTATAAATACAAACATAATTTAAGTCCTACTTTCTAGAATTATATATCTAGTTAATTGAGCTTTAATGGAATAAAGTATTATGGTATCTATTTATGAACAAAAAGAAATTGTTACTGAAAACAGTTTAATATATATGAGGAAGAGTGTGAGCTGGGGTGTAGGTAGGTGTCTGTGCAGGGATGTGTGTGCGCAGAGGTGTGTGTGTCTTGGGGTGAGAAAAGGGTAAGAGAAGAATGAGGAGTGGAAGTTTTGTTCTTTTATTGGTAGAAAGATTATTTAGAAACAAAAACAAAAAGTATAAGTTAATACAGATTTATGTGGATATGGAAATTAAAAAGGTGATTATTTCAGAATCCAGGCTTAAGACCAAGTATTTAGGGGTATTGCAAATCACCATTAATAGCTACTAGACATTTAAATATTCAAGGTTATAGAGGACGCTAAACTCTGGGTGATAAATAACAAACATAATATGGACAGGCCAGAGGAAATTCTCACAGCCGTGTCCACTTGGATATCCAACAGGTTTCTCAATATATACAAAAAAATTGTTATTTATTTATCTACCTTCAACATACTTCTATTTCAGCCTTATATTTCTCAGTAAATAGAAATCTATTCTTTCAGTTTCTCAGGCCCAAATTTTTCAGTCATTTTTGACTCATCTCTTTCATATTTCCCTTCCAATCTATCAGCAAATTCTGTCATATCTACCTTGAAAATAAATCCAGAATCCAGCTATTTCTCATAATCACTACCACAGCCCCACTGATCTAAGAGGCCATCAACTCTTACATATCATTGCAATAGCTTCCAAAACAATGCCCCTGCTGCCACCCTTGACCCCAATGGTCTATTCTCCATTCAGTAACCAGAAAGATCAGGTAATATTGCATTTCTGTTAAAAACAAGGAAGTAGTCCCAAAGTTTTTAAACAACTTGCAAGCCATCAGCTGTATCACTGGCCTTGTTTTCTACCACTTTCTCCTTTTGAGCTCTGCTACTTTCACGATATTGTCTCCTTATCCTTATTGTTAAGCCCATTTCTGCTTTAGAGGCTATTAATTGCTATTCCTTTGACCTGAATATTTCCCCCCAGATGTCTACAGTGGTTGCCCTCACTTCATTCAGGTATCTGATAAAATGTCACTTCCACAAAGTCCTTTCCTGATAACTCTGTATGAAATAGCTACTCATGCACCACTTGTGATGCAACCAACTTTGTTCTATCTTTCCCTAACACATACTGCTGCTTGATATGTAGTAATTTATATGTTTATAGCCTTTCTCTTCTCCCTCCTAGGTAGTACTCCATGAGGGAGTTTACTCAGGGAGAGGACTTTGTCGATTGCTGTAATCCCCTCAACTCAAGGCCATATACAGTACTTTGTAGGTACTCTATTATTATTATTTTTTTAATTAAAAAAAGAAACAGTGTGAATGATTTACATAAAAATAGTAGCTATATGGACAAACACATGTAATAAGCATAAGAAAGAATAAACTATAAATGAAGAAGTCTAAGTATAATTTGACATCTAAGAAAGATGGAAGGTATTTAGATTATTTGTCAAAAATTAACGTGAGGCTAGCCCAGTGGCAGAGTGGTTAAGTTCACACACTCCACATCAACAACCTGGGGTTTGTGGGTTCAGATCCTGGGCACAGACCTACGCACCACTAATCAAGCCATGCTGTGGAGGTGTGCGACATATGTAACAGAGGAAGATTGGCACAGATGTTAGCTCAGGGTGAATTTTCCTTACCAAAAAAAAAAAGAAAAGAAAAATCAATGTGCCTAATATTTGCCTACGAAATAAAATTTATTAACATCAAAGAAAAAAATAAAAACAATGGAAACTTTTTTCTGACCATTGTTAAAAGTATGTTGTTTTCTTATCAGGAAAATAGTTAGCAATACTGAACTATGTACTTCATTCCTCATCAAAGATATGAATAAATTATAGCAAGTCCAGAGAAAGGACTAGTCACAGCGGTTTTTATAGTGATGTGTGGACAATCTGCGTTAAAAGCATCTGGACTGACCATCAAAAGTTCAAACTCTAGCCCTCATCCAGACATACTGAAAATTAATCTCTGAGAACAGGTCCACGAACATTCACTTTTTTTTTTTACAATCTCCCAAATTTTATTTATGCACCTCAAAATTTAAGGCACACTGTATTATGTAAACATGTCATTGGATTTATATAGGCAAAAGCATAATTGATTGAATGAACCATATGTCTCAAACAACAATCCAAGTCTTATTCTCTTATATTAAGGTATCAGATGTAAGTTAAGAGAAATAATTATGTTATTTTTAAAACTTTTATGTAATACTTATTAGGTATTGTGAATTATATTAAATTTCCTCTTGATTTAGTAAAAGCACATTTTTACATTTGAGTTTGTGTTATTCTCTTCCTACTGCAAATATTAACTAAAACCACCAAGAGAAATTTTGGTTGTCTATGACAATGGGTATTTCTATCCAATTCAATAAGAAAGAAATGCGAATTTGGAGGAAACCATAAAATTGTTCTTGGGATTTGTAAAATTTATTTGTAACAAATACATCATCTCTAAAATTAGATTATAAATACTGAACCTTGCTGCATCTAGCAACAAATAGCCAAAAAAGACTGAACTACACAATGCTTTCTTGGGTAGAAATTCTGGGTAACTAAGCATTGCAAGATGTTAATTTTAAATAAAACTTCTCTCTAAATGAAATGCATATGTGATCATATTTGAATGGTCTTATATCAACCTGATCCGTGGTATCTCTTAACAAAACAGACCAAATAAACAAAACAGGCTAACAAACATTTTTAAAACAAAAATGGTAAAAGTAAACAATATTCTCTATCTATATATATGCTTGATACATGTAACCATATGGATGTGATTAGTGAAATAATAATGAGTAAAATAAGCAAAAAATAAGCCAATGTACATTATGGTATTTTTTTAAAGTTGCAAAAATGACTAGCACTAAATAATATAATTTTAGGCATACATATCAATTGATGAAAATATAAAAAGAAGCAATGAAATAAGAATAATGTCTATTTAAGTGTTGGAGACAGGCAGGCAAGTGATAAGACAATGATAAGGTTGTAGCATCTAAGTATAGATAAGACATTACAAAGTAATAGTTCTTAGGTCAAGAAATGAATTCATATGTTCTCACTAAAAATATGACTTTTTGTCAAAATTTACCTCTGATGAGATTAAATAGTAATTAATTGATACAATTCAATTGTGCCTTTAATGAAAAATTATTGTTTGATTTTGGAAGATATAGATTGGTATTTTCAAAATTATATAATTGAAACCAATTTTAGGATGTTGAGAGAGAATTCCTTGGAGATGGTATAATCTTTATCTTAGACACTGAAAACCAGCTGGCACCAAGCGCTGTATCCAGTAAAAGACATAATCACTTGAAAAGAACAACAGCAACAATCAAACAGCAACAATATATGAAGATACTCAGGGATTATTTGCTTTTCATACAGATGCCTATTCTGGAAGGTTCCAAACAAACTGCAAATTTCTTTACAATAAATCTTCATCAATAAATTAAAGATAAGATATAATGCAACAATTTCTAATGAAAAGTTTGTATTTTCCCCCTGTAGTTCCATTTTGACAACTTAGTTCATTATTTCTACCCACTTTTGAAATCAAGATATATTCTAAGTACAGTGATCATGATATAAAATAATTTACAGGTTTATAGATAACCTTCTCATTGATATGCTTCTGCAGCCAAGGAAGAGGCAGCATTCACCCAAAGGGGATTTATTCACATCAAAAGGAGAGAGATGTGCCTTCTAACTTAAAAGGTTTGGAGGTAAAATACAAATAAATGGATGTTTATGGATGAATACGAGTATGTCCTCCTAATAGGAAAAGAAATCTGTCTGGTTTTTTTTCTGTGATTTAGGGTAAAATTCTGCATTGCCTGTAGCTGTTTTCTGCTAGTAGGAAGTTTCCTTCAGATCTGATTTGCAATCTAGGTTACTTGTGTGATGAAAAAAATATTCTTAATGCATTAACTAAATTGTGTGGAATCTTCTCTAATGGCTCAAAATTATTTTTTCCCGTATTACACTTGCTGTGTGGGATGAAATACATAACTAAAAATAAGTGTGCTTATGACAGTATTTTATTGAATAATTTAAATATACATTAAAAGCTCACACCTATTAAGTTCTTAAAATGTACCAGAAACTGTGGTAAACAGTTTGAACATATTAACTCTTAAATACCAACATCCTATGAGCTAGTAATTGTTATCTCCATGCAAAGAAGAGGAAAATCAATTAGAGATAAGCAAATTGTGCAAGATCACATACCTTGTAAGGAAGGAATCAAAGATCCGTAGTTATTTTGTTTAATTGCAGACCCTATGCTCTTAATCATTATGCTATAACACATCAAGCTCTGTTTAAAAACTATTTCCAGCTGAAGAATTAAATAGCTGGAAAGGTGAGCACAATTAAATATGTGATGCAGAGAAAACAAATTTTCAAATGTTTAAAACACTATTATGGGGGCCAGCTCTGCGGCCTAGTGGTTAAGTTCAGAGCACTCTACTTCAGCGATGTAGGTTCACTGGTTTAGATCCTGAGGGTGGATCTGCACCACTCATCAGCCATGCTGTGGCAGTGACCCACATATAAAGTAGAGAAAGATTGGCACAGATGTCAGCTGAGGGTTACTCTTCCTTGGGAAAAAAACAAACAAAAAGCAAGTCACTATTATGCATTGAAAATTAAAATTAATACGATTATTTTGTTTTTATATACATGTATTTAAAGAGCAACATATTTAAAATAATTCTGCTTTGCAGTTATGAAACACTCAAGTCTCTAAATGCCTAAGCTTTGTAAGCACATAAGGAGTAATGTGTTTTTTTTTATTCTGACCTTGTGATAAAATTCTGTTATAATGCTCTTTTGTGAACTATTGAAATGGGTATGGAATTATAAAAATTGGCTATTCTTACATAAGGTGGGTTAAGTCAATACCAATGAAGTTACTGGGGTTCTTATAATGTAGCTACATAAAAATGTTGGAAAAAAAGAAAATTGAGTCATTTGATTTTTGGCTCTTTCTAGTACCCTATCGGAATAGAAATGGCAGTTAATATTTTCATTCAGTCACAGGTGTATGCAGTCATTCCAAAACACTTTTTCTGAGTCTATGAAACACAATAAGAACAAAAATAATTCATTATTCTATGTCAAATAAGAGGAATAGAAAGATGAGAGGGAAAAAATCATACTGCTCCAGGCTTAGGGTTTATCAAGTCCAGAGAACTTGATCTTAGCCTGTGTATATTCTGCTTATACATACACAGTTTGAAAAAGTAATTATGCAGATTTCAGGTTCTAAATAAGGGGTCAGCGACCTGTAGCCCAAATGCCTAATGTGGCCTTCTGCCTGTTTTTGTTTGTTTTGCAATATGAGCTAAAAAATTATTTTTCACCCTCAACATTGAAAAAAGAATCAAAAGTAATATTGTGTGACACATGAAAATTGTAGGAAATCAAATTTTAGTGTCTGTAAATAAGGCTTTTTTTTTTTTTTTTTTAACACAGACAGGCTCACTCCTTTTTGTATTGTCTGTGGCTGCTTTTGTGCTACAAGGACAGATTTTGTATTTATGAAAGCTGGTATGGACTGCAAAGCTTAAAATATTTCCTATCTGTATCTTCATGGAAAGCTTTGTTGCCTCTCACATATGCTACCCATATAAGAAACATTTACTGGAAAATTATCTCACTGTGTGAATGGAGCTACTCGTATTGAAATAATCCTTTTCTAAATAACTCAATTAACTCTTTGTTATAAATTCAGATGCTGACCACTTTGAACAGGGGTGGTGGCTGATTATTGCAATCTTCACCCCAAAATAACACGTCATGTGTTTGTTTTCAAATATAGTATTTTGTATTATATAAGTGATATTACTCTTTATTTAATCATAATGTCAATTGAAAAAAATCTAAAGTATAGTCCCTATCCACAAATGTTAAAATAACATATAAATAGGAAGAAATCATTAATTACTTATTTATCAAAACATGGGCCATGTTTTTGGATGTAATTATCTATTAAAATTTCTAATGTTGGGATTGATTAAAGTAGGGGACAAGTCTAATGCTGGGTTATTTAAGTATACTTCAGATTTCTCAAGAGCAGTTTTTTTTTCCCTTGATTATATTTTGGGATTCTCTTGGCTTGTTTTCTTAGGAGAGTTTAATTTTCTTGTAGCTGACAATATTAAAAATTAAATTCAGATTGATGATCTAGATTAAAAACAATGGTTATCCCCAGGTAAGCTATTGTTCTACAATATAAATGATAACTTTGAATTCTATACCATTGGAACAAAGCTCTCCCTCCAGACTTAGTCTTACGTCAGAAAATGTTCTGGATTGAGTATATGAAAACTTCACTAGTTTTAAAGTTAAGGCACAACATCTAAGAAAGAGTAGAATAATCTTAATGGATTAGTATAAATAATATTTTTCATTGACTCATTATATGATGTAATTTGACTAGGAACACTAATAACAAATTATCTACTCAATTGTAAGAGCCCTACGGTAGCATTTACCATCTTCACTTACTATATTTTTATTTCTAAGGACCCCATTTATGCCATAGTTTCTTTAATCACTTTTATATACCTTTGGCTATCCAAAATCTACATTGGCAGCTCCAAATTACCTCTTAAGCACCAAACCTGTGTCTCCAAGTGTCTGTTGAATATTGCCCCTGTATGTTTCATGGACAGCTTAATCTCATAACGCCCAAATCTGAATTTACCTAGTTTTCCTTTTCTTCTCCAAATTCACTTCATGTTCAGTGTTCTTAATTTCAGTGAATACTATCATGTCCTCTCACTTTTCTGAAGCCAAGATATCAGCAGCATTCCAGACATTTTCCTCATCCTTCTTCCTCATTGCCATGCTTTCTCTCCCCACACACTGAAACAACTGGAGGTCAATATTTACAAATGTTAGCTCCTACATCTCTCCTTCTAAGCAGTAAGTATCTAAGTACTTTCTTCTTTCCTTTTCAACAGTCACATCCTCAATTTGGTTCATCATCTCTTATGTTCCTGATTTTTATATTAGTCTCTTTACTATATTCCTTGCCTAAATTCATTCTCGAACTACTCATCTTCCACAAGGTTTACAGAAATGATTCAAGAAATCTGCTTTAAATAATTCAATCCACATTGCCCAAATTAAGTCCCAATATTGTATTGTGGCATAAGGAGCTCTGAGTCTCCCTCCTATCTCCTCTAAAATGCACATCTCTTTACTTTTAATTGCACGCTGTAATTCAGCCTCGTGGAACTAGGGACATTTCCAAGCTCACAGCAGTCTCCTCTTTGTGCTTCTGGGTCTTTTGACACAATGCTATTTCTACCTGGTTTGTTCTCTTACCTCTTCTACCTGAATAATTCCTGTTGGTTCTTTCAAACCCAGTTTAGTTGTAACATCATCTTAAAATTTTTCCTAGTATTGTCAGTGAAAATGGCAGAGTAATGAAATCCAAAAGTTCATCTTTCCGTAAAGATAAAGAAAAACTTACAAAAACTGTCAGAATCAACCTTTTTGAAACTATGGAAACTCACCAAAAGCTTGTGGAAATCAGAGTAAGACAAGCCAACTGAATCTCAGTAATAACAGAGAGCTTTGTGGCATTTTAACTCCCCCTGTTTCCATTGCACATTCCCCAGTTGTACAATGTCTTTGAAGATAACAACCTACAATCCTAGTATAGGTACCAGTACCAGAGGGAGTACTCCTCTTCTGCAAAGAATTGAGGCTTTTTTTTTTTTTTTGACCTATCTAATGGCTCCCTGGAAGACCAGCTCCGAGGACTTGCCTTTATCTTGCCTAACTTCAAACTCTCCCAGTGGTAAGGCAGCTATCTGGGGCATTTCTCAAAAACATTTACAGGGAGATGTATTAGCCATTGTTGTCTGGGACAATGGATAACACTTGGAGCAAATTATTAACTAACCAAAAAGCTTGGGAGGAAGGGCTGTGAAATGAGATGCTTTAGGTAATAAGTGTTTTTAAGATCCAACATATTCTTGGGAATCTAGAAGGCCATGAGAATTCCCAGAGTAGGGCACATGTTCAAAACACAACAAAGAAGGCCCTGATCTCTCATGTCTGACTGACCTTCAGGCCCTACACAGGGAGGAAGTAAAGGCTAAGGCAGAGTTGTAAACTGCGTTGCTGAGTGTTGAAGGCATGCCCAACATGCACACAGAAGCCTTTGGCAAAGATTGGGAATTTACTTTCTCCAGGTGTTTAAGCAAATCTTGGTCCAATCTTTATCACACCGCTAAACTAACAGAAAAGAGACATTAGTGGTCACACGTGACAAAGAATAGAGACTTCACAAAGTTAGTTCAGAAAAGTCACAAAATAATTATCATTGTCATTATCAATGACAATGAGGAGCAACAACAAACCTGGGGAGCGGGGATAATCTGATTTCCAAAGTTGCCACAATTTCATGTTAAAAATGTTCACTTTTCAACAAGTGTGATGCATAAAAATAAACTAGGACATATAGCCATAAACAGGAGAGAAAAAAAGCAGTAAATAGAAACTACCCTTACGGAAGCCCAAACATTGAACTTACAAGACAAAGACTAATCTACTTGTTTCTATTTATATGGAATGTCCAGAGTAGGCAAATCCATTGAGACAAAAAACAGATTAGTGCTTTCCCGGGTATAAGGGCAGGGGAAAATGAGGAATCACTCCTTAATAGGTATGGAGTTTCTTTTTGGGGTGATTAAAATGTTCCGGAATTAGATAGTGGTGATGGTTATACAACATTCTTAATATATTACATACCACTGAACTGAACAATTTTAAATGGTTAAGATGGTGAATTTGATGTTCTGTTCTCTCAATAAAAATATGAGTCCCTCTCCCCCACCACCAGAAGCCTTTCAAAATTTCCCCACATTAGATTTGGGATTCCTTATAGGTATCATTGGACTTATTACATATCTCCATCAAATTCTCTTGAAATTGCTATTTCCCTGCATATCTTTTACCCTGACTGTGAGTTCACGAGATTAGTGATAATGTACTTCAGCCTAATAGCTAGAACTGTGCTTGATGTACATATCCACTTCCCTGGAAAAACTTAAAATAGAACCTTGTAGATGCCTGCTAGGGATTTTCTTATGGTCATAAGGCTGCTTCAAAATGAGAATGGTAATTGCCCTGAAAGGAAGCGTCAAGAAGCAATGTAGTAAATAGGAAATGCTGCAGGTATTCACCTTTCAAAGGTGGCTGGAAAGAGCTTTCAGTGGTAGCCAGAGAGCGCCTTAGTCTGAGATATCTAAGGGCTTACTATACCTCTGAGAAAATATGATAAGCACAAGTGAAGCAATTCAGCTACAACAGATGATTTATACAATTAAAAAACAGGAGATTATATGCATTACTCGAGATCAGAAAAAAAGTAAAATATGAGAGTGTGTGCTGTAGAAAGAGCTAATGGGGAAACTGGAAATGGATCTGGGTCTGAACAGTGGTTGCTTAAACCTTCCTTGGGGAAATGATTCACTGTCTCCCCATCTGTAGACTGAGTTCTACCACATCCAATTGGGTTGTTATCAAAATAAATGTGCTTAACAGATGTCCTCAAAGTCTAAGACAATTAATTGGATATGATGGAACAAGAAGACATTTGAAAATTTTAAGTTATCAGGGTATGATGGCTAGAAAAATTGTAGTGCCTTAATAGAATGAGGAAGACAAGAAGCACAACCTATTTTGAGTGAAAGTTGGTGACCTTGGGATTGGACATACTATATTTGAAGGCTAAGTGGAACACAGGTATAAAAACGTCAGAATTCAAGGGTGAGGAGTGAACCTTTCTTAACATAAATCCAGAGTTTGTGCAAATAAATAAAAGTAGATGTTTTTCAAATTCACTATTGGGTTTTGTTCCTTCAAATGACACTCAGAAATTCATGTAACAAATAAGGAACACATTTTTAGCAGATTATCTTCTAATTCATGTTTCTAATCATTAATATAATGACTGATTCATTATCCACTTAATCAATGTTAATCAAGGGTCTAATATATGCTAGCAATAGATGCTGAGGATAGATGGGTGAACACTATCTACAAAGTTCCCGCCCTTATGGAGCACACACTACAGTAAAGTTAAATATGTGTCAGTCAAGTAAGGTCCCAAAGTTTGATTTAGAAATATCAGTGTGGGGGCTACCCTGGTGGCATAGTGTTAAGTTTGTGTGCTCTGCTTTGGCAGCCCAGGGTTCACAGTTTCAGATCCCAGACACAGACCTATATCCTGCACATCGGGCCATGCTGGGGCAGTGTCTCATATACAAAATGGAGGAGGATTGGCACAGATGTTAGCTCAGTGACAATCTTCCACAAGCTAAAAGAGGAAGCTCAGAAACAGATGTTAGCTGAAGACCAATCTTCCTCACACACACACACACACACACACAAAATATGTATAAATACACATATACATAACAGTGTGCATGTGCATTGCAAAGCTGTCATCATACAACTTTCTTTTCCCTCCTGTTCCTCGGAAGATTAATTTGCTGTTATTATCAACTTCATGGCAAGCCCAATAGGCTTCCACCAAGCAGAAGCATTTTTACTAGGCTTCAGTTCTGAGCTGTCCATACTGTTTCGTTAGTTTTTATTTTATATACCAAAGATCTGCTAAGTAAAAACTAAATGCTTATCTTCTCAGCCATGCTCCAGTGAAAAGTATACCAAGGTATATCAGATGATATCGCTGTCTCAGAAAGATTTTACAGTCTGGGGAATGAAGCAGAAATTTATCCAAGTATGAAATTATTAATTATAGTATGGGATGAGATGTATAGACTGTCAGCTATATATCAATCCTATCAAATTTAGTGTTTTGATCAAAATTCTGATATTACACTAAAAGTTGAATACCAGTGTCTCAGGATCATGGGCAGTATCAGAATATCCTGAGTCAATACTGTAGCAAGCAACCAAAGTGAGAGGCGGTGTTTTACATTCCATACCAGTTTCATAGTGCATGGTAGACCTCGTTCTCAAAAGTCAAGATGGTAGCATTTTGCTTAATTAAAACTAAATTTATAATCACACATTTTCCATATTTCAAATGTAATTCTTTTAAAAATGTCAACATTAAAAATGATACTTTTACAATTTAAATGATGATAGATATGTTTACATCAGAGCTAAAATCCTATAAATGGTTCTTAAGGTAGTTAAAAATGTTTTCCCAAAAAGAATAAACAGAATATACATTAATTTCGAATAAACTTGGAGGAATTATAAAAGATGATCATGTGCTAAGCCACAGAGACATTTTTACTAGCTTCCAAAAGAGGAATTAATTTGCATGACCAAGGTAAAATTATTCTAGGAACTTATTTTGAATTTTTGAGCAAAGACTTTCTGGTGACAGGCAACTTCAACTCATATTGAAGAAAGGATAGGGATTGGATATAGAACGTCAAGAAAAGTATACACAGGGGAGTGCACTGCAGTGGAAGAAACGTAGTGAGCAAGATATAGAAGTCAAATATAAGTGATGAGTTTGGGAAATGGCATATAGTTACACTTGGCCAGAATTTAGTGATTATGAAGGATATGCTGGGAAAAAACAATAAATCCAGATCTTTAGTCTTTGGGTTAGCCATGACCCTTTCATTGGCAAACCACATATTTCTTAACACAACTATGGAATTCTAAGATGTGCAGCTGATTAGAGGCTTTTTATAGACAGCTGGATAGAAGAAATATAACAATATTTTCAAAATTTTTTTGATCTTTCTAGGTAGCATGATGACTGGCATAAAAAACTTTAGCAGAAAATATTTTATCTGCTCTAGCAGAAATATCTTAGGGAGAATTTTGATTATCTCTGCTTGATTCACAAGTCTATCTCTAAATCAATTTTTTCCAGCTAAGGGAATGGAATATCATTTGGTTCAACCTGGGTTATTCAACCACCACCACACTGCCCTACTATAAAAATTGTTCAAATGGCTTCTCTCTGTTTTCTCTTGCTGAGTAACAAATTACCACAAATTTAAGATCTTAAAACAAATAGTTATTCTCTCACAGTTTCCAAGTCAGGAGTACAACCATAGTTTAACTAAGGTCCTTTGCTCAGGATCTCACAAGACTAAAATCCAGGATTCAGTCAGGCTGCATTTTCATCTGCGTTGAGAGTTTAGCTAAACTACTTCCTAAGATTGCAACCTCAGCGTCCATTTTTGAGGCCAAGTTCGCTCCCGGGACCTTGGACTGATACTAGCTCTTCCTTTGAGTGCATGCCCTGGATAATAGTCCCCAGAGTTCCAAGTGAATCATCACAAGAGACTCCTTCGAAGTCTGTAAGAGACTTTTTTCTTTGGTATGCTACTCATTGCTGGACCTCATGTCATTCCTGAAAGTTCTGAAATAATTTTCCATTTTAACAAGCATTTAGTTAAAACCTTTGCTTTAAAAATCAAAAATAGTCTCCATGGTGTTCTAATACAACTTTCCACCCACATTTACTTATTTTTCTTTGAATTATCACCTCAAATCCCTCTCTTAGTCGTCTTCTTTTTCTTACATTCACATATTTTCCAAAAAAAAAATGCCTCATTTGTGGAAATAAACTTTCAAAACCCTTTTCTTACTGGGCTTGTCCAGCAAGCCCCAATGCATTGATTAAAAGCAACATCCAGAGGTGAATGGCATAAATATCTTTCTCCACCAGGCTAGGAAGACTATTGAGGAAATGGGCACTTTTCTGAAATTCTAAATCAAGACTGTTGTCTGTACTTAGTGTGTTTGGGAGACAGTATTTGACATTGTAAGTCTTCCTCTACAGTTACTGTTTCTTTCTGTATTAACAGCAGTATTTTAGTGCACCTTTAATCTTGACATTGGACATATTGTTTCTGGCATAATAAACACTACAAAAGACAATGGCTGAACTATTTTCTTCACTCTAGTAAGGCCTAATTTAATATAGCTATTTTTCACTTTGACATAACTCTATAGCACATTGAGCTTGCAGTGAACCAAAAATTTCAAATATTTGAAATAAAGTTCCTTTTTAGCGAGGTCTCAGTAATACTGCACTTATAAAACTCATTTTTCTCACCAAAGGTAAGATCCAATATTCATGTTTGCCAAGCTTATTTTTGTTAGTGTAAGTTTAATTTTCTTCGGAAGTGTAATTTATCCATGCAGGATTAACTAACCTTACCATTTTTGATTTGTCTACCAATATGAAAAGGATGACTTCTAGATCTTGATTTTCAATTACTCACTAAAATGTTGAAGAGTACATTTGGAAGTCAGAATCTTTGGTATACACTTCACTACAAGCTGACATCAGTTTATTGGCAAACACTTTGAGGGTATATTTTGTGTGTCTAATTCTAACCATTTAACTATACTATGCATCTAAATTTTAGATGAGCTCTTATTGCAGCATCTCTAAAATCAAGATAAAGTATACTTATGAGTCCAGCTAATGGTCTTCTAGATAGCTACATCAATTTTTCTCCCTCTTCCATCAGTTCTTTGGTCTAATGTCCTGTTGTCAGTAAGGTCTTCCATGGTTACCCTATCAAAATTGTAACTGCCATCATGCCAGGCCGTCCCTAGTACCTTCTACTTTTTCTTCATTTTTACATTTTACATATTTAGTTATTTGTCAATTACTTCCCATCCTTAGAACGTAAGCTCCATAAGGACAAGGATTTCATTTTCTATTTTTTTGTTTTATGCTTGTGTCCACAGATTCTAAGAAAGTGCTTGGAAATAATCAATGAATGTTTACAAGTGAATGTGTATGTTACTCTTATTAGTGGTAATAGTTTAAAGAAAGAAATTGTGTCATATTTCCATAATGTGTTTAATAAAATCCTATTAATGTTTACTGATCACCATTATTTTCCAAGATGACATGTATTTATCTCTTCTAGAACTTTCCTCAAAGCTTAGAATCACTTCAATTTTTTGTAATTTTTATTCTCAGTCTTTCTCTCATTTTTTTCCAGATATTTTCTTTTATTCATCAACAGATTTTCGACTCCTTTAGGGAATTATATAAGAGTCTAAATCAAAGTATGTTTTCACTTATATAACTGATTATATATAACGTAAATCTCAAAAACAGAAGTTTATAATCCTCAAATTGGATTTTGCAAAAGTGCCCTATGTCGTGTTACCTTGTCTAATAAATTTTCAAACTTCTAATGTTATTGTAGGCATAGAATATGAATAGTTTACATAAATATTAAACTTCTATTAAGAAGACATTAACAGGCACCGAAACTTCAATATACTCCTTTCCATAACCAAGAAGAATATTAACATTCAGCTGGTGAAATTCTGCATAAAAGGAAAGACTGTGAAGAAATTTAAAATGTTAGAAGAGAGCCTGCATTTACTGTAAATGCATACTAAGAAGCTTGCTGTATCACCCATTAGAAATTAAAGTTTGAGAACCATTGCTACGGAAAGTAAAAAATATTCACTGTACAAAAGTCATTTTAGTTTAGTGCCAAAAATTAATTTAAAATAGTTTCACATTTGACCTAAAGACCCTTATGTTTTGGCCTACATCTGTATACTGCAAGTTTCCTTGTGAAATTTAATGAATTGTCTTGTTTTAATAAACCTTTTTTAATTCTACTAAGAGTAGAGCTTGCTCATGGGTTTTCTTATTCGTGACAATTAAGAATTCTATTATTTCCTAATTACAAATTAATTCTGCTTTTAAAAATGTATTAAGACAGTGCTTGCTCACTTCTGGATTAAAATGTAACAGTTACTTCTAAGGGTATATACCCTTATGCACTGGCTGCAATAATGTGGTCTCTCTTACTCCTTGAACTACCATTATATCCCAACATACAGCTTTGTTTTCATCCACTAGGAAAGCAGTAATCGAGAGAAGTATGTATTCACAAAATGTGTGGCTGTTGGTTTGCCTAGACCTTGAGATGACTGCTGAATATACTTGATTGACAGATCACTTTGCTACTTTCATTACTACTCCTAAAAATTGAAGCATCCACAGTGGAATAATTCTAAGTAGGAGTCTCACTATTCATTCTTCCTAATTTGAATATCTAGCTGGGGATAAATTTTCAGTTACACCTGATCTTCAAATCTTGGGTCCCTCTCCTCTCTTACTTCCTTATTCATTTGTTAAATGTCTCTAGGGCAGATTTTTACCAAATTGCTTTTTGTAAGTTAGTACCTTAGGTTGAAATTGCTTAAAATAAGATTCAATTTCTAAAAATTGCTAAACTTGAAAAAGGAACAATATTTGATTATGTGCATTCCAAATTGTCACAAGAGGACACTGTATCAGGTGATCCTAACTTAATTACGCTTTCTTTGTTTTTTCTTTTTTCAAAACTTTTATCAACTTTCCATGGAACTGTTTTGGAAATGAAGGAACAATAACTTCAATATCTGTGATTTCTATACCTCATTTTAATTTCAGATGTGATTCCTAAACAGATGAGAACTAAATTTAGTCTTCGGCATGCCACTAGCAACTACATCTCAGGTTAACCACAGTTCATTGACAAATTTCATCGTTGTGTCTTTGAAAGACTTGCCGAAGAGTTCAGTTAAGATAGCCCATGGCACCTAATTCTACCAAATCACTGGACTGGTAGTCCCACATAATTTTTGCTAATCTTCCTTAGGTCACTTTCTCTCCCTGAAATAATAATGGGAATGTCAAATATAATGGTTTGCAGTTCCCAAGTATTTTCAAATGTATTATTCCATTTTCATTTGGTTCCTCAAAATAGTCATCTGATTTGGAAAGAGTTGAATAAGCCACATTTTATAGATGAAATAATTAAAGCTTAGAGGGAAATGAAATGCCTGTTTCTATTGCTTGCATATGAAAAAGCAAGAAGTTACTTAGGTCTTTTGATTTCAAGTTTAGTATCCTTTTATAAAATGTTCAACATTTAATATTTCTACTCATGTTTGCAGTCCATCTAAGGTCAAAAACCATGATGTTCTCCTCATCATCTTACCCAGATCTGGTCTCTTTCTCTTATAAATAGGACCACGAAAAAAATGAACCCCTTTTGTTTCAGTTCAACATTTATTCAGCACCTATTATATGCCAATGTTCTAGGCACTGGAGATTCAGATCTAAGTATAATATGGGATAATTTCTGAAGAAGTCAACATGTTATTAGAAAACTTAGTATTCACATAAATATATAAAAATACAATGTATGCATACAAGATACAGTGAACGTAAAAGGTACAGAAGTTAAGTAGAAAGCAAATACCACTTTTAAGGAGAACGGTGGTAGTCAGGCTGAGACCTACTAGGAATCTATAATATGAGGATATTCTTCAAGGAAAATGGGAATTTATCAGATATTTAAGAGTAAAAGGAACTTCAACATAAACTAAAAAAAGAAGAAAGTATGGAGAGCAAGGTATGAAAGATTATGACAATTTCAGAAAAATAGTGTATTTTTATATTGCTTTAATGAACAGTGAGTTGGGAATGAAAATAGAGATGATACTGAACTGATAGGCAGTTTCATAGAGAGAGAATGGCCTTAACCTTGAAGCCAAAAAATCCTGCATTCCAACACCAACGCTGCCATTTATTAAACGTGTTACCTTGGGAAAGTTACTCAATTTCTCTGGACTGCACTTTTTTCTATGAAATTGGAAAAACAATGCCAACCTATTTGCTTTATGTGTATAATGAACTTAGCATAGGATATGACAATAAGTAAGTGCTAAATAAATGTGAGTTGTTGGTATGGGAGAGTTTAAGCAGGAAAAAGCCAAATCTTAAATTTGCAGTTTTGCTATGGATCATAGATTTGTGAATCACCCTCAAATGATTTTAGATTATAAAGTATATTGTAGGGTAAATACATTCTGAACTGTCTAAATTAAGCTTTATTTTCTTTGAAAAAATTAAAATGACTACTTTTAGTACTTGATCAAAGATCCATTTTTCAACTGTTTTGTTTATTTTGTATCATTTTTCTAGCTTGGTGTCTTATTTCCATTACATAACTTTAGCTAACCTAGTTGACTGTTTTTCTACTTTACTTAAAATAATCTTTTTATCATAAATAATTGTGGTGGTGTCATATTCTTGCATTTGGAGAGGAAATCTAAGATATAATACAAGTATTAAATTTCATAGCTGAATAGCCTATAATTTTTAATAACAAAGCCATTTTCTCAATGTTTAGTATTCATATTAGAGAAAAATAAAGATCTGATTGCCAAAGCACATTGTATCCGAAGTGTTTCAAAATGCACTGAAAGTGACAATTTATGCACTTTAATTATATGAAATTATACATCACAATAAATATGAACCTCAGACTTCCTCCATGACTGAACTAGATATTTATACAAATATATATTTATTAAAATAGTTTTCTGGTAAAATTTTAGGGTAACAGTGGTAATTCTTGGTAGCTTTCTTTGCAACTAGTTATAAGTAGTATGTAAACAATGATTTCATTTGTTTTAGAGAAACCCTTAGAATTTACTTTTAATTGATAGATCCTAATTCTAGAAGAGAGGCTACCACTTTGAATCTTTCCCTTTGCTTTTCCAGTGCTATGTTGATACTATAGACAAAAAAGTTTTTAGAAAAAGTAAACATAAGTCCAGTACTGTGAGTTCATAATAAATATATACATGAGGATATATATTTAAAAATTTATATTATAGTTAAGTATATTGTTTGTATTTAATCTCATGAAACTATAGTCACTTTCAGATGCTTGGACTGTTTCCAATATAGTTTTCTCTGAGAAAATTAAGTCTGAACTTGAGCTTAATTTTAAGGAAGCAATTTTAGTTCTCAATGTATCATTTGCATTACCAAAGTCTCTCCGGGTTGACCTATCTCTATGACTGAATTCCATAATCCTCTACAGTCAGTTTTGGGGTCCCTTTATTCATTGAGGGTAGTAAACACTCTAAGTGAATTCCAAAGGTTTTCACTCCTACTCTATCTGTTTTTATGACCATCTGGATCATTTTGATGACAAAGATTCATAAATGGATACTTTTTTCTTTAAGAATATCTATACATTTATTTTTTAAAACAATCTTTCATCTGAGTTTTTTTTAAAGTCAGAATTCCTCAGCATCTTATGCCACATGGATTTCCTTTAGATATTCCTCCCTTTTATTCTAATTTGAAGCATTCATAACTGTAATATCAGGGTTCTACTTTTTTTTTTTTAAAGATTGGCACCTGGGTTAACAGATGTTGCCAATATTCTTTTTTTTCTTCTTCTTCTCCCCAAATCTCCCCGGTACGTAGTTGTATATTCTAGTTGTGAGTGCCTCTGGTTGTGCTACGTGGGACGCCACCTCAGCATGGCTGGATGAACAGTGTCGCGTCCATGCCCGGGATCTAAACCAGCAAAACCCTGGGCTGCCAAAGTGGAGCACATGAACTTAACCACTTTGCCATGGGCCAGCCCCCAAAGTTGTATTTTTGAATGTCTACAGAATCTTCTGAGTTATTTCTCATTTAGAATCTGAGTTCATTAGATCATATGTTAATTCCAAACTAGTTGAAATATGTATTTCTCAAATATAGACTCAGTTAAGTAATTCACTCTCTCACTTTAATTTATTTTTCTTCTGTTAATTCATTTATTTGTTACTCATTCTTTTATGAAAGATGTAGTGAATTCCCACAATAGGCCAGAAAATGAAGCATGTTATAGGTCTCAGTTACTACTGTCAAGGAAATAAACAAACTATAAATGTCAATATAATGTGATACAAGTCATAGTAGAGAGAAGCAGTTGGCCAGGGTAGCTCAGTGGAAAACCAAACATTCTGTAGGTTCAGGAAACTTTCATGAAAGAGGTGACGTCTAACCTGATCCTAAGGGGAGGCATTCCAGTTAGGGTAGTTTGGAGTATCAGGGTGCTAGACTAGCAAGCAGGAGGGGACCTGACTCTGAAAGTCTTGGAGTTACTTGCAGGATCCTCTATGGCCTCATTTTGGAAAGTTTCACAAACGCCTACCCCTCAAGTTCTCTGGGTGATTTTCAGGTCGTGGATTCTGGGACAAGTGGTTTGGAAACATTCTCTTTGTTTATTTTCCAAAAATATCTTTTCATATTGGCTTTGTACAATATATTGGCAATTATCATCAGTATGCTAGATTCTCAGGTCAGTCATCTGGCAAGACGCTCTAAAGATCAGAGAGAGGATTCCCAAGAATGGCATTAAAAAACTCAAATTCACTCGCCTTTTCTCTTTGGCTAAAAGATCAAATTTGCTTTGTTCACCTTTGACTCTTATTATACATGCACTCCTGAGTCAAATTAGGCATTGTGACAGTATTACTGTTGTACATATAAGTTATGATATATTTTAAACAAACCACCAAGATGTAGTTTAGTTTTTTAAGTCTTTCAAAGTTTATTTAATGAAAGGAATTAGAGGATAACACTAAGTAGATATGGTTCTTATCTAGAGTCCTTTCATGTCTTTTAGTAGGTAAATTACTAAGTAAACTTTAAGGAAATCACTTCAATAAACTATTGTGATTTTTAGTTGGCGTATCAGTGAAAAGGTGATAAAGACACAACCTGTGTAAACATAACAGCTTGAGAAACTGCTATAAAGAGTATTGTAAAGCAAATTTAGAGCAAATGGAATTATTTTTTAAAAAGATAACTTCACAAGTTATATAGATTTTTAGTGGCAAATAAGTCAGTTCTGACTGGTGTAGCTGAGCAGTCTCTGATTCTAAAGATGTCAGACACGGATTTCATTGACAGATATTGCACTTACTGAATAATGGCTGTGAAAATCAGTTTGATTCCTCTTTATTCATGCTTAGGATCCAACTATGCAAAAAGTATATCATATTATCCAAGTCCAACAAAACAAAGGTAACTTATAGTTAAAATATTGGCTGTGTATCAGTTTACTGAAAATGGAAGACAAAAAATAAGCGACTATCAGATTGACTAAACTGACTAATTTTTTTAACAGAGGGAAAAAACACAATTTTACTGACATATCTACATACACATATGAGCCCCACAAAGATATGAGAATCTTAATTGACTAAATTATAGCATCAAAAAGCATCAAAACTGTTACTTCTTAAAAATCAAGTTTCTTAGAAAACATCTTTAATTTTAAAAAGCACTCTTTTTATATGAGTCGGATTATTTCCATATAACATTCACAATTTTTAAATACTACACACTGAGTCAATTCTTCATTTAATTTTCTGAAAACAATAATAAAAACTCAAGAAAGAGTAGTAGTTAAATTTAGCATAATAAATGAATAGACATTATGCTAATTAAAGGTAGTAAGAAGGCTCATCATTTAGCTGATGCTGTAGTAAACTTTATCCATCATTTCTAATGCAGTCACCTATAGGCATTTGGCATTTAATGTACCAAAATAGCTGTAGCATTACAGTTGATGTTGGTTTCAATAATTCATCTTGGTACTAACACTTGGCAGAGTGAACAACTGAAATAGTACACTGAATAGTATATAAGTAATATTAAATATCCACAGCTTTTAAATCTTTAGTCAGATGCCTGTTGGGTATATAGCTAAGGAAAGTTTTGCCATTATTTTATACCTTTATTAGCTTCTATGAAGAAAACCAAACATTGCTGTAAAAATATATTTTTGTTATAAGTTCTGTAACAGTATATTAGCAGGGTGGAGAATATGCAAGTGATATGCAGAGAATAAATAATAAATAGTCTAATTTATTCAAATAGTATTTGAATTGCTACAAAGCATCATCACTATGTTAGGTATTCACACTACAGATAATCCCTATCCTTAAAAACTGTAGTCTAGTTGAACAAAATAAGCAAGAACAAATAAATAATAAATAAATAAATGTAAAGGAAATGAAAAGATTACTGCAGCGCAGAATTATATGGTCTACGAGATATGGGTAACTAACTGATCCTATGTAACTAAAGTTTTGACAAATCATAGATTAAGGTAAGAACAAACCTGAAATTTTAAAAACCAAGTAAATGATGTTTCTTAATGTTGCCAGATCTTAATTTGTTTGAAATTCTTTTCAGTAATAGTCTGGTTCATCTTGTTTCACTATTTGCTTTAATGGAAGGGATCTGGTTCAGCTGTTGCCTCTTTTCATTGATCTGTTTATAATTTACAAGTCTAAGACTCACATTTCCTATGATCTAATCCAATCAAACCAGTATTGAACATCAAGAATTATGTTTATCATATTTTCGTGTGTAATTTTCCTCTAATCACAGTTTGTTGACTAGTTTCAGTACAGATATTTTAAGTAGTCTAAGCATATGGTCTTAAGATTTATTCTTCGCTACTTCTACCATGTACTCTTTTACCAAATACTGTTTATTCCTTCTAGGTTACAATTCTAGAATAACTCATTTTCCATGTCCTCTCCATTGCTTAATACTCTACAGTAATAACTACTTCAAATAGTTATTTGTAATTTAACTCCCAAACTCCTCTGTTCTTACAGGCACACCTCATTTTTGTAACTGTAGAATATATGACACTGACAGGCAGATCTCTTTTGTAATAATAACAAAAGTAATAGTAACAGCAACAACATGAAAAAAGTGCACTAGTATATAATTTACCAAATAATTGCAAGTATATTAGTTTACCTGACACATAAACATAAATCAAACTTAATCCATGAAAGCAAGGGTCATTAACATTGTGTAGATGACATAGTGACAATGTTAACAATAATAACTTCAAGAGTTATGACAAAGACTGAAACATGGGTTTTTTGACTCTAGCACCTTTTCCAATCTGTCACACTGCCTCAGGATTATGTTAAAATTGGTATAGTAAATATGTGTCAAAGAAGACTTACATTAAGTGAACTATATACATATGCTATGCTTATGTTTAAGTTATTTATGAAATGTCATCTAGACGAGAAATTCATCATGAAATGACACCAAATTCATATTTAGTATATTTTTGACTAAATAAAAATAAATAAATTGCTGAATAAAAAGTTATAGAAAGTGAATTTATAAGTTTAATCAAAAGCTTGTTATAAATATGAATCATATCCAAGTAAAAGGAAAGTAAATTTTGTATTAAAGAGTATTGTCAGATGGAAGTCACAATTTTTTCTATCACTTAGAGAGAAACTATAAAATTAAGACATTGTTGCCAACAATTCTTTAACAGGTACATGTGTGTGTGTTTTATTTTCTAATTCTAAGGGAGATAAAACAAAGCAAAGACGCCTCGAGGGATCAGTTCAAGTTACTGTGTTTCAGAAGCTAAAAACAAAACAATACAAATAAAAATCTGACAGTAGCCAACCCATTCTATTGGTAGTCATGACTAAATTTGATCCAGGATTTCTGACTAAGAAGATAAGAACTATAGTGAAATTACATGGCTTCACATGCCTGAGTAGAGAATGGTTTAGAAATGGATTCCAGGCCATATTCTTTCAAATTAATACTAAAATTATGAAAGATAAGTAAATGACCAAAATGACAGCATACAAAATCTAAATGTTTGTATTTATGATAACTAAAATATTAGTTTTTATGTTTTTTAGTACAGTCCTAAAATGGATAGGAACTTCAAAATATTTTAAGATATATCTTTCTAATCATATCCATGGAATTATCACTGAATATGTATATGCAAATAAAACTAATTTGCCAAAATTCAATGGATATAAAAAAAGGAAATTTCATACTCAGCTTATTTTTTAGATTCACTAAAACACAATTTTATTCAGTGTGTATCATTTTTTCTCTTTGCACTTACTTTTATTAATATCTTGAAATATTAGAAGGGAAAAAATAGACTTCTAATACTCAAGGATTCTGAGAAAGAAAATACAATTTAAAAAGAAATCCTAAAAATGAAAGCCATCAACACAAACTATAGTTTCTATATTTAGTATTATTTAACAGCAAAAATATTTAGTAATAAATCAATAGGTCTATAGTTATCTTTTTCTTTAATTATAGATATGAAGTTATGTTCTTTCAATAAGAAACTTACACTGTCAACTGACTTCATCCAAATATTTATGCAGAATTTAAGCAACTTAATCCTACATTCTTGGCACATACGGAGTCTTAGAAATCAGATGTAGACTGTAGTAATTTTTCCTCGACTGATTATTAAAATCTTCATCAATAACATAGTCCTTTTGGTATATTAATTTTTTTCTGTTTTGAATCTTTGAGATTTCAATTATATGTATAACTTTAGTCTAAGTCATATTTTGCAACTATATTTATATATCAAAGTTTGACTCAAATAATTCAAACAATTTGAGTTTATGACCCAAATAGTTACACAAAACATTGCATGTAGTAAGTGCTCAGTGTCTTCTGTTGAGTTAATGGATAGAGAAGTTGTCTCTGTATGATACAAAAGCAAGTTTTGTGTTGTTGTTGCTTTTTAGATGCTATAATATTTGTCTTCAGAATATATGATTATGTTAGATTGAAAGGCATCTACTCTTGTAAAGACCATATCTGGATATTTAGTCTGTTAATTCTAGTCTCTGACATTTTGAAAATACAATTGAAGAATCTATAGAATACATAGAGTTGTACACATTGTACTTCTCAAGGAGGAAATGGAAGTACACAGAAAATGAGAAAAATCACTTGGTATCAAAAGGGAATAAACTGACAACATATCTCAATGATTAGGAGATGACATTCAAAAACAGTGTTGTTACCTGGCACAAAATGTCAAGAACAGCTCTCATGCTTAGAGACTACCCACACAGAAAGAATATATGACGGGAACATGTGACAACAATCTTTTTAATTCCATTGTGGTAGTAGTTTTTCTTGGTGCCATTTTCAGGTTGGCAACTTGACATTATTTTCCGGTTACTTCGAACAGAGAAAAAGCTACATTCTTTAAACCATGTCATATCATGAACCACAGGGTCATGCATCAGATGGATGTAAATGATAATTTTATTTTCATTGTTTTGAGTATTTATGTATATTTTCACGAATAGTAATCAATTTTATGTAATGTATACACCATTACCTCTTCAAATATTTAGAAAGTTATTTTAGTTTTGGATAAAGTTGTCTTTTTAGGCAGAAGGAAGATATATCTAGAGAGGAGATTAAAATAATCAATCTATTCTTCTTAATCTATTTAAATTCTGACAGTGTAAAATAATTATTGTTTCTGAGCCAAATAGGATTATATACCTACATTACATGAATTATTCTAAATTCTTATTACTAAAATGAAATAAAAGGTTATCCACAGATTATAGACATATTCTGTTCCTATGTCAGGGTCCTGAATTATTTCTTCAAGTTAGATCCAAATTATTGAATGTAAAGATCTGCAAAATATTTTGCCATTCAGGTTCCACTTTGGAGGTAATAAAAAAAGATCACTAATTTAAAAATATAAATGTAAATATATCTACTCAACTATTAAATGGCAGTAGAAAAAAGTATTGATTCAAATTAACATGGCAGGTTAGCAAAACAAACAAGGAAAATGAAACTGTTCAAAGTGATCTGAGTATTATCATATTCAATATTTTTATCATGTAAATTAGAATTTTGTGCCAGTAATATTACATTAGGATGTGGCAGTCATGAGAATTTGCCTTGCTGACATTCTATTGTAGGAAGTGTAAATGACCAAGGGCTATACCAGCTTTGTATCTATCACCCCATTTGTGCCAATACTATTCCCTATTGGAGAGCATCAAATAGCCTAAGGCTGACCAGTTCTTGGGAGAGTCAGGACCCCTATGTCAGCTGCCTTTTGTTCAAAGACTCTCTGGTGAAAATTTGCAGAATTTTCCTTACATTGCTCAGCAGTTTAGGATGGTTTCACCCACCATTCTCTCTTTCCTTCACTCAAAATTAGAAGTGAATCACTCGCTGACCCCTCACCCACCCTTTTCCAGCTCCCTCTGTATTTCCTATAACAAAGGCATTTCCCCTAATATAGTCCTTGCGCATTTAATGCAATCTTGATGTTTACTTCTTGGAAAACCTAGACAAAGAACGACACACAATAAAGGAATATTTTATATTCATGAAAGTACAATCCACCAAGAATATAGAAGAGCTATGAAATTGTGCATGCCTAAGCAAAGAGTCTAAAATATACATAAAGCAAAAGCTAATAGCAATACAAGGAGAAACATAAAAATGTTCGACTGTAGAAGGAAAATTTCTTCCAACTTAAAAACCTATCAAGATAACAAAATATAAAATAATCATAAGATGATTTGAACAACACAACTAACAGATTTGCATAGATACTCATCTGTCTATTGAGAGTACTTGATATAAAAGAAAAATATTTTTATGTATTTGATATAATTTTGAAAAATTTATCACATATAAATCTAAAAATAATCCCCATAACCTAAAAAAGTCATCTTTTTCAATACCTATTGACCACAATAAATAAAAATTAACAAACCATGATAGCACAAAACAAATCTACAAAATATTAGAGATTTCCATTTGAAATAAAAATAGTCTCTTTTAAGTAACTTATTATAGAAAAAAAACAAAAAATTCAAATTAATTAGAGATCAATAAGAAAAGAATTATACACAATGCAAGAAGGAAATATATATCCTACAATTTTAAGTTAATCTTTCTTTTATAAGATCAATATAAGTGATTAATTAACACAAAAAACAGCAATAATGATCAAGCCTTAAAAACTTGGAAGCTAGAAATTAAACATTTTTTTGCTATTACATTGGTATCATTGTATTGAATTTTATAAATATTTCTCAATTTCTATTCTTATGTTGATAAACATTTAGTTTGATTCAAGTTTTGGGCTATCATAACACTACATGAAATACATCTCTATGTCTTTCGGTGGAAACAGGCACTTCTTTTCTTTGAGTGTAAACTGAAGTTTGGAATTTCTGGGACCTGGTGTAATCACATACTGAGCTCCCATAAATATTGCCCAGGAATTTTCCAAAGTGCTTGTCTTTGTTCACAGTCCCACCAACAATGTATTTATGCTCTCATCACTTCATAACTTCATCCACCTTGCTATTGTCCATCTTTAATTTTAGATATTTTTGTGGGTATATATTAGGAGCTTATTCTGAATTTAATATGTTTTTTCCTCTTCTCTTGGATAATGTGGAGCAGTTTTTCATATTAATTACTCATTTAAATATCATTTTCCACAAAATGCTCTCTCATATCTTTTGCCCATTTCTTAAAAGTTGGGTTGCTTCTGTGTGTTAACGATGAGAGGTGTTTATATATTTGGGAAACAAGTCCTTTGTCAGATATGGTACTGCAAAAATTTCCAAGATTGTGGCTTGACTTTTCATTTTCTTAATGGTACACTTGACATCAATAAATTTCACTGTACTTCTAAATTTCAATATAGTCCACTTTATTACCCTTTTATTTGATAATAGAGCTTTTAGTGTTCTGCTTCAGAAAATGCTGCCAACCTAAAGGGTATAAAAATATTCTCATATGTTTTCTTCTAGAAATGTTACTACTTTACCTTCATTTTTATGTTATGTTTATAGTCTATTTCAAATTAATTCATGTTTATAATGTGTGGTAGGGGTCACTGTTCTTTTTTTCTCTTAAAATTCAGCTGAAACAGCATGATTTATGGATTCTCTTTTCTATCTCATTAGTCTATTTGTTTGTGTTTGTTCTGATGTTACACCATCAGCAATGACAATGACTTCCTAATTAATTTTGATGTCTTATAGTGCAAGTCTTCCAAAATTCTTATTTTATGCAACATTTTCTTGGCTATCCTAGGAATTTGGCATTTCCATAAAATTTTAAAATGATCTTGTTAATTTAAGAAAAACAATGATTCTGAATGAGATGGCAGTATGTCTATAAATTGATCTGATGAAAATTAAAATAAAAGTTGTGTTTTCCAATGTATAAACTAGGTTTAGCTTTCCATTTTAGCCTTCTATATTAATTTGCCTCAGTAATATTTCACAGTTTCCAGTAGAGATCACCTGTGTATTACAAAAGATGCATTCTTAAGGTATTTTGGTTTTAATGCAACAGTAAATGATATCCTTTCTTAAAATTTTAGTTTTAATTGTGCATTGATAGTATAAAAAAATAAAATTGATTTTTGATTGTTTTCCTCTTTCCTCTCCGAAATCTGCTTAATTCACATTTAAACTCTAAGAGTCTCTTTGTAGATTGTTTGGCTTGTCGATGAACACAACTAGTGTCTATGCCTAACGAAAGTTTCATTCCGCTCTTTTAAATCTCTGTAACTTGTATTCTATTCTATTTTATTTTCCTTTTTGCATTTCCAGGAATTCTGGTGCAAAGAATATAAGTAGTGCTATGAGACAATCTGTGTAATATTTGATGTTTATTTTTAAGAAATACTAGGATAAAATGAAGAAAGCTCCCTATTGTTCCTAGTTTTCAAAGCTGGATTGAGATGATCATAAGACTTTTCTCTTTAATCACCATATGATCTTAATGTGATGATTTACAATAACGTATTTTTAAAAAATATTTAAACTTCAAATTGCTCGAATTAATTTCTACTTTTTCATGACATATTATCTAGAATCTTTACTTTTCAGAGACTTGGATTTGTAATTTTTCTTCCTTATAATTCACAATCTATTAAAAATTGGTTAATTGGACTTAATTAAAATTTAAAATTTCTGCTCTTAAAAAGACACTGTTAAAAAATAAAACAGACTACAGACTGAGAGAAAATAATTGCAAGACATATGTCCGATAAAGGACTTATATACAGAGTGTGTAAAGAACTCTCAAAGTGAACAACTCAACAAACAAACAAAAATTTAAACAGATACTTCACCAAAAATATGTTTATGGATTAAAAAAATAAGCTCATGAAAAATGTTCAAATTAGTCATTAGATAAACCCAGATTAAAATCACAATCAGATCCTAGTTGGAATACCTAAATTAGAAGGAATGATCAACTCAAAATGCATTCAACACTGGACATAAGACCTGAAATTGTAGAATTCCTAGAAGAAAAAAGCTCCTTGACGTAGATATGACACCAAAAGCACAGGCAACAAAAGCAAAAACAAAAAAATGTATCTACGTCAAACTAAAAAACTTCTGGACAGCAAAGGACACACTCCACATAATGACAAAGCATCCTATAGAATGGGAGAACATATTTGCAAACCATTTATACAATAAGTGTTCAGAAATATAAAAATCTCACAACTCGGTAGCAAAAATCAAACAATTCAATTAAAATATGGGCAGAGGAATTGAAAAGGCATTTTTCCAAAGAAGACATAGAAATGCCCAACAGGTACATGAAAAGATGCTCAGCATCATTAATCATCAGGGACATGCAAATCACAACCAGAATGATGGGGCTGGCCCAGGGTCATAGTGATTAAGTTCTCACACTCCACTTCGGTGGCCGGGGATTTGCCAGTTGGGATCCTGGCACTACAAGTCAGGCCGTGCTGAGGTGACGTCCCACATAGAGAACTAGAAGGACATACAAGAGGATATACAACTATGTACTGGGGCTTTTCAGAGAAAAAAACAAAAAACCAGAATGAGGTATCACCTCACACCTGCTAGGATGGCTATTATCAAAAAGTTAAAAGGTGAATGTGGCCAGGATGTGGAGAAAAGGGAATCTTTGTGCACTGTTGTGGGAAAGTAAATTGGTATAGCCATAATGGAAAATGGTATGCTATATGATCCAGTAATCCTACTTGTGGATAGATATCCAAAAGAAATAAAATCATTATCTCAAAGAGATAACTGCACTTTTATTTTCATTGCAGCATTATTCACAATAGCCAAGATACGGAAACAATGTAAGTGTCCTTCAACAGAAGAATGGATAAAGAAAACGTGAGATACACATACACATATACACACAGAAGATTATTATTCAGCCATTAAAAAAAAGGAAATCCTGCAATTTGCAACAACATGAATGAACCTTGAGGACATTATGCTAAGTAAAATAAGCCAGACACAAAAGTCCTGCATGATCTCACTTATGTGTGGAATATAATAAAGTCAAACTTATGAAACAGAGTAGAATGGTGGTTAGCAGGGATGGAGCATGGGGAAAATGGGGAGATCTTGGTCAAAGGGCACAAACTTTCAGCTATAAGATCAATAAGTTTGGAGATCCAATATGCATGTGGTGACCATAGTCAATAGCACTGTATTGTGTACCTGAAATTTGCTATGAGAGTAGATCTTAAGTGTTATCATCAAAGGGAAATAAAAAGGTAATTATATGACGTGATGGATATGTTAATTATTTTGATTGTCTCATCATTTCACAATGTAGACATATACCAAAACATCACAGGGGCAGCCCTGTGGCCTGGTGGCATAGTGGTTAAGTTTATGAACTCTGCTTTGGCAGCCCTGGGGTTTGTGGGTTTGGATCCAAGGCATGGACCTATACACCCTCGTGAAGCCAGGCTGTGGTGGCATTCCAGATACAGGATGGAGGAAGATTGGCACAGATGCTAGCTCAAGGACAATCTTCCTCATCAAAAAAAACAAAAAGGCAAAAAAAATTACATTGTACACATTAAAAATAAGCAATTTTTTTGTCAATATCTCAATAAAGCGGGAAAAAAATAAAAAGTAAAAGGAATGACTACATTCAGCAGTGAAGAGGATGAGGAACTGCTGGTAAGAATGGAAAACGATACGACCATTTTGAGAAACGGTTTGTCAATTTCTCAAAAGCCTAAGCATAGAACTGCCATATGAGTCAACCACTCCATATGTAAATATTTACCGAGGTGAAAAGAAAGTATATGACCACACAAAGACTTATATATACATATATATATGTACATTTATAGTGGCTTTTTTGGAATAACCAAAAACTAAAAACAAACCAGATATTTAATAGATGAATGTTCAACAGGATAAATTTTTTAAACACACTATTTATACATATTAAAATATGAATCTCAAAATAATTACACAGAGTGAAAGAAGCCAGACAAAAAAAGAGTACACACTTTTTAGGGTTCCATTTATATAAAATTCTCTATATGCAAAGTAACGTATATAGTAAGCAACAGTAAGACAGATTTTATTTTGGGAGGGAAGAGGAATGAAGATTGGGGGTGAGGGAAGAAGGGATTACAAAGGGGATGTAGGAAATTTCTGGGGGTGACAGATATGTTCATTATCTTGATTATACTGATAGTTTTAAAAGCTATCAAATTGTGCACTGTATGTATATGTAGTTTATTTTATTTTAACTATACCTCAATAAAGCTATTAAAAACAGAATAAAGAAAACCAATACCCTAAAGCAGTGATTTTCAAACTAATGTGCAGCAGAATAGTCAGAACTTATTAAAAGACAGATTACTGGTCCCCAACTCTCAAGATACCTGCTACGATATTTCTGGTGTTGGGCCTGAGAATTTGGATTTCTAACAAGCTCCCAGGCATTGCTCAGGTCACTGGTCCAGAGACCATGGTTTAACACTCACTGTTTTAAATCCTGGCTACTCAAAGTGTTGTCCTTAGACTGACATCTTCAGCATCAATTAGGAGCTTATTAGATGCGACCATCTCAGGCCATATCTTAGGTTGCTTGAATCAAAACCCGCATTTAACAAGGAATATTAAATATCCTCATGAGAAAATTACACCTTCAATAAGATATGCATCACTAGAATATTTTTCTAAATTGCATAAGAAAAAATAAGTGTAAATCTCATTTACTGGGAAAGCAAAGAATTTGGGCAATGTTTTCCTCTTCAGATAATATACATGGCGTTTAAATTAACCTTTTGATAGATAACTCTCTTAAATTAAATTTCTGAGTAGTGGATTCTGGACAACTTGGACAGTTGTGCTTATCTAGACAAGACTGAAACTAAGAATCGTTTCTTCTCCCTCTCTACCTCATTCTGTCTAAGATGACTAATTCTCTGCTATGGTCTTTGACTGGAAATATAGAGTAAACTGAGCCTGGGAAGATTATTAGCTGTGTTAAGAAGCTGAGAATTCATATTTTCAAGACATTCTGCTTGAAGGCTAGTTTATAAAAACTTTAAATTATCTAATAAATCCTTCAGGGTCTAAAATGTAGAACATATTAGAACTTTGGAGATAAGATCATCTTCAGAGCTCTTGCAAGGTTGTATTTACTGCAGTGAGAGGCTAAAGAAACTCCAATTCTACCCAAGCATCTCAGTGGGATTCTTTTGGGTGAAATTGAATAGGAAAACAAAAATTAAGATTTTAATTTATTTAAATGATTGTTCAACATGCGTAGACTTTTATTTTGTTAACTTGAGAAGATAGTTTATTTCTTGAACTCTAATTTCTCCATGGGATCTTAATATTTTTAGAAGACTCAATATTTCATTATTCTTTAACATTAATAATCTTAAAATATTTGTAAAATTTTTATGCTGCCATTTAGATTCATTGTCTAACTTCTGTTTGGGATTAATTCAAGGGTTAGGGAACAGTATATCCTTGATCTATGCCACAGTCACCAAGGACAAAATTAAAAAGTTACCTTCCAATGGTTCCAGAAAGTTACATGAAGGAGCAATGGTTGATATTAGCAGAGTATAATTACAAATAAGGACGTACGATTGCTTGGTCTTTTCTCAGGAAAGTAGCTACAAGAGTGGTTGATTGTAAGCTTAACTGATAAACACAATACAGTAGGCAATACTGACTAAACTTTAGAATTACTTAGTAAGCATTTACAACCTAAAGGTGTCTGAGCACCACTCTCAGAGATTGACTTAAATGGCCAATCGTGGACCCAGGTACTGGTGTGTTTTAAAGTATACTACAGAGGATTCTAATGTACTACTAAGTTCGAGGACCACTGAGTTAAACCAAAAATAACAGAATTAAAATGGAATTCCCTTCACCTTTCCTCATCTTTTCAGTCTACTTCCACTATTTTTAGCTATTCACTGATACCATACTCCTCTTTCTCCATGGGAAATGTGTGACCCATATGATTGCAGAGATAGAAAATGAAGGGATTAAGAAATATTAATTCAAGTTAGCCCTGATGGCCTAGTGATTCAAGTTTGGTGCTCTCCACTTTGGCAGCCCAGATTCAGTTCCCAGTCGTGGAAGCACACCACTCATCTGTCAGTAGCCATGCTGTGGAGGTGGCTCACAGAGAAGAACTAGAAGGACTTACAACTAGAATGTACAACTATGTTCTGGTGCTTTAGGGAAGGAAAAAAAAAAAGGAAGATTGTCAACAGATGTCAGCTCAGGCTGAATCTTTCCCAGCAAAAAAATAAAAAAAGAAAAAGAAAAGAAAAGAAAAAGAAAGAAATCTTAATGAAGCACCCACTGTATTTTCTAATCTTTTAAATAATGTGCCTTCAGAATTCACAAATTCTCTGATATTCTATATGGAAAATGGCCAGCACAGGGCTTATTGTGCAAGAGATCTACGGATGGGAGAGAGGAAGAACAAAATAGAAGGCCATAGACCTACATATATTGGACAAAGTTGTAGTAGAACATTTCACCCTAGATCCTGTAGCAAATACTGTGGTGCTCCAGTAGATGCTCCCTTCAGGACTGAAAAGGTTACCTGTTAATGGATCACAGCTAAATTCCTGCAAAACCTATTCTTAGGAAAAGAGTCTTGCTTTCTCAAAGATACTCTTCCTCCTCAGGGATGGGCTGCCACCAACGACTATTTGATACAAGAGTACGAACTCTTCCCCTACCCCTCAGATTCAACACAGGATGTCTCTGAAGAGCTACTCCAGCTTCAGATCAACCCTACAACTGGCTGATAGTTTTGTTGTAACTATCTCTTAAAAGTATTGTTCCGTAAAGTATTCCCCAATATTCCAGAAACTCAATTTCCTACAGAATCAGGCTAATGACAGATGGTGCCAGGAGGAGGAAAGAAATTTATAAAACTGGGATTTTGTACGTGGATTATTCATTGGGCTGTTTGCAATGAGGATCTCATCACTGGGATAGGTGGAGTATTGATGGCCCCTGGCATGAGATAGCAGTGTAATTGTTAATACTTTCACCAATGGTGAACTTGAATGCTATACCAGGGAAAGGAACATACTGAAGCATCAATATCTAAGGTTTGAGAGATTCAAGAGAAGTAGAAATTATGAGAAACATAATGGCTAGAGGTCTTACTAGGGGTTAACAATGAATTGGATAAAGACAGCAAAAACCTGAATTAATTCATCAGCAATTTAAGACCATGTGTTTAAAAGCCATAGTGCCTTCTCAGCAACATAAATGGAGACTTTCACCTCCTGAAACTGGAAGGCAGAAAGCTAAGTCTTCAGGTCAGCATTGAGTTATAACACTAATGCAGCTCCAGAGAAAATTGTATCCTCAACACAAACAATTCCATTACACTATGATCCAAGCCCTAATTGGGAAGAAGTAGAATTCTTACACTTGGGATGAAAATGTACATGAACCTATGGAATTTCCCTACTCTCCTGAATTTTCTGAGACTGCAGAATCACCAAAATCCTTTGGAATTTTTAGTACTTCACAGAACTCTATGGGGCACTGAATGTTAAACTCTTTCATGTAACTTGTCTGAAAAAAATCTACTAGTTGCTGCCTTAAAAGAAAACGTGTCTCCAACAGAATCTCCACCTCTTCTCCAGTTTTGTCCATGAGAGCAATAACCAGTGTTAAGTGACAACATAACTCAGCTGGGATGGACTTAATCTACTAAGGGTAGTAAAAGGACTCTAACTGAAAGAACTATATGGCCTTGTCAAATGTGCCAACAGGAGTCAGAACCTATGTAAGGGAATGGATGCAGAAAGTCTGATATCAAGGGTATCATGACATAAAGTCCGATAAGGGAAAGGTCATTAAATTGGACACAATTTCCTATGAAACTGGATTTAAATCTCTGACAAAGCAACATTTGAGATTGCTGGGAAGATGGTGGCATAAAAGGACTCTGACGTCACCTCTTCCTACAGACACAACAAAGTTACAACTACTCTTAGAACAGCTACCCCTGAGAGAGAACAGGAAACTGGATAAAAAGAAGCCCCACTACAAGGGACAGTGTTGACTGAGATAGAAGAGGCAGAAATACCTTTCTGGAGAGGAAAAAGCCAAATTGTAGCCACAGCACTTTGGTTGGGAGAACCCTAAGTGGAAAGCTTTTCCTGGAGAAGTAGGGGATCTGAGCAGGAAAGCTTTGCCACAATAAGCAGCTTTGGACTCAGCACAACTGAGATAAGCATCATAATATCTGGCTTGCTGGCTATTAAACAACAATGGGGAATACCCCCAGAAAAATTATGGGACAAAAGTGGAAAGAAATGCCTACTCTTAAAGGGCCCATCCACAAATTCACCCATTTTGGAAAACAACCTAAAATCACCAGAAAGAAAGGTACACAGTCCTTTGGTGAAAAAAAGACTCACTTGATAGGTTTTGGTTTTGGGCACATCTCAGTGAAAGATGAGACCTCCCCAGGCTGGGATAACTTCCCTAGGGACTGAGACATTGGCAGCAGCCATTATTGTGACCCAGTACAGGCATGCTGACACAGACAGTGGCAGATGTCATTGGAGTTTTTCACCTGGCATGTTGGCATAGGGGTCTGCTCCACCCAGTAGAGCACAAATTTAATCCAGCTTAGCCAGAGCAGACAGCCCACCTTAGAGACAGGCCCCACCCAATAGCAAGACCTCAGGCAACTTGTGTTCCCAATAGGTGGAATGTGTGGGACCTCTGCAACAGGGCTAATGGGCCTGCCTCTGTGGGTCAGGGTGTACGTGCTGGGCAGGCCTGCATTGGTAGAGTGTGTGGGGCCTCTATAGTGGGGCAAGTGGGTCTACTTCAGTGAGTCAAGTCCTGCGCATGGGACAGGACTGTGTTGACAGGGTGTGTAGGCCTGTGGGCCATGGGGTTTGTCAGTTGCTGCAGAGTTGTGCCTCTCAAACAGCCACATGGGGGATTGGCTCCACATTCCAAAGCCTGAAACAATTGTGTGCTCCCTCATCTTGGGCTGGCCTCACTCAGCTGCAATCCTGAAAGAGCTGATGACAGCTTTGCAGGCTAGAGGCCTAGAGCAATTATAAGCCCCTGAGTCTAGCAAACAGCCACACTGAGGGCCTACTCACTTAACAGAAAAACTACCTCAGGAAGGGGCTATTAGACCTTATGGCCAATTGTACTGGGGCTCCCCAGGCCTGATAAAGTGACTGAAGTGACCATAGCAGCCACATGCAGCTAAGCATTACAACCAGTCTGCCAGGGGGATAGCCTAGCCTCCCCTGGCACCTGCAGCAAGAGCAACCCTGCCACAACAGAAGGACACATGTAGCCCACACAGGGGACACTCCTTGGAACATTTGGAACTGGTGATGAGAAGGAAGTATACTGCTGGGCTTCATAAGGCATCTCTTAAATAAGGCAACCTCTTCAATATCTAGAGACATAGTTGATCTACTTAATACATAGAGATAATCACTGAGAAAGAGGCAAAATGAAGAGAGAAGGAATATGTTCCAAATAAGGGAACAAGATAAATCCTCAGCAAAAGAACTAAATTAAACAGAGATAAACAATCTACCTGATAAAGAATACAAACTAATAGTTATAAGGATGTTCACTGATCTTGGGAGAAGAATGGATGAATTCAGGGAGAACTTCAAGAAATAATTAGAAAATATAAAAAAGAATGAATCAGAATTGAAGAATAGAATAATGGAAATAAAAAATTCACTAGAGTGACTTAATAGCAGAGTAAATGATAAAGAAGAACAAATCAGTGAGCAGGACAAAAGACTAGAGGAAGTCACCCAATCTGAACAGATAAAAGAAAAAATAATTTAAAAGAATGAAGACAGTCTAAGGGACCTCTGGGACAGCATCAAGCTCAGTAACATCTATATTATAGGTGTCCCAGAAGGAGAAGAGAGAGGCAAAGGGGCAGAGAATCAATCTGAAGAAATAATAGCTAAAAATTTTCTTAACGTAAGGAAGGAAACAAACATATAGGTGCAGGAAGAACAGAGAGCACCAAAGAAGATAAATCCAAAGAGGCCCACACCAATACACATCATAACTAAAATGTCAAGAGTTAAAGAGAAGGAGAAAATCCTAAGCGCTACAAGAGAAAGGCAACAAGTTACATACAAAGGAAACCCAATAAGGCTATCAGCTGTCTTCTCAGCAGAAACCTTACAGACTAGAAGTGAGTGGCATGATGTATTTAAAGTGCTGAAAGGGAAAAAAAACCTACAGCCAAGAATACTCTACCCAGCAAGGTTATCATTCAGAATGGCTATCATTCAGAGATAAAGAGTTTTCCAGACAAACAAAAATTAAGGGAGTTGATCACCAATAAGATATCCTTACAAGAAATGCTAAATGGAATTATTTAAGCATAAAAGACAAGACCACAAATAGGAATAAAAAAATTATAAAAAAATTTAAAAAAATAAAATCACTTTTAAAGGCAAATATACAGTAACGGTAGCAGATCAATCACCTATGAAGCTAATAGGAATGTCAAAAGACAAAAGTCCTAAAATTATCTATTTCCATGATAAGAGGTTAACAGATACACTTATATGAAAAATAGGTTAAATGTAACATCAAAAACAAAAATTGTGGGAAGAGGGGAGTAAAAGAGTAGAGCTTTTAGCAAGATGTCAAACTTAAGAGACCATCAACTTAGTATAGGTTACTATATATACATAGATTATTATATATGAACCTCATGGTAATCAAAAAACAGAAACCTACAATAAATACACAAAAAAATTAAGAGAAAGGAACCCAAACATACTAAAGAAAACCATCAAACCACAAGCGAAGAGAGCAAGAGAAGAAGAAACGAACAGAGAAGAACTACTAAAACACTCAGAAAAATGTAACAAAATGGCAGTAAGGACACACTTATCGATAGCCACTTTAAATGTCAATGGACTAAATGCTCCAATAAAAAGCCATAGGGTGGCAAATTGGATAAAAAAAAACACCACCATATATATGCTGCATAGAAGAGACACACTTCAGACTTAAAGACACAAACCAAAAGTGTTGAAAGTGAAGGGATAGAAAAAGATACTCCATACAAATGGCAAAGAAAAGAAAGCTGGGGTAACAACACTTATATCAGAAGAAATAGTCTTCAAAACAAAAACTGTAACAAGAGATAAAGAAGGGCACTACATAATGATAAAGGGAACAATCCAACAAGAGGATATAAAACTTGTAAATATCTGTGCATCCAACACAGGAACACCTAAATATATAAAGAAATTACTAACAGACATAAAATGTGAAATAGTAACACAAAAATAGTAGGGGGCTTTAACACTCCACTTACACCAGTGGATAGATCATCTGAACAAAAGACCAACAAGGAAACATTGACCTTAAGTGACACATTAGGCCAGATGGACTTAGTAGATATATACAGAACATTCCTTCCAAAAGCCTCAGAATACTCATTCCTTTTGAATACACATGGAACATTCTCCAGAGTAGATCACATATTAGGCCACAAAACAAATCTCAATAAATTTAAGAAGATTGAAATAACACCAAGCATCTTTTCTGATCACAACAGTGTGAAACTATCAATCAGCTACAGGAAGAAAATTGGAAAAGCCACAAATATGTGGAGATTAACAAAAGGCTACTGAACAATGATTGGGTTAATGAATAAATCAAAGGAGAAATCCAAAAACACCTGGAGACAAATAAAAATGAAAATATGAGATGACAAAATTTATGGGATAAAGCAAAAGTGGTTCTAAGAGGGAAGTTTAAAGCAATACAAGCCTACCTCAACAAATAAGAAAAATTTCAAGTAAACGATCTAACAGTGCACTTAAAGGAGCTAGAAAAGAAGAAAGTCCCAAATCAGTAGAAGGAAGGGAATAATAAAAACCAGAACAGAGATAAACAAAATAGAGACTAAAGAAAAATTTTTTTAAATCCATGAAATGAAGAGATGGTCCTTTAAAAAACTTAAACAAAATTGACAAACCTTTAGCTGGACTCACCAAGAAAAAAGAGAGAAGGCTCAAATAAATAAAGTCAGAAATGAAAGAGGAGAAATTACAATGGACACCTCAGAAATACAAAAGATTACAAGAGAATACTGTGAAAAGCTATATGGCAACAAATTGGATAATCTAAATAAATGGATAAATTCCTAGAATCATACAACCTTCCAAAACTAAATCAAGAAGAAATAGAGAGTTTGAATAGACCAATCACCAGCAAAGAGATTGAAATAGTAATCAAAAAATAAAAGTCCAGGACCTGTTGGCTTCCCTGGTGATTCTACCAAATAGTCAAAGGAGACTTTATACTTATCCTTCTCAAACTCTTCCAAAAAATTGAAAAGGAGGGGAATATTCCTAACTCATTCTACAAAGCCAACATTATCCTGATACCAAACCAGACAAGGACAATACAAAGAAAGAAAATTACGAGCTAATATCACTGATGAACATCGATGTGGACAGCTAATTTTTGATAAGGAAGCAAAGAACATACAATAGAGAAAGGAAAGGCTCTTCAATAAATGATGTTGGGAAAACTAGACAGCCACGTGTAAAGGAATGAAAGTACACCATTATCTTACACCATGCACAAAAATAAACTCAAAATGGATTAAAGATTTGAAGGTAAGAACTGAAACCATAAAACTTATGGAAGAAAACATAAGCAGTACGCTCTTTAACAACAGTCTTAGCAGCATATTTTCAAGTATCATGTCTGACCACGCAAGGGACCCAATACAAAAAATAAACAAATGGGACTACATCAAACTAAAAATCTTCTGCACAGCAAAGGAAACCATCAACAAAATGAAAAGATAACCTAACAATTGGGAGAAGATATTTGCAAACCATATATCTGACAAGGGGTCATATCCAAAATTATATAAAGAACTCATGCATCTCAACAAAAAAACTAACAATCCAATTTAAAAAATGGGCAAAAGATCTGAACAGATTTCTCCAAAGAAGATATACAGATGCCCAACACGCTAATGAAAAGATGTTCAACATCACTAATTATCAGGGAAATGCAAATTAAAACTACAATGAGATACCACCTCAGGCCTGTCAGAATGGCTATAATCAAAAAGACAAGAAATAACGAGTGTTGGAGAGTATGTAGAGAAAAGGGAACTCTCATACACTGCTGGTGGCAGTAGAAACTGGTGCAGCCACTACAGAAAACGGTGTGGAAATGCCTTAAAAAATTAAGAAAAGAACTACCATATGACCCAGCTTTCCACTGCTGGGTATTTATCCAAAAAAACTGAAAACCTGAATGGGTAAAGATATATGCAGACCAATGTTCATTGCAGCATTATTCACAATAGTCAAGACTTGGAAGCAACCTAGGTGCCCATTATGGGATGAATGGATAAAGAAGATGCAGTATACATACGCAATGGAATACTACTCAGGCACAAAAAAGGATGAAATCTTGCCATTTGTGACAACCTAGATGGACCTTGAGGGTATTATGATAAGTGAAACAATTCAGAGGGAGAAAGTCAAATACCGAATGATTTCACTCCTAAATAGAAGACAAAAACAACAAGCAACAAACACATAGATGCAGAGACTGGATTGGTGGTTACCAGAGGGGAAGGGGAGACAGAGGAGGGCAAAAGGGATGATTCCCACATGTATATGGTGATGGATGGTAATTAGTCTTGGGGTGGTGACCATGATGTAATCTACACAGAAATTGAAATATAATGATGTATAACTGAAATTTATATAACATTATAAACCAATGTTACCACAATGAAAAAATAAAAATAAATAATAAATAAAATGAAAGCAAATAAATAAAGAAATAAAACTCTGATAAGGACACAGGAGACAGTGCTAACCTGGTAGGATTGCAGATGAAAGCCTGGAGAAGGTAACGTCCCCCACTAAGTGGAAAATAAAAGCCATCAATACCATAACAGGCAGTATAAAATGGCACTGAGATGCACAGCAAAATGGAATGTTGAAATGGATAACTATTATGTAAGGCTGGAAATCACTAGTCAACTATATTATAAAGGAGATCTGACAGATACTCCATTTACCCAGTCAATAAGGCATGCACTGGTGAGAAATTGAGCAGCGGTTTCTCTGTAAGACACTGTAGTTCAAGTCTGACAACTGGAAAAACTGTTACAGAACTAGGTTCTTTAATAACAATGGGAATGGTAATGAGTTTCCTGAAAGAAAGACCATGTGACGGTTCTTAACTCAAAAACAAGGTGGATGCAATTATTGTAATAAGCAATAATGTCATAGTAAAACCAGACTGGAGGCTGACATCCAGCCGTAGAGATTTTTAATAGCATATGGTATCTTTGGGGGAAAGATCTTTAGGGCAAGATGGATGGCTCAATCCGAAGAATCACTGTAAACAATCTAGGTGAATTAAGGATGCACCACTGGGAGGCACAGAAAAATCATGATGCTCTGTCCACTTTCTGATCCTGGGCCAATTTTCAGACCCAGAATATTTGACTGAATGAAGCACCCAGGTTCCCAGTAGGAAGGACACTGAAAAACCACATTTTCTGTAAATAGTAATATGTCGACAACCCTCTTCCCAAAAAGCTCTAGGACCACTTTCTCAGGAAACAATACACCAGAGAACCAGGAATACATAAATATTTGGAAGATTGAGGGACAGAGTCCCAGTTGATGCTGATATATGGTACCTGAAGCATCATAACTTTTGCTAGAGTAGCAGAACGTGGGGACCAAGTAGTAAGCAAAAAATGGCCTAGGTGTGACTTACAGAAAGTCCACTAAGTTTCCAGACTCACTATAGTTTTATACAATAACTATTTCTGAAATAAAATTTATATATTTTTTAAATTAGAAATTTTTATTAGGGATTTAGCTCACTTGCTTTACTATGTAACAACTATCAAAACCTTATTCAAAAGGCTTCATTAAAAAATTACTATTTACTTCAATACATAAATTAGAATGAATTAGTCTTTTTTATCGTCAACATCAACAAAAAGTCACAAATTTCAGTCAGACTGCTTTGGTAATGGGGGAAATTAGAAACAATTAGCATTAAGCATTATTTTGGGCAAAACTGGATGATTTAAATAATTATACTGGAGAAAGATGGTTTTTCTTTTTCTGAGTAATTTGAAAATACTTAAACATAAAAACCTAAAAATATTATTTTGCAATCTTCATTTCATCAGAATCTTACTTGGCTAGATGATTTTCTTTGATTTGCCTTACAAGTGACCTAATATAACGTATATGGAGCAATTATGCAGGTGTCTAAATGTAGCAAGGACTTGGTATCCTAGGTAATACTGAAGGGATATGAAAACTCAACTTCCAACTCCAAAAGGAGTTGGGTCAATGTCCAATATACGCTTAAGGTTAAAAAGTAAAGATGCAACCTCTATTTTACAAAAACAAAATCCCTTCCAGATCCTTTGGTTTCTCTAAATGTCATTGATGGATTAACTTTGGCAAAGTAATTGCTAAAGCTGACCGTTATTTTATATTTAGACTGCGAGGATTAATGTGAGATCAAGTAGGTAGAGGAGGAAAATGATCACAATTAGGCAGTGATGCTTACATTTATTTTAATTAACTCCTCTTTAGACTTTCTATCCCTGAGAGCTTTCCAGATAAATTTCACGGCTGAGCCTCTTATTCAACAACTTAGTACATCTATCTCTATTTTCTCTTTGCTTCGATCCACTCTTTCCTCCTTCAGACATTTAACTGTCATCCTTTACTAAAAGAAATATTGAACATATGTTTCTTTTAAAGATTCATTTCTGAAAATGAGAACAATGCACTCAGAGCAGGCCATTAGATTTCCAACTAACATCCTAAAACAATACCATATCTTTCAAGATAAGCCTATGATAGTATTACATATAATATAGTAAAATTGTGAATTTACAAAAACCTAATGAAATGCATGTTACCATTACTACCAATTAAGATAAAATCACATATTTTCCTGTAATCCGATAAAAGGAGAGAAAAGGAGAGGGGATTAGGGTTACATAAATTCCAGTGTGGTCTGGTTGGATTCTATGCTGGTTCTTTAAATGTAACAAGCATCCTTATGTTTGAAAAGAAACCAAGTTGGCCTTACTGCATTATTTTCCAAGTAAGTCAGAAAGTAATCAAGTTTGAATTTCAGCAATATTCACAATAAATAAATGGAATAATAGCTTTCAAAATGAATATTTGAGTAAGATATATAATTTTCCACTTACACACTACAATTTTCTTCTCATAGAATTTATTTCTTATCACAGATTGGAATTCCACATTCTCTCACTCTACTGATGTAACATCCTAGGTGATTGACTCAGTAGGTGCCTATTCTAGACAATAGGATTCTGAAGAGATACGGCATGAAAGTATGGATATTATGTTGTTTGACAAAAAAGGGAAAACGGGAGGGAGGAGAAGAGGGAGTTACGGGAGGACCGTATTTATATGTGGCAAATTATGAGAATACAAAACTGGCTAAAGGATTTTTATAGCAGGAGTTCCACGTTAAAGTCGGTAACAATGTTTCACATTCTGTGTTAATCAGTGTTTTATAAAAAAAAAAAAACCAAGAGCTTTGTCAATAAAATCCTGTCCAAATATTTTGGAGGTCAGAGTTTTAATTTATATTACCCTAATGATTTTGGGAAAACATAATACTATGGAAGAATATGTAGCAATATTAGCAGCAAAGAAAAACTACAGTGAGCAAAATTTTGAATGCTAAAATTGAGCCAAAAGTTCAATATTTGTCATCAATGCAAAGCTGATTAAACTGTAGAATCCAAGATGACATGGAAAACTGTAAAGGGTCACGAGAGACACAGTCAATGTATTTAGTGGACAAAGCTAAGATTTGAATCCACCTCTGGAGTGAGTCATGGTTCTTTCATTTATTAGTTTGTGGTCTTGGATAAGTTATTTATCCAACCCCAGAAATGCTTTAAGAATCACCTGGAATAAGTAGAGAAAGCACTCCACAATCTATAAATGTTTAATCAAATAATGTTTACTAATCATTTTTCTTTTCTATGATTTATATCTGCTTTTATTTCCTTTTCAAATGTAAATGTTTTACCATACAACAGACAAAAAAGGTGACTTGGAACTGGAAATTATTCAGAAAGAATGCCTGCAAAGTTTAAGGGTTTTTTTGAAGCTTTAATAAATTATTTTAAATATAAACAAGAAATTTTTGGAATTTATGTCATAATTAATTAAATCTAAGGAAATAAAATATTTTAATGATAAGCAGAAACTATCTGTGAAGGATCCAAAAGGAAGTTTATTGTCAAATTAAAACAGCAGAGTTTTTAATAACAAATATTTTAACTGACAGGTATTGAATAAATGGATATCTTTTATTAAATAAGAAAACTACATTTGTCTCACTAATTATTTTTCAGTCTAGGGGCATGGAATAGATCTGCCCAATATTCTCTGGAGTCTCCTTTATAAACTATGGCTACCATGATCCCATAATATAAAAGATTTCTCTACCATTTTTAAAAAGTGAATATTTTGACAGTTTTCTTCATGTCTTTGAAGTGGCAGAACTTGACCTAATAAATCCTGAGAAACTATTTGATAGAGACTTCTAGCTCCTAGATAGTGAATACCTATGCTAACACAGTTGTTTGGAAAAGTATACTGTATAATTCTAAGTTTAACACATATTTAAATTTTACAGATATAAACAAGCATATTTGTGTTTTCAAAATTGGCTGTTACAAATTTTTCAGCATAATTGTTTTAGCACCCTGCCTGTTGGACCAGGAAACATTATGATTTCAAAAGAACTCATTCTCCATAGAACCAATTTTCTGTGGGTCAAGACATGTATCTTTTACTACATTCTGAAAATAGAGAGGTCCTTTTGTGTATAGAGTGCCTTTTTTTCTTTAAGTCATGGAAAGTTCTTTCTACTAAAAGAAAATGATTTCCTCAGGATGAGATTTCATATAAAATCTAAGAATAACATATTTATTAAACATTACTGAGTGCCAGAACTTTACATAAATTATTTTTAATTCTCAAAATTTTGTGAGGTACTGACAGGAATAACTGAAGCCATAGAGAGGTTAACTAATATGCCTAAATTCACATAGTTTAGAGGAATCAGGATAAAAACCAAGCTTATTTAACAGCATAACCTGAGTTCTCTATTTCATTCCCTAAAGGCCTCCAGATAGGAAAAGTTACTTCTGAGAGATGATGGTTCTCACTTCTGTGTGTGGTTTTCCTGATCATTTAATGTTATGGCCTTCCTGCAGGAGTTTTTCATACCTAAAATACATCTGGTAAATCTTTTCCTAAGTACCACCTACTGTTAAGCTTTTAACAAATCTGGATGAATATAATGTTTTTTCAGCAAAAATTATTACATTCCAATCTCTGTGCAAGGAGTTGATGAGACTAACCTAAGTAAGAAAATGTTTCTACTTTCAGAGAATTCAGTATTTAATTAGGACACAGACACAAACAATTCAAAGTTAAAATTTTGCCATAGCGAGAGAAGAGAAGAAACAAATATTTAGTGGGTTCTCTCTTTGCTCTTGATTCTTCATATTCCTTATTGTCATTTAGCTCTACAAGATTAGTGTCAGTGTCCTCTTTGTGTTGATCAGAGGTCAAGCTATCTACCTAGGGATACATGAATACATAAGTGGAACAGTTGGAACTTGAACCAACTATGTGGATTCTAAAACATAAGCACTTTCAACTCTATCACACAGCTTTCTACAAAATTTATGTTCAAAATAGCTCCAGAGGAGACTTTCAGTTTCAACTCAGAGATGTTGATATCTGGAGACAATAAGAAAAAAGCTGGAAAATTGACGAGTTGACTACTTTACAAAAGGAAATTGAGATTGCAGGGCAAACAACTAACCTCAAATCTGGAGAGAAACTGGTGACTGAAGGGAGAAACAGGATCCAGGTAGAAGTTTCCAAATGTCATATAAGCAAGTAAAATGAGTCAGCTTAATAATTTTTAACAAATTGCTAAGGGTCAAGTATGGACTGGCATAAGACTGTGAAGCCCAGAAGAGATGCAGACATATGGAGACTGATATCTTCTTGTGAGCTTTTCCTTCTGGAACCCCAGCAGGATCTGAGATCAAGAAAGATCTCAAGATCTTGATTAAGATCAAGAAAAATCCTGAGAAAGCTTTCCTGTGGTGATGGTAGGACAACGGCAGTTACTGCTGATCCCTCACCCAGACTCATCTTCAATATTTCCCCCTGGACCAAAAAAGCCTTAACGTGCAAAAGGAAGAGTTAAAAACTGCAACCTGAGAGTACAGATGGAAAACTACTGCTTCTGGGAGAGGAGAGATAGAAAATAAAACAAAAAGAAAACTTTACGCCTTAGGGGTGGACAGGAATACACACTAGCTTTAGTATTACATCTAGAGAGAGATAGGAGCATTTGTGAACACTATACTCCCAAGACTCACACTCATAGTATATGCCCAAGACTGAGGCTTAATCAGCACAATGAAACAATAACCCCATTGCTGTCCCCACTATTATGAAACAAGTGTCAAGTAAAAACAACGGTATAAAACAGCTGGGAAAGTATAAGAAACAGATATTCTCTGGGGTTCAGCACAAAGATAGATCTTAAACCAAGCAGATAGATAGACTCAAAGGCAAACAAAAGTCAGACATTCAGAAAAACTCTGTCGCAAATTAGCCCACTCCATAAATACAAGTTATCACTGGAAGAATTTGAAGCCTGTGGTGCACTGATGGTAACCATAGAAATAAGAATTTTAAAACTAGCCCCACACCTGACTAGATTAACAGAAATCCACAAACTGAAGACCTTGAAGAAGTAAACTTTAAAAATCATTTACCTCAGTATCTATTGTCTTATACAACCTTTTCAACTTTCAACAACAAAATTGAGGCATACAAAAATGTTTTTTACACAGTCTCAAGAGACAAATCAATCATCAGAAGTAGCATCAAATATTACAAAGATGTTGTAACTATGAGGAAATTTCGTGTAACCAGGTTTGACATGTTAAAATGAAAAAGTTTTGTTTTGTTGTTAGTGCTACCAAGTCAGTTCTGACTCCTAGCAATCCTATGTACAGCAGAGCAGAACCATGCCTAGTATTTTGTGCCATCCTCTCATCCTCTGGTGCTGTATCAGAGAATGCCCAGTTGCTATTCATAGGGTTTTCATGGCCAGGGTTTTCAGAAGTGGGTGACTAGGTCCTTCTTCCTAGTCTGTCTTAGTCTGGAATCTCTGCTGAAACCTCTCCACCATGGGTGACCCTGCTGGTATTTGAAATACCAGTGGCATAGCTTTCAGCATCACAGCAACATGCAGCTGCCATAATATGAGGACTGACAAATAGGGGGTGTGGTTCCCTGAACAGGAAACTAATCCAGGCTGCAGTAGTGAGAGTGCTGAATCTTAACCATTAGACCAACATGGATGGCTAAAACAAACAAACAAAAAAGTGAACAACATGAATGATCAGATGGGTAGTTTCAACAGAGAAAGAAAAACTATGAGAAAGAATCAAATGGAGATGTTAGAAATAAAGAAATCTCCATAACAGAGATGAAGACTCCGTAGATAATAGAGACAAGGAAAAAATCAGTGAACTCAACAGAACACAAGTGAATAGAAATTACCCAAACTGAGATGCAGACAAAAAAAAAATAAAAACATTACAGGGCATCTAACAGCCGTGGGATAATATTGAAAGGCTGAACATACATGTAACTGAAGAAAGAGACAATAGGGCAGAAGAAATATTTGAAGAATGTGAATTTTCCAAAATTTTTGATAAACGCTAAACCTCAGATCCAAGATGAGAAAACACCAAGCGGTATAAAATACACCCCAAAACAAGAAAAAATTATATTACAACTACTAAAAAGCATTAAAAGAAAATCTCAAAAACCATAAGAGGAAAATAGACACACTCCCTATGGAGAAAATGATAAAAATTACAGCAGACTTCTCATCAAAAACTATGCAAACAAGTAGAAAATGGGGTGGCAACTATAAAATTCTGAAAGAAAGATACTATCCTCCCAGAAGTCTATACCTAGAGTAAGCATTCATCAAACATTAAGGAGACTGCCAAGTCAAGGTGAAACCCCACTACATCAAAGAAAGGGCTTACAAAGGGAAGAAAACAACCTCTCTTTGAAGTAGCTTTGTCCGTGCCCTCAAAAAATCAAGGCTGAATCCAATTGAGGATATATAACTACCAATTTAAAGGAAACACAGAAAACAAATGAATATGTTAAGTACCACAATATTACGGCAATCAGCAAAAGACAGAATATGGGAAATTCTACAGAGCAGACAACTTAGTTTCTGCTACAAATGCATTGCAAGTAAAGAAATGAAAAGAAGGGAAATGAAAGCTATAAATTGAAAAAGAGACTTAAGAGTGTGGTAATGATTTCCTAAGTACAGACACATGTAAAAATCGATCCATTGTACATTTTAAATATGTGCAGTTTAGTGTACCTCAACTATAACTCAATAAATTCAGAAGAAAAATCTTTAAAGAGGGAACAAAGACTTTCTCAAACAAAAATAAAAAATTCATTGCCAGTTGATCTACTCTGCAAGAAATGTTCACTAAAAAGAAACATGATATAGGTCAAAAATCAGATCTACAGAAAGAAATGAAAAGTATTGGAAATAAAAAAGAAATAGAATATTTTTATCTTAATTCCTCCAAAATAATTGTTAAATCATAAATAGTAGTGATGGAGTATGCATTGTGTTTTTATTATATATGCAAAAATGAAATTTATGACAATAATGCTAGCAGAGATAGGTGGAACAAATTGGGAAAATATTGTTAGAAGTCCTTACACTACACATGAAGTGATTCAGCATTTTTTGCAAGTATACTAAGATTATTTTGACATGTACATTATTAACCTTAGAGCAAACACCAAAAAGTTAGAAAATTTAAAAAATTAGGTAATAGAAAAATTAAAACTGAATTATGAAATATACTAAATTAGACTAGGAGAAGGATTAAAATATATTTTTTTTTAAAAAGAAAGGGCAAGTGGAATAGAAAACAGCTAGAGAAACTGTAGATTTTAATCCAATCATATCAATAATCACTTTAAATGAACCAACTCACTCAGAACTCTGGAAAGCATGTAAGGGTTTACAGCAACCAAACAAATGATGATTCCAAAAAAATGTAACTTAAAAATGGTAGAAAAATGTGCTATTTTTAATTTTCCTTGTCCCTTACCTCTTTGTGGGTCGGCAGCAGTCTTGAAGACAGTAGTCTGTATTCCCTAGTAACCATGTGACCCTAGTAACTAGTTCCAGAGGGAGCAGAGCAGACTTTAGTTATAGATTATTGTTCTTGTCTGCTCTGAATCATCTGGGAACTACCTGGAGGACTGCTCCAAGATATTCATCTCTGTTTTGCCTAACTCAGAACTCACCCAGTGTAGAAAAGCATCAGGAATTGTTCAAAAACATTGTAAGGCAAACAAAATTCCCACAGTAACCAGAGGTAAAAGATTAAAGTTGTGACATTCAAGAGAAAGCCTGAAGCCTGGAAGGAAAAGCTTGAAAGAAAGTTTCCTCAGGGCATTAAGGCATTCAAAGATGCCCATATATACCTGCGAATTTAGAAATTCACACACATGGCCAAGGTAGGGTGTGATCAGAAAACACCTGAGAAAACTCTAAGTTATTACTTTTGGCTGAACTCTATGCTCAGTGCAAGCAGAAAGTGAAGTCTAATAAATTGAAAAGAATAGAAATCATACAAGTTTTCTTCTAGGCCATAACAGATTTAAACTAGAAATCAATAACAAAAAGATATCTGTAAAATACCAAAATATCAACAATCCCTAAATAACTCATAGGTCAAAGAGGGGAGTCTCAAAGGAAATTGAAAATATCAGGAATGAAAAATGGGACATCACTACTGATCCCACAGCTGTTAAAGTATAATAACAAGGAAATACTGTGAACAAATCTATCCCCATAAATTGAACATTTTAGATGAAATTGACCAGGAAACTCACTTAAGAAACAGATACTCTGAATAGTCCCATCTATCAAAATAATTTAAGAACACAGAGAAAGTTGATTGCTACTAGCTCCTGGGTTTTGTAGGAGTGGAAAATAAGTAAGCTTATGGGAACTTAAGGAAATGAATCAGTAATGTCAAGATAATTGAATTTAATTATGCATCTATTTTGAAAACACTAAATAATATTTATCAAGGGAGTGACATGATCAAACACCAAGTTTGACCATCCTAGTTCTGTTTCTTATTACTCCTCACCAAAAACATTGGATTTTTTTTCATTGTTCAGATGCATATTATGGAAGACATTCCTATATTCTGATTTGGTGGTTACTTACTCCATACTACAGGTTAGGTTGTGAGTGTTCACTTCCAAGTGTTTTAGTTCTAACCTTGCCTCTTTTTTGCACAAAAATATAACTCTCATCAGTGTGTTATGCTGAGATATCTGATTGAAAACCAATAACTGAAACTATATTATTTTCCCCATGAAAAATATCTCTCAAGTTCATCCTAAATTCTTCTTCAGACGTGTTTCTTTAAAAACAATAATCATTTAACAACCGTTACTTTGCCAACAAATTAAACATAAACATTTCAATCTGGCTTTTAAATCTGTCCACATTATGATTACTACCAATAATTCAAATTTTTATATCTCATTATTCCTTTTAATGCACCCATGCTACAACCGAACAGAACAACTTATAGTTCCACAAAAGCATTTTAGGCATATTATTCTTATATTCTTTCATGTGTACATCTTTCAGACATTTATTGAGTTTAAGCCACACATTAGGCACTATGCCTTTACTGCATCACTGGGAATAAGACGTATTTTCTGCTCCCTAAAGATGTTGTAATCTAATAAAGAGATATTTAAGTGTACTTGCCAGAAAATGAATCTAACCAGCTTAAGCCAAAGAGGGATTTATTGTAGGATATCAGATTGAACTGAGGCTTAGGAAACAGGCAGGATCCAAGCAAGATCTGAAAGGCAGGGCAGCAAGAACCACAGCAAGGGATTTGTCTGGTCCACCTGTTGCTGTTGTAGCAGAGGTAAAAGTGACGTCTAACTAGCTCCATGTTTTTCTAATACTCCTTTCAATCTGAAAGATCCAGAGGAGAGAATCTGATTGAGGAAGGGTATGCCTGTTAATGCTAGACTTCCAATGATGCAAGAAGTTGTGGTGAACAGTAGTGCTTTACATAAACCACCTGTTTTTCAGATGTCTTGTTCATTGTTTAGACTATAAACAATTAACCCAGAACATATAAATAGTGTGGCTTTGAAGAATGCATGTGCAGATGTGAAGAAATGCTAACTACGGTTGGTTAATACCAATAGTTACTATTATCAGGCCTAACTGGCTTAGGATGGAGACGCAACAATTTTTTAATATCATTTTGGCTAAGAGCACAGATTGCTGTAAGTAGTATGGTGAAAGTTTCTAGGCAGAGTGTTAATGTCTGAATGGCTTTATTATTTTCTAACAGTGGATGGAAACGGATTAGTAAGAAGACAGCTGCTACAAGTATTGTACTTGAGACCTGGGATGGGAGTCAGACATGATGGGCTAACACATATTCTGCATTGCAATCTGATAATCCTACACTACTATTCAAATAGCCTCTTTATGCAAGGTGCAACATGATGTATTATTTTTTCTGTTTTTAAATTATACGTACACTGTAATCATGTTTCACCTAACATGCAAGGTTTAGAATTTTGTAAGTTCTCATACTCAGACACATATTTGGCATACAATATTTGGTTTGCACCATCTGATGACTAATTTCATACATTGGGTATAGAGCAAACTAGCAGAGGCTTATTTCAATTTTGTCATTTCCAAGCTATGTGGGAAGTATGTCGTTACCATAGCCATTAAGAAATCTAACAAATAAAATTTTTTAAAATACAACTAGAAGTTAAAAATTAAGGAAGTTCCATGAAATGTTATTTATCCAGTAAAGGACTACTCCAAAAGATATATTTGTTTACATGATATGGGTGTTTTGATAAAAGATTAAAAATACAAAGAGAGCACAATTATAACTTTGAAAAAGAATATACATATATGCCCACAATGCTTGGAAGGAAATATACCAACATAATGTGTGCCTATAGAGAGCTGAAGGCAAGTAGAGGGATCCTTTCTTTGTTCTACTTCACTATATTTCTATTTTTATAAAATATTGTTCACTGGAAAAGATATAGTTTTCTGTAAAGACACACAGCATGACTGGAAGGTTTGGGATTTCAATAGTGGGAGGAAGAAATTGGAAAGTGTTAAACCACATTTCCAGTTGGAAGTTAACACTAGTTAATATTTAAAACAGATTTCAAGTATCATAAATGACTTTAATAACACTCATTTAATAACTTGTCAACTTACATTAATACTCATCCAGTAATTCTATTATTTCACAGAACTCGATTAACCAATGATTCTGATTCTTACCTGACTGTAGTAAAATTTCATTCTGTTCAGCCATTTATTTTAAGTAAATTTTGAGGTATAATTTGCATACAATAATATTCAACAATTTTAAGTGTATAGATCAAGGAATTATGACAAGTGTATACTCATGTATACATTTCCATTCTCTCCAAATTTCTCTTGCATCTCATGGTAGTCAGTCCCCAGGAAACCATTTTTATTCTTTCTGTCATTACATTTTAGTTTTGTGTGTTCTAAGATTTAACATGGAATCATAACCAACCATTTAATTTAAATAAAATATTATGTACAATTTTGTATTTGGCTTCTTTAGCTCAGAATATTTGGGAGTCATCCTTGTTGTTGTATATCAGTATTTTTTGTCATTGCTGAGTAATATTCCATTTCACTGAGATATCTAAATATGTTTATCAGTTCACCTGTTGATGAAAATTTGATTTGGAACACATATTAATGTAGTGTAAGTACCAACTTTGTTTTTACTTTTACTAACGATTTTGGCTATTCTAGGTTCATTGCTCTCTCATATAAATTTTGTACAAACTTGTCAATTTCAACCAAAATATCCTATTGTTATTTTAATTGCTATTTTGTTGAATCTAAAGATCAACTTGCAGAGAAGTAAAAACTTAAAATTATTGGTATCCAATTAATGTGCATGATATAACTCTCCACTCTTTTAGTTCCTTTTTAACTTCTCTTTGCAATGTTTTCGTTGTATGGTCCTTCACATATTTTGTTAAATATATCTTACATATTCAAATTTTGATATTTCCATTGGTATTGCTTTATTTCATTATCTAATTGTGTATTTATAGTATATAAAAGTATAAATGATTTCTCAGTATAGTCCTGTATCCCTTGACTTTGCTAAATCCACTTATTAGTTCTGCTAGATTTTTCTGTAGATTTCTTAGGATTTTCCAAATACACGATCATATTTTCTGTGAGTATAGGTGGTTTTATTACTTCCTTTACAATCTGTTAGCTTTTGGGCTTTTTTTGCTCTTTTTTACTGGCTAGGATCTCCAATACAATGTTGCACTGAAGTAGTGAGAGTGGATTCCAGAAGGCATTGGTATGTTCACCAACTTAGTGTTCTACATACTTCACCCCTTTTATCGAAGGCTGTAATAAACATCTTTAGCCTACTGCTGTTCTTCCCATGTAACAACTAACTACTTTCGATTCTCTTTTCTAAATCAATAAAACATACAATGTGCTAGGGACTGTATTGATTTCTTTGGATAAAGATATCACATTAAGCACAGTGACTGTGATGGAGGCAATCACTTGCTAAGATTACATAGTCCAGTGTCATTAGCCAGAATTCATCTAATCTTTGACGGAGTTAAGAAGGGGAATGAAAAGGGAATAGGTTCTACAACCTCTTTTTTCTTTCAGTCTCTGAGAACAGCATTAATATCTGCAATTCTACTCAAGGTTTCATATTGCTTCTGATTTATTTTCTTAGCCAGGAATAGGTAGTTTCAAGGCCTTCCATTGAAACTACTGTCTTGGCTTTATTCTAATTCCAGGGAATCAGTGTGAAAGTTCTGCCAATTGCTAAGTGTATCTAACACAAATATATACTTAAGAGTCAAGAAAATAACCAGAGGTTGGGTCTGTGGATCATTTGGACTTAGAGTAGACTTCCATATAGCACCTGGCCTCCATAAAGCCCCACTTTAAATAGGGGCTGTAATTGCATTTAGGTCTTTCTGACATCAGTGTAGGCTCAGCTTCTGTATTTAACAATCCGAAGGAATTCCCCTTTCCCCGAGGTACAGTTACTCTTTTAACAGCTGTAAGCCCTTTATGGAGGAATTGGGGAAACATTCACTTTATATACATGTGATGACATTACAAGGTTCTTCCTCAGGAATATCTAGACTTCCCTTTAATCAGTGGACTCTGGATGGAAGTAGTTCAAATCTGGTAATTGGGCAAGGGATCACAGCTTCCCATAAAGACAACTAATATCAACTTATTTTGGCTAAATAAGTCAAGGAATATCTTACATTATTTCCCATGTATCTCTCTCCTCTCTGAGATCACCATTGTCTAATAGCCATAGCCACAGATATTTTTAAGTAAAGATACCCTACAACTGTGCTTTATTCCCATTATGCTCTTTATGTCCATCTTGCCTTTAAGTGCTATAACCTGTCTTTCACAAGAACAGGATTCTATCAGACCAAGCTCCATGAAAGCATCATTCACTGTCAATTCTGGCCTGTAGAGAACAGCCAACATTAACCTTCTCAAATACACTGATGACCCTCTCTCTAGTGCATTGCCTATCACTTTAGTGTGCTCTGGGCCTTCCAAAGAACATAGTCAGGTTAAGAGAACTCCAGTTTCATGGAATAAACCTATTTACTCAGGCCCACTACTGTGACCTCTTACTTAATATTTTGCTGAGGAAATTCTGACATCTCCATATCATTTACTGCAAACCACTGCCACATTCAAGTAGTCTTCCTAGCATCATATTAAAAACAGCTTCTGGTATTCATGCAGAATATTATGTTTTATGCTACTGGAGTGTACCTCCAGAAAAGTAAAGCTTTACTTCCTCAGCCTTCTATTAGGTACTTATCCAGTGAAATACTCTTGAAATCCACTCCCATACATGTTTCTGAGTTTCTGCTAGTGCATATTTACCTACTAACCCAGTTCTGAAACTTGTTTGATGAGGTATCTTATTCATAGCAGAGACTATCTTCACTTCATGGACTATCCTCAGAGTTTAGCATATTAATAAATTTGAGCCAAATATTAAAGATGTGGATGACTTTGGGGGAAAAATGTCATATTGCAAGGTGCTTACCTCAGGTAATTTCTTTACATTGTCCTCAGTCAAGGGGAGATTGCCTTCCAGCAACAGTGACAATGCTGCTCTCAAAGTCCAGAGATATCAGGAAAATCTGGGAGTACAATATTCTCAGGTTGATCTTTCCCAGAAATCCATCCAAGTTCTGGGGATCCCACTTATTCACTACCACAGCCTTGACATCAGGAAAGTCTAAGGGGCTGAGCATTCCATATTTTTACATCTGTTCAACACTTAATGATTAAATCTTAGCCCTCCGTTTTTAGTGCTATCTGTCCTCCAGTTGAGGTAATAGACACCGTAAGAAGGCCTTCTTGATTTTCTAGCATGTCCTGAGCTGACAGATGGCTGAACTGAGCCTGCCGTTCCTTTACCTCAAGACTTCTGGAACAGTTAAAACAAGCTGAGCCACCTCTGCAAGCGTTATAAATACCTTATCCTCTTTCAAGTGGTAGAGTTATTACATAAACCTGTGTATCTCCTTCCTACCGATTCTCATTCAACTCTCCTGAGTTGAGTCTTAAAAAATGTGGTGGTAAAGCAAAACAGGAGTTTTTGGCACCTCTTTTATCACCAGCAATGGGGTCCTTGTTACCATTTGACCTATGAGAAAACCAATTTCGGAATCCCATGGTGAGGGGTTACTTTCTATTGTTGCTTCCAATACCAACTGCTTTGGTTTAGGTTCCTCACTTGTAGCAGATCCTGAAACAAGCATTTGGAAACATGTTGGTTTTGGGGAGAGTGGAGTAGCAAATTGGAGAGAATGGGAAAATGGAACAGATGAAAAAGGAAAGCCAGTGATTGAGTACTAAAGAGCTGGTTACTGTTGTGAGCAATGAGGGGTAAAACCGTTCTCGGGGAATCTTCTGAGAAAGTACATTGAATGCATCTTTCAGTTATCACTCCAGAGAACATGAAGGATGAAACATCTATCTACTTATACCATTGGTTGAGACTCAGATAAAGGGAATTAAGTTCCCCTTACTTACTAATTCCTCTAATTGTAATTGAGTGGCATTCCATAGCAGAGAGACATCAGAGGGAGCACTTGATGTTGGAAACTGGCAAAGGTTTGTGGCTATCTATCCCAGCTGTGTGTGCTGAAATCAGATCAGCTGAAAGGATGTCGTGTGGAGCCTCACATATACAACTGTTATAACAACACAGTACCTATGTTCCTACACAATGCCTGGCACTTAGTAGGATTTCAATAATTATTTTTTAATTATTAAATGATGAACAAATTAATATATGTAAATTCTAATAAAATCGTGAGCTTAAAATATTAATCTAGCATAAACTATCAAATTCTTGAAAAAACATCCTTTACCTATTATTCCCATAAACGGATGAAAAGCTTTTCTCCCTCAATCATTTCTTTAGCTGTAAAGTCTTAGCAGACAAGAACCATTTCCCTTTAGTCATCAGTAAACACTTCTCCTTTCTGTATTGCACTTTCTCATCCATTGGGTATGCCTTGTGTCCTTTAGTTCACTAGTGTGTTTGTCAGTAAGGAGAGTGACTGAATTCTGGTGTGCATTAATGTGAAACGTTTACGGTATTTTTATCCTTTTGAGGCAAATGCCTATGATATATCTTTTGACATTGATGTTCTAATATAGCTCATTCATATCAGATTTCTTTTAATCCCATCCACCTTGGCTGGAAAATCATTTGAGGAAGGCAGGTGAAGGTGGGGGAATCATCTTTATGCTTGCTCATGCTATAATTATTTCAGAGGCTGAGAAAATTTAACAATGTGCTGCACGTTAAGCACTTTGTGATAGTCATCATCTTTGATCAATGTTTTAAAGCTTCACTGCTGATACAAAGGATGAAAAGCAATTATACAGCATTACTGTTGAGCTGTTATTCAAGGTTCATCATGTTTTTCGTTCTTTTCCCCCCTCTGCTCTTAAGAAGAATATGTTTTGTAACACTCTGACACAAGCCATTATATTTTACTTTGAATGGTGACAAAACTCCTTTCTTCCGATCAAATCCATTAATAAACCATCTATGTTATGGATTGAACTATTCTAATAGGTCATGTTTATGTTCCTTGTGAGACTTTATTTTGCTTTTCCATTTAGATCTGGTTTTAAAATACAATCAACAAGCTCTGAAGTTATTTTTCCTTACATAACCACTCTTTAGTTGAAATAGAGAAATGCATAAATTTTCATTATACTAGAGTGATGATTTATGGGCTAGACTGAATTTTCACGTATTTTGAATTAAATAGAAGTAGAAATGCATTTAACACCAAATATTACATGCAGAACACATATTTGACAGAGGACAATGAGATATTTCGAATAAGGAAATTAGACAAATATTTTATTTTTAAAACAAACTTAAACAAAATAAAAGTCGTTTAACTTTAATACTATACTTAGGTCAAAAATTAATTTAGTAGTGATTAAAATAATTTCTGCTATTAGATATATATACATAGTAAGCCACAAATGCCATATGTAGAGTAATTCAGAATATGGACTAATTGGCTTATTGACAAAGTTATTAAATGTTACTTTTAAAGAAAATGAATAATATTGTAGGGTACTTATGTCTTCAATGTTAAAAATAATGGAAATTAATTTTAACAATTAACAAGATGCTTTAGGAAAAGACAAGACTATGCTTTGAACTCTTGTGTAGACAATTGTCACACCTGAGTTTTTTGAGTTTAGAAACATGTCATTGGTATTTTCACTCAGTTACTGGGCTCTATCCTTGCTAATTTCTTCCCCCAAAATAAAACAGACTGATTTCAGAAGGCTCCTTAAAAGCAATTGACCTAATATTTTCTCTGTATCACCTGCACCTGGCACATACACTGTTAAACGTTAGTTAAACCGAGGTGTGAGTGAATCAGAATACCATTTGTAACATGATTACTAAGTTTGTCATTTAACATTGTAGAATTTATGACCATCTCTAGTTCTTTTAAAGGGTCCTAAAATTTTTCTGATGTTGATTTAGTCATTACTATTGGTTGCCATTGTCTCCATTGTCTTCATCTTCATCATCGTCATCATTATCATCATCATCACCATCTTCACCAGTGAGGCTAACCAGAGATTTTCTGTATATTGGTCCTCTCTCTTCTTTCCTTTTTCCCTTTCTCGCGTCCCTTCCTTCTATTCAATAAATATTTTTGAGAAACCCACAGGTTTCTCAAGGATAATGGCACTATCCTTCATGCTGAGGAAACAATGTTAAACAAGACAGGCAAGATCTCCACATACTGTAGTTTACTATCTAGGGGTAAAGCCCTAAAATAAATATGTAAACATACATAAACAGAAAAATAATCCTAATCTTCATATGGAACCATAAAAGACCCCAATAGTTAAAACAATCTTGAGAAAGAAGAACAAATCAGGAGGCATCACACTTCCTGATTGCAAAATATATCACAGAGCTACACTAATAAAAACAGTACAGTACTGGCATAAAAACAGACAGATAGACCGATGGAATAGAATCAAAAGCCCAGAATTAAATTCAAACATATACAGTCAACTGATTGTCAGCAAGAGTGTTAAGAATACACAATGGCAAAAAGATATTCTTTTCAAAAAACAGTGTTGAGAAAACTGCATATCCACATGCAAACTAATGAAATTGGGCCCTTATCTTACACTATACACAAAAATCAACTCAACAGAGATTAAAAATATAAACACAAGACCTGAAACTGTAAAACTCCTAGAAGAAAACATAGGAGAAAATCTTCAGGACATTTGTCTTGGCAATGATTTCTTGGAAGCGACACCAAAAGCACAAGCAAGAAAAGCAAAAATAGTCAAGTGAGACTGCATCAAACTAAAAATCTCCTACACAGCAAAGGAATCAATGAACATAGTGAAAAGGAAATTTATGGAATGGAATAAAATATTTTCCAATCACATATTTGATAAGGAGTTAATATACAAAATACATGGGGAACTCAAACAACTTAATAGCAAACAAAACCCAAACAACCGAAATTTAAAAATTAGCTAAGCATTTGAATGGAAATTTCTTCAAACAACACATACAAATTGTCAACAGGTATATGAAAAGATCTTCAACATCATTAACCATCAGGGAAATGCAAATTACAACACAATGAGATATAGCCTCATATCTGTCAGGATGGCTATTATGGAAAAAAAAAGGAAAAGACAAGTTTTGGCAAGGGTATGGAGAAATTAGAACCCTTGTAAACTGAAAGTAGGAATGTAGAATGGTGCAGCCACTCTGGAAAAAGTCTGGATGCTCTTCAAAAATTAAAAATAGAACTAACATATGATCCCACAATCCCACATCTGGGTATTTATCCAAAAGATCTGAATCAGGATCTCGAAGAGATGTCTGCATTCCTAGTTCATTGCAGTATTATTCACAATAGCAAAGATATGGAAACAATGTAAGTGTACATCAAACAGACGAATGGATAAAGAAAATGTGATGTGTATATATATGCAATAGCATACTATCTAGCCTTAAAAAAGAAGGAAATCCTATTATATATGACAGGATTGCCACATATGACAAGATGGATGTCTGTAGGATATTGTACTAAGAGAACAAGCCAGTCATAGAAGGACAAATGCTGCATGATTCCACTTATATGAGGTACCTAAAATAATCAAACTCATAGAAACAGAGAGTAGAATGATAGTTTTCTCGGGCTGGGGGAAGGGATAAACGAGGATTTGCTGTTCAATGAGTACAAAGTTTCAGTTATGCAAGACGGATAAGTTGTAGAGATATATTATACAACACAATGTCTTTGGTTAACAATAACATATTGTGCACTTAAATATTTGTTAAAGAGTACATCTCATGTTAAGTGTTCTTACTACCATTTTAAAAAGAAAGAAAATCAGTGAACAATATGTTTTATAAATATGGACACAAAAATCCAGAACAGAATTCTAGCAAAGTGAATCTATTAACATATAAAAAGAACTATACGCCATTACCAAGTGATCAGTCCTAGGCGGGCTGGTTGGTTTAATAGTTGAAAATAAATTAATGTAATACATTGCATCAATATAATTTTTAAGTATCACATAGTTATCTCAATAGACATAGAAAAAGCATTTAACAAAAAGCAACATACTCATAAAAACACTCAAAAAATTAGGAACGGAAGGGAACTTCCTCAACTTGCTAAAGAGAATCTATGAAAAACTCATAGCTAACATCTTACTTAATGGAAAAAGACTGTATCCTTTCCTCCTAAGATGAATAACAATATAAGAATGTCTGCTCTTTCCATTAACATTGCTCTTTTATTAACATTGTATTGGGGATTTTAGCTAGGAAAATTTGTCAAGAAAAAGAAAAAAATGCACCTAGATAGGAAAGGAAGAAGTAAAACTATGTTTATATCCCCCAGGTGGTGGGATAGGGAAGTTACAAGCTAAAGAGTACAAGGTTTCTTTTGGTGGTGATGAAATATTCTAAAATTGGAATGATGGTCACACGTTAGTGAATATAGTAAAAAAATTGACTTGTAGGGTTTAAATGGATAAACTGTAGGGCATGTGGATTATAATTCAATAGAGCTAGCTTAAAAAAGAAACATAAATAAATAAATATGTAAACAGAGTGATGTGTCAATTAATGAAGGAGGAAAGTTTAGATTGGGTGGTTATAGAAGGCCTCTCTAGGAACGTGAGTGCTGTGCTAAGACCTAAATAAAAATATACAAATACACTACTCAGCTTTTGAGTATGGTTATTAAGTGGTTAAGAAATCACTAAATAATGTTAATGGTCCATTCATACTTAAACATATTTACGTTATCTAAAAATTTTGCCATTTGCTTTGTTGAAATTCAGATACATTTCAGGTTTCTTTTATTCACAAATGGAACAGCTCTATCCCAACAAAATCATCAGCCTGGCTTAACAATTCTCTATGAATTTATCCTGTCTCTGTCTTTTTTAAAATTATATATTTCTTTACTAAATATGCTCAGGACATCTATGATAAGCTTATGTAGATGTTTTTACTAGTATTTAATTAAAGAATAACTCATCTCCTTTAAAAAACAAATTCAGACAAAAGATCTTTAAAGCCAGCTTTTAGATTCCACTCCTATTTTTTTCTTTTACCAAAGAAGTTAAAAATGGCTGTCTCCTGTCCAAGCTAAGAAATACACACTTACGTAAAACAACTGCATGCTTTCTTAATAGCGCCTCACTTACCAAGAGTCTCTTTGTTCTTGTAGTAATATAATCTATCTTTTCTCAATCTAAACATGTGGTAGTCAAAAAATAGACACAATATTGCATTTGATGGCTTCTTTTATTTCTATTCTCTGAAATATAGAATATATATATTACACATAATTCTATAATAATTGGGTAACAGCAACTCAATAATGACAACAGGTTATGCAAACAAGTGATGATATCTTCCTCATAATACATGTCAACTGTAGCTCTAGCTGTCTGGCCGTCCTCTATTGTCCTTGTTCTAGGATCCAAACTGAAGGAGAATTCTCCACATTTAATGACTTCTTTTCATGGCAGAGCAAAAATAAAAAGAAAGCTGCGGGAAAAAGTGATGGTTCTTGAAGTTTCTGCTCAGAAGAACTCTACTGTCACTTCTGATTATGTTCCATTGGCCAAAGAAGTGAAACACTCTGCCCTGTTATCACTGAGAAAGACACCTATACTCCTTTCACAGCAAGGCACTGTAAGTCAGATCACAATGAGTGGGGATATATAGTTTTCTTAATCTGCTTACAGAAGAGGAGAAATAAATAGTACATTTTGACACACACCTTATGCTATTAATAAATTCATAAATTCTTATTGTATATTTTTTTACCAAAAAGCTCTTGAAAGAACTTCGAGTTGTCTTGAGAAATAATTACAAGCCTTACCTACCTTTTAGCCTGAGCCTTTCTGATGTTGCTTATCCATGTCCCTGTGTCTCTATTAAATTCTTCCTGCTAAAATTCCTGACATTCATTCACATTTATAAATGTACTTTCAAAATATGTGATAGTCAAAGGACTTCAGCTTAATTACACGAGTCTCTTTAGATGTTCTTTAAGGTTTCACAACTCATTGTGTAAGTTTGAAAGTGTGTTCATCTGTTTGTCCTTCAGATACACATCATGAGAAACAACAACTCTTTAGTATTTAGAAATTTGTCCTTGTACAATCTGCTTTTCACATCAGGTAAAACTTATACTCTTATCCTGCTTTGATAAATCTTTCATGATGAAATTGTTTTCTTTTTTAAGTTCCCCATTAATTTACTTCATGAACCAAGATCTCCTTATTTGTCAGAATTGGATAAAGATTGGTTGTTCTACTTCTTATTGCCTTGCTCTTTTCAAAAATGAAACTGCCAATAAAGTATGAAACAAATGTGTATAATCCACTTTTTATTTAATTGAAGCACAGAAAAGATCTCCAGGTAGGTCTGGTCTCTCAACTAAAATATTTGCAGCCTGCATTATGAATGTAGTGATTATTTCATCTCCCTAACATAGCTGGACTTTTAATAACATACATAATACATCAATATAATGAGATGTTTTCCACTGTATTCACCCCTTTAGATTATGTTGTATCATCACAAGTTATTAATATCCTCACATATAAAACTCGTGTCTTCTCTCCATAGTTCCTTCCTTTGAAATAAGGTATATTTCTGAATTTCAGTTAAAAGTTCCAACTCACAAGGATCCAGATATGTCTATCTGTGTGTGCCAATAGTTCTGTGTGTGCCAATAGTTTCCTCCTGTAGTCATGCTTTTGTGTATTATTTTCTATATCCTTTAACTACCCTGAAATTATTTATGAAATAAAACAAAAACATGTAAATAAAAACATACCTATCTATATGACTTTGTTTCTTCACCATAGGTTTTAAAATTCATGTTTTTAATTATTTATGACTTTGGAATTGTTACACCATAACCAAATTTGATTTCTTAATTTAAAAAATAGTTGAGATGACAAAAACAAATACAAAGAGATACAGTGATTTTGGAAGGTATTCAGGAACAAGCAAGAAAGAGGAGTAAAACAATAGAAATTGAGTCAGTCAAGAAATGAGACATGCAAAAATTGTAGTTGAAAGTTCTGCAAGGGGAAAATTGTCTTCAGATTCATATCAGTTTGTATTCTATTCATTAAAGAGAAGAATCCATCCAGACATAGGAAAAAGTATACTGACTAGACCTAAACAAGAAGAGACAGACAAGGTATTTTATAGATCTCTTACCCTTTGTAATGACAGACACGATCTACAATCTTAGGTCACATATTTGCTTAAGTTCAGGTGAGGATTTTTCAATAGCAGAATAGCCCACTAAAATATGTTTGTTGGTTTCTGAATTTTTACTTACATATCCTGCATTTTAATCATTTTCCTATAGTTGCCTACTCATGACTGCTCATATTTTGGTTGTATTATTTATAAAATTTATAATATAAAAGATAAGATTAAAAATAAACTAAATACTCTGTGTGTCTTTCTCTCTTTATCCTATTCATGTAAATCAGATATAAGATTTTCTAGTTCATTCTATCATCTCTATATAGTAGAGAAAACTGAGAAATTCAGCATTGGAAGGTAGTACTCTGTATCATTCTAATAAGAAGCTTACAACACTTCTATGAGTTATAATATCTGTAGTTCAAATTCTTACCTGTTTTTCCTAAAAATAGTGACTCGCATACAAACATTTAATTTTTATTTGCTATTGTTTTTGTGATCATAAAAGTAATATTGGCTCAAGGCGTAATGTTTACAAAAGAGAGAAACCAGTAAAATGGAAAAAGACCTTTAATTCCATATACTCGAGCGCTGTATATGACTATTTTTACCTTTTGTCTTTTCTTTTACATTTTGAGATAAGCGTGTGTGTATGTGTGTGTGATGAATATATACGTGTGTATATATATATATATCCAAGCACTCTTGTGATTAAATTAAGTTTTTTCTCATGAAATTAAATGATCTTCTGAAGCATCGTTTTTAATAGCTGAATAGTATTCCATCACATTGGTGCCTTATAATTTATTTAGATATTCTTCTATTGACAGAATGTCGATTTTTATAGTTTTTCTGGGCTACAGATATGATTCTTATTTGAACACTCTTTTATGCAAAATTTTGACAACTCTGATTATTTCCTGATAATATATTTCTAATAGTAATTTCTAGAATTACTGATATGAAACACTTATTTTTTAAGTTATTACACATATTTCCACATTGCTTTCTGGAAAGGTTGTACCAATTTACATTTTTACCTCCAGTGTATGAAATGACTACTATGCTACAACCTAGCTGGTATTGAGTATAATCAATTTTGTAGGTCTAATTTACAGATGAAAAACAGCATTTTATTATTTTCTTACGCATTTTTTAATTAATACTGAGTGCAGACATCTAAAGATAGCTACTAATTACTTAGGTCATAGCTGGAGATGTCCTTAAAATGAAGATACTAGGTCCCAAACAACTAGAGTCTCTTCCTGAACTATCCTTATTGCTTAGAAATAACGCTAAGTCTGTAGAGGGACTGATTCATTAAGTAGTTATAGGTACATGGAAATGTGTCTCTTCTCTCATGCCTGATATTATTCTTAGTGGCAACATATAAGAGTTAAATCCCCCTGGTCATACATTCTTATCTATGTATGCTTTCCCATGGTGAACTGTGCTATCTCTTCCTTAACCCAACCACCTATGATTTCCATGATTTTTAAATCCTTCTGCTGTAATAAAAGCAAAATAATAACTAACATGTTTAAGAAGTGTCTGTGCTAAATGTTTTTTATGCCATATCAATAACCATATCAATAACCATGCAAACAGGAGAACATAAACCACACCGCTATTTTAACAGAAATAATTGAAGATAAATAATGATTTGCTCAGTGATGAAGAAATTAAAAGACAAAAGGCAATAAAGAGATATCACAGAATGCAGTTCTAACTGAAGGTTTAAGGAAACAAAGCAAAAGTTTGGGGCCATGTATTAGAATTTAGAGCTTGGAAGTGGGAACCAGGAAATCAGGGACTCAGGTGTCTGGACAGGGCTCATTGCCTGATTGGGAGGGTTGCCTCTGGATATTGGAGATGGTCACACAGAGATAGGCATCATACTTCCAAGAAAGAGTCCCCAGCAGCTGGTGCTGGTGTCCCTAATGGGTGCCATGTGGTTCATTATAGGAGTGACAAAAAAATCTGCAAACTGAAATCAATAGCTGCTACTGGAACCAATTGCTGCTTCTAGAGCATAGAAGAGCGGCGTTAAAGCTGAGAAACAATTGCTTAATGACAGGAACACATATATTAGCTTGTTTAATTATATAGTATGGAGAGTAATATGCCTTAATTTTACAGATGAGTAACCTGGAAATCATAAAGTTACTTAACTTGCCCAAGGTCACACGGCTAGCCAGGATTGAGCCCATCCTGTCTGGTTCGCAAGGCTAAGCTTGACCCACTGCTCTCACCACCTGGATATTACAAACATCCTGCAGCCTCAGATACATCTTCGAAGACTCACGCTTTCCTGAAGATATCCATTGAAGCTACTTGTTTTCTTCTAGCCCCAAATCATGTTAATCCAGGGCCCTTATCATTTCCCAGTCAACTTCATTTCCATAAAATTACTTAATTAATCCTGTTTTTTTTTAAAGACCATTATTTTCAGTTCTACTGCTTTTTAAACTCCCTCACTCCTGTCATCTATTGACCTACACTTCATCCAAATACCTTCCTCCACTTTCTCCCCTTTCCCACGCAAGGATGTTGAAATCAAAACCACGGTTTTTCTATCCCAATTTTTGGTACCATCTTGGATAAAAGTATATTCACAAAATTAATTTTCCTAACATCTTAGGCTCTTGGTTATTGCTTTCTGCCTCACTATTCCAATTTGGTCACTTACTCCCATGAAAAAACTGTATATCTTTTTGTCATTCAGAAGCACTCACCTATAAATCCATAAATTTAACTATATCTTTACCTGACTATAATCCCCTATCCTCCCAAAACTCTGGTGCATTTGCATTACCTATACCTGTTTTGCAATCTCACAGAGACCTCCAACATTTGCATCTCTCTATTTATCTAATTTAGATCTATTGGTCATTCTCTATCATTAGTTCCTTTTTCATTCTTCTTAAATTCCATGTGCCATTATAGCACGCAATCTTCCAAAAACATCTCCAAATTTATCTAGCTTTAATTTCCCTAGTCAGCTGTATATCTTTCTCCAGTTCTCTATGTAAGATATTTAAAGTCCTTTCTATATTTTTAAATGTTCAAATTTATTTCTTCTAGCCTGAGAGGGGCTATAGATTTTAATTAAGTGTTTATAACCAAATACACTTAATTACAAAGACAGTTACATTTTTCTCTGCTCTCACATTAAAATAGGAAATGTGACCCTTTTCCTGTCTTAAGCTCCTTCTCACTGTGTTCTGCTTCTTACTCTTTTGTGCCTAATTGCCATCATTATTTAAATATGTTCATGTTGACTCCTCTGGGGAGAAAAAAGTCCTTCCATGAACTTACGTGTTCCTCTACAACTATCTTGTCTCTTTGCATCTTAAAATGGCCAAATTTCTCAAACATATGTCTGTATTCATACTCTCTCTCTCCTCATTCCTCTCTCTCATGTCAACCTATTTTTGTTGGGCTTACATCTGGACAGTTCAACTAAAATAATTCTTGAAAATATCAAAAAATAACTTCCAGCTTCTATTTCTGGAAATAACAGAGTAAGCATATTCTATCCCATTCTTCCCAGTAACTAAAAATTATTGGAGAAAATTCATAGAGTGATTAACTAACAACACTGAAATGTGAAGAAAAGAGGATGGAATTGCTATGAAACACAGCACTTGAGTGATGACCCAGCAGTAGTTTCCTAGAATTTTTTTTGCCTCATATATATTCCAGTTTGTGTACTGGAGAAGTCCACTACCCAGAAACATCAATGGACGCAGACAAAACAAATAAACAAGACTGAACTCTCTAGAGAGAGGACGAGCTAAATAGTAGGCCAGCAGAAAAGAAATATTTTCACCATATCTGCCTCTCTCCAGGTGAACACTGTGATAAAATGGTTGCACCACTCTCCCTTCTTACCAAGTGCAGAGACTGGTGAACAGAGCCATGTCTTCTACCCCTGCCTGCAACAACAGTGTGATGTGCCTACCCTGACCATAGTGACCAGGAATGGAGACTTTTCTTTCTTCTCTGCCTTGTGATAAGGTGAGAGTACCACTTCTCACAACACAGAGAGTGGGAGGACAGACCAGTCATCTATTCACACCCTGCAATAATGAGGCAATGCTCTTCTCTCTCCCTACCAGACATTGCAGCTATGGAGATGGTAGGCAGAGCTCTGTCCACCATTCCCTCCCTGAAAAAATAAGGCAGTGCATCTTTCTTCCCCAAAAAAAAGAGTGAGGAGAAGGAGAATTTCAGAGGAGATGGAATTAGAGACAAGGATATTTTAAATCTGTGTATGACGTGTTGGGCAGACCTCAGAATGTCCATACATGAAACCAACCAAACACAAAACAGCAAAAGGTTTAATAACTAAATTCTGGCGTGGAATACCACCTAGGTTCTAGACTGGCCTATAGGTAGCACACAAGTGGAACAGACTGGAATAGTACTGCAAAGTCTTTGAAAACTAACTTGGCATTTCAACCACATTCCACAAAGTGGGTCAGGGTGCACTACTGAACCTCAACACATTGAGTGCCTGAAAAAAAAAGAAAGATTTATAAAGTAGCCAGACCTTTTAACATAATGCTCAAAATGTCCACTTTACTCATCACTCCAAGAATCAGGAAAATCTAAATTCTCATGAACAAATGCAATCAATAGATGTCAATACTGAGATGACACCAATGTAGGAATTATCCAATAAAATTTTAAAGTATCTATCACTAAAATGTTCTGACAAGCAATTACAAACACTCTTGAAACAAATTAAAACATTTTTGTATCAGGAATGAAATAGAAGATAGAAGAGAGAACTAAATGAAAATTTAGAAGTGAAGAATACAATAAAATTTAACACTGACTAGATGTTAGCAGAATCGATAGCAGAATGGAGTTGACAGAGGAAATAATTAGGGAACTGAAAAATAGATCAATAGGGTATTACTAAGTCTGAGGAACAGAGTGAAAATGAAGAGAGCCTCAGAGATCATTTTAGGACACTAACAAAAGTAACTTTATTTTATTGTTCTTATTCTAATTCCTTTTTTTCCTACCTCTTATGACTCCTCTTGGTCTCTGCCTTTAACATAATCACCAAAAACAGTAGATCTTTTTAAAATATATTCTCTAAAATAGTCTTCCCCTTGTTTCATACATATTGATTCTCATAGTTTTAAAATCTCTTTTAGAATTCAATAATACCTCTTGAGTTTTTAAAATTATGTTTTATAGTTGAAAGCAAAAATTGCCTGATGTCCTTCTGAAATATGTAGTCATAATAATTAATACAACTATAGCATAAAATGGAAAAGATAAAGTGACTAAAATGTAGTTAGATATGTAGTTTCCTTTAAAATTGGTAAATATTGATACTAGTAGACGGTAATGTTACATATATAGATTGTGATCCCTAAAACAGCAATGGTTAGCAAACTACTGCCCTTGGACTAAAACTGATCCTCCATCTGTTTTTGTACATAAACCTTGACTGGTACCCAACTATGTCCATTCATTTATGTATTGTTTATGGCTAGTGTTTTGCTACACTTTCAGAATTGATTAGGTGCAATAGTGACCGTATGTCTCACAAAGCTAATACTACTCACTATCTGATCCTTTACAGAAAATATTTACCAATACCAGAGCAACCACTAAAAACCTATAAAAAGATATATAATAATAATAAATATAGAGAAATCAGGCAACTGAAACAAAAATAAACAAGTAGGACTACAACAAACTTAAGAGCTTCTGGTCAGAAAGGAAACAGTCAACAGAGTGAAAAGGCAACCTAAAGAATGGGAGAAAATGTTTATGAGCCATATATCTGATAAGGGGTTAATCTCCAAAATATATAAGGAACTCAAACAACTTAACAGCAAAAAAAACCCTAATAACCAAATTAAAAGGTGGACTAAGGACTTGAATAAGAATTTCTCCAAGAAGGCATACCAATGACCGATAGGTGTATGAAAAGATTCTCAACATCTCTGATCAGCAGGGAAATACAAATCAAAACTGCAATGAGACATAACCTCACACTTTTTAGGGTGGCTGTTAACAACAACAACAAATGACAGCAAGTCTTGGCAAGGATGTGGAGAAATTAGAACTCTTGCACACTGTTTGAGGGAATGTAGAATGGTGCAGCTGCTATGAAGAACAGTACGGAGGTCCCTCACAAGATTAAAAATATGACTAGTGTATGATCCAGCAATCCTGCTTCTGAGTATCTATCGAAAAGAATTGAAATCAGGATCTTGAAAAGATATTAGCACTCCCATGCTTATTGCACCACTATTCACCAGAGCCAAGATGTGCAAACCACTTACACGTCTATCAATAGATGAATAGATGAAGAAAATGTGCTATATACATACAGTGGAATACTATTCAGATTTTAAAAGAAGGAAATTCTGCGATATGCAACAACATGAATGAACCTGGAAGATATTAGGCTAAGTGAATACAGCAATCATAGAAAGACAAATGCTGCATGATTCCACTTTTGAGGTATCTAAAATAGTCAAATTCACAGAATCAGAGTAGAATAATGGTTGACACGGGCTAGGAGAATGGGAAAATGAGGAGTTACTCATAAACAGGCACAAAATTTCAGTTAAGCGAGATAAATAAACTTCAGATATCTGATGTACAACATTATACCTTTAGTCAACAATGACATATTGTACATTTAAAAATTTGTTAAGTGGCTAGGACTCATGTTGTGTTCTTACCACAATAAAGTAAATTTGAAAAATATAGATAAATCAAAATTGTTACTAAACGATGTTCAAATAAGCCACAGGAAAAGAGGAAAGAGAAAACAATGGAACAAAACAGCCCACACACACACACTCATACACATAAACAGAAAATAAGTGGTACGACGGCATATTAAAATGACTTCTTTAGTTTAAGTAAATTGTTCTAATTCTCCATTTCATGTTTATAATTTTATTAAGATCTAGTCATTTAGAATGTGTTCATATATTTTACCTATTCCTTAAAATTGCTTTTTCTGTAGCTACATTCTGGTGACCAATGACATTTAAATTCTATTTGATAAAATTAGTTCAACAAATATGTATTGAACACTACTATTTGGTGAATAATTTACTAATCTTTGGAAGTTATAACAAAACCTTTAAGATGGCTACAGTTCGTATTTTAAGCAAATGACTTAACCCTAACCACTTTCCTCTCCGAGGGTCAGTAATAAAAGAATGGGGAAGGAAAGACTTTAATTCCAATGATTGCTTACTTATATATTTATCCCTTACTAAGAAATTAGCAATTATTTAATATTAAACTATTAAATAGCATTTAGAATGCCTTCTACTATACATGAGACATATAAAACAGTCGTTTAGTGGCACTAAAGATCACATAATTCTGTCCAGTGGAAATAGGAAAGCTTCTTATAAGAGATAACATTTAATTTTATATCAGAGAAGGGGACATTTTTATTACAAGCAGAAGAAAATACATAGAAAAATTATGAAAGCAAATGAGGCAGACAAATATATTCAAATCACTCTACTGGGGATTAGATTTAAATACAACATAAGAAGTATAAAAAAAGGTAGATATGGTTAATCACAATAAACGCAATAGTGAAGGAAAGATTTGAAGCAATATCCAAAGTGAAAGAATGAAAGAGATTGGGTAGAGGGAAGTCATTCCAAAGAGATGTTGTCATGGCCGGAAAGAGAACTGTGTGACTGGCAATCAGGAGTGACCAAGAATGTGTGCACTGGGAAAGGTGGGAGAGAAGGACAAAAAAAGAATATAGAATAACGAATTTGAGTCTAAAAGACGTCTTTCCAACTCCAAATAAATTAAACACTAGTAACATAAAGCCCAGGTTTTACTGTAATATTTGTGTCATGATATGAATAGAAGCAAAACTCATGGAGAAAAATGCCTCAGCGAAAAAGTTTGACTTTTTCTTGTCATAGCTTTTAGTTTGATAAAGCAAACCAAGTCAAAGAAAATGAAGCTGAAGTAAGGAATGTATTTTTAATACTCAAATTAAGAAAATGTCAAGGTCAAAACATTGATTTCTAAAAGAAGTTTAAAAGTATGAGAATCAATAAGTATGGAACAGTGGGAAGACTATTTTAGACAATAGATAAAAAAGATCTACTATCTTCTGTAATTATCTTAAAAGCAGAGACCATGAGGAACCCTAGGAGGTAGGGGAAAATAAAAGAAATTCAAATAGGAGCAATAAAATTAAGTTGCTTTGGTGCTTATCCATGCATAATATCTGTAAGTAAGTTTGAAAATAAGAAAGCATTTGCCTCTAAAATGAATCAGACATTGTTAGGAGATCTCATAGAATAACAGTAATTTGATTATGTTTCTAAATTCAGAAAAGAAAATACTTGAGATGATCTTACTAATCAAAATTTTTAAAGACTGGGGAAGCATGGAACCACTTAGGAATCAAAAACTGAAACAACAAAAAAGGAGAAAAGAATCAGCTGCATAGATAAAAGTGAAAGCTGGACTTTATTATCTTAAAAGCCTAACTCACAATCCAGAGGTGAAAAAAGTGGAGAAAAAGCCCTTTAGAAAAATATCCTTTTGTGTGTATGTGTGTGTATCTTTACAGCTGTTTGTCATGGATCAATAAGTCAAAACCAAATATTACGTTCTTGTATTTATTCACTCATTCATGTATTCATCCATTGTTTACAGTTCATTGTTTTTATGATAGTTTAGGTATTGCAAATACTGATAAATCTCTCATATATCATCCTTCAAGGTACAATAATGTCATTCACACTGTCCGAATCCCTTGACAGACCACTCCATCATGCAATAAACTTTTTCTCTTTTTGTTCTATCGTATCCCACCATATTTATAGGACAAGTTGAAGAACTACAAACTAGAAAGTTTTGCATTTGGATGGGTACCTAGCATGTTGAATAACCTAGCTCAGAAAGTACTAATTGGCTGCTGGAGCAAATTTATAGCAAGTTCTAAATCTTACTCAGTAAGTCATTTTTGACTAAAATTTAGAGCAGGCGTTGACGGAAAGTGATTTAATTTTCAGACGACATATACCTTTGAAGAATGGAAAACAGAATCTAGATACAAAAATATTTTAATGGGCTTGAAACCAGTGCTGAATCTAAAAAGGTGAAACTTAATAGGAATACATGACACATTCAGCCCTTAGTTTCAAATACCTCATTGAATAAATTGCCTGGAGAGGAACCGTGGCTTTGTAGCAATAAACTTTGAGTTGACTTTTTAATTAATGTGAAATAACATAGCAGTCAAAATAACAAATGAGATCTGAAGTTGTATGAATTACTAGAATTAGAATATCTAGAGTAACTTGTAAGGCAATAGAATTAATTTATTACATGCCCTTTCTCTCTGACAGGAAATAAGCAAGATAAAAGCAGAAATCTAGTTATTTAATAGTAAACTCCTAATGTTTAGATGCTCATTTTTTGAAAAAGAAACATAAGAATATAACATGAAGAAAACAAAAATTACAACCACCAATATTTATTTTTAAATTTTGGCATGTCTCCCTCCATGATTAATGCTTTTTAATTTAAATAAAATCACATTGGGTATTTTATCTTGTGCATAGTATCCTTTAGCATAAATAACATTGTATTGGATTTTTTGATATAATTTATCTACTAAAATGTTGAAAATATTTTGACATTAGAACTACTTAATAAACAACACCATTGCATGAGAGATAATTACTACATAATATTCTATTATATTAATGCATAATATTGACATTTCAGATTCCTTTTTTTAAAAAACTTTTTATTGAGTTTATGATAGTTTACACCCTTGTGAAATTTCAGTTGTACATTATTGCTTGTCAGTCGTGTTGTAGGTGCACCACTTCACCCTTTCTGCCCCCCCCCCAACTCCCCTTTACCCTGGTAGTCACTAATCTGTTCTCTTTGTCTACATATTTAACCTCCACATGTTAGTGGAGTCATACAGAGATTATCTTTCTCTATCTGGCTTATTTCACTTAACATAATTCCCTCAAGGTCCATCCATGTTGTTTTGAATGGGATGATTTTATTCTTTTTTTATGGCTGAGTAGTATTCCATTGTGTGTGTGTGTGTGTGTGTATATATATATATATATATATCTCATATCTCCTTTATCCAGTCATCAGTTGGGGACCACTTAGGTTGCTTCCATGTCTTGGCTATTGTAAATAATGCTTCAATGAACATAGGGGTACATCAGACTTTTGGAATTGCTGACTTCAAGTTTTTGGGATAGATACCCAGTAGTGGGATGGCTAGGTCATATGGTATTTGTATTTTTAACTTTTTGATAAGTCTCCATACTCTTTTCCATAGTGGCTGCATCAGTTTGCATTCCTACCAGTAGTGTATGAGGGTTCCTTTTTCTCCACAACGTCTCCAACATTTGTTACTTTTTGTTTTGGTTATTTTTGCCATTCTAATGAGTGTAAGGTGATATCTTAGTGTAGTTTTGATTTGCATTTCCCTGATGATCAGTGATAATGAACATTTTTTCATGTACCTATTGGCCATCCATATGTCTTCTTTGAAGAAATGTCTGTTCATGTTTCCTGCCCATTTTTTGATCGGATTGTTTGATTTTTTGTTGTTGAGTTGTGTGAGTTCTTTACATGTTATGGAGATTAACCCTTTGTTGGATATATGACTTGCAAATATTTTTTCTCAATTAGTGGGTTGTTTTTTTTGTTTCAATCCTGTTTTCCCTTGCCTTGAAGAAGCTCTTTAGTCTGATGAAGTTCCCTTTGTTTATTCTTTCTATTGTTTTCCTTGTCTGAGAATACATTGTGTCCGAAAACATCCTTTTAATACTGATGTTATCAGATTCCTTTACTAATATGTTCCTAATTTTATAAAGAAAACAATAGAGTCATCTTTACTTGTATTTCATTTCATTTACTTTAGTTTTATTACCAGAAATTGTCAAAGGTAACAAAGTGTTTTAATCATTATACATATTCTCATATTTCATAATGGCTTTAGAGGAAAAAAAAAAGGTGTTGATTTGCTCTCCCAATCATAAGCTAGGAAAAGGCCTCTCTTACTCTGCTTTAGTGTCACAAGCTATATTCTCCAGAAGAAAACACTGAGATGGAATTTAATGTGCAAGATCTTTATTAGGATTCAAGACGTGTGAATGGAAGAAGGTGGATTGGCAAAAGAAGAAATCAAAATGCAATACAGGACTGACAAAACCTCGGCCAATATGGTAGGGAGCTCCAGAGTATGTATTGCCTTGTTAGGATGGCTCATGCCCTGTTGAAATGACAGGACCTTGATAGCCCCATTGACTCAGTAACTCCCCGCTTAACCTTCAGTATGTGTGCTGCCACAGGGACATGACTTTGGGGAAGCTGGCTCTCTGCAACTGAGGCTAGCATGAAGGAGCTGATAGCTGAAGGCCACATACTGTCCACACTTGTTGCTAGTGGGCAGTCCGAAAGTCCTTCTTTGAAGCAGGAATTGGGCAATGCATATCCATGTCTACCACAACTTTCCATCTAACTGTGTCAGGTTCTCTTAGTTGAAACCTTTACACTTAAGTTAAAATTTACACTTTCCTCCTTTGCAATACCTTATTCTATTCTTGATGTGGCTATTCTGTAGCAAATTTAGAATCTTCCAACAGGGCTACCTTGTTTAATATGGTTACTCCCATTTGTGACAATAAAATTCCAAATATCTGTCCACTGTTAAGAGTTAGGGCCAGAGTAGAAGGGAGTCAAGATATTCAACACATTGTGAAGGCATAAATAAATTATGTAAAACTATGTAGTTATCTGATAGTTACCGAAAATATTGGAAAAGAAATTATTTGTTTCTTGATCCACGTAATGTCCTTGCCCTATTATCTTTGTTTGATATAATATGTAAAAATCAACTACCCTAAACTGATTTACTGAGATTCCTTTCGAATCTGGATATTAATAGAGTGATAATCAATATTTAACAGATATTAATAATATACAAATTGATTTTACAAACATTATATTATCCAGCATTCACACAAAATAAATCCATATAGGTTACCGTAACAAAAATAAGATTTATTGACATTTTATATGAACCAGACACAGTGTGAAGTGCTTTACATGGAATGTCTCATTTAATATTCCTGATAATTTTTGAATCACGCATTAATAATATTGTCCCCATTTTACAGGTGAAAAGATTGGAACTCGAAAGGAGAACATTGCATGCACCAAGCAGTAGCTGTGAAACAAAGAGCCAGAGCCTTTAACCACTACACTCTTTCATCTGGAGAAGTTATAATTCTCACTTCAACGTAAGAAACACACATTTTTAAGAAAAGTGTTTCAGACCATGTCGATAAATGCAGAAACTAGAAGTCTCCATACTTAATAGTGGAACAAAGAGTAGAATATATTTTAAAAATTATTATGCTAATTATTAATAAATTAATAATATTTATGAATAAAAGTTCATTTTAGCTCTCTTGATGGGAAATAAATTGAAGATTAAATAGACTGAAAAATAATTAAATGTATAAAATACATATAATACACATACTATTTAAAAATACTCTCTCTTTCACATTTATGTTCAAAAATTTTCTACTGAAGGCACCTTTATATAATAATATATATTTGATCCAAATCTTGCCAGTGATAAATTCACTCCCCAGAAGATAATATGAGAAACAATGGAAAAAATATTTAATCTAGTTCATTTTGAAATAGGAGACATTCCTCTGTTTTTTATGTCTATCTTTCACCATGCAAATGTTGAAAGAAGGAATGAGCTTACTGTTTTGGGAAGTGAATCTCCTGTTTCTTTTCTGTGAAAGGTGAAGCACTCTATCACCTCATTCACAATCTCGAGAGTTCCGCAGGTAAAATTCAAAAAAGGCTCCCTAACACAGAGGTCAAGGAGACCAAAGAAACAGGCAGCCCACTCCCTATTGGTAGGTGGTGGTTTTAATAAGCAAGGAAATTCACATAGGAGGCTTGTCTTGGGCAGCCACAAGGTGAATAGATCTCCACCCACACCTGCCAGGATCCTGAGTGTTTATATAGAGGCCTGAATGGGATTCACTCATGTATATGTCAAGATGGTCTCAATAACACATTACTCTCTAAAGGCTGTGTCTTTGAAGTATCAACTCCTATGAGAATGGTGAGCAGAAGTACATTCCAAGGACAGAAGAGGAAGGTAAGGAGCCTCCAATTGCTGGGATCCAGCTCGCAGGTCAACCTGTGGTCTCGTCCTCTCCATGACATCTAGCACCACTCTATACAGTTTTGCAAAAATGAGCTGTCCTTTCCATGACTTTTAGAAAGTATGCCAGGCTACCATGCTATCACATCTGTGGTCAACAAGGTAATGAATCATAATTTATTCATAGCTCACTCAGCACTTGTCTTTTTTAATGCATAAATATGAATATATACGACTTTTATTATATAGTCCATATTTAAGAATTTGAGTAATTATTATATTTGAACATGTGATCAAATAGGCACAATGTATTATTTTAGGGAAAAAATCAAAATGCAGTATTGAAGTTAATTCTTTTTAGTTATTCATCTTATAATTTTAACAAAGTACATAAAATTATGAATTAATTTGACCATTAAAGAAAATTTGAAATAAGTAAAATGAAATAGAAATATGAGGGAATTATGAGTTTGTTTCACTTTATTTTTATTTTAAGAGATCTCCATATCTTTTTATGATCAATGTAAGTTAGCGGCAAGGCATCTAAGATATTAATTAACTTTCTGGGGAGAAATATGCTTAAGCAGTTTCCATTAAAATTATGTTTCATTGAATATTGTGGAGTAAAGTTAAAGTGACTTCTATTCAAATGTCTAATGGGATATTATACCAAAATATTAATGTACATTTACCTACAATAAAGCATGCTGTGGTGGCGAGATTGAATTGTAGTGATATAAATAATTCTATTCATTGTGACAAATGTCCTGTCAGATAAAGTGGAGAATTAAGTAAAATTCCTGTATAATATAGAAATAATCAGCATAAATTTCTATATAAAATTCACATGAAACTATAGTATACGAAAAAAATACATATTATGTGAGATTCTTAATTGTCATTATTACATTGATATCAAGGTATTTTGAATTGCTTTGAGGCTATTACTGAGAGTAACACCTAGTTTCTTCTAAGGTGTATGTTTATCATGTCTTAATTCTTATTCTCCAATTATGTCTGAAAAGAAACTAATAGAACACCAACAGCCTATTTTACAACCTAGAAATATATTAGTTACCATATATTCTGAGGCATTAACATCCATTTAAAGTCATTGACCTATATATTGCTGTGATAGTGTGTATACCCACGGAGTCTCATATAGTCAAAATTTACTCAAATCCCAAGAGATATGTCATCCTAAAAATATTCCTTTGTCTTTGTTTCCCCAAAGGGAGAGGGAGCCTATTAAGTGAGTGGCTATTGGAATCATTTCGGTGCTTCTTGTCATGCCTTCTCCTGAGAAAGTCCAGATAAAGAGAGAATTGAGAAAGTGGGCAAAGAAGTTGGTCAAGCTCTTACACTACATCTTCTCTATAAAGTTCTTTAGATTTGTCTATGTCAAAAAATAACAAAAACAGTTCATCTAGAATTCTGATGTCAATAAAAACTGTTACTCAAGTGTTCTGACTCTGGCATCCACAGAAAGGAAGTCAAGTATTTAACTCAGATAACTTTTCACATATGCTTTATTGTTAATTACTTTTTGAACTAGAAAGTTACACATATTGAAAGGACCACAAACTCCTTGTATCTCATGGCAAGAGATTTTGTAAATTAGCTATACATTTGTATTGATGCTGAAATCTATCTAGTAGGCTTCAAGGTAAACGTTGTAGCTTTGAGTCACATTTTTCTCATGCTTTGTTTGTGGGGTTTTTTCCTTTGATTTCTGCAGATGGTCAAGACTACAGCTTTCTTAAGATGAATAAGCAGGGTAGAAACTTGAGCAAACAGTGCATAGTAAGAAAGGGGATATTTCATTTATTAGACACCTTATATGTAAGATATTTCAGGGACCCTGCTGTCCTTATTTGGGTTCTCCCAATAAAAAGCAAGTTTGGGACAAGGACTCTTATGCAGGTGTTTATTTTTAGAAGTGACTAAAGAACCAAAATGGAAGGGGTACAAGAATTGAAACAAAGAAAGACGGTAAGTTGTCTTAAGGAGTATTACTGGGATGTTTCCACTATGGGCCATTGGAACTCAATACCACTAAGGACTCTATGAGGAACCCTGTAAAATGCATATCAGCCCGAGTCATGAGAGAAGGTAGTATTTGTTTACCTAGGGAGTATCAACTGCCCCACAAAAATATGTGTACACACGCATGAACCTAGCTGTGTAGGCTTCAAAAGTCATCCAACGCAGCCGTAGCAAAGAAACTCCATTCAGAAAGCAAGGATGTGTTGTTTATCTATGGCAAGGTGTTGTTATGCTGGAACAAAAACCTATGATAAAGTTTGTGAGGGAAACATAAAAGGTGTCTTACCGAGACCACCTCTCCTTGCAACACTCAAGACCTTTTACGCCCTACATTAAGTGCAATACACCTCAGAGTAGGGAATAGTCTCAAACTCTACAAAAAATTTAATATAAGTGTGTTACTTGAGTAAGTTAAATATCTAGAATTGTAATTGGTCCTTAGGCCTTGACAGATATTCATCATCTCCCTCTTTTACAATATATTCTAGATTACTCTTATCCTTAGCAAGTACTTCAGCTTGTCTCAGCTTCCTGACTGATGAGAGGAGACAGAGCTTGATCCTTGAGAAATAAGGCTTCTGTTTCTGCATTTGTGTGGTTATATTTGTTGCAATTGGGCATATAGTTATCACTGAGCTTGGATCATCAAAAGTTGCCTCAGGGAATCTCCTAGATTCCAGACATATTCCTTTCCAATATATTGTGTTGCTTAAACTCTAGCAATCTTCAACAAGTTAACTCCTTTTTCTGTCTGCTGAACCACCAAAATAATAAGCCCAATATGATTATTTAAGAATTGTAGTTTAAAGTTCACTGGAAGCCTTACTGTATCCACTGGCAGAAGCCTCCTTTCACCCCACTCCAGACCAGGACTTTTAATCTTGCCAAGCCTAAGTGTGAGAGGACACAAAGTGAAAATTCAGCAAGTGGGTTGCACAGTGCAATGGTACAACTGGCCAATTCTAATTCCACCACTTGGTTCCTGTACCAACATTCTAAGCACTGGGAAAACAACACTGACTATCAGCTATTGATCTGATATATGTATTCCGTGTTGTAGGACAGTTTCCTAAACCTGCAGAGTGTTTTTCTGAAACTGACAGTTTAATCTTTAATAGGCCATTCCAATATTCCATTACTCTTTCAGATCAAGCAGGATATGATAGGACCAGTAGATCATGTAGTTATGTGTCCATTAGCATATCTTTTTCACACTAAAATGGTCTTTTGGTCTGAATGAATAATTGTGGGATCCTATGGAGGTTGTGCTGGAAGAGAAACTGCAGTTAGGAAAAGCAAACCTTGGTGTCAAGACCAGTAAAGAATAGTCACTGTCCCTTCTGAGGTAGAAATGATTCAGTACAATGTTCCATTAAGTGCCTAGTTATCTTTTTGAAAAATAGTACCATATTAAAGACTTGATATTGGTCTCTACTTTTGGCAGGTTTGTCCTATAACAAAGATAGATAGTAACAAGATGAGCCTTGATGGGAAGGAGCCAATACATGGAAGCTAATGCAACTGCTACATGACCACTTCACTCATAAACGATTTGTGCAAATACTGGGATAGTTGAGAAGAGAGACTGACTGACATCCTTAGAATGACTCAATCTATCTTCAAGGATGTTGTGTGGCTCCTCTTTGGTGAATACACCCTGGTGTGAATTACTATAAGACCCAAACACCTAACTCATTGTGTCACTCCAAAATATCCATCCACTCTTTCTTGAAATTTCAAGTTTGTTTCTCCCAGACCCCTAACTAATCATCTAAGCTATATACCACCGTCCAGAAATAAGTGTTTGGTCACACATTAGGCCATTTTTTCACACAAAAGGTGAATAACTGCATTTAATGCTCACAGCTATGCCCTCTTAGAGAATTTCCTGGCGCATTCTTTAGGGCCATACCAGAGGAGAGCTGAAAGCAATATCAATTGCTTTTTGGCTTACATCAACACATCCAGCTAATAAATCAGTAAACCAGTTCTGAGTTTGTTCATCCACTATTCATTGGTTGAAGAAAGCTCCACCTTAGCCCACAGATGTGAGCTGAAGCAAAAGCTTCAGTGGAACAGAGACAGGCAACGTGAGTGTCTGACCATTCAACTTACCTTAACCCAAGCTGTAATGCACCATTTCCATCCTAATGAGATTGCTGTTTTGTTCTCTGAACTTGCAATTCACTAGATCAGATAATATCAAAATCAGGATTGGTGGATCTGATGACAGTCACTTGATGGTTCAGAGTGAACTGCTTAGTCTACTCTACAACCCAATCACTTGCTAGGATTTCTTTTCAAATGGCAATACATGCTCTACTGCAAAAGGCATGGCTTTGCTCCAGGATCATAGGGATCTGCTCTTTTCTCCCTGTTAGTTCTTCTATTGCTGCTGTAATAAATTATCACAAACTTAGCAACTTAAAACAACACACATTTATTATCTCATAGTTTTGCAGGTCGTAAGTCCAGGCATGGTCTGGCTAGGTTTTCTGCTAAGGATCTAAGGCTGAAATAAAGGTGCTGGCCAGACTGAGCTTTCGTCTGGAGAACCTGGGGAAGAATCCACTTCCTCACTCATTTAGATTGTTGGCAGAATCCAATTCCTTTTGACAGTACTGAGGTCCTCATTCCTTGATGACTGTCAGCCAGAGACTACTCTTAACTCCTAGAGTTTGCCTGCCTTCTTTGCTACTTGGTGCTCTCCATCTTCAAAACCAACTATGGAGAATCTCCTTCAAATCAAATCCTCTCACATTTTGAAGGAATGTCTCTCACAAAGAAGAACCCCGTTCTTTCTAAGAACTCACCTGATTAGATCATGCTCACCAGTGACAGTCTCCCTATCTTAATGTAAACTGATTTTGGACCTTGATTACTTCAGTAAAATACCTTTTAGCATATAATATAACATAATTGTTGGAGTGCTAGCTCATCCTATTCATAGGTTCCACACACATTTAAGAGGAAGTGCTTATACGAGGGTGACTTTAAAGCTGATGTCCCAGAATGCCCCTACCACTGGTTGCAGGCCCTTAAAACTTTTTGAAGCTTATCTCCCTCGCTTTGCCATGCATGCATCTTACTAAGGCATCCAGAGTACTTACCATTTCTGTTTACCAGATTCAGCTAGCATGATACCATTAATATACCATGATGTTCTATGAAATGCTAGTGTTAACATCCCTCTGGACTAAATTGTGAGTGAGAGCAGGAGCATGAATGTAGGTCTGGGACAAATGTGGACTGTTGTCCATCTCACATAAAACAGGAAAATTTTTGAACACTTTTCTCAAAACAAATTTAAAAGCCATTTGTTAGGCTACTGGCTACAAACCAAATTTTCTAAGTCCCCTAGAGGTCTCCTCAAACAATTCTGCTCATTGTACTCTAGTCCAACCCAGATTCAGCGGCTCATCACATATATCCAGGATAAGAATAAAAAGAAAGGTTGTCATTTTACCCAACCCCAAATACTCATTTGCTTTTTGGAGCGTATTATGTCTGTATCTAGCCAATTGTGGTTGCTCATTTCCCCTCAGGAGTGAAACAGATAGTCTGTTACATTATTATCGTTTTTCCACAGAGTCTCAGAAATTGTTTCACCCAGGTGTAAATGTCTATTTGTCTGATGAAGTGGAAGTTAAAAATGGGGGGAAGTTCTTTGCCACTTCCCATGTGTACACTTCCTTCTTCCTGGATGTCTGGGGTTCCTTATAAAAGTGTTGATTACTGTGTAGAGACATCTTTCCCATCAGAATTCCAGCCTGCAACAAACTCTGATTTGATCCATCCATCACTATAAAACCCATCAGCCAGTGTAAGTGAGCAAGCTGAACCGTGCTACCTTCATTTGGCTGTTGCTGAAGGCATAGCAGTTCCATCAAGTGAGCCAAAATTCCAAGGCTCTGATGTCCATTTGACTTAGTAATGTTAGGGTTCCCTCTCTTTTCAGCAAGCAGCTGTCTAGGGAGGCATTATTGCCCTCCAGGCTTTGTTCTCCTCTTGTTTGAGCAAACTCAGAGAAGCCCGAAGGCCCGGTGGTAATCAGAATAGCGGAGAGGTTTTTTTTAAGTAACTTTGAGACGTAATTGGCAATTCTCCTTCACTGAGTGTTTGAGAACTCAGAGGCTGTGTGCTGTGTGGGTATGAATGAATAGCCCAGATCTTGTAGTTCCCTAACCCAGGCTTCCCTCTTGAAATCTTAGTAATGATATTTTCTTCCTCTCCTATATCTTCCAGATGTTTCGACCCCTAGAATTGTTTTAGTTTTCTTGTCACTATCCCAGTTTGTCCAGTCCTGACAATTTTCTCCCTGTCAGTTCTTTCATATCCAGTCTGGTTTCTGTATCAGTCACAGAGCTTCAGCTGCTGGCAACCTTCCCAGAAGTTTGGCCTAGTGCCAGCAAACATTAATCTCTTAGACATCCCTGCAATTCGGGGGGGGGGGGGGGGATCTTTTCCTATACAGCAGGCTGTCCCCAATTGGAATCAGAGTCTAAGGAAGTAATTTTTTTTTCCTGATGAGGCAGATTGGCCCAGAGCTAACATCTGTTGCCAATCTTCCTCTTTTTGCTTGAAGAAGATTGTTGCTGAGCTAACATCTGTGCCAGTCTTCCTCTATTTTGCATGTGGGATGCTGCCACAGCATGGCTTGACAAGTGGCGTTTAAGTCCACTCCTGGGATCTGAACCCACGAACCCCAGGGCCCCCAAGCAGAGCGAGCGAACTTAACCACGACACCACCAGGCCAGCCCCTAAGGAAGTATGTTTTTGCTCCCTGAGTTCAGAGGTCCTCTTTTCCCCTTTTGATGGATCAGTCTAGTGCTTTAGTTAGAGATGAGGCTCCTATGTAAACCATATCCTACTGTGTGCCAGCATTCCGAAGATGAAATCAACATTTAAATTTCTAACAATTCCTCCAGGCTTGGATGTTCTGGTTTCTGAGGGGGATTATTTATCTTCTCAGGTATATCACATATCTATTTGTTCTGAAATTTTCCCAAAAGATCCTGGTGTTCTCTAAAATATTAGGATGATTTAGCATCCCAGTATAGGATGGTGGGCTATTTTTTCTTTTTCTCTCTGTCCTTAAACTTAAAGCTCATAAAGGACTGGAGACCCATGAGAGGGAGTCAGTAAGCTGAATTACAGGCAGATTTGTCTCCCTGTAACCAAGGAAATGTACCTGGTTTCTGGTTACTGGCAGCTGTCTGTTCTAGGCTCTCATTTTCTTTGTTGTTGTTGTTTTTGTTTTGTTTTGTTTTTTTGTTTGTTTTTTTTTTTGAGGAAGATTAGCCCTCAGCTAACTACTGCCAGTCCTCCTCTTTTTGCTGAGGAAGCCTGGCTCTGAGCTAACATCCGTTCCCATCTTCCTCTAGTTTATACGTGGGACGCCTACCACAGCATGGCTGCCAAGCAGTGCAATGTCCGCGCCTGGATCCGAACCAGCGAACCCCGGGCCGCCGAGAAGCGGAACGTGCGAACTTAACCGCTGCGCCACCGGGCCGGCCCCTCTAGGCTCTCATTTTAAGTTGAATCCGTCTCACAAGGATTTCTGAGTGGTCTCCCTTCTCTTAGAAACTGCGTTAATTCATGGTAGGTTGTGGCTTGCAGGCAGCAATGCAATAACTAGACAACTGGCTCTCCTAATAGCCCAGAGTCTTGACTCTCATTGGACGTGTTGACCCTCAGGCAGGAATATGGCTCTTAACAACTCCTGTGACCTGTCTTTATGTCCAAAAAGGTCTATCTCCCATGTCTAAGGTGATCCAGCTGACCATGATCTCTGCCCGTCCCAGACCTAACTTCAACCCAAAAGTTGTGTGTCCCAGCCTCAAGGGTCCGAATTAACCCATATGCTGTATTCCAAAGGGAATTTTCTTTGGAATTTTATGAAAGAATGTGCTGTTTTTGAGGATGTAAGAATTTTAATTTTTACCATTGATTATTAAAATCGCTATGCGAGATTCCAGTTTGAAGGGTCATGTTTATGGCCACATACTACCATGCACGACAAGAACTGTGTGCATAATAATCATTTGTATTTCTATATACTAGCAACAAACAGTAGGAAATTAAAATTTTTTAAAAAGTTCATCAATTGTAACAAATGCACCACTCTGGTGGAGGATGGTAACAACAGAGTAGGCTATGCATGCGTGGGGTCAGGAGGTATGGGAAATCTCTGTACCTTCCTCTTAATTTTGCTGTGAGCCTAATACTGCTCTAAAAAAAAGTCTATAAAACATTATTTCAGGCATGCATGACTGGTTCAACCTTCAAAGTCAAAATCAATCAATGTAATGAACTACGTCAACAGGCTAAAGAAGAAAAATCATATGACCACAGAATTGGCACAGTAAAAACAGGACAATATCTACTCGTGATTTAAAAAGGAAACTCTCAAAAAAGTCAATATGATAAGGAATATATGTGAAAAAATCATCAGGCAGCATCATACTTAATAGTGAAAGAATGAATGCTTTACCTCAAAATCAGGGGAAAAACAATTCTCTAGGAAGTCTAACCAAGGATCAGGGGGAGGATGTCCTCTCTCACCACTCCAGTTCAACATAGTACTGGAAGTCCTTGCCAGGAAAATAAGAAAAGAAAAGGAAATAAAAGGTGCATAGATTAGAAATAGGGAAATAAAACTGTCTCTGTTTACAGATGACAAAATTATCTATGTAGAAAATCCCAAAGAATTGACAAAAAAACTTCACTAACTAATATACAGGTATAGCAAATTCACAGGGCAAAAGATTAATACACAAAAGAGTTGAATAGGTGATGCCCAGGGAATTTTTTTAAATGGTGAAACTATTCTGTATGATACTGTAATGGTGAATACAAGATGGTAAACATTTGTTAAAACCTGTAGAAATTTACAGCAGAAAGAGTAAACCTTATGTTATGCAAATTTTAAAAAATTATTTAGGAGGTCAGGTGATCTCACGATGGAATGTAGATGTAAAACAAAAGAATATAAATGTACTACAAATGTATGAAACAATCTCACTCAAGGGGTTGGAGGATGAAGATGCTAACCTAAGTCCGTTTGTAGATGAGTGGAGTTTGTTAGACTAAAGGCAAAAGAAACTATAGATAAGACTTGTACTCTGGTTGATAAAATTATTTCCCATGGATATATAGGTTAATAATTCTGAAACTACTGTATGTGTCTACTACAATTGAACAATTAAGTAAATGGATAGTGGATGCAGGGAATCAGGTTTCTTATTGTTGAGTGGTGAGTTACAGTAAAGAATAGGAGGAAGATAGAATAATACATGTGGTAATGGATTAGAGTTGGAAATATCAGTATGAACCTGTATTTACCTTCATATAAATACAGACTGTTACACATAGAAATATTTATAGATATGTTTATATACACAGGTTAGTATATACATATATATCTCTTTGTTTTTTCATCTGAGAGAGTCTAGAAGTAATGATAGCCTGGTAGTAACAAGGACACCTAGTATTCAGATCTTGGTTTCTAATACCATTTTCCAGTGAAAGGAAATGGCACTTCTTGGAGAAATAGTTGATTCTAAGACTGAGTTGGAAATATACAAGATGAGCCTGGAGCATCTTGTAATGTCAAAAAAATAAGAAAAATCTGAAAAAACAAATAAGCCCCATAGCCACAATAGTGGAGCTATTTCAAAAAGACACAGAGAACAATTCAAAGAGGTCCCAACGGCCAAAGCCAGAACAGTTTGAGAAACATAATTGGTAAAGTGGTATATTACAATCCAATTTATAAAATCCCCATGTGTCCATATTGATATAAAAGTGATTGATTAATAAATGTGAGAGAGCAAATACATTTCCTGTTCAGAAAAATTTCAAATAATGTATGTACTTACTCTGCCCTGAAGGAGGTGGGGAATTACTCCCCACTGTTTAACCGTGGCTATGAATAGTAACTATTTTCCAATAGTATAGCATACAGGGGGAAAAAGAGTAACTTTATGGTGGAGAAGGCTTACAAACACTACCTCAAACTAGGTGATCAAGGTTAACATCAATGGTAATGAGACATATTGAGAATGTATACCCAGATATAATGTGATGACCATGGCACTTTATGTCTGTGGTCATCCTCCCAAAAACATGTTCACTCAATCTAATCATGAGAAAACCATTAGGCAAATCCCAATTGAGTGACTTTCTACAAGATACCTTACCAGTGTTCCTCAAAACTGTCAAATTCATCAAAAACAAGGAAAGTGTAAGAAACTTCAACAGCCAAGAGCAACCTAAGAAGCCATTACTACTAAATGTAATGGAAAATCATGGATGGGATACTGAATGGAAAAAGCATATTGAGTAAAAATGGGAAAAATCCGAATACAGTATAACTTTTTAAAATAATGAATAATAATATAAAGTAATAATGTTCAGCATTGGTTCATTAATTGTGACAAATGTACCCTAGTAATGAAAGAGCTTAGTGAAAGAGAAACTGAGTGAGGGGTCTATGGAGATTCTCAGTATAATTTTTCCAAAAATTTTGTAAATCTAAAACTGTTCTAAAATTCAAAACATTTAAGGTTTATTAAAAATAAAGAAAAACAATTTACTGTAGCATCAAAAATAAGCAAAAATTAGAAATAAATATAGCATATTTTTTGAGAGATCCGTATCCTGAACACTACAAAGTATTACTGAGGAAAATTATAGAAGGCCTACATAACTGAAGAGAGAGATAATATTCATGGAGTAGAAGACTCAGTATTTTTATGACGTCAGGTCTCCACAAACTCATGTATGGGTTTAATGCAATCCTACTGCATTACAAAATTTTTTTAGAAATGTACACATTGATTCTTGAATTTATATGAAAAGACAAAGGACATAGAAGAGCCAAATTCTGAAGGAAAGGAATAAAGTTGGAGGACATACTCTATCTGATTTCAAGGCTTACTCTGAAACCACAGTAAACAAGACATTTTGGTAATAAAGAAAATATAGACATACAGATCAGTAGAACAAACTAGAGGGTGCAGATAAACCCACCATATGTGTCAATCAATTCTTGACAAAGCAGCCAAGATAATTCAATTAGAAAAAAATAATTTTCTCAATAAATTGTGTTGGAACAAACAGATATCCCTATGCAAAATGAATCTGTCACTTTCCTCATACTACATACAAAATTAATACATAATAGATCATAGACTTAAATTTAAGAGCTAAATCTATAAAACCTTCAAAGTAAATAAGATAAAATGTGCTTTCTATAGATCCTACTGTTTTTGCTGTAACTCCAAGTTCATTAATATTTTCTTCTGCAGTCCCTAATCTTTTATTAATGCCATCTAGTGAATTTTCCTCTTGAGGCATTGCATTTTTATCTGTAGAAATTTGTTTGGGTCTTTTTATTTTGTCCATATCTCTTTGTGTCAGGCTTATGATTTCTGCTATCGTAATTCCTTAAATATATGAAATATATTTATAACAGCTGTTTTAATATCTTTGCTAATTCCATCAGCTCTGTCATTTCTGGATCTGTCAGTGTTGATTGGTTTTCTGCTCATTAATGATCATATTTTCCTGCTTATCAGCACACCTGGAAATTTTTGATTGGATTCTGGTCATTGTGTTTGGGATTTATTTTTATGTTATAGCTTGGTTTTGTTTTGTTTTTGTATTTCTTTAAATAATTTTGGGCTTGGTTCTTGGATTTATTTAAGTACCTTGGAAATAATTTGATATTTTCCAGGCTTGAATTTAAGCTTTGTTAGGCAGGACAAGGGCAGCCTTTAATCCACAGTGAATTTGGCCCCATTATTGAGGTCAACCCTTTGGAGTACTCTACTTGCTATTTCAAGTGTCAAGGAGGTATTTCCACTCTAGTTAATGGGAACATAAACCATAGTTGGCCCTCTGGAGTTTCTAGCAATTTTATGGCCTGCTCTCTTATTGTGCTCTTTTTCCTACCTTTAGGTAATTTCCTTATGTGCAGCATTGATGATTATTCAGGTGAAGACGCAAGGGAAATGTTCTGTAGTTATCCATATCTCTTTGTGTAGAGCGCTTCTCTCCAGTACTCTGCCCTGTGCTTTATAGATGCCTTGACTACCTCAAATTCTAAATTTCAGATCTTCAAGTTTGGGAGGCTGCCAGGCTCTGTTTGGGTTCCTGTGCATATTTAGTTTGTTTTCTCAGTTACCATTATCTTATACTACATTTAATTCAAGTCTGAAAATTACACTTCTTACAGTTTGTCTGAATTATTAGTTGTTTAAGGCAAATGCATAAATGTGTTATTCCATCATATCTGGAAGCAAAAATACAAATTTGATGGGCTTTAAAAAATATTCCCTGTCATGTAAACTTCACCTCAACCAAGGTATAGACCAACAACAAATAACAAATAAAAATTTTCAAGTTGGTATCTCTTCATTGTAAAATCATGGCTGATTATTTTTCTTTTTGTCTGTACAAAATTGTAATTTTTCTTTAATAACTATTAATTTTATACTATGAGGAAAAATTTCTAAATATAATTATAAAACAAATAAACATATGTTTTACAGTTTATGTGCTGCTTCTGTCATTAGAACATGCATTTTATATTTTCTATACAATTTGTCGATGAAGTCTATTTAAACATTTTTTAAAAAATACCAAAAAAAGATCATTTGAATTCTCCAATTGTGTTGGTATTTTACAGATAAATTATAAATATTTTTTGTCAGAACTAAATTTCTGTGTTAGTTTTTAACACTCTATTAAATTTAATGTGATTTCCATTTGTGTCTGATTTAATTAAGTGATAAAAACATTCATTAATCCTTCTGCACTTATGTTTTTATCCTATTTCTAGAATTTTAAAACAAGAATCTTCTGAAGTGGAAAGATTTCTTTTAATGATGTTATTTTTTAAGTGAAGGAAACAGAAGAATGATAGGCAAAACCTTTTTTAAAGAGAATTCAGCAATAATAAGAGCAAAGAAAGCTATTTATCGATACAGAACTGTGGTAATTGAATATTATCTTAATGATTACGCTAATGATCTAATGCTTGGAATTTAAAAGCTCTGCTGAACTCTTCACACAAACAAACAAACAAAGATCTTGGCTATGGGTTGTACTTCTCAATAACAACATTGGCTTGAGATTTGCTTTGGAAAATACTGTATCATATTAAGATTCAGATCCTTCAAGTGTCTTAACTTAATTTGCAATGTATCCAATTAAATTGTAATTCAATCAATTATTAGGCCTATGTTTAAAGTTTGAATTTGAAAATCCTTCTACCAAGAAAGAAGAGGTCATTGACTTATAAATATATAAATTTATACACACACACATATATATTATTAATCAAAGAAGTTTTATTTTTAACTGGACCATGAAATCTTCACAATTTTTCTGCCTGAATGCTTACTGAAGAATACATCCACAAATCTGATAAAGTTGTGACATTATTACAAAATAATCTGAATTTTAGTTTGTAGTTCAGGTACTAAACTACATTTTTAATAAATAAGTGAAAATCAGTAAAACGATACTGATTATATTTTCCAGTGGATACAAATTACATGATTTTGAAACATTTCAATGACTTTTAAAGTGTAGGCAGAGATTTTAGGAACTTGTATATGTTAAGTTTAAAATACCACTAGTTACCAGGCTATAGAGTCTATTGTCTATTGCTTCTTCTGTTTGGAAATGGCTCAGTTATCTACAGAAAAGTTACAAATCTCCACTTAACTGTGACTTTACCTACTTAAGGTTACATCTGAACATAAATATACGTTATATGTTATCACACTACTCATATAAGGTAAATTTTCCAAAAGTACAGTTTGGAAACATTTTTTCCTCAACAACCAAGAAAAAGAGAACAGAAAACTTCGTATATTGTTTTACATTCATTTAGTCGCATAAATTCCTAAATGGCTTACAGCCTGCTCCAGAGAATAGTAAAAAAAACCACATTCAGAATTACTTCCGTATTTTTGTAATAATGTGTTGTCATGAACCATTTCTTTTTCGGCTTTCCAAATAGATTTTTAAAAATATTTGTTTCCTATTGCAAAGTTAATACTAACACCAGGTTTATACCCATCTTGTACTTCTTTAACAATACAATCAGACATTTCTGAGTCTCCCGTAGACTGATACATTTTTCGTATTGCTGAATGCTACTGAATACTAAAATTTTGCATAGTGCGCTATTATTATATTGTTCACTGTTTAAGCATGCGTAATTAACTAAAGAAGCCAGTTTGCCAACCTAATGTGTTCTCTTTTATAATCATGAAGCAAATTTCTTTTAATATTTCAGAGTGCATATAATTGTCATTGGCATAGGCTTATTTTTACCCTGTGCCTTAGACATTTTCTCATAGTTTTACCTGTCATATACCATATAGCATATCAAACTCTGCTTAACATCCCACCTAATGGTAGTAGTTGGCTCATTGGGTTATAAAAAAATAGATGTTATATATGCACCAAATTTGACTAAACAATGTTTATTCTATACTAGTGTGTTTAGCATTGGTTAAGAAACACACCCCTGAAATAAATAGAGCTTATGTTCAATTACCAGTAACAGCCATGTGTAAGCATAAAATCCTGGTTTCCCATCAAATGTAGATTTTAACAGAAATTTACTTATATATTTTTAAGAAAAATAAAACAATGTGAAGTAAAAATAATTAAAATAATTATAAAAGTACAAGAAGATAATCAATATTTTATTAAACATACTTTTAAAAATTAAAAAATAGTTGTTTTATAAAAAGTAAAGTATAAAATAAAACCTTTACAATTTTTGAACATATAATCTACGGCATTGTTAGTATATTTTCCCAATAATTAACAGGTTTGAAAAAATATCTCTGTGTATTTTGTCATTTTTGAGAAATAATGTAGTTTGATATAAACCAAACTTATAGAAAAATAATATAAAGCACAAACAATATTAAATCAAATCGTTATGTTGTACTCCAGAAATAATATAATGTTACATGTCAAGTATATTTCAATTTTAAAAAAGTAACTATTGCAATGGTGTATATTAAAGAGTTGGTTTTGACAAACTTATTTGTGATTAAAACCAATGAACAATGAGTACATTAAAAAATTATTAAAAAATATAATAATTGAGAATTGTTAAAATCCACCAATAATTTTTCAAATAAATTTTAAAGTGGCTTTCCAGTTATCCTAGTGTTGTTTCTGGACAAGCTCTATGGTCTAGCATTATTTTGTAGAAGAAACTATGCATTTGTTCCGCTTACTCTGCCAAAGGGACCCAAGAGCTTGTACTGACACATGACAGCCGGCATCACTGAATGCATGTACCTCAATTCTGTAAGCTACCTGACATTCTTCCATTAAACCCTTTTACTGCTTAAAATAACCAGAGATTCTTCTCTTCTTTACTCTTGTTCTTCCTCCCCTTTCTTCTTGCAAGCAAAGATTCTAGTAACACAATGTCAATAGCAAAGTGATTTGATCATAAGCTTTTATAACAAAGCGATGGTTTTAGAGATGGAAAATGATAGTAAATGGCACATGTTCTCTTCCTGTGAACATGATGAGAGGTATGTACTCTGCCATGTCCTTTACTATAAATCCCCAAGTATCATTGTCTTTAAGAGTGAGTACATAATCATGAGTCCAGCTGACATAATGAATGTGATTCTGCTTCTTAGGCAAACTGCATAACAATGCACCTTTGTCAGAACCCATGTAGGCCCGCAGTAAACATCAAATTCTGTTCCCCAGTGGGTCTCAAAACAAAAGACAATTCAGACGTCCTTGGAAGAGAGGTATGCAGTGAGTGATTTTTCTGGTAGCTACTGAAATTCATGTAAATACCTTTCTGCTCTTTCCTCAGCTGCTTATCCAATAAGTCAGAACTTTGACAAAAGATTTTGGAAAAAAATAAAACAAAACTCCACACAGAGAGACAGTAAAATAAGAGCCTTTATTTAAATCCTGAAGGTAAAATTAAGGGAGAAAAAATTCATCTCTAAGGGAATATGAAAGTAAAAAGAGTTACCGGTGAAAAAAATTTAAAAATGTGAGGGGAAATGTTTTTTACATTGTTGAAGGGGAAATATTAAGATATTCTTTGGAATCAAAGAACAGTACAAAGTTAAGGATAAAAAGATTTTCTAAATAGAAGATGATTGCATGACCAAGACAAGGGGAAGATTAAAGCCATCTAAAATATTTTTAAAGGAGCAGTTACAATATATAAAGATATTAGAATGCTATCTATGTGAACATTGAGATTATGTAAAATAATGATACTCAAGACAACAAAGGAGGAAAATGTTGAGTTCAGATAATAGATACATACATTAAAGTCATATATATTAGGAAAATGTTTGAAATATGAGTAAAATGAATGCTTACTTTGATTTGTTGAAAAAACAGCAAAAATGCACATTCTAAGAGTGAACACAGTATTTTTTCATATTAATAGTTTTATATACTGTTTGATCTCTATCTGTGGCCTTGATTTCTTACTTAAGCCAAGTATAAATAAGGAAAACACAGAAAGTTCTAAATACAGTATGTGCCACACAATAAGGTTTCAGTCAATGATGGATTCCATACACAATTGTGGTCCCATAAGATTTGTACCATATAGTCTAGGTGTGTAGTAGGCTATACCATTCAGATTTGTGTAAATACACCCCATGATGTTTGCACAAGAACAAAATCACCTAATGACACATTTCTCAGACCATATCCCCATCATTAAGCCATGCATGACTATATTGACAGACGGGATAGCATTTCCTTTAAAATATAACAAACTAAAGATAGACCATTGTAGACAGAGGTGATGAGTACTCCCACCCATTAGCAACAGTTCCCACCGGGAAGGGACCAAGCCCAATGCTCAATCTTAAAATATGCTGAAGAAAAACTACTAAGGCTGGCTCCCTATGAAAGGAATAGTAGATAGGTAAGAATATTTCCATTCAATAGGGGCTAATACTATTGACTGTAAAACGTGAAACTTTACATGCATTTCTTTAAAGGGGTAGAAATTCCATACTGCAATAAAAAACAGCAGCAAACTTCCAGTTATAAGAAAAATAAGCACTGGGGATATACTGTACAACATGATGACTATAGTTAGCACTGCTGTTTGATATATAGGAAAGTTAAGTAAGGAAATCCTAAGAGTTCTCATCACAAGGAAAATTTCTTTTTCTTTTTTATTTTGATCTTTCTGTTTCGTTGTATCTATATGAGATGATGGATGTTAGCTGAACCTATTGTGGTAATTTTTTCACAATATATGTAAATCAAAACATCATGCTGCACTCTTTAAACTTATAGAGTGATGTATGTCAGTTATTTCTCAACAAAACTGGAAAACAAAACCAATGACATGGATTTGGAAACCTAATTAAAATTCACAGTTTTTGGGTTATTAAAAAACATTAAAAAATAAAAAAGTTGTGCCATATTAAAAAGATTGAGAGGGCATTTCAGACAGATACAGCTACCCAGCCATGCATTGCTTTCTCTCCATACCCACGGGGAATTGTGAAATCAAGATAGCTAAAGAATTTAAGAAGAATTTTCACATTAAAAGAAAACCTGAGCCTCAGAGTCATGTCCTCATTGCTTTCTTATGCTTTACCAAAGTGGAGAACACTGGGCAGGGTAGGAAGCTGATTTAGAAGAATGACAAAAACTTTAGATCTATACATGTTAAATTTAAGATGAATTTAAGACATCCTAGCAGAGATGTTGACTAGGCACTGGGATACGTATAGCTGGAATTAGAAGGAGTCATGGAGTCATGAACATTTAGGTGCTATTTAAAGTGAAAAAGGCCACATGAAAAACAAGTAAAGAAATAAAAAAGAATGATTCTGAGGACTAGTCCCTAGAGATTCCAACATTTAGAAGTCTAAAAAAGATTTAGAGTGGGAGGAAAATTAAGAAGACTTATGACTTGTCAAACAATATCCTAAGAAATGCTTAAATGCCTTTGATTGTACAATTTGTATTATTTGTTGGTGAATGTGATTGTTATTCATTCACTCATATACAAACATTATTCCTGCTCGTTAAAAACAGGTTTTCTTATCCCTATTGGTCTTTACATGATTAGCTTTTTGGTTTTGCCTGAGGCTGGCCTCAATATCATGTTGAATATATTGATTTAAATTGTGACAATAACTTTAGATTATTTTTATGCCCTACCTATAACTTCTCTTTTTGGTACTAAAGAATCTTTGAAATGTTAAGGACTGAAGGAAAATAAGTAAATAAACCAGTGTTTTTGTTGCATGTCTTTGTGTAGAACACATTGGGTAACTTCTATTTGTTTTCACATTTGGGGGTATTTTTAAAATTTAATAGATTGAGTAGAATGGGTTAATAATGAACATTTAAGCAAGAAATTTTTCTACTCTCCCCATTTTTAAAACACCCTTTAATGCCATCTTGGGTTATAGTCATGATATAATGACTGTAGGGGACAAGTGAGTAACTTTTAATATTTTAATATTATTTCCTGCTTTTTTAATTTTAACTGAATTCAGTGTGGAAAGGAAGAGATTTAAAAACGAAGCCAATTACCTCCATACTGCTTTAGCCAGAGAAAGCTTAAATTGGGACTAATGAGTGTTTGGAGGCACTTTTTAAAAAACACTTTCTTGAGATAAAATTGATATACAATAAGTTGCACATATTTGGGGTACACCACGAGTTATGACAAATTTATAGATTTGAGAAATCGCTTTGTAACCCATTTTGCCCCTTAACACCATCCATAAACAACCATTGATGTGCTTTCTGTTATTATAAACTGCATATTTTAGAAGTAGAAATTCAGTACATATTTTTCATTGCCTAGTTGCTTTCCCTCAACATAAGGATTTTGAAAATCATCCATATTTTTGTTTTGTTTCATTCATGTAGTTGCACGTACCAATAAACACTTCCTTTTTTTTCTGAGCAATGTGACCTTGTATAGATATACTACAATTTTCCATACACCATTTACAGGCATTTGGGTTGTTTTCAGATTTTGGCTATTAGAAATAAAACTGTATGGGAGCTCGCCCCATGGCCAAGTGGTTAATTTTGGCATGCTCCGCTTCAGTGGCCCAGGTTCAGTTCCCAGATGTGGAACTACACCACTTATCAGCACCCAGGCTGTGGTGGCAACCCACATACAAAATAGAAGAAGATTGGCTCAGATGTTTGCTCAGGGTGAATAAGAAAAAAAGAGATTAAAAAATAAAACTGTATGAACATTTACGTACAAGTTTTTGTATGGACATTTACTCTCATTTCTTTGGGCTGTTTAGGTAGCACTGGAAATTTGAGTCATACATAGGTGAATATTTAACTCTTCAAGAAACTGCCAAAGTGTTTTCTGAAGTAATTGTACTGTTTTACTTTCCCACAAGCAGTGTAGAAAGGTAGGAATTGCTCTTCATCCTCACCAACACTTGATATGGTCAGTTTTTGCTTTGCTTGTTGTTTTTGTATATAATTACTATTATCAGTATTATTTTAGTCATTCTAACATGTGTTTCATTTTATCTTATGGTGGTTTTGATTTCGTTTTCTTGATAACTGATGATATTCTCTTGTGCTTGATGGTCATACTCATATCTTCTTTTATAAACTATCTGTTCACTTTTGCCCATTTTTTATTGAACTGTTTGCTTTCTTATTGAGGTGTTATCATCATCATCTGTTCTGATTGCAAATCTATTGCCTGATGTATATGTTGCAAATAAATTATCCTACTCTATGAATGGCTTTTTCATCTTTTTAATGATGTCTTTTGAACACCACATTTTAGAAAACATTTGTCATGAAATTCAATGTATTGATTTTTAATAATAGTTCATGTGTTTTGTTTTGTGTCTAAGAAAGCTTTGTCTACTTCAGTGTAGCCCAAATGGTATCCCAGTTTTATTCTAAAAGTTTTATATTTTTCAGTTTGACACGTAAGCCATGCTCCATTTTGAGTTATCTTTTATTTATAATGTGAGGCAAGGGTCTATATTCTTACCGCTTATCTTCTTAAACCATGACCCCTTGCTTCTGAAGGGTCTACCTTTGAAGTTCGGGTCATGTCCTGGTCCTTTGGTTTCATGGGGGTGAGAGAATCTTTGGTTCAAGGTGTTATTTCTGGTCAAAATTTTCTCCTCTGCACATGCTCCAGCTACAAGACTTGCAATTTTGGCTCACTGCCCCTGAAAAACAACTTTTAACATTCTGTTGTTGATAAGATGGGGTCAGTTTAAACTGGTCCTGCAGTTACACTGTTATTCTGTCTCACATTAATTTAGTTTTTAGTCCACCCAGAAAAACCTAGAAGGCAGAGGAATATTTCTTCCTCGCCTACATGCTTCATCTAGAGATTCAGAAATAACACATCTTTTTTCTCCAGTCTTATCTGCTCTCCATTCTAGTTTCTACACTATTTTGGATCCTCAGTCATTTTTTCTATATCATAATTTTGAGTTCCACTATAAGCCATTTCATGGATATTATTTTGTGTCATCTTTGAGCTAAACACCATCTCCTTCCTAGGACATGACTTCCTTGGATCCTCCTACTTGAACCCGGGTCAGAAAATGAGTCAACCATGCTTCATCCCAACTGTACTTGAGCAGTGTCATTGTGTGTTATTATTACCATGATTGTCTGCATCAATTCTCAACCTGAGGTTGAGAATCAGTAATACACATCAATTCTCTCCTTGCAATGGTGAAAAAACCAGACCCCATTTATTTTTCTTCATTTGTTTATTTGGTTCATATTTGTCAAAATCACCACTTATATCAGCACTGTGCTTGGTGCTACAATTACAAAGAAGGAGCATGACCAGATGGGAAACAATAGTTTTATGGTGGAAATTTCATGTCTAAGGCATTTTTGGAATATCCAAATGACAATGTAAAATAAGGAGTAAGATATATATGTGTTTGTGCTAGATCTGGTTAAGCAGAAAATACAATCCTCTTAGATAACAGTCCTATGGGGGGTTCTGAACATGTGTTCTAGAATCATATGTAACATGGTTAAGAGAGGATCATCCTGGTGCAAGGATTGCCAGTTCCTTCCACTACACCCATGTTATACATCATTAAATGATTGTGCCTAGTTTTTTTTACAATCAAAAATCTTCTTAACATAGTGATCTAAGAAGATAGTGGCAATTGATACTATGCCTGCAAAAAGTAAAAGGACCAATAGAGAATCTGTGTAAATAATAGAAATTTAGGATTATGTTAGAATCTGGGGTAACAAAGATGTAAAAAGAAGGACCCGATTACCAAAATCAGGATTATGAGAGAGGTGAGCCTGAAGGAAGATAGGAGCTTGGAATGTAATACTGAAAGCCCATAATCAGAGACCAAAGGGTGTTAGGGCAAACGGATGTCCAATATCAAGAAATGTGTGATTATCTTAAATAAATGGCTCTTCTCAATCCTCTTTGCAGGCTAATAGCTGTGAGCATAGTCCAGAGTTTGATATAGGGTTCTTAGATTGTAAAATGGAGACATTACAGATTAATTTTATTCAATTAAGTGTCCCTTTAAATTCCTCCACTTTTCTATCACCAAAATACTAAAATGGAGTTCACAGAATCAAAGAAAATTATTTTTTGGTTTATATGTGTGCCACATATAAGGAACTGGGGCTGCTGTGTGCCATAAAAACAGCACAACAGACCACTACTTCTTTAAATTTAATTTTTTCTATATTTTTTACAGTGCATTTCTCAATGGAATTAATCTGTGCCACTGTGTTGCCTCTATACAATCCAGTTCTCTATGAACCTATTTCCAAAAGAATAATAAAGCTATGTCCATATCTTCTTTGTGAAGCAGTGTATGTAGTTGTTTCTCAAATACCAAGTACATTTTACTTCTCATTTTTTATCCAGTGTTCCTGTCTTTATTCTTGGTTTAAAAATTATTTTCATAATCCATGTTTACAAGTACTTGATATTTATACATAGATTCGATGTCCCCTGATAGACCTTGCTTACTCTAGCTCATAAAAGTTGAGGTATTTTAATCCCTTCTCATTAGTCCATCTATTCACTCTCTTAATCTCTCATATTGCTTTTGCTATGAGCTCCTGTTTTTCATTTATCTTGTGCTCCTAAGATTGGAATGTCTATAACTGACTATATTCAAGGAGGAGAGTTCATATCAAGTAATGTGAAGGTAAATCATTATTTTCATGCTTGTCTAACTTGACAAAAGCTGCACAGATAAAAAAGTTCTTCTATATTAATTATTCTCTAACATTTTACTCTTATGAAGCATTTATATAGTATGCTATTTGCACACCACCTCACTTTATCTTTTATGTATATGTTCCATACTTTTGTCTGTTTACTTAACTTCTTGATGTTTATTTTAAACCCACCAGTGCCCACTTTTGAGAGTAAGTCAGATGCCTAAATTCTAAAATAGTTCTTGCTTCTAAAATTCATTAAGCATTTGACCTCTTTCTTTGCTCATATCAATAATATTATCTCCTTCGCACATACCTAGTTTTAAAGTCACAAATACGTAGACAATGTAGCAGCTGCTCTAAAAAGTTATCAGTTGTAACAGTTGTGAGGAAGTCACAGAATGAATACAAATAATGCTGGGTAAATTCTTTTTTTTTAGCTGGGAATCCCTTTTGTTGGCGAAAATTTATTTTACAAAAATTTCACCATATGAAAATCAAATGATTTAAAATATCTCTAAAGCTTAAGTATATAATCATGATATTGAGGTTTTTAACTTACAATTTTTTTGCTTTTGTGAAACTATAGTCATGTAAATCTTTTTAAAACCTTAGTACAAAGGTCACAACAAAGAATAAATGGTATTTGGTTTTAATCAAAATATGCTCCAATGCCCCTTTATGTTATGATGATATCAATTACAGATTATTCTGCCAATTAGTATCAGTTCTATCTCAGATATTCCTTTTGGTATTGAGATCTGATCAAATGATTTATTATAGGTCGTTAAATTGAGAGTTAATAGACACTTATAGCTTTGACATTGTATAAAACCAAATCAAGCTTTTATTTGAAAACAGATAGTTCACTTATGTTAACAAATCACGCTATGATTACCAGCCAATACAGAAAAAAAATTGTAGCAGAAAGCAAAAACCATATTTTCTATAGATTAACTCTATAAAAATTAGGTCTCAAAATCCAACAGCAAGGAAATTGAGGTGCCCAGGAAAAATCACAAATATTTACGAGAAGAAAGCATTTTCCACTGATGACTTTGGGAAAGATAGTGGATAGAGCGGTTGGGTTTGATAAGGAGTTAAAAAATGAAAAGAAAGACCATCTCCAGGACACTTCATCTAATCAACCCCAACATTAGAAAGGACATCTTGAAGTTTATATGGGGACACGGGGACATTCTGACTAACATAGTTTTCAGTTTTCATTGCAACATCTCACATTGCACTGCTATGCATATGAAGGACTAGAAAACCGTAAAATATCAAAATGCTGCCATAAACTAAGACTTAGAGATAACCTAATATTAGACTCTAAGAATAAAAGGAAAATAGAACTGAAATGAGAAAAACATCATCTGGTTCTTCCTTATGGAATCCTAAGGCTTTGCCTTGTAAAACTGGCTAGACGAAAGATGACATCCCATACCTCCCCTCTGTCTGCACTCTTATTCAGTACTGCAGGAGATAAACATATTTCCAAAACCTCCAGGAGAGGTTTCTGATTGTCTGGTTTTGTTTGTTTGTTTGTTGAATTAAGGATACAAGACAAAGAAAATCAAGATTCTGGTCACGTTGGGGGTACATATTTCAGAACTTCTCTGATTCTCCCAGAAGTAAGTCAACTTTCTATAAGTCCTGAGAAGTTTTGAGGGCCCCTGGAATTCCTTGACAGTTTTATCTAGTAACAAGTAACGCACCCTGTTACAATAATGTCATGTTGCTAAATGGTGGTTAACTATGAACAATTATATAGAAATCAGTAATTAATAATAAACTTCCCTAGGGGATTGCAATGGTGATTTACTTACAGAGAAGGAGTAAAGTCTTGCTTCACAGTTGGAACATTCAAAAAGGCTTTTGCACTCTTCAGAGAGACTACTGTCTTAACTGCTGCCTATAATGCAATATCACTGTCCACTTTCTGATTCTCTATTACCATAATTATCAACAGTTAAGGAATGAGTCTTCACAGTGTATAGAAAATTACTCAAAATACTTCAGAGGGGGCCGGCCCAGTGGTTCAACGGTTAAGTGTGCACGTTCTGCTTCTGCAGCCAGGGCTTCTCGGGTTCGGATCCTGGGCGTGGACATGGCAAGCCATGCTGTGGCAGACGTCCCACATATAAAGTAGAGGAAGATGGGTACAAATGTTAGCTCAGGGCTAATCTTCCTCCAAAAAAAAAAAATGCTACAGAGATTTTTATCTACTCCCAAGAAGTTGTACGCTGAAAACTCAAATAACAATAACAGTGATAATAATTTCACATAAGGATCTATATTTTTCTCTCCTTTTTTGTCTCAGTTGGAAACATATTGATACCTCACTGCATCTACTTTTCCATTCCTCGTTGGCTATGTGATAACATGACCAGGCTAGAATTTAAATAACTTTTATTTTGTTCTCTGTATGGCTTGAAGTTAAATGTGACGTTTGTCTCAAAAAATCCATTTTTCCTTCTGTTCTAAAATCAAAATTGTGTCCATACATGGAAAACAGTACAATAAGGCTATTTCAGAGATTTTTTTTTAAGGCTGTTTCAGAGATTTACTTCAACTGCTAACTTGTTTAATCCTAAATACTTTTTTCTGATATCAATTATTTAGTTAATTATTTTGTTCTTATGAATTCTTTTCATTTCTGTCCCTTTCCTTCTTGTTTTTCTCTTTTCTAACATTCTGTATAATCCTTCCTCTCCTCTTTTCTTTGCATTTTCCTTTATTTTCTTTCTCTTTATTTGCAAATAAAGAGAGAAGTTTATGCCTTTGGTAGGCTCTTCAGTAATAGCAAGCTCTGGTGCAGGCCCGGTGGTGTAGTGGTTAAGTGTGCATGTTCCACTTCTCGCAGACTGGGGTTTGCCAGCATGGATCCTGGATACAGACATGGCAGCACTTGGCAAAAGCCATGCTGTGGTAGGCATCCCACATATAAAGTAGAGGAAGATGGGCATGGATGTCAGCTCAGGGCCAGCCTTCCTCAGCAAAAAGAGGAGGGTTGGCAGCAGTTAGCTCAGGGCTAATCTTCCTCAAAAAAAGCAAAAAGAAACAGTGAGCTCAGAAATTACGCTTTCTCCCTTGTCTGATTTGATGGTGTTTGTGTGTATGTGTGCATTTTTTTTTTTGATTAGAGAAAATGTAGTCACAGTAAGCGACTACCTTAATTCTCTAACGTTAATTAGTAGCGATTTTTTAAAAAGTAACTGGATGACTATGTATTGCTTATGGCATATTATCTTATTTATAGTCAAAAATCTAGTTTAATTAAGAACATTTACAAATAAACTTATGAATTTACAAGGCATGTGAAATTTAATTTGAATGCACTTTTGTTCTCAAAAAATTTTGATTAGTTTTAGAATTTCAGTAAAGACAGCAACAGATGTACTTTAGAAGCAGGAGAATTTATCTACATAAATTCAATAAAGCGAAGTCCTTTGAAGTTTCATTGGTTTATCTTTTTTGTTTTCTACTTTTGTCAGCATTTTACCAGCACTGTACAAAAATACACGTACACAGATAGATGTTGAAACTGTGTATAAGTCCTAACATTTAAGGAACAGATGTCTGACTAAATGTGATCATTTACAATATATATAATGAACTTATCTGTAAACTCACATTCCTCAGCACCATAGATGTTCCATTATGTATATATACTCACACACAAACACACACATGCACACACACAGATCTTCCTTGTGTTACAATGGGGTTATGTCCCAATAGAGCCATGATAAGTTGAAAATATCATTTAGTTGAAAATGCATTTAATACACCCAACCTACCATTTATCAGAGCTTAGCCCAGCCTACCTTAAACATGCTCAGAACACTTACAGTAGCCTACAGTTGGGCAACATCATCTAACACAAAGCTTATGTTATAATAAAGTGTTGGCTATCTCATGTAATTTATTGAATACTGTCCAGAAAGTGACAAACAGAATGGTTGTAAGTGTGTTGGTTGTTTATCCTTGTGATCACATGGCTAACTGGGAGCTGTGGCTTACTGATGCTGCCCAGCATCATGATAGAGTATCCTACCACATATCACTAGTCTGGGAAAAGATCGAAATTCAAAGGACAGTTTCTACTGAATGTGTATCCCTTTCACACCATGGTAAAAACAGAAAATCATAAGTCAAACCATCAAATCATTGTAAGTCAGGGACCACCTGTATTCCAAAACATGTAGTTTTTTTATCATAATAAAAGTGACAAGAATGTTCATAGATTACCTCAAGAGCTCCTACCTCTGTAGGATGCTAAAGATATAACAATGATGATACTAAACTGATTAATCTCAAGTTCCTGTGCCCAATGCATTGTAAGCCAAACATTGAGACATCAGTATCTGAAGATGGAGAAAGGTTTATTCTAATTGGCCAAAATGAGAACATAGGAGCATGGGTTCTCTCAAATCCTCCTTAACAAGAGTAGAAAGCACAGGTTTTTATAGAGCTAAGTGGCTTGGCAGGAGGAGTTTCAGAGAAACAAAGGAGTCACTCCCAATAAGCACCTGGGCCATCTGACTTTGGCAGCAGGGGCTGGTCATGCCATGATCCCAATCTCCCTGAAGGCATTCTCTTGCTTCTGCAAAATGAGCTCACAAATCCTCACAAACCTTGAGTCATCCCTCAGGTTAAACAAGGAAACAGCAAATTGACAAGATTCATCTATATCTGTGTTGGGAAGAAGGTTGAAAGGCAATCATGTTCTTATTGAATATCTACAGTAACACTCTGATACTGGCTTCAATGCTGATAATGATCCTAGAGAGAAATATATTTGGGGGTTATTGAAAAGGGGACCTTATAAAAAATAATGGGAGACCTTTTCTCTATCATTTTCTCCCTCAGTATCCCCCCACAAACTTTTCTCCCTGCTCCCATTCCATCTCCCACTGGGCAAAATGCAAAAAGGAATTTGAGACTAATTTGAGAATTGAACCAGAAGCTGAGTGGTGTTTCTGTCTTTATATTTAGTTACGTTTCAAATGCTTAAGTATGATTTACAAAGTTGGAACGAAACATACTTATCAGTAGAATATTTCTTGCCGCTAATGCCCTGAGAAACAATTAAAAAGGTTTTCTCTAAAATCACCAATGCTTTTATTTTGCTCTTAGGAGCAAACGCTTTCTATTATTTTTTACCCACCACCCATATTCCTCCAGAATCTTTAGCACTTTTATTTTGCCCCATCTCCCAAAGGAGACCTGCAAACATTTGACATTTCAAATGAGCAGTAGGACATTGTAGAATTTTTTCCTACACATTGTTCTAATACAAAATTTTATTAATATGAATTATTAGTCAGCTCACTCATTTTTCCTAAAAACGACATAAATACATGCTGCTAAAACAAAAAGAAAAAGTTTGCAATTAAAATTCATTGAATTATGTAATAGTTATGGCTAACATTAGGGAATGAATACAATAGAACTGAATGATAGAGATAATTGGGAACATTTAATTGAATTAAATCCTAATGGTTTTTCAGGGTGTTTTGTTCCTCTTCAATTCTCAATGTTAACTCAATGCTTATAACATAGAACATATTTCATATATCATTTTTCAATTGAAAATACTAATACTCAGTAATTACCCTTATAGGGTAAACTGTCAAAGAAATTTTGTGAATTTACATGAAGTATGTGAATGAATGAATAATACGTTTTGGCTCTTTCTACATTTGAACAGACATTTGGGTAATTTATTAAAATACTGACCCACATCATCCATTTAAACTTTTATTAATTGCTTGATTGATTTTAGAGTATTAGAATATATGTGTGAATATATATAGAGAGAGAGGGAGAGATGTTATATATATATTCACATACATATACATATACATCTATATATAAATATTTATCCATATATACTTATGTTACATATATATGCACATAAATATACATCTATATATATTTATATGTTATATATAATATATAAACTTTGAGAAAATCAACATATATACATTTTTCAGATTTATTAAAAAACATGATAGACATGTAGAATTGTTTTTTTCTTGGTAAGTTTCCTTTTTCCTCTACGTTGAGATTTTGTTTTTCTATTACCTTATTAGGACCTGCCTGACAATCCTAGGTCATATTTACTAGTGCCCTTTCAATATTTTCAATTACGTTGTCTTCTTGAATTGCAGATTTCAATTGTTGTTTTGTTATATTGTTTTTCTCCTTGAGAGTTTCCAGTTTTAATATTTTGAAATATGCTTATCTGTTGCCTGTATCTATCACTATTTTTTAATTAATTAATTAATTTTTTTGAGGAAGATTAGCCCTGAGCTAATATCTGCTGCCAATCCTCCTCTTTTTGCTGAGGAAGACTGGCCCTGAGCTAACATCTGTGCCCAGCCTCCTCTACTTTACATATGGGATACCAGCCACAGTATGGCTTACCAAGCAGTGCATAGGTCCCCACCCAGGGTCCAAACTGGTGAATCCCTAGCCTCAGAAGTAGAACATGAGAACTTAACCACAGCACCACTGAACCGGCCCCATCACTGTCTTTTTATTTGTTCTTTTCATTTCCATCTCTATGTTCCTTACTGCTTGTTGTCATATGTATTTTGGACATCTTGTAATTAGTCTTTATTCCTGAGATTGCTTTGTCATTTAATTTCTTTTCTGGTTCCAGGAAGCTCAAATTTAACATTTTCCTGATTTTTCCTTCATTTATATTTTGATTTTGAATTTTTCGCTTTTTTCATATAAGCAATTTCTTAACCATAACTTATATTATATTTACACTGTGAGTGTTATATTCAACTGCCTCCATTCTGAGCTTTTTTGGGGAATGTGTTTTAATCTGCTGAAAGGTTTAATTTTCTTCTTTGTTATTGCTATCATTGTTTTTTTCTATATTAATTTTATATACACTGAGTTTTTTCCCCTGTATTAGATTTATGTACTTATGCCAGAGGTAATTCCAAAACAAATTGAATTAAAGAGGCTAAAATAAAATGATCAAAAAGAGATATCCCAAATGCAAGCAAAAAGAAAGCACAGGTTTATCAAGCTAGGTAGAATTTAGCTTCCAGACATTAAATGAGACAGATTTATAGTGTTAAAGGCTGGAATTCACAATGATTGTATAACAGTTCCAAATATCTAGCCTACAAATAACACAGCAAAATTTCTAAAGTAGAAACTACGGGAAATAAAGGGAGAGATAGAGAGGCAGACAAATCCCACCAAAAATAAGAGATTTTAACATATTACTCTAAATTCAAAACATTTCAAGTGTAACAAACGTAAGTACAGAGAAGACCTAAACAATAAAATTAATAAGGTGTATATTATAATCATATATGTATCAATGTTTACTCATTGATAACATAGAAAAACGCACTTCTTTTCAGTTCTAAGAGAAAGAGTTTGAATAGAAAACATAGTTTGCACAAATAGAAATAATACAGAAGTTAATATTTGATTACAGAACACTGTGTCTGGATGTGGTTTGCCAATACATCAGGTATCAATAATTTGTGTATATGAAAAAGACTGATTTATAATTTTTCTTTTTTATAATATACTTGTCAGCTTTTGGCATCAAGGATATGTTGTTCTTGATGCTAATTCCTAAGAAATGTTGCCCTTTTCTGTATTCCTTGGAAAATTGTTCAAGATAAGTGTTATTTCTTCTTATGTTGGGAACGTTCACTAGTGAATCTAACTGAGATAGACATTTTCTTTGTAGGAAGGTTCTTAATAACACATTCAATTTCTTTAATAGATATGGGACTACTCAAATTTTCTATATCTTCTTTTGTCACATAATATAATTGTTTTCCAAAGGAATTTATGCATTTTTTTTACATTCTGGAATTCTTTGGCATACAGTTGTTCACAATATCATTTCATTAATTCTTTTTTTGTTAGTGGAACTCTTAGCAATGTCCCCTCTATCATTCCTAGTTTTGAAATGTATTTTCTTCATCCTTTATAAAAAATTGCATTAACTTTTTGTTTTGTTAATTTCCTCTATTCTTTGTCTGTTTCATTTATTTCTCCTTCTATTGTCAAGGTTTTCTGTCTCATATCTGCTTTTCTTAGGAGGAAATTTGCTCTTTGTTCTCTAACTTTCCTAGTTGGAAGTGCTTACGCTAATTAATTTTAAATGTTGTTATTTCCTAATATATACATTAAGTTATAAATATCCCCTGGAGAACTTAATTACAACCCTCAAGTGTGCATGTCCTTGTCTCCATTATTAGTCAGTTTAAATTATAGTAGACCTGGAGTACTGAGCTCAATCTATATTTTAAACCTTTTCTTTCATATTTCAGTTATTTTTGAAGTGTATTTTTTAAAAAATTTCTCAGCACTCGTATTTTTTTCTAGTTGTTCTTTTGTTAATAATCTCTAACTTAAATTCTTGCTAGTCCAAGGACAGCTTCTGAATAACTTCAGAATTTATTTATCGAGGCTTTCTTTATGGCTCAGGATCTACCAGTTATGGCAACTGGATACCATATGGATATGGACATCTGACAAATATGTGAAATCTTTTGTTATTGGAGGCAAAGTCCTCTACATGCTACTTTGGTCAAAAATTTTAATTGTACTGTTCAGAACTGGATACTTATACTGATGTTGTTGGTCTCCTTGTTTTGCCAGCCATATAAAGAGGTATGTTAAGGTTTCCAACATGATTTTGTATTTTATCTATTTCTTCCTTTGATCTGTTAATTTTATATACACACACATAACATGCACAGTTTAACTGAGATAAAATTTACACATCATAAAATTCACTCTTTAAAAGAGTTCAGTTCAGTGATTTTTCATATATTCACAAGGCTCACCTCTACCAAATTCCATAGCATTTTTATCATATTAAGTGATAGAGATAGAGTCGGAGGTAGAGATCTGACTTCATTTATTTACCCTTGGATATCCAGTTGTCCCAGCAACATTTGTGGGAAAGACTATTCTTTCCCCACTGACTGTTCTTCTCACTCTTGTTGAAAATCACTTGGTCATAAATGTGTAAATTTATTTCTGAAGTCTCAAACCTATTCCATTGATAATGTGTATGCCAGTACCACACTGTCCTGTTTGTTGTAATTTGTATTAAGTTTTGAAATTGGGAAGTGCCAGTTTTCTAAATTAGTTCCTCTTTTTCATGATTATTTTGGTTCTGTTGAGTTTCCATATGCATTTAAGGATCAGATTGCCAATTTCTGCAAAGAAGTTAGCTGGAGTTTGATGGGAGTTTCGTTGACACTGTAGGGCAATTTGGGGTGTATCGTCAACCAAACAGCAAGTCTTTCAGTCCATGAACATGGGAAATCTTTTCATGTATTTAAGTTTTCCTTAATTTCTTTTATCAATGTTTTGTATTTTCAGTAAAAGTTTTAGGCTTATTTTGATAAATTTATTTTTAAGTATTTTTGATGGTCTTGTAAATGGAATTGTTCATCTAATTTCATTTTGTGTTTGCTCATGTCTACCATGTAGGAAATCATTGATGTATTTTCCTTTGATCTTGTGTCCTGCAAACTTGCCGAAGTCACTTTTTTGTTCCTGTACTTTCTAATGGATTCCTTAGGATTTTATATATACAAGATCATGCCGTCTGCAAATAATGATAGTTTGCATTTTTCCTTTTCAATTTGGATGCCTTTTACTACATTTTCTTGTTTAATTTATCTGGCTAAAGTCTCCAGTACAATGCTTAACAGAAGTGAGGAGAGTTGACACCCTTGTCTTGTTCTTCACAGTAGTGGCAAACCATTAAGTCTTCCACCATTTAGTATCATGTTAGCTGCACATTTTTCATGGATACCCTCTATCAGTTTGAAGATATTCTCTCCTATTCCTAATTTATTGTGTGTTTTTATCATGAAAGGGTGTTGGATTTTGTCAAATGCTTTTTCTGCATCTATTGAGATAATGATCTAGCTTTTGCCCTTTATTTTATTGATGGGGGTATTCCATTGATTTGCTTTTTTTTAATTAATTAATTTATTTATTTTCGGATGTACATCATATTTCGAATTCTGTGTAGATTACATCATGTTCACCACCCAAAAACTAATTATAGTCCATCCCCTCACATGTGAGCCTAATCACCCCTTTTGCCCTCCCTCCTCCCCCCTTCCACTATGGTAACCACCAATCCAATCTCCAATGCTATCTGTTTTTTTGTCGTTGTTTTTATCTTCTACTTATGATTGAGATCATATGGTATTTGAGTTTCTGCCTCTGACTTATTTCACTCAGCTTAATACCCTCGAGGTCCATCCATGTTGTCGCAAATGACCGGATTTCGTCATTTCTTATGGTTGAGTAGTAGTCCATCATGTATAAATACCACATCTTATTTATCCATTCGTTCCTTGATGGGCACCTAGGTTGCTTCCATGTCTTGGCTATTGTGTATAATACCGCAATGAACATAGGGGTGCAAGTATCTTTGTGCCTTTGTGTTTTCAAGTTCTTTGGCTAAATACCCAGCAGTGGAATAGCTGGATCATATGGTAGATCTATCCTTAACTTCCTGAGGATACTCCATACTGCTTTCCATAGTGGCTGCACCAGTTTGCACTCCCACCAGCAGTGAACAAGTGTTTCCTTTTCTCCACATCCTCGCCAATGTTTGTTGTTTCCTGTCTTGTTAATTATAGCCTTTCTGACCAGAGTGAGGTGATACCTCATTGTAGTTTTGATTTGCATTTCCCTGATAGCTAATGATGTTGAGCATGTTTTCATATGCCTGTTGGCCATCCGTATATCTTCTTTGGAGAAATCTCTGTTCAGATCTTTTGCCCATTTTTTTAATTGGATTGTTGGTTTTTTTGTTGTTGAGCTGTATGAATTCTTTGTATATTTTGGATATTAGCCCCCTATCTGATATATGGTTTTCAAATATCTTCTCCCAATCGTTAGGTGTCCTTTCATTTTACTGATGGTTTCCTTTGCTGTGCAGAAGCTTTTTAGTTTCATATAGTCCCATTTGTTCATTTTTTCCCTTGCCCGGTCAGACATGGGACTTGAAAATATGCTGCTCAGACCAATGTCAAAGAGCGTACTGCCTATGTTTTCTTGTAGAAGTCTCATGGTTTCGGGCCTTACATTCAAGTCTTTAATCCATTTTGAGTTGATTTTTGTGCATGGTGTAAGGGAATGGTCTACTTTCATTCTTTTGCATGTGGCTATCCAGTTTTCCCAACACCATTTATTGAAGAGGCTCTCCTTTCTCCATTGTATGCTTCTGGCTCCCTTGTTGAATATTAGCTCTCCATAAACATGTGGGTTTACTTCTGGGCTCTTGATTCTGTTCCATTGATCTGCGTGTCCGTTTTTGTGCCAGTACTGTGCTGTTTTGGTTACTATGGCTTTGTAGTATATTTTGAAATCAGGGAGTATGGTACCTCCAGCTTTGTTCTTTTTTCTCAGGAATCCTTTGGCTATTCGGGGTCTTTTGTTGTTCCATATAAATTTTAGGATTGTGTGTTCTATTTCTGTGAAAAATTTTGTTGGAACTTTCATAGGGATTGTGTTGAATCTATGGATTGCTTTAGGAAGTATGGACATTTTAATGATGTTAATTCTTCCAATCCAAGAGCACGGAGTATCTTTCCATTTCTTTGTGTCTTCTTTGATTTCTTTCAACAATGTTTTATACTTTTCGGTGTACAGATCTTTCATCTCTTTGGTTAAGCTTATTCCTAGGTATTTTATTCTTTTTGTTGCAATTGTAAATGGGATAGTATTCTTAATTTCTCTTTCTGCTACTTTGTTGTTAGTGTATAGAAATGCAACCGATTTCTGTACGTTGATTTTGTATGCCGCGACTTGACTGCATTCCTTTATTGTTTCTAAATCCATTGATTTTCATATGTTGACACTACCTTGGGTCCCTGTGATAAATTCCACTTGGTCATGGTGTATAATGCTTTTTATAAGCTTCAGGACTTGACTTGTAATTAGCTCAGGAATTTGTCTACATTCATAAGAGATATTACTCAGTACTTTTTCTTTGTTGTGGTGTCTTTGTTTGGTTTTGGTATCGAGGCGATACAAGCTTACCTCCTGGAATAAGTTCAGAAGTACATCTTTCTCTTCTATTTTTTTAAGAGTTTGTGAAAGATAAGTGTCAATTCTTCTTTAAACCTTTGGTGGAATTATTTTCACCAGTGAAGTCATCTGTTGCTGGATTTGTCTTTGTGGGAAATTTTTTTTTTTTTTTAAAGATTTTATTTTTTCCCTTTTTCTGCCCAAAGCCCCCCGGTACATAGTTGTATATTCTTTGTTGTGGGTCCTTCTAGTTGTGGCATGTGGGACGCTGCCTCAGCGTGGTCTGATGAGCAGTGCCATGTCCGCGCCCAGGATTCGAACCAACGAAACACTGGGCCGCCTGCAGCGGAGCGCGCGAACTTAACCACTCGGCCACGGGGCCAGCCCCTGTGGGAAATTTTTTATCACTAACTCAATCCCTTTATGTGTTATAGGTCTATTCTGAATTTTTATTTCTTCTTCAGTCTGTGTTGGTAGTCTGTGTCTTTCAGGATTTTTTCCATTCATATAGATTATCTAATTTGTGGTCATACAATTTTTCATAGCATTCCCTTAAAATCCCTTTTTATTTCTGTAAGATCAGTAATAATTTTTCCTCTTTGATTCCTGATTTTACTAAGTTGAGTCTACACTCAGCCAAGAGGATTACAACTCTTCTTTAGCCTTCACTTCCTGCTTGTGTAATATCAGTCAGAAGAGAGAGCTTAGGACCTTCTAAGGTGTTTCCTGAGCATGTGCAAAACCCTATGCTTAGGCATAGTCATTTAGATTCCCAAAATACATGGGAGATTTTCAAAGCCCCTATGGACATCTCATTACTTAATTTTTCCTTTAAGATATTTGGTCAGTCTATTATTTGCTCCAAGTGTTATCCATTACCTCAGGCAATCACAGTGTTAAAACATTTGATAAATTACCTCTGACCTCCAGAGAATGCTTTTAGCATTGAGTGAGTTTGAGTGAGGTCAGATAAAGACATGCCTTTCTAGTGGTGTCTACCAGGGAACCACTAGCCAGCTCAAAAGACGATTCTTTGGAATGAGGCTGTGAAAAAGTTCTAGTTCTGTTCTACTGTCATGTACCAAGAATGCAGGCTATTATTTTTTAAGGTTACCATTTTGCTATGGAGTGGAGTATGGGACTAGCGTAAGTTAAAAGGTCACAAAGATCTCTGTTCTTACAAGGATTAAACAGTTTTTCTAAATTGTATAGAGGTCATATTGCTTATAACATCATGTAAATGTCAGGTTACATTATTATCTTTCAGCTTCTGTATAGACTGCATTATGTTCACTAGCAATAATCTAGTTTTTATCCATCACCACATACATATACCCATTTACCCCTTTTGCCCTACCCCCACCCACTTCCCCTCTGGAACCACCAATCTGATCTCTTTATCTGTTTGTTTGTTTATGTTCCACATATGAGTGAAATCATACAGCATTTGCCTTTTTCCATCTGATTTATTTCACTTATCATAATACCCTCAAGGTCCATCCACGTTGTCACAAATGGCACAATTTTGTCTTTTTATGGCTGAATACTATTCCTTTGTGTGTGTGTGTGTGTGTGTGTACATATGTCACATCTTCTTTATCTATTCATCTGTTGTTGAGGGACTTGGGTTGCTTCCAAATCTTGGCTATTGTGATTAAGGCTGCAATGAACATGGAGGTGCATATATCTTAAACCATTTTTTTAAAATAAATGCTCCTAAGTTGCATCAGGCCTTTGATTAATTTTCAGAACTCCAAAAATGTCAATCTGACAATTTGCCAGTTTTGTCAGAGCTCTTATGTGGGGTAAGTTCAGTGGTTCTTACTGTAAATGCCTTTTCACTTGAGATATATGTATATATGGCTATATTATTGAGTGTATGTAATATTTAGAATTGTGACAATTTCCTATTGGATTTATCTCTTTATTTTTATGAATTATGCTTCTTTCTTTAAAATTTATTTTGTTTTATATTAGCTTCACTACATCAGTTTTTCTGGTTTGTTTATATTTGCATGCTATTTTTTCTCTATTATTCAATTTTCTGCTTTACTTTAAGTGTTACTTATAAACAGCATATAGTTGGTTTTCTTTTAATTCAGTCTGGCTCTCTGCGTTACAATGAAGCATTAAGCCCATTTGTATTTATAATAATTACTGAAAAAGTTAGGTTTTAATATGCCATCTAACTATATTTTCAATTAGGCTCCTTTGTTTCTTGCTTATTTTTGTTTTTAATTTAATCCCTTCTATGTTTCTTTGAATTTATCAAAGGATTTATTCCATTTTTTATATATTTTGCTTATTAGTTCATTCTTTCAGTATTCCTTTAGTGGTTATACTAGATATTACAACTATTATGTTCGACTAATTATATTAAACACAAGTTATTATCTATTCCACCTCCTGAAATATTGTTAGGATCATTTAAAACACATTGACTCCATTCCAGATTTTGTGTTATTGTTTACATTTATTTTAGTTCTATGTACATTTTACACTACACAGACATTAAACTTACCATTTTATATTGTCAATATTCACATGGAATTTTCTGGCTGTTTCCCATTTCCAGTGATTTTTATTCCCTACTGAGCTCCTTGTGTTTTTCTGCCGTCATTTTCCTTCAGATGGGAGAATTCAATATACAGGTGTCCACCAAAAAAAGATGGAAACAAGAACAAAGAAATAAAAATTTAGACTTAAAATATCTTTTGAAAAACCCGCAATCCACTCAGGAGCTGTCTCCCAACATCCAATTATCTTCTGTAATTTGCATCCACAAAGAAACTGCTGCCGAGGGCTTAAAGCAAAATTTTATCCTCAATACAAGTGAGCATAAACCAAAAAGAAAAAGAAAAACAGAGAGAGAAGTAGTTAAATAAATTCCATCCGTTATTTCATTCTTCTTCTAAACAGGACCTAACATTGAATTTTATTGCCTGAGTCACAATAAACAGAAGGTTCAATTAATGCTTAGTCAGTCTATATCAGTCATGGTAATTTCAAAACTATCGTCTTAATTTCTCATAATGCTAATTTCAGAATAAGGAGAAATATTCTACAATTTACAATTCCTTACAATCATTCTCCAGTCTAAAGAAATTAAATAATAATAGTAGTTCCTAGTGTAAATAACTGACTATTTCTAGCTACCATATATCTTGTGTCCTCTAGAAAGTCTCTTTGGAAGGGGTACATTTAGAATGGTGAGGATAAAAGGGAAATGAGGCAAGGAAAGTTTGGAAGCCACAGGATGATGTTTTTACTTTGTTGGCACCTGCTTAACTAATGTCCAGGAACAAACTCAGCAGGTTTCCTGGCAGGTGTGTTGACTCAGCGTGGAGGGCTTTTCTTGAGGGATTGGAAGGAACTTATGTGTCTGGCTATCTCCTGTCTGCCATTTCTTTTGGTTAAGTTTCAATCTATGGTGAGCAAACTCCCCTGCACTTCCAGGTTGCAACCTTCAGAACCTCTGCCCTTGCTCAGAAAGCCACACTCTCTACTTCATGGGGTGGCATTTCATCTAAGCAGGAAAGTGGAGAGAAAGAGAAAGGTGGTCTAGAGAGAATAAGAAATACAAGGTTTGTTTCCCAATTTTCTGAGGTGAGAAATTCATATCCATTATGACTTAAGTCTCACAACTAGTTTGTAGGGTAGTCAATGAATTTTATCCCATTTTACAAATGTGCAGATGATCTTCTTCAATGTCATCCAGCTAGAAGTATTATAGGCATGATTCAGATTCAATACGACTGTCTCAAGTGGCCACAGTCATAGCTTGTGGACCATATGCAATCACAGGCTCAAGATAAATTGTTATTCTTCAATTAAACAAAAAGAATCTTCTTCAATCAAATTCTTTTATAGTGCTGTGCAGGTAGTCTGTTATTACGTGGAAAATCTTAGAGTATGGGGTTTTTATTCCATTTTGAAAGATTGAGTAACGTCCTATTAAAATGTTGCCTTTGTGGAACTTGCATGTATAACATATGGGAATTTCATTGAATTTAATTTTGTATTGGTTAGGTGAAAATTATAGTTAACTTCCTAAGGAAATATATTTAATTATCTGGGAAAAGTGCAAACATAAATAGTTCTTGATGCCCAATACTTTTTCTGCCTAATAAAGATTATTATTTATTTAAGGAAAGGAGCATAATAAATACTTGATGCTCAGCCAGATTTTCCTCTGCCTTTCATAGCCGTAACCAGCTTCTCCAAGATCTCGCCCCATAGATGAAACACACACTTAGTTCCAAGGCTGAATCATGATCCAGTAGCCTCTGAATGCAACCATATTGTGATGTATCTAAGACAGCAGATAATTAGAAGTCATTTCTGAGTGTTCTGGATGTTCTTTCTTTCTGTGCCTCTTTAAATAGGCTTAGACCACCTCTGCAAACCACACTATAAGTGATACTCATAGCTTAGATAACATGATACAAAACAAGGTTATGATTCCACTTTTACTGTCAAACCAAATTTTTGTTTCTAAGATGCTAATTAAATTCAAGTCTCTTGTTCTAAGTAACTAGAATAGAATGAATTATAAGAAAACAAGTGTTTTATAATGCTTTTTTATTTGTGGAAATAAGTCAGTGTTTGCAATACGCATAGTTAAATGAGGTTCATGAATAGAACTTTGAGTATGTTCCAAATAGCCAGTTTTGCCAATAAGGACATCAGTAATCAAAACAATGATTATAGAGACATAATATCTAATTACAAAGATGCTTCTTTATGCCTATACTTTGTTTCCCGTAACTTAATTTGTTCTATTTCTTCATCTTCTGGAGAAGTTTAAAGATTTATTTTTACAGGAATCAGTTCTCTTGCTCAGATTTTAAATTTACCCTTTAAGTGTCTGTGTGTGTGTGTGTGTGTGTGCGCACATCGGAATCACCCGAGGGTAATAGAGGATAAAACAAGTGGAAAATAGGGATCTTGACCTCAGTAACTTTACCTTCCTTGGGTTTCACATTGGTGACAACCAATTTGAATGATTTTATTAATAATTATCCATTTAAATGGGATGTTGTAACATTAATTTAGGTCTATTTCTTAAAAAGCCGTTTCACTGGAAAAATGAAGGTAGGCGATCTAAGGAGTCAAAATTATCTCTCAGTAAGCCAAATTGGATTTTCTCCTTCTTTTTCAAGGGACTGTATTATAAAAAGGAGAGGCTATTCCTGCTTACTGCGAATTCTTGTATTTTGCTATGTTCTAAGTACCAGATAAGCTTTACCAATTATATCCTGCTGTTCAGCACTTAACGTACGATGGGTCAGCTCTAAAACAGACCAAATAACAACTATAGAAAGTTCGACTGAAGTGTATCTTTATCTTCAAATGAAATAGATATATTCTCTAATTAAACTTTTTCATGGTGTGGTATAGTGATGTTACTTTCTTTTTTGAAACTTTTTAATTTTCTTGCCGATATTGTCACTTTTCATCACAAATACAGGCTATAAGAGACCCCTTGATTTTGGTGGCCTAAACTGAAGAAGGATGATCTGTCATTTTTCTATCTCATGGAACCCAAAGGAGTTAGGTCTTTTTTTTTTTTTTTCTGAGAAAAATAATGTTTCTCCATAACCTAGAGGATATAAATGAATTATTTGAAATCAAATTGTCTGCATTTGTGTCTGAATTTGAATTTCCTAAATCCTTGAGTCTCAGTTTTTCTCATTTGAAAAATAGTAGTAAAAATAATAATCACTTCAATGTGAATATAGTGTTTATAGTGAGTATAATGTTTGAGTCCATTACTGGATACTTACTCTGTATTCAATATATATTAACAAATTATGTTATTATTTTTATAATACTGATGTCAATTTTTAATTAACTAGAGCAACGTCATTAAAAATAGCTCAAAATTATGATTACTGCTAGATATCCTGGAATAGATTAATCTCAGAAAAGTGGAGTAAAGAACTGAGAGCCAGAATTTGAGTCCTAGAACATGCTCGCCTCTACAAAAGGAGTTGTTTATTGATAACTACTAGTTACCTTAGGAATGGAAGAGCAAAGCTAACCATTGGATCTGAATTGTATCAGAAATGAGTGAGCAAAAGACAGGTGAAACTGCAGCCACCAGAAACTGGAATTTTGATTCTAATCCTCACCCACAGCAGCTCAGTGCAAAGTTAGCTCCGCCTTTTAACCACTTAAGAAGTTGGCCTGTCATTAGCTAGTGCATCAATCCAATGACTCTGTCTACAGATAATTAAGAATATTTTCTGTATTAAGAAAATCATTTGCATCAATCAAGAACAACATGAAATCTAGAAATCTCTTTCCATGCCTATCTTACAACTACAGAGGCAAAAATCAGTGATGTGCAACATAGGCAACATCCTTAGTCAACTGTTGAGACTTCAGAACAATAAGGCTTCAAGTAATTTACTCCTTAATTTTTTCTAAACATTCAGTGACTCACTCCATGCCAAGTACTGCTCTGGGTTCTGGTGAAATGGGGATGAATGAAAAGACAAGATCACTATTTCAGGAAACTCACCTTCTAGTAAAAGGAGATAGAAAACAAACAAAAATATAATGAGATTGATTAGCACCAATAAATAACATAATATAAATAAAATATGTTAATTGAGATAAAGAATGGATGATTATATTCAGTTAAATTTTCAGGAAAAGCTTACGCTGGTGATACTTAATGATATTTGAATGACAATAAGCAGTCAGACATGCCAAAATCTGGAGTATAAATAGACCGGAAAGAGGAAGGAGATCATGTAGGACTGGAGGAATGAAACTGGGTAGTTGCAGAACTGGAAAGTAGGCCAACGTGATTGGATTTCGATGAGAGTGTTGTAAGATTTCAAAAAACGAATTGCGCCAATGAGGACTTAGTTAATGTTGGACTTTTTAGAATATCACATAAAGTTTGGACTTTATTCTAAGGTTAGTGGGAATCCACTGAGGTTTAAACAAGGTGTCTTCAAGATTTGACTATCTATGGAAAGATCATTCTGGTTGAAGTACAGGAAACGAAGGAATTGCTATATGGAGAATAAATTGAAAGGGGGGAACTTTGAAAATAAGATTTACGATAAAATCCTGGAATGGATATGACGGATGGATATATTTAAAGTGGTATAGTGGAGCGAGAGGATTTGTGATATATTTTGTAAATAAAGTTATTAAAATTTGCCAATAGCTTGGAAATAGAAGGATGAAGAAAGAAAAATTATAGTTCTTGACAGAAGGTTGAATGTAGGTGTAGAAATCAAGGATTCTTTTTTGATGCTATTTTTGCAAAAATTATTAGAAATCCAAATGGATATGTCAAATAGGAAAGTAGATATTACTGTACATGTTTGGAGTTCAGCTGAGGACGAGTCTGTAACTGAGTTTCATCAGCACATCAATATTATTAAAGTACCCCACATTGGGTAAGATCACTTTAGAAAAAAAATTGGAGAGAGAAAACAAAGGATAGCAGTATCAATCTCTGAGACAAAGAAAAGATCCTCAACACTTTGGTTCCTACTAAAGTGAATTGCATCGTTTCCTGATACCAATACCAATTTTCTCATTGACTTGGCTATTAGCAAATTGACTCTGTCTGAAATAAGGAATCACTCTTTTTTAGACTCAGCTAGCTTATTTACATAAAGGAAGGATAGGTCAAGTTTAAAAATGTTTTCTGTCTAGGTGGAGTACTGCATATGTAGTTTAGATATAGATTTACTTGTGAGCAATAGAAAAACCCCAAATTACACTGGCATAATGGCGAAAAATATCTTCAGGAACTCAGTTTACTACTCAGCCTTATCCAGAGTATGGACGTCGTTCTTATCTTCCAGAGAAGCATCTGTGCTCAAGGCAACAATATGGAAAAAGGACCAAAAATAATGGGATCAATGTGCTACTCAGTATCTCTTTAGGAAGATTCCCATGACTGCCATATATAGACTGCATTTACATCTCATTGGCTGACTGTACTCACAAAGCTGCTCCACAATGCAAAGGAGGATGGAACTGCGGTCTTTGTTAGAGGTGACCATATGTCCAGCTAAGTATTCCATGCCTTTAGAATGAGTGAATGGGTACTAAAGATAATTGGTGGTCTCTGTGAGTTCCATATTAACATTTAATAAAAAATGATGATACTTAAAGATACAGCAAAAACCTAAGGATTATATGGTTATTTTAATTGATATATGGAATTGTTCATATCAAAATTTCTTTATAAATGTACACACATTATCCTGCATCCTTGTTTTGCAAGCCAATGTAATATGAAATTAAAGGGGGAAAACTATGAAGTTTAAAAATAAAGGCAATAGGAAATTAAAGGGGAAAATCTGTGCAGTGTTACAACAAAGTAAAATATTTAAATGAACTTGAAGTGTATGTTTAAATAGAAGTGGCATTTTGGAGATAATATATGTATGGCACTGTCTACAGTGTCTGGGCTATATTGTATCCTCAACATTGCCATCCAACTCCTCTTTCTGCCATTCTAAGGACATGCAAATCTTCATTCATGTCAAACTCTATGGAGAATGTCTGGGGAATAGCTTTAAGGAAGAAAATTTGGGGGGAGTTTCAAAAAGTATTCAAGATCAAGTATATTTCTCTGTTAGAATTTGGTGTGAGTTTTTTTTTCTCTAAATACTTTAGTTCATTAGTAAAAAATAGGTCCATTCTGAAAATCTCTCAATTTTAGCTGAGGCACCAAATATTAAGCTTGCTCCTTGGACCTCTCCAGTCACTGAAATTTTCTTTGTCCAGTCTGGAGTTAGGGGAGAGAAGTTCTGCTTTCAGAACCCAAAATCAGGTTGGGTTCTACTGCATAGAAAAAAAGTGAGGTACTTCTAGCCATTATAACTGTTACCTCAGTGGTTAGTGATGAAAATTACATCAGCTGTCAAATCCAGGATAAAATAAAAATATGAATAGATAAAGACAGTGAGGTAATAAGTGAATTTGAAATATTCTTGCGTAGGGTGCAGATCTGTAAAAGAATCCTAAGAAATTAAATACCAGTCTAAGAAAATAGCTTATTATAAACTGTGCCCTGTGTTATTTTAGGCTTCAAGATTGATTCTCTTATGGGATTTGAACTTAATTAAGGCAAATTAGTTTATGTGTTTCCCTCTTTAATTTTAGTTATTCTTTTTTTATCTTCCTATAATATTTTCATGTTCACTTTATAGAAACACATTTACCTCAGGGCACATTTATTTATTAAAATAGATGTGTTTCACCAGCATAAGAAATAAAATGCTACACATCATATTTATCTCGTATAAAAGCAAGAAATAATAACAAAAAGAGTAAAAAGAAATCTGTCATAACTGCTACGTTTAATCTTTAATTACGCTATTTAAAATCTCAGTAACAAAATTTTTCCTACGTTATTATTATAGGAATCTCAAATCCGAAATGGATTGTAGGGATCGGTCAGTTCAATGCACCACACTCTCTGCTTGACCATCACTAGTGTTCTCTGTTTTCACAGAACACAGAAAATAGCCATTCTATTTTCAGACAAATGTGTAACTGCTTATGTTCTCTAGAGTTTATTCTGCCAACTTCCCCCCCAAAAATCTTATAAACATGGATCCAAGATTAGTTCTCTAGAGCCACAAAAATTATTGATCATCATTCTTCTATGTGTCAGACATTGTGTAGAAGTTTCATGTCCACCATGTCTTGTTTTTTATAAGCCAAAAGTCTTTATTTTTGCAAAACATTTTTTATTTAGTCTCTTTATGGTGACCCACGAGAAAGACTATATTCTTTCCTCCAATGCAGCTAAGTATAGATAACTGACTATGTGCCAGTGAGTTGAATATAAAAGGAAACAGTCTCTTCTAAATTCAGAAGTGTCTCTAAAAATGACAGGAGATGTGTCCTCTGCCTTCCTCTAACTTCCTCCTTCCATTGGTTTCTTTTTTATGTGCTTGGATTTTGGTTATAAATATATGGCGCTCATGTAAACATCTTGACTGTAAGTATGAGGCTCAGATTCTAGGAAGATTTCACCAGAAATCTGGAAGGCAACTAGTCACTGATGACTTGGAGGAACAATGCCCCCCATTTGAATGACAAATTTCTGGACATTTAGGTAAGAAATAAACCTTTGTGTGTAATTAAAACACTGTTAATATGGGTGTTTTCTCATTGTTGAGGTGTATTCTTATGGAGATATACTTTTTTTTTTGAGGAAGATTAGCCCTGAGCTAACATCTGCCAATCCTCCTCTTTTTGCTGAGGAAGACTGGCCCTGAGCTAACATCCGTGCCCATCTTCCTCCACTTTATGTGTGGGATGGCTGCCACAGCATGGCTTGCCAAGTGGTGCCATGTCTGCACCCGGCATCCAAACTAGTGAACCCCAAGCCGCCAAAGCGGAACATGTGCACTTAACTGCTGTGCCACTGGGCCAGCCCCTGGAGATATATTCTTAATGGATGCATCCTTTTTTAAGCTCTCATATTCCAGGTATTTTTATGTGAAGACATTTTGCTACCTGAAAAAATCACTATACTATGTAAAATATTAATATATGATATGGTTATGTTTGATATTAAATTATATGAAAAGAATTGAAATAATTTTAAACATATTTAAGTTTTTGACTCTACCTGTTTACTCTCAGTTATAAAAAAAACAAGAGATTTAGCATGCTTATGCTTCTTGACACCTTTTATACCCGTTTCTGTAACTTCAATTTGTCAGTTGAATTATCATTTTAAATTGTCAGGATATATAACATTTACTCTCTCTTACCTAAAAGTAATTTTAAAAAATATTTTTCTTGATTCAAGATTGAACAGTCAAAGTTCCTCACCAACTATTTTTTAAGCTATAGCTCTCCAAATTCCTCCGTTCTTTTATGGATGCATTTGTTTTCCAGATATGATAGTTTTCCAGCAGTTTTATCAGATAAATGCTCAAGGATGGCTTTGCGGACGTGAGAATGCCCACTGCTTCACGGCTGAACGAATATTTTTCTGACTATAAAATTATTAGGGCACATTTCCTTTCTTCAAAATTTTGTTTGGAGAGTATTTGAAGCCAACATGATCTTCCAATAGTGTACAAATTCCTTTGCTGACTAGATGTCCATCAGCTTCATAGGATATTTGTTAGTGCTAATTGTTTACAGAAAATTTCCTGTAATGAATTGGGCCCTTTCAATCTATAGATTCAAGGATATTTTAATGATATTTTATTCTCTTATGTATCAAATATCTACTATCTTATTTCCATTTGCATTATTTGCTGCTTCTTGAAAACCAATTGTGTATAATTTGACTCTTCTTTGTCTTGGTAGTATTTATCTTCTCTAGTTTCTTTTGCATATCTTTTTGTTGTTGTTTTGTTTTGCTATTTTGAATTGAGGCTTTGGACTTATGAATTGCTTGCACCATGGAATATGAGCAGAAGTAATAATCTGTGCTACACCTGAGCACGAAAACTGTCTTCTAAGGGGCTGTGTGCAATTTGTCACCTCTGTTTCTCCCAATTCCAGCAATGAGTAATAGTTGAGATGATGAATAATCCAGCCCCCTGAGTCCCTGAGTGAGGATGAAATTGACCAGAGCCCTACACCAAACCAAGATAGATATATAGTATGAACAAGAAATAAACCATTGTTCTTTTATACCAGTGAGATTTGGAAATTGTTTCTTACTGCAGCATAACCTATTTCTTCATGAGTATATAGAAGAGTTTATTGTTCTCATTTATTAGTCATATAGTTTCTCTTCTTCAATTTCATTTTAATTATTTGTATTCTTCTAACCTCTCAATTATGTTTCTCTTCTCCTACTAAGTTCAGAATGTCTAAATCTATGTTCCATGTGTTTAATCTTTTTTCTCATACCTTCCCTTTGTATTTTTCTACTGTGTTTTTGAATATTTTTTATGTTCCATTTCACTAATTTGCTCTTTTTTTATTAATTTAGCAAACTGTCTTCATTTCCAGAATTCTGACTGATTCTGTTTTGGGGGTACAATATTCTTTGAAATCATATTTAAGATACAAATTATAATCTTTTTTTTTGAGGAAGATTAGCCCTGAGCTGACACCTGCTGCCAATCCTCCTCTTTTTGTTGAGGAAGGCTGGCCCTGAGCTAACATCTGTGTCCATCTTCTACTTTATATGTGGAACACCTGCCACAGCATGGCTTGATAAGTGGTGCATAGGTCCACACCCAGGATCCGAACTGGCGAATCCCAGGCCACCAAAGCAGAATGTGTGAACTTCACTGCTGTGCCACTGGGCTGGCCCCACAAATTATATTCTTTTCCAAAGACTTCTTACTTATTCTGTTAAATCAGACTAACTGAGTGTTAAATATTCATTTTTTTCAATTTGGTAACTTTCTTTCATAGAATTAGTTTTCTTCCTGACTGTTTTCCTATCTTTTTAATGGATAATTCTTATTCCCCAGTGTTTGCTCTATGTATTTCATTCTGTTGAGTGTATGGAAAGCGTAGGATTATGTGGAAGTTATTAATTCCTTAACGCGTTTCTCTCCTTCTTCAGTTCTAACACTGACTGGCCAACCTATTTATGCTACAGCTTCCCATTTAATAACTTTAGTGAATGCCAGAGGGTCCAATATTATTTCTATTAAGTTTGGTTTAGTATCTCTTGAAATATTCCTACTGCATCAATAATATATTTTTGTTGTTGACTTGAACTGTGGTTTCTCTGGTTTTGTTTCTCTATAGAATCCGAGACTGAAATCTTCTTCTTTACTGACAGAAATTTCTGGAAATTTTTGACACATTGATGGCACTCTTTCCTGTTTTTGTCTGCTAATCTAGCTATAGTCTGATCTCTGTGTTGTTGCTAAAACTTTTTATGGGACTTGGGTGTTTGCAGGGTTGGTGATCTGGTATCTTTGTACAGTATCCTACATTTGCTTCTCTGAAGTAAAGTACAGTTTCTCTGGAAAATGTGACTATAGTTTCCAGTCTGCTGTTGTAACTGTATAACCTGCCATGTGTTTCAATGGCTTACTGTCAGCTTCAGGTCATCTGTGAATTTCATTAGCATGTTTTCCATGTACCCAACTGAATCACGGATAAAGACGCTTAACAGGATAATATTAAAAACCAAGTCATATGCTTCAGTTCATTCCAAGTTGACACTGAGTCATTAATCAACATTCTCTTGGGATTCAAACACTGAGAAGTTATTAAGCGTAGCTAACTATATTATCAGGAAGTTCAGAATTCTCCATCAACTTCTCAAAAATACAAAAAAAGCATTTGTCAACAGCCATGCTAAAATTCCTTTACTCTGTATCTTTAGCATTTCATATCTGGTATCTTTGCCTCCACTGCCTTCCTCTTCACTGTTCTCTGTACAAGATCCAAAATAATCTTTCAAATCTGATTAAGATATAGCCCTGATCCTAACACATTGATGTCTTTTCTATAAGTCCCTATATGATCTGACTCTAGTTACCCCTTACCATTCTTGTAAAACATTGTCTTTTACCAGAAATTTTTCATTTGCTGATTTTATTTTACGAAATGTTCTTCCCTTACAGAAGGACGTGGCTTTCTCCTTCACGGTGTACAGGTTCTATTCAAACGTGATATCTCAGTAGATGCCTTCCCTAATTATCCTATTTCAAACAACATGCCTCTTCCATCACTTTTTATCCCCTTATACAGTTTTATTGTTTTTCATAGTATTTGTCACTACCTGACATTGCATATCACATATCATATATCATGTGTAAACGGATAGATAGATTTAGATATAGGTAGAGACACAGATATGGATATAAATGTAGATATATAGATATGTTTATAAATATGGATATATATTCACATTAAGCAATTATGTTTTTATTTTTTTCACTTTTCACCAGGAGGGCAGGGCCTTTTGTTTTATTCACAAGTCTGTCCTTTGAAGAGTGCCTGGCACTCAATAACTATCTGCTGAATAAAAATCTAAGTGATGGAATGAAGGAATGAATCCTCCTCTTCTGCTTGTCTATCAAAAATTATTTTTAATTGGAACAGGCCTGTGGTATAATCGTTGAGGTTTGACATGTTCTGCTTCAGTGATCTGGGTTCACAGGTTCAGATCCTGGGACAGAACTACCTCACTCATCTGCCATGCTGTGGTGGCAACCCACATGCAAAATGGAAGAGAATTGGCACAGATGTTAGCTCAGGGCGAATCTTCCTCAAGCAAAAAAAGAGGAGGGTTGGCAACAGATGTTAGCTCAGGAAGTCTTTCTCAGCAAAAATAAATAAATAACTTTAATTATATGGCATGATTTTTTAAATCCTAATTGGCTTTTATGGCTCTCATTCATTACCTTTCCAATTGCTTGTAAATGAACTGTTCAAAAAATTTTTGTCAAAATTTTCCTGACATTAGCCTGAAACTCGCTTGTCCATAGTTCTGGCATTTACCTCATTTTTTTTTTAAAGCAAATCATGTCTTTGAGCATTTCTAACCTTATAGCACTTCTAGTTTCTTAAAATTTCAATGAGATAATATAATAAATAAGTGGTAGAATATGTGTTGAAAATAACCCATCTTATAACAAGAAACTCTAAGTTATATTGACAGCGATTCTTTAGTTTTCAGTGATAATTGACAGAGAGTCAAGAGCTAGGGAATTAGGGGCAAAAACCTAGATTGACCCCTTGGTTCTGCTGCTTATTCATGTTATTTCAATTTTCTTATCAAGTTTCACAATCAGTGTCCTAGGAATTATAGTTCACAGGGTTGTAAATTACTATAAGGAGAACAAATGTAAAATATCACAGAAGTAGCAGGCATTCTATAATCATATCTTAATCTAATTAATAGTCTGATGAAACCAGGACAGAGAAGAGTTCAGGGATGGGTATTATAAAGTTGTTTTACCACAATCTTATCTACACTGTATTTTACTTTTTTATACCAATATTTTCCACACTTTTCTATTCCGATGATTTTTCCCTTTGAAAAAAAAAATAATGTTTGATTTTTTTTTTACCTTTTGTATATGTCAATATATTTCATAATATGGATCACTGGCTAATGTTTTTGTTGTGTTGTTTTGTCTATGTGTTTTTGTCAATTAAAATGTATTGCTTGATTAAGGTTTCCTTGTTTGTAATGTGATTGAGTGATTTCTCTAGATTTTCACATCTGCCACATCTGAACACAATAGTAAATACAAAGGAAAATACAAATACAACACACCTATCCCCCGCCCCACACACATACACGTTGATTCCAGAGAGTAATGGAAAAGTTATTATTAGCCTTACAAATGTAAAGAATATAAGGGTGGAGGTCCCCAAGCATTACCTTATAATTCATCCATCTGGTCCATACAGAACCAAATGGATTGTGTTAGATGACAGTGGACAAGTACTAACAGCAGTTGAAGCGGTTATGCCATATGTGGTGTCTTTGCTGGAGCATTAATAAGACTTCAGGTTAAAGGAAGATGGCCAGTGAGCAAATTAATGTGTTCTTGCCCATCTCTATTAATACAAGAGTATCTTTCTTTTCTTTTATGATTTACGCCTTTTGAATTCTATGAAGAAATATTTGCCTAAACCAAGTGCAAAGCACAGTGTTCATTATTTTTGCATATTTTCCCTACGTCATTTTCATGAAAAGTATTCTACTTTTATAATTTTATACTCTGCCTTGCCTCCAGTCTTTTCCACCCTTTGACTATAAGAGATGGGAGTCTCTTTACATGTCCAATGAGATCCACTGGCTTTCACACTTTGGTGTTAATTGGTGGCAATCACCTTCAGTCTTCCTTTGTAGTCTTCTAATGCATTAATTGTACCCAGAAAAAATCCAATTCCATAATATCTATAATAAATATTGATCCAATATATCTCAAATATCTAACATATTATATTGGCCTATGCATTCTCTCCTGCTAGTATCCCATCCCAATTTAGATCCTAAATTGTGCTATGACAAAGAATTAGTAAGGATAACAAAGGAATAGATAAAATGCTATTTGTAAATAACATTATTGTATAAAGAGAAACTCCAAAATAAACTATAAATAATATATTTAAATTCATAAATAAATTTAATAAGGTCACTAGAAACAAGATAAATATACTAAAAAAATAATTGTTTCTATTTTACAGCAATTAATATTTATAAAATGAAATTAATATCATTTAATACTGCACCAAAAATATCAATATTCAGAAATACACTACTGAAAGATGTTCAAGAGCTTTGTATTAAATATTACGGTCATATTAGTTTCCTTCTGCTGCTATAATGAACTTCCACAAACTTAGCAGAATGCACATTCATTATCTTACAATTCTTTCGATCAGAATTGCAAAATGGGTCAGCAGAGCTAAATTCCTTCTGGAAGCTCTAGATAAGAGTTCTTTCCTTGCCTTTTCCAGCTTCTAGAGGCTGCCTAGATCAGCAAGCTCACGCTGCACATCACTTCAATCTCTGCTTTCTTTGTCACATCTCTTTCTCTGACTTGGACCCTCCTATCTTCCTCTTAAAGATCCTTGTAATCACACTAGGTCCACCTAGATAATTCAGGATAATCTCTTCATCTCAAAATGCTTAACTTAATCACACCTACGAAGTCCCTTTTTGCTGTGTAAGATCACATATCTACAGATTCCAGGGGTTGGGATGTGAACTTCTTTGCAGGGCTGTTATAATGTATACCAAAATGGGGAACAGTCAAAAAAAAAAAAAACAAATGAAGATCTTTATGCTAAACATTATGGGCAGCAGTTTAGGAAGGTGTAAATGTTTATGGATTAGGAATGTAAATATTGTAGATGTCAATTCCTCCCAAATCTTTCAATAGCTTCAATGCAACACCAATTAAAATTCCTATTTTTTTCTTACTAAATAGAAATGCTGTTTCTAAAATTTGCATGAAAATTCAAAAGACAAAGTATAGCTATGATAATTTTAAATTGGCTTTAAAATTTTGCATCACTTCTGTTGTCGTATATCCAAACTTATTATGAAGTTTACCATAATTAAGACAATGTGATGTTAGTGTAAAGATGAATAAATACATCAGTGAAATGAGCCAGGTTAGAGATTTCAGAAATTCTCCCTCACATGTATATGTGTCTGATTTCTGACAAATCTGACACATCTTACACTACAGAATACTGAGGAAAGAATGGTCTTTTCAACAAATGATTCTATGTAAATTACATATGCTTACAAGAAAAATAATTTTTATGCTATTTCTTATTCCACGCATAAAAATTCTAGGTATATTTAAATTTACATGTGCATTTATTTCAAGATGTGTATTTAGAACTAGATATTTTAGAATATAATATAGGAAAATTACCCAATGATTTCATGGCAGACATACAGTTAATTCTTAAGCACAATACAGAAAAGCTAACTATGAAACAGGAGAGTTAAAAATTGGGGAGATTGAAGTCATCAAGATGGTGGTATAGGAGTTTTCTATATCTTCCCCTGAAAGAACACCAATTTTGACAATTACCCATGGATGAGAGTACTTTTGTGGAAGTCTGGGAGTCCAGTAGAGAATTCCAGCACAATATTAGAGCAAAAAACTCTGAGACTGGATGCATTAAAGAGGGTAAAAGGAACAGTTTCACTTCACCCACATCATCTTCCCGTAAGGCAGTACAGCTCAGTACCAAGAGATACCCACTTGGCTTGTGATATCTCCCACAGGGGAAAGTGAGTTGTCTTTCCCAGCTGTGTGGAACACTACCAAGGAGGCCTACTTCTTTTTCATTCCATCCAGAATACTAATGTGGTCTACATAACTGAGGGGCAGGGAGAGACTGGGAGCACAGCAGCCAAGACTCAGAACTCATCAAAAAGATGTGAACACTACTAAGCCTGCCCAGAGGATATTAGAGATGCTTCACTGGTGGAGACCCCTAACTGACCCACAGACACCCCCAGTGCACTGTGCATCTCATCTGCAAGCCCCACCCCCATGATGGGCACCCTGAGTGTGCCGCATGAGCAGCAAGTGTGAGCCTTTGCAGACAGCTAGTGAATATACACAGAAAGCCAGCACAATTATGTGGAATTTGGAGAAAGAACACAAGTTTGAGCATTCATTCCACCATACAGCAAGCAAACGAGAGGCTATTAGCACCTAGTCTGGATTGGTAGGATCAAGAGAAGGCATACAAGTTTAAGAATTATCACCTCCCAGCCCCCAAGAGGTAACACGAAGTATGGAGCAGTCATATCCACAGAAAAGGGCTGAGAGAGCCTCAGAATCCCTAGCAAGGCTGCCAGTGGAGATATTTCTCTCCTAATGCCACTCAGTAAGGACTGGAAGAGATTACTGCTACTTTAAATGTAAATACAGTGACACAAGACTTCCAGGAACACAAAAAATCAAGGAAACTTGATGCCACCAAGGAACACAATAATTTTCCAGTAACTGACCACAAAGAAATAGAGATCTATGATTTGTCTGATTAAGAATTCAGAATAATTGTGTAAGGAAGCTCAATAAGTTACAAGAAAACTGAGAGACAATTCAACCACATCAGGAAAATAGTACACAAACAAAATGAGAAGTTTAACAGAGATATTAAATACTAAAAAAGAATGAAACAAATTCTGGAGCTGAAGAATACAATAAATGAAATGAAAAAATGCAATAAAAAAGAAGGAGATTGAATCAGTAATCAAAAATCTCCCAACAAAGAAGAGCCCAGGACAAATGGTTTCCTTGGTGAATTCTACCAAACATTTAAAGAAGAATTAATGCCAATCATTCTCAAACTCTTTCAAAAAATTGAAGAAGAGGAAAACGGCCAAATTCATTTTACAAAGCCAGCATTCCCCTGATATCAAAGCCAGAAAAGGATACAGCAAGAAAACAAAATTACAGGCCAATATCTTGATGAATATAAACGTAAAACTCCTCAACATAATGTTAACAAACAGAGTTCAACAATACATCAAAAAGATCATAAACCATGGTCATCTGGGATTTATCCCTGAGATACAAGGATGGTTCAACATACATAAATCAATAAATGTGATACACCACGTTAACAGAATGACAGATAAAAATCATATGATCTTCTGATAAGTGCAGAAAAAGCATTTGACAAAATTCAGCCTATTTTCATGATAAAAACTCTCAACAAAATTAGGTATAGAAGGAATGTACACCAAAATAAGAAAGGCCATACATGTCAAGCCCACAGCTAGCATCATACACAATAAGGAAAAGCTTTTAGATGATGAACAAGGCAAGGATGCCCATTCTCACTACTTCTGTTCAACATAGTACTGAAAGTCCTAGCCAGAGCAATTAGGCAAGAAAAAGAAATGAAAGGCATCCAGATTGGAAAGGAAGAAGTAAAATTATCTCCATTCACAGATGGCACAATCTTATCTATAGAAAACCCTAAAGACTCCACCAAAATCTGTCAGAACTAATAAACAGGTTCAGTAAAGTTGGAGGATAGAAACTCAAAATACAAAAGTCAGGGGCCGGCCCCATGGCATAGTAGTTAGGTTCACGTGCTCTGCTTCATTGGCCCAGGGTTCTCAGGTTTGGATCCCAGGCCAGCATCGCTCCTCCAGCCACACTGTGGCAGCATCCCACACAAAATAGAGGAAGATTGGCACAGGTGTTAGCTCACAAACAGTCTTCCTCAAGGAAAAAGAGGAAGATTGGCAACAGATGTTAGCTCAGGGCCAATCTTCCTCACACACACACACACACACACACACAAATACAAAAATAAGTTGCCTTTCTATATATCAATGAACTATCAGAAATAGAAATTAAGAAAACAATTCTATTTACAATTGCATCAAAACAATAAAATACTTAAGAATAAATTTAACCAAGGAAGTGAAAGATGTGTACACTGAAACTATAACACACCGATGAAAGCAATTGGAGAATCCACAAATAAGCGAAAAGATATCTTGCGTTCATGGATTGGAAGAATTAATATTGTGAAAATATCCATATTACTCAGAGCGATCTACAAATTCAATGCAATTCCTATCAAAATTCCAAATTCATATAAATAGAAAAAAATTCTAAAATTTGTTTGGAACCACCAAAAAAAAAAAAATCCAAATAGCCAAAGCAATTTTGAGAAAGAAAGCTGGAGGCATCACATTTCCTGATTTCAAGCTATATAACAAGGAAATCAAAACAGTATGGTACTGGCGAAAAACAGACACATAGACCAGTGGAACAGAACAGAGAGCCCAAAAATAAACCCATATATATACAGTCAACTAATCTTTGTCAAGGGTGCCAATAATATACAATGGGGAAAGAATAGTCTTTTCAATAAATGGTGTTGGGAAAAATGAATGCTCACATACCAAAGAATTAAACTGGACCACTATTTTACACCAGTCATAAAAATTAACTCAAAATGAACGAAACACTTAAGTATAAGACATGAAACAATAAAACTTCTAGAAGTAAACATAGGGGAAAACAATCCTTGACACTGGTGTTGGCAATGATTTTTTGGATATGACACCAAAATCACAGGCAACTAAAGCAAAAACAAACAAGTGGATGTACACCAAACTAAAAAGCTTCTGCACAACAAAGGAAACAATCAACAAAATGTAAAGGCAACCTACAGAATGGGAGAAAATATTTGCACACCACGTATCTGATAAGGGGTTAATATCTAAAATATGTAAGCAACACATACAACTGAATAGCTAAAGAAAAAAAAAGTAATGCTTAAAAAATGAGGAAAGTACTGAATATGTGTTTTTCCAAAGAAGATATACAAATGGCAAAGTACATGAAAAGTGGCTCATCATCACTAATCATCAGAGAATTGCAAATCAAAAACCACAATGAGATATCACTTTACATCTGATAGGACGGCATTTATCGAAAAAACAAGCAATAGATGTTGTGGATAATGCGTAGAAAAGGGACCCCTGTAAATTGTTGGTTGGGATGTAAATTTGCATAACCATTATGGAAAATTATGGACATTCCTCAAAAAATTAAAAATAGAGCTACCATATGATTTGGCAATCCCACTTCTGTGTATATATTCAAATAAAACAAAATCAGTATTATGAGGAGTTATCTGCACTCTCACATTCATTGCAGCATTAATTACAATAGCCAAGTTAAGGAAACAACCTAAGTGTCTGTCAATGAATGAATGGAAGAGATGTAGAATGTATATATAATGGACGATCATTCAGTCAGAATAAGAAGTTATTCTATTCACGACAATATAGATGAAACTGAAGGACATTATTTGAAGTCAGACAGAGAAAGACAGACACTGTATGATCTCACTTATATGTAGAATCTTAAAAAGAAAAAAAATCAAACTCATAGAAATAGCAGAATAGTGATTACCAGGAGCTGAGTGTGGGGGAAAGGGGGAGTTGCTTGTCAATGGGTACAAACTTCCAATTATAAGATGAATAAGTTGTGGGGATAATGTACATGATGACTATAGTTAATAATACTGTGTTGTATACTTGAAATCTGCTAAGAGAATAGATTGGACACATTCTCACCATACGCACACAAAGGTGAAGTATGTGAGGTGATGGATGCATTAATTAGCTTGATTGTGGTAATCATTTCACAATGTATACGTATTTCAAATCATCATGTTGTACACTTTAAATATGGACAATTTTATTAATTATATCTCAATAAAGCTGGAGAAAATAAATTAAAAATTTTTAATTAAAAATTGATGTTCTCTGGTCACAAGAGAATTAAACTAGAAATCAATAAAAGAAAGATATATGAAAATTCTCCAGAGATAAATAATTTAGAAGACTCACTTCTAAACAACCCATGAACCTAAAGAACAGTCACAAGAGAAATAGTAGAAAATATTTTGAATGTTAAATAATAAAAACTTTGATGTAAAAGATAAAGTAAACTAATAAACTGTTAAACTTTGGGTCATCAAATTTAAAGAGTAAAAAGGCAGGACATAAAATGGGAGAAGAATTTTGAGCAAGAATTTCAAAAGAGAGTTTGAGGCAAATCCCCAAAAACATAAAATTTTTCTCAACTACAGTAGTCATCAGATAAACCAAATTCAAGAAATACTATATACCCAGCAATAGAGATAAACCTAAAAACAAATAAATGAAAAGAATGAAATGTCAAGAAGAAACAAGGCCATAGAGCTACTAGAACACTCATATACCACTCGTGGAAGTATAAATTTTATACAACCACTTAGGGAAATTGATTGGTAGTATCTACCAAAGTTCATAAAGGAATATCTTATATCCCAGCTATTTCATTACTGTACACATAAGCAGAAAAGACATGTGCAACAAGGATCACCATAGCACTGTGATAAGAGCCCAAACTTGAAGTGACCTTCTCAATTTTAATTAATAGGATGCTTTTGACATTTGGAGGGGATTGCCCTTCTTATTGTCATATAATTAGCATCCTCCATTCCACCAAAAAATTGCAGTACTGTCCCCTAATCATTTTGACAACCGGAAGTGTTCCCACATGTTTTCAAAGGCCTCTAGCACAGAAGTACAAACCCTTATAAACTACATTATCTGAACGCCAAGGAAGGGATAATACTGCAAAATAATAGATACCAAAATATGGCATTCATGTGGACTACTAAATAGTTTCGGCGATTGATATCCCTTTTAATGTGTAGAAATAGGGCCTTTCTTTAAGGGATTGTGAGGAGTTTCAGAAAGAAAGGCTTAACAAGGGAGTTTATGGAAATTACTGTAGAAAGTGAAAATTTTAAACCTTTTCCTCATTGGTTGTAATCTCATTATATAGTTGCACATCCATTAAGTGAAAAGTTTTTACTTAGACTTTCAGTGCCAATGAAATAACCCTGACAAGACTGAAGCAACCTGTCTCCTACCTTCTTATTGGCCCTAGTAGAGGGAGGCATTATCCCATTGAACTGGCCATGCTTGGAGTGGATGGAGCTAAAAGACTGTACAAGAGGGCAGAAGAAGTAAGATCCAAAATGCTCTAGGTGCACATTATACAGGAGAAATCAAAAGATGGAAGCATCTCCTCACCACGATAAGTCTCAAAATAAGGAAGTCTCATGCAGGTAGGTCATCAGCAAGAAGATATTTGTTGGGTCCATTAAGAAAAGGGCAATAAATAGCAAGCCTCTTCCCTACCTAGGTTTAATAACAAAGAGTAAAGGTAGAGGTTAATATCATCTTTGTTAATAATGAAGACAAATGAGGATGGGGTAGCTTAGTTTAACACAAAATGGGCCTCCCAACTAAATCACCAAATGAGGCAAAATTACCCAAAAGTCATTGTCATCCTGGACCTGGGAAGTCCTCCATGAGAGGGAACAGAGAAGTACTATACTCTCTGTGGGATGGTAGCTTCCAAGACAGATGGTAGGAGCTGAGCTAAGCATGTCCAGTTATTTTTCTTAAATTAATCAAGAGGGTAATATACTACACATCCCCAGGGAGAAGTGAGTAAGGATGGAGAAAGGCCTGGGCTCCATTTCAAGGAAGAAAATATCAAGCATGGGGAGGAAGGGTTCTATCTTATTGTAGGTTACTTTTGCCCCATGACATACTAGGCTTCAACAAAGCCCATGATTGAAACTTTGTTGTGTTTCCCCTGGCCCAAGTGATTAGCAGTTTATCTGAGTAGTACTGAATCTACTTTTCATGAGTCCATTCTCCAAACATCTGCAAATGGTCCTTTGGGTATCTTCCTGAGACCATCAATATTCAGTATAGATTTTGCCTTCCAAAGGTTCTGAAATGAATCAAAACAGTATATTCATTGAACTAACTCCAAGATTACTCTAGAGGGTCAGCTAAAAATTTGCCCCTTATTCTATTTTTGTACCAAATTAAGTCCAGCCACATTATCTGACATTCTGTATCAATTAGATTGAACTCAATGAACTTAAACAACATCAATATACTTCAGTAATAAGTATGAATATATTTCAAGAGTAAAAACATGCCAAAACTATAGAAACGCTTTTAGATTTGACAAATTCTCTATCACTTATTAGGTAGACATTTAAATTCAAAGAATAAGCTTCCATACAATGATGTTAAAAATCAATGAATTAAAGTTCAAAATGGAATCCTCTTCCCCTGTGATTAATGATTAAAGTTCTGAAGTCTTCATTTAAATCCTAAAACCATTCTCCAATTCTCTTAATCTGTTAATTCTTTGTTGAAGAGGTTCTTGATGTCTGGTAAGAGCTAGAAATTCCCTGTCTGGAATTGTGTGATTCCTGCAAAGTCCCAGAAGTTATCATCAGTTTATTTCCAAGTGCCATAAGCACTACATTTATTCATTAAACAAATATTTATTGAGCGTCTCTTGCGTGACAGGCACTTTTTAAAATTCTTAGGATACGTTAGTAAATAAAATATATCAAATATCTGTGCTGTCATGAATCTTAAATTCTAGAGAATATGAAAAATAAACAATTAATGATACATTAAGAAACTTAAGTTATATAAAGTTTTTGAATGTGCTATTGGGAAAAATATATACAGGGTAAAGAGAATAGTAAGCTTGGAGCTAGGGGCTACAGATCATAATTTCAAGTAGAGTGGTCAGAGTAATCCTCATTGAAAAGGTACCATTTAAGTGTGACTTGAGGTAGGTGACTTAGGAGGGCAAATCATGTGGACATCTGGGAAAAGACCAAGGGAGGCAGAGGAAAGTCAGAGCACAGGCCCTCAGTCCCTCTAAGTCACATGTCTCAGAGGGTATTTCAGCATCTGGGTAGAGTTGGGGTTCTTTCAGTCACTGTCCCTGGGGTGTCTCAATGGAATGGCTATGATTCCATCAAAGCTTCCAGAAGTTACCAGCATTCAATGCCAAACACATCTAATAAATGTAGTTTACCTTTACCTTCCTGAATTGTATAATTCTCACTAGAAGGTATTTTCACTTCAGCTTAACATCTAATCCAGACACAGATTTTATTTGTCAGTGATACCTTTGCTGTGCCTTCTAGAGCTTGGGAGTGTTCCCCCAGGGTGCAGGTGATGTCATCATCTCCACCTACAATGGCTATATTCTAATTTTTAGGCCTTCCTCTCTTAAGCACATCTAAGGTTTTTAACTTCTAGGTATGTTTATAACAATCTTTGATGAGTAGTTCTCCAATTCTTATTATGGACCCTCAAACCATAGCTTTCAGAGGTGTCTCTCAATGGTTTCCTGAATTCTGATTCCCTTTTGAGGAGTCATTTCCATCTATATACTCTGGAATGTTTTGGTTTTCCCTGTTAAATATTTTTGGGCATCAGTCACTATTTCTTAATTGCATTTAAAATATTTATTTATTTTAATGTCCTTTTTAAAGCAGTTAGATACCAATGTTTATCAGTTTAACCTGACCTTCAAGATAAGATTTTCCTCTCAGACATTCCTAATCCGTCCTCTAAGATCTCACCCTGTTCCTTAAGAATGTCTTTTCTCCTCCAATTCAATCACCTGGACTTGTTTTATTTTGTTTTTATTCCTGTATGTTTCTATCCTGATCATCAGACTGAAGCACTCTTCTCAAATCAATCCAATTTCTTTTCAATTTCTAAGCAAATCTGACTCCAAGATTCAAAGTACTCCAGATCCAGAACATTAGTGCTGCTTTATTAGTTTGCAATATCTTTAAGTTGTTTCTCTACTTCGAGTCACAAAAGTAGCATATTATTTTAATATGCAGGCTATCACTAATATTTATTTTATAATCTACCATTTTTTATGGGTGAAACCACAAGTTATCATAGAAAAGCAAGCTCTGCTCAGAGCTAATGTAATTAAAAAATCCAGAGCCAATTTCGTCCCAAGAAATGAGAGTAATACTTAAGAGCCTGTCGATTAGCCATATGAACCCAAAGTTATCTAACCCCTTCAGAATTCCCTCCTTTAGCCTGAATGTAGAGCTGAATTTGAGCCAACCTATCTAAAGCTGCCCAAATAAGCTTGGCACTAAGAATTAAGAATTAGAGCCCTATTAATACTCTGCAGTAACGTTAAGCCTTGCTTGAACGCTTGCCTTAGTTTTATCTAAGCCCTCTTTGCCAGCCACATATCAGCCAAGGCTGCAACCAACACTCATAGTCCAAGTGTAGTTCAGTCTCAAGATGTAGCTTGTAGTCCTTGCTTAACGCCCTTTGCATGCACTTGCCATTCAGCTCAGATCATTTTCAAAGCCTAGTCTCACTTCCACTCAGGTCATTAACTTTTCTCATGGTTAAAAAGCAATCCCCAGACATTTGGGTTCCTGTCCAGTATTTAAGGAGCTTGGAATTCACTACTTCATCCTAACAACAAGTAAAAATCTGAACAAACAGAAAAAATCAACAGCTCTTCTTAGATCTATCAGAGAAGTGAGATCAAAGAGCAAGCCATTATCCCCAAAATTGGAGAGACAGACAGGTGAATAAAGAGAATCACAACTTACCGGAGAGGAGACCCAAGAGCAGAAGACTCCACGGGAACCAGTATTGGAATAGAAAAACCTGAACTATAATTAATGAATTGCTGGAGGCTCAGTGTGGACAAGTGTGAGAGTTAAAAACTCCAGAGGAGCAATTCATAAAGGGACCTCCAGATTTTTGAGATTTTTACCTCTTGGAGCTCTACGAGGTTCTTGCAGTGAGTATTGGGAAAAAATCCCTTTGTTCTTCCCATAAAGGGAGGGGAAATATAATACTTTTAAATATACCAGAGCATTCTGTTCTTCTTAATAAAGCCTACTCTTAAGAGAAACTTTTTTTATCAGAGCCTAACCTATTGGGGTATTATCAGGGCCTAACTGACCTGGGGGAAAGGAAATACCCCACTCCAGCCCTCTCTAGCCATCCTGTTCCACCTAAGTCAGGGGCAGGTGTGGGGGATAGGGGACTAGAAGCATTTCTGAAGTTCACAGCTCAGAGGCACATGCTCACTAAAAGACTGAGCCTAATCATAGGAATAGAGAATGCTTCCTCTTCCCCCACACTTTACCACCACATTGGTAAAGTCCTATTTGCCAGAGTTCATTTTATTTAGTATGTCATGCCTGGATGTCAATAAAAAACTACAGGGCATATTAAACAGCAAAAAAACAGAGTTTGAAGAAACAGAGAAAGCATCAGAACCAGACTCAGATAGGGTAGGGATGTTGGAATAATCAGACCAGGAATTTAAAACAACTATGATCAATATGTTAAGGACTCTAATGGAAAAAGTAAATAACATGCAAGAACAGATGGATAATGTGAACAGAGAAATGGAAATTCTAAGAAAAAAATCACAAAGAATGTTAGAGAACAAAAACACTGTATCAGAAATGAAGAATGCCTTTGATGAGCTCTTTAGTTGACTGGACATTGCTGAGGAAAGAACCTCTGAGCTTGAGGACACATCAATGGGAACTTTCAAAACTAAAAAACCAAAAGAAACAAAGACCAAAAAAAATGGAACAAAATATCCAAGAACTGTGGGACTACTACCAAAGGTGAAAACTACAAAAGGTGAAGCACATGTTTAATGGGAGTACTAGAAGGAAAAGAAAAAGAGAAAGAAACAGAAACAGAAGAAATATTTGAAGCAACAATGACTGAGAATTTCCCCAAACTAATGTCAGAAGTTAAACCATTGATTCAGGAAGATCAAAGAACATCAAGCAGGATAAATTCTAACAGAACCACCTCTAAATTCTACCCTTAACTTTCACCAAGGCCTCCAAGCAAATACATCCCATAGTTTATAAAAAGCAGCCATCAACTGTAGATCAATGACCCTCAATTGAGAGCAATTTTGGCCCCCAGGAGACACTTGTCAATATCTGGAGACATTTTTGGTTGTCCTAGCTGGAGGGAAAGTCCTAGTGGTATCTAGTAGGTAGAGGCCAGAGATGTTACAATGCACAAGAAACTCCCCCCAGAAATTCATTGTCCAGCCCTAAAAGTCAATAGTGCTAAAGTTGAGTAACAGATTTGGTTTCATGAAAATTCCTCCACTTAGTAGATTTAAAACCCTGAGAGGTTTACTTAAACTCTTTGAGTTTCATCTGTAAAATGAGGGAGAAACACAATTTCACATCACTCTTTTACAGATTAAGTTATATAATGTATAATCAGTCCTTGGCATATAGTAGATAAATGTTCAAAGAAGTTAGTCACCATGAGAATGGTGACAGTTGTGCTAGATGTCTAACATTTTCTCCTAGGGAGTTAGTCTGCATCATTTTCCACCATGTTCTCTGCTTTGGAAAGCTGAAATCTGTAGGGACTACAGCAACAGTCTCCCTTGATTTCTCGTGTCCTGTTGACTTTGGCCAATGGGGAGTACCAGCGTAGACTGGGAGAAGAAGGAAAAGTGAGGACTGGCTATTAATTCCCTTGGCTCTCTCACTAGAGGTTCTAGGGGTCATAACAGCCCTTCTGTTAGTAGGCTCAAGGTTTGCATTATCCCTTGTGGTTTCTCTACACCTAACTACAGTTTGCTCTACACCTTTTGAAACGAGCTCTTTTACTAAAGTCTCCTCAATACTCAGTTCGAGTGTCACTTTTATTTCTTGCCAGAACTTTGACTAGCACTATTATTAATTAGGACAATGATGATCGTTATTTTTGATGCCACAATTATTTCTATAGGGGCAAAAATCATGTCTTCTATTGCTATTTTCCTCAAAGTCCATAGTGCTATTAAAATATAATGCAGATGCAAACAAAAACAGTGCATTCTTGTATTTTAATTTGAATACTACTAATATTAATTCAGCTAGGTCATTTCATTAAAAATTCTACACATTACTAAATGGTAATGAGTACATCAAGCCAGAAACATTAATGGTAAGCAAACACAGGTATGTCATTATTTTAATATTGGGGTTTGTAATGTTCCCTTAGAATAGTAGCTTATAAGCAAATGTCTCCTATTTCACTCTCCTCTAGAATTTGGAAATCTTGAAAAAAAATTCCATTAAGCGCAACAAATCCTTAACATAAAATTTAAATAGTTGATAAGCTTCTCATATTGCAATTGTTAGCTTAGGGTTCTCAAGAGATTTGGCTCTGAAATTAGATACAATCACTTTTCTGCAAAGAAAATTACACCAATTTAATGAAACTGTCACAGACTAAACCAAGCAATATACACATCAAATAGATCAGTTCTCAAAGATTGGTCTTCAAACTTCATGACTTTTTATTCCAATAGAATAGCAAAAGTTGCTCAAATTCTAGCAACTTCTAGTTCAAATTCTAGTTTAGCGAGCAATTTCTTCTCAACAGTGAAAGTCCTTTAGTATCTAAGGCATTAGGCCTGTAAGTTTGATATGATCATATAATTTATTATCCTAACTGGAACACTTTTGAGAGTATAAGGAGGGGTTAGTAATAATTACATGAGACAATACGTACAAACTGGGACTCTGTGGAGAAAATCGTGGTGTTTGGTCACATTATTGAGTTCCCTCTGAACTGAATAAAAGAGTTTTTTCTTAGATTTATAGGTTCTTTCTTCCTGTCCTGTTCTATTAGCAATCCCCGGAATGTCTCACCTTAGGGTACTGTCCACAACTTTTCAATGGACTTTCTTTTCTCTTTTCTTTTGCGAATTTAAGTGAGAATTAGCCCCTGGGTTTGCTTGACAATAATCTGGGCATTTCTATTTTTCTTCTCAGTAGGCATTAACTAAAGAAATATAACAAAATCTGCTGAGGTACCTACATCTATCAGTATTTTTTCTTTGTGATTATAAATTTGATTTTTTTCCAAAAAGTCTATATTGCACTATATTGCAAATAAAGCATCCTGCAGACAGGGTTGAATGTTGGTAAAACTTCCATTGAAGATATTTCTTACTATTTAGTTTAAATCTGTTAGAAATATCAAAATCAAGACCATGATATAGGGAGTATTCTTTTAAATAAATAAATGTAGGCTGATTATAAAGTTTTTTTAATTTTAGACATGTATAAAGGAAATGTAGATGACAAGAATGTCATATACAGAATTTTCTGCCTGCAGTGGTATGAACTAATTGAGACAACAACCTTCAGTATGAGAGTCTGTAATGCAAATAAATTCAGAATCATAGCATTGAAAACTCTCTTGGTGCTGCTGACATGAAGTGAATTAAATATAATAACCTTGTAAATGCTCATATTTCAATCAAGATATGAACATTTTTCATGTCATTCCATGGTTCTAGTTTGAAGCAATAAATCATTATCTATGTACTTCTTTGCCATGATTAAAGTTTAAATGGATGAGCTAAATTCCACTGAGCTTTGTGAAACTTTGAAAACTGAATGTTGAATAACAGCTCTGAGCAGTTTGTAAATAAAAACATTCAAATGCAAAGCTCTTTCATTGTAGCTTACAGCAGGATTTTGATATATAATGAACAGTACAATCTATATAAGTAACTGGCATCGATGCTGATAAGTTTATCAAACATATTCTATTAAGCCTTCATGAATTTAAAGATAAGTGCTTTTTTTTAGCTAATATAGAAAAACTTTTGACATTCTGCAAAGTAAAATGGTGTTCAAGAACTTTCTAAGCAGGACCACAACTCATGATGCAAAGTCCAGCATTCACTGTACTCAAAGAAACATACCTGACACATGTCACTCATCCAAAACATTCTTACCCTTGCAACTACGGTACATAAATGCATGAAAGTCAAGTTAACAAGATGATGGAAGGTTGCCCTGAGAGCACATTTCTTGTTGGAGCTGCATCCCAAGCTGATTTATAATAGATAGGTAAGCCTTTTTATAATAGACAGATAAGCCTAAATCTTCCAAGCATTAGTTGCTACTCTAGTAGGATACAAAAAGTTCTGCTTTGAATAATTAAGTAGTATCAGCAGCACAGCACGAAATCCAGGTATTTTTAAGATTTTCTATTACTAATTCATTCATACTTCCACTTATTGATATATTTATTCAGCAGACATTCATTGTACTCCTCAGATGCAGAAGATATACACTAAACACTATAGAAACTAAAATAAACCAAACTGTGGTAGACACAATAATGGCCCCCAAAGGTGTCTACTTTCTAATCCCTGAAATGTGTGACTGTTTTACACAGTAAAGGGACTTTGCATATGTGATTAACTTAAGGATTTTGAGATAAGATTATGCTGGATTATCCAGTTGGTCCCGATGTATCACACAAGTCCTTATGAATGGAAGAAGGAGGTTAGAGTCAGAAAGAGAAATTCGAAAATATTACTCTGTTGGCTCTGAAAATAAAGAAAGGGGCCATGAGCTAAGGAATGCAGGTTGTCTCCAGAAGCTGGAAAAGACAGATTCTCCTCTGGAACCTCCAGAAGGAATGCAGCCCTGCCAACATCCTGACTTTAGACTGGTAAGACCCGTTTTGAATTTCTGACTTTCAGAACTGTTATATTAATTTAACAATAATTTATATTATTTAACAAACAATAAATTTATGTTGTTTTTAAGCCAAAGAGTTTGTGATAATTTGTTGTAGGAGCAATAGAAAACTACTACACTGCCTTAATGGAAATTTGTGGACTAACAGAACTACAGACTAAATAAACAAATGAACAAACCAAAGTAAAAGCATGAGATATGATAACGAAATACTAACAATTGGTAACATTTATTGAGCACTTACAGTATGACAGGTATATAAATCTAATTCTCACGACAAACAAGAGTTTTAAGGTAAAAATATTTTCCACCCTTTCTGAGGAGTGAATATTTTAAAAAATTTATTTTACTTAAAGTGAAATTAATAATTGGGAGAGTCAGAGCTTGAATCCATGCTGTGTGATTTCAGATCATGAAGTCTAAACCACCGTGTCATAACACTTCACCAAACCCAGACTTAGGAGAGTTCAGAAAGTGGAACAATGAATAGGACCTAACCAACCAATGGATTTGTGCATTTATTAGTGGGATGAGGAGATTATTCCTGAGACCAGGCACAGTAAACACAACTTATATATCCTGTATAAACAACTTAATTAGACATATAGGTCTTATGTAGCTTATAATCATAGTCACCTATAAATGTCACACTTTATTTAATAGAAGGGTTCCTATTATATGGGATTTCATCTTTTTTTAATTCTTTGGTAGCTTTGAGTAAATTTCTCCCCAGAGTAATCAGAGAGCCAGTAAGACATGGTGAGAACACACACACACACAACCACAATTGCCTGATACCAATTTATTTATCTTTGTATATTCCCATGAAGTGTCATGAAGCCAGGTATATACTGAACAGTCCCAAATTTTATTGAATAAACAAATTAATTAGCAAAGATAATCAACATATTTTATGGTTTGAAGTGTCTTAAATAGAAATCTAGTATAAAACTGCAGTGAAGAATGAATTCCTTCTCACTTGAATGATTCGGGACATGTATTGGATGATGTATTTTAAATGTCAGAATGAGAGATGTGTACGTTTCTATTAGAGTAATTTTACCAGTGAAGATTTTAAACGGGAAAATTACAACATCATAGTTTAAACTAGGAAAATGAGAAAAGTAAATAGAAATGCTGTTCTGAAATTTTGTTTGAGAGATAAAAGGAGACCTCAACAATAGGAAGGAAGAGAGATGACTAATGAAGTATTTTTAAACAGAATTAAAACTTTTTGTTGAGTGACTAAACGTTGAGACTACTGGGAACAGAAGAGAATAGAACACTAATATTTTGAAACTAGGTTACTAGGAGCTTCATGGAGCCATTAGTAGGCATGCCCAGGTTAATTCCATTGAGGACTTCTTGAATTTGGGACTTCCCTTGGAATATCAACCTGCAGTGTGTTTTCTGGGAAGCCAAATTTCTGGTGATAATTAGTAGGCTTTTATGAGGAAAAAAAGAGGGAGAGGGACTCTGTGCTGACACAATTGTTGGAATATCTGATCTGATTAAAGTGATTTCTTTTGCAGGACTTCTCTGCACCTTTAACATTGTCGTATACACCATGGTTATCTAAGAGGAGAGTGAACGCTTGGCTGAAGAAGATTTTCCCAGCATATTTTCTGTAATATATGGTCAAGAGAACATACTTTAGAAAACAGGTATAGAATTTTCCCATAGGTCCTTAAATTAGAAGAATTGTGATTAGGAGAAGAGAGTCACTGAAGATATTTAGGGTACAGAATGACTGTCCAATGTGGGGAGCTAAGAAAAAATGTGCGTTAGAATAGAGAGTAATTCTTACCCTTTTTAGACAGAAACGGGAATAGGACACATTCAAGGGGACAGGCAAATTGAAATAGAGAATTAAGGGAATCAGAACGGTATAACATCACTGGAAGAGAAGGAAAAAATCATTTCAAAAAAGACTCAGTTACAAACTAAATTCTGTAGACATCTTGTGGGGAATGAATACTGAGAAAAAAAAGTTTGGGGATCAATTTTCCTAAGTCTGGTTATGTCAAAGGAAGCAGCTTCAGAGGAATGGTGCCATCAGAATTCAGATCGAAAGGAGCTAAAGAAATAAGAGATAAGTAATTTGAGTTGTAAATTTATTAAAGTTTTAAAGCTGTTGGCGAAATGCTCAAGATAGAAACTTGAAGAGGTAATAGATTAGGAAATTAGGGGGAAAAAAGATTTTGGTAGTAAAGTAGGACCTGAGAATGTTTATTTGCACAAGGAAATCATTAATAAAAGACTAATGAGATTCAATTAGGTCTGAGAGAGACACACAGGAAAAAAGCAGAAAAAAGATTAAGATAAGCCTAAATAGTGAAGAAGCAGGTAAGAAAGGAGATAAAAAAGACATTTTTGTAGAGATGAAAATGAAAGCGCCTGAGGTGAGATTAACTCACTGGGAGAAGCCAAAGACAGGCAAGAGCAGGGGTCACTGCGGGGGACACAATTATTCTGGTGGAATGTCTATTGTAATGGAAAGATCATTGCCTTTCAAAAAAAGACAGATGTCTTGCAGCTTGCCTCAGTCTCTTTGTAAACTACACAGTGGGTAAGTATCTCTAACTTCTCTTAGCCTTAGTTTTCATATTCTTTTTGCGGAAAGTGGTTTGTAGAGGATAAAACTGTAATGGCAGATAAAAGTTACTAGAATATAGTCAAAAAAGAGAAAAAAGGCCACATATTTTTCTATTGCTTCGTCAAAGAATATTTTACCCTTTAAGACATTCTGCTCTTTCTCCAATATACATGACTTCAGGAATTAAAAGTATGAGTCCATGTATTTCCCTTGTCCATAGTTATTTGCAGTGTGGATTTGGGTTGGAGTATAAGTATGCTGAAGAGTGTCTGTATGCTTCTCCAAACCACTCTTTTTTCTACCCTGCTCTATGCCCCTTGAAGGCTGATCTTTGTGGGCTGCATCAGCAGGCTTCCTTGCTCTCTGTCTTTCTATTTGATTCTACCTATAGAGCTAACTGTCAGAAGACTGCAGTGAGGGAAAAGAAAATGGTCAGAGCCACAGATTGACTGCTTCCCTCTACCAAAGGCTCAACTCCTGCAGAATGACTCTCTCTCCTAGAGCTGCTCTCTTTGCATTCTGATAACTGCTACCTCACTTTTCTTCTTCAGGCCTTGGGGTGATAATAGCTCCAAGCTGTTGCTTGGAAGTGTGCTTCACAATTTCATTTGTTTCCCTTAATTCTGCCAACAATTTTGTAAATAATTGTGTTTTTCCTTAGTTGAATTATTTTCAATTACCCCATTGATGTGTGTCATCTGTTTTCTCCAAGGACCATGACTGAATCAATCAGGGAATATATGTGTGCGTACACAGTGGAACATGTCCACATTTAGACAGGGTCCCATTTATTAGCTATATTATAAGATTATATTCTTTATCAGTCAGTACTGATTCCTATTTCTCTAACACTGGAAGCGAGCTCTGGTCAGGCCAGTTACTTTGAGAAAGTGATGTAAGTGTCTTTAGCTCTGATGAGTGAGTTCATCTAGCCTCTCAGGTCATTTATTTATCTCCATAATATAGGTGATAAAACAGAGGTAGAGAAATAGGGATTTTAGTCCAAGTCTTATTGTCTGTGTCACTTTGGAAAAGTTATTTCTCATCTATAAACTGTGCATAATTATTTCACCTAGTTAATAGTTTTGATGAGTAGAGGAGTAGGATAATATACGAGAAGTGCTTTGAACCATGCCATGGGCATAGTACATAGTATAGAAATATTAGCTGCCTTTGTCTTTTCTTGTTCTTTTTGTCCTTATTATTAGTAATATTTTATTATTGTTATTGTTACTGTTATTATTACTCCATGGGAACAGCCATCCCACAGGAGACATGAGTTGCCTAGGGGTCCCTACCACTACCAATGAAATGCACAGAAAACAGCTTAGACTGATTACCATCAGTATGCTAAGATTCTATCAAGGCTAATTGCATTATTATCCACATGCCTGTTTACCTCAGTCAATACCAGAAACTCAGGCCTTCCAATTCATGCCTCGTCATTTGGAAAATTATCCTTATATCACTCTTTATAACTCATAATCCAACTCAATTTCCTTTTCATTCTTGTCTAAAAAGCTCTTAATTTTACCCCTTGAAACTCAGTTTTTCATCAGCAAATGCCTTGGAAATCCTTCAAAGTTTTCATTCTACATCTCTTCTTCAACAGCTATGTTGAGGGCAATCTATTAATCTAACTACATTATCACAATCTATCTCTGCTCCATCTTGTCATATCTCTCTCTACTCAATCTAGAGTCCATAACTTATAGGAAAGTTCAACATAACTTGTATGAAAGTATACTGTATCAAGATACTACAGAAAATCATAACCAATAGGAGGTTTTATATTTAGAAATTGGATCACACAACCAATTGATTGTTGGAACTGGCAAGTCTGAAATCTATAAGGCAGGCTGGCATGCTGGAAACTCAGACAGGATTTCTATGTTACACTCTTGAGGCAGAATTCCTTCTACTCTAGGAAACCTTAGATTTTGCTTTCAAGGCCTTCAACTGATTTGCTGAGACCCGCTCACATAATAGAGGGTAATCGTCTTTGTTTAAAACAACAAATTGTAAATGTTAATGATACCTACAAAATACCTTCACAACAATATCCAGACTGATATTCTACAAAAAAAACTGAGCACCATAACCTAGCTGGGTTGACAGAATATTAACCATCATACACCCTTAAATTCTTTACTGCTATATTTTTTAATGATTTATCTGCAAAAAATCTAACTATTAGTTTATTCTAACTATTTGCCAACTATATTTCCCCAGTAAAGTCATGCTCCCAATCACTAAGATAGATACTTTAGATCTTTCTTCTAATCTTAAACCTCTAACATGTACTGTTAATCCCACCCCAACTCTTAGCTAATAAACTTCCAATAAATTTCATTAAAATAAATAAGCAATGATAGAGGAACTATCTCATTTTCTCATCACAAAGTCTACTAAGTTGCCAGTATTTGTATCTTTGTTGTCTTTCTTTTCTTCTAGTATGACGGATGAAAGAATATCATCTGCTCTAATTAGTCCAGTTTCTCCACTTGTGTGCTATAGTCCATCAACTTGACTCCTCGCCGAATTTTGTTCTCACAACTGAACCAGTGCTCTCAAGAATTATCAATTTCTCTCTTTTCACTGGGAATTTCCAGCAAATGTTTTAGCATCTCTTGACTTAAGAACAAACAAAAAAAAGCAAAAAAGCCCTTTGTGGAAGAGTAAAGATTTTAAACTGATATATTATACTGAGATATTTTATATCTTTAAATACTATTATACAGAAATAACATTTTGTAATCTTAGATATTCCTGGGAAAATTTTACTGAAACTTGGGACCTGAGTTAAAAAACAAGCTTAGTTAGTGAAAACTCTGGAGAGATGTACCTTCCTTGAGGTAAGTGTTGACATTTCAAGGAGTGTAAAACCCTGGGTTGTAAACTCATTGACACACAGCTTGGTTGTCCCCCTAGAGACAATTATCTATATTTCAAAGGTTAAGAACCCAGGATTCGTCCCCTTTTGTTTCCAAGGAGAGTTTATTTACATTAGGAAGAAACATTTTCTCTCCATCTCTCAGGGAGAGAAAAAGGGCGTTTATAAGCTCCCAGACTCATATTTTTGGAATTCCTCACCTACAGTGAAATGTAAGATGAACTCTGACTTTCATCAAGTCACCCCAAAAGAGGAAAGTTGAAAAACTGTCTATCATTGTTGAACAGTATAATACATATTAAATCAACATATAAGGAAAAGTTATTTTATTATTTTATACATGTCAATAATGAATCAGATTTAGTGCTTTTGCTCTAATTCACATTTTTATTCAATTGAATGTACAAATATTAACATACAGTTGATTATTTCAATTATACATTTTAAAATTAATTATCATAACTTAGGTGTCACTCATTAGGTGCCTTCAGAAATAAAAATCAGTCTAGTATTTTTAAAATTCAAGAAAAAATAAAGTATGACTAAAATATTGACAAATAGCTTTCTAAAAAGAAAGAAAGCTGGAATATGAATTATAAGTAAGTCCTCCACTGATGACATAATCTCAGATATAGCTGACAGTGATAGCAAGTTTTATCATGATAATAAAGAAACATAGACTATAGAGCTGGTAAAACAAAAGAAAAAGGAAAATTATAACAATAATGCAGCAAATAGACTTGCTCATATCAGTTTCACGCAGATATTTTTTAAATATATGTAAATTACAGAAATATAGAAATATCTAGATATATTGATAGAAGCTATTTAGTATTGTGCCTTGTAACTTGTTAGCTCATCGGCGAACATCATGAAATATACTATTTTGAAAGAAAAACTGATGTGGCTGGATCAATGTGAATGATTGATTTTCATGAACACCCTAGAAAACTGTGAGGGATTCCCATTTCTGGCCACAGTTTTTGCCACACTCCAGGTGGACACATTCTTCCACCTAGGGTATCATTAAATAATCCTAACTATTGCACACAAATGCAGACAGTCTTTGAATGAAATGCTATCTGATTCTCATTCTTGAAAAATGAGGAAATGATTTTTTGAGGATTAGAAGGTGTTACATTTTTTAGTATAATTTTCGTATGTTTGTTTCCTTGAGCGATCTTTCAATTCATAGTTACATTTGGGATCTGAATTGTTGTGTGTGTGTGTGTGTGTGTGTGAGAGAGAGAGAGAGAGAGAGAGAGAGAGGGAGAGAGTAAGATTGGCCCTGAACTGACATCTATTGCCAATCTTCCTCGTTTTGCTTCAGGAAGATGGTCTTTAAGCTAACACCTGTGACAATCTTCGTCTATTGTATGTGGAATGCTGCCGCAGCGTGGCTTGACAGGCTGTGCTAGGTCTGCACCGGGATCTGAGCCTGCGAACCCCAGGCTGCCGAAGCGGAGTGCACAAATTTAACCACTATGCCAATGGGCGGGCCCCTGGGACCTGAATTTTGATTTAGTGTATGAAAATAAAATACTTACATATTTCCATCACTATTCTTTATACTAGTTACCATCATTTATAAACTCCTCTTTGATGGCAAATGAAATGAGATAGGTTGATTGATATTTCCAATAAAAGATGGTTGAGTGAGTAAACATATTTATTTCCTATTCTGTCTAAAATGCCACTGGAATGACATAAAACATACAAATAAAGAATAAAATTGTAACAATGCTAGCAATGGGACAAGATGCAGAAATTTGAAGAAGTGTCTGGAAGAAAAGAAGTAGATGGGGTCAGAGTGACAGAGATCGAGCAGAAGAAAGTGCAAACCAATACAAGTTAAAGAGAATCTTTCTAGGAGGTGAGTTTAGCCCACTTTATAGTTACTTTACACTCCAATTCTTTCTTCTTTATTTTCTCAATTATGGAGATCACCAATCATTCAATACCCTCCTATAAGAATTCTCTGAAGTGTGAATCGCCTGTCGTCCTCTCTTTCCCCATTGCCCTACATTTAGTTCCTCTCGGAAGATCTCCAGTGGAAAAAAACCCACATGGTTATTGAGAGAGATCATGGCAGATACTGATGCAAACCATTGCAGCACTTCATGTAAAAGCATATAAAATCCGTTATAGAGCACCAGGCATTTAATACAAAATCATGGCACGAAAGAGAAACAAGGGTACGGAGATCTGAGATCCTAGATCCTAGAGAAAACAAAGAATATATATATATATATATACAATCACGAAGACTACTTAAGCTCTAGAGGGCTGGTTTATTTTTTTTCTATGCCTTACTCTGAAAATTCGCAAATACTTGAAGGGGGAGAAACTGTCCAAGAATGTAAGGCTAATGTTGCTAGAATGTATGTATATACACGAATATATTAATTTCACTGCTAATATATAACACATACAGATACAGCATAGTGAGAATTCAGAGTTAATTTCTGATCTTTCCTTACAAAAGTATTGATGAAAGTCTTATCAAAGAGTAACTAAAATAGCTTCCCTATCCTATTTCTAGTTTTCTTATGTCAATATCATTTATACTTCTACTATTTATTGAGTGCCTAATAAATGCGTGTGCTAAACTATAGGTGATTAAGAACTTATAATCATAATATTGGTTAGTTAACATATTTTTAATCTTCTAATGCATGCCAGACCCTACTAAATGTCAGGCATTGCTTAGGGTACTGTGTAGAGTTTGGTAAGCAGGACAGAGAGCGATTGCTCTCTGGAAGACATACGTAGTAAAAAAGAAAAAAGATGTAAACAATTGAAATTTAGTTGGGTAAGACTTCTACAAAAATTAAAATAGAATTATAGAATAGGAAGCAATAGGGTATAACTGTAGCTAGAGTAGTGATCTACCTACTAAGAGGGAAGACTTATACAGTCAGCTCTCCCAGCATCCGTGGGTTCCGCATCTGCAGATTCAACTGACCACAGATTGAAAGGCCTAGGATGGTTGCATCTGTACTAAACATGTACAGACTTTTTTCCTTGTCATTATTCCCTAAACAATACAGTCTAACAACTATTTACATAGCATTTGCATTGTATTAGTTATTATAAGTAATCTAGAGATAATTTAAAGTATACAGGAGGATGTATGTAGGTTATATGCAAATACCACACCATTTTAAATAAAGGACTTGAGCATCCCAGATTTTGGTATGTGGGTGTGGGTGGGGCCTGGAATCCGCCCAAGCAAATACCAAGGGATGACTGTGCTATGTTATGATGCTTGAGTTGAACCCGGGCTGATGTGAAGGAGAGAGCCACATGAGAGTTTGGGAGAAATGTCGGGGAGGCAAAGAAAATTTCCAGGTAAAGAAAATGGCAAGTTCCAAAGCTCAGAGATAGGAAAGAGTTTGGATTATCCAAGCAACAAAAAGAAGACGATTTATATAAACTCTCTCAGACGTAGCTTCTTCTATTATTCAATGAGAATAATAAATTACTTGTGACTTAAAGCTGTTGTAAGGATTAAAGGTGAGAGTGAATGTAGAATATTTAGTAGACAGTGGTCTGAAATATATTAGGAGATAAATTATACTAACTAATTATTATGATGATTATAAATTCTTAATCATCTACAGTTTGTCCCATGACAAAGTAACATATTATTTTTCCAGGCTCGTCTAACAACATGTACCAAAATCAGGTATTTTGAGAATTAGGATGATGATGTGGAAGATGTTTGTGGCATTAAGTTTTAGACCAAAGTGATATCTAAAAATAAAGATGGTGAGGAATATGCAATATGGCATATTATAAATAAAGATAAATTTGAGTAAGATGCTTGGATTCAAACTGAGCCACTTCTCCTAATTATCTACTTGCTCTTGGAACACTTGCTAATTATCTCTGGGCTTCAGTTTCATCTTCTGTAAAACAGAAATAATGATATACCCCTTAAAAAGTTGATGTAAGGTCTCACATTAAACGATTTTAGTTTCAACATATCAATTTATATTTTCTGTTGATGTTTTAAATTATTTCACTTACTCATTTTATTGGTTTTTAGATTACCACAATTAGAATATAAGTTCTATTAGAAAATAAATTTCTTCCATTGTGTTTCCATCTGTCCCTGGGTACCTAAAATCATGCCTGGTATGTAGAAATCATTCTATTCTATTTGCTAAATGACAATGAAGGAATGAATGCTATTGGTTTGTTTAAATGATGTACCCATGAAACTGAAAATTTGTGTACTTTTCTTCACACTTTCAGCAAGTTTAAATGATTTTAATATAGGATCAATAATAAGATTCAGGCCTATAGGTCAGACTAATAGATATTCTATTGATGGTAGCACCACGCAAATCTTCAGGGTCGTACAAGTCAGGAAACATAGACAACAGCTGGGGACCTTGGATACTCAATTACTAGGCGAACGAGGACAATGAGAAGAGCTGGAGTGTAAAAACTTTCGTAGACACATTAAAAAAAACATAGCCTCAATTAACGCCCTGAAGAGATACTAATAAAAACGCTTTTTCAAAAGAAATTCAAAATGAAATGAGTCATTTTGAGAAACATAATTATGAGTTTAAGGGGCAGCATGATAAATAGCAATTACAAATACCTATGAAAAGAAAGATCGTTATGTGAAGTCTTCTTGTAAAGACTCCTAATTGCATCAGCTTTTTTTAGTCATGCTCATTCACATCAATAACAACACCATAATAAGCATCAACTTCAAACATAAAGGGCATGAATCAAGAAAAATTGGTACTTTCCCCAGCATAGGTGAGATCAATTGTTTGCTCACAGATTTGAGTTTGAGAAAACTAGAGATTTTTCATGAAGAGCTTTTCCTTTGAACATCCTTCCAGACTTATAAAGAAGAACTAGTCAATTGTATTCTTTCAGGGATAAATTAAGCTCATTAAATTGATTAACCTTGATACTTCTCCTAAGGTATGTTCTCTACTGCTTATGTGTAACCAAAATATTTTGTGAAATATTTTCAACAAGCTGTCCTTCCTAGAGAACTTGTGTACCAGCGACTGTTTAATTCTTATAGACCAACAAGAAGGTTTTGAGTGGAACAAAAGCTTTTCCATCCAAGGTCAGATATAGTGATTTCTGAGTGAAAAGTCTCTGAATTTCTAGATTATAATCACCATCCCACTACCACTATCAGTATCATAACTACTTCCTAATTTACAAAATCTACAAATCCTCTTTGAAAATTGTTAAACATGAGTCCATATTATATAACATGAAAATTCTCTTCTTACTTCACTCCTTTCTTAATTCCCACTCTTCCGGGACGCTTTAAGGTATGTTCTTCCAGGCTGGTTTTTTTTTTTTTTGTAGTCATAGAGAATATAAGAGAATTTTACATTTTTTAAATACTAATAACACATTAATTGAGTACTTTCTAGGTGACCTGCCTTGTCTAAATTGTTTACATGTCTTTTCTCACTTAATAAACTCCATGACACAAGAGCTGTTAATATCCCTATTTTATAGGTAAGGAAATAGACACGTTAAGAAAGTTAAATAGACTCGTTTCTATATGTATGCATACATATTAATATTTGTGTCCTTGTGCAACATACCCATGCATATATGTGCATATGTTTATGTATATGCTTGTGGACATTTTTTCTGCAAAAAGAATGCTTGAAGATAACTTGCCGGGTGAACTATAAAATTATTTTATGTTTGATAGCTATTGAAAAATTGCTCTTTAACAAGACAAACAAATTTTACTCTCATCATCATCTAATAACATGGAGAAGTACTTTATCTCACATCTTCAGCAATACTGGATTGTATCAATCCTTTGCTATATTTTCCAACATAATGGTTTTAAATATATTTATTTTGTTTGCTATTTGCTGCTACTTTTGCATTAAGATATTAGGGTTATTAACACTTAGTTATATATGTTGTAAATATTTCTTGTCAGCCTATTTTCTGTCTATCCTTGGTTTGATTTTGATCTGTTTGATCTGAAACTTCAGCCCACCAAAAAAGTGAATACACACCCATAAAATTTGTGCCAAGATACTTTGACTTTTTCAGGACCTTAGAAATGGATATGACTCAGATCTGCACTGTGTTTTCTAGAAGACACAGAAGTTCTCTTTGTGTCCTACTGTCTAAGATGGACCTATAACGACTTCAATAATCAAGAAGAGAAACTTCGTATACCAGAGGATATACCTCCTAGACATGATTGTGAAACTTCTGACATAATATCCTGTTAAATATAATATAAACATTAAATTTTAATAATATCAACCAACGAAGTCATGAAATGAAATATTCACTTGAAAACTTTGATGCAAAGGACAAAAACCACACTTTTTGACCTGATTATTGTATTTTCCAAACCAAATGGAATGACAGTACCTGTTAAGTTACGTCAACAATATAAAATATGTATGCACAGTATTCAGGTACCAAGTAAACACCACCATAAATAAATCAAAAGGTTTAAAATTACCTGCATAATAAATAGAGTGTTTATAAATGTATAGTCATTTTACAGGTACAGAGAGGCCTCTGATGTTTGACCATCTGGCGATTTGGACAGGACATGTCCTTGAGGCAGATGCACCTGTGAGATACTAAAACTTTCTTTGCAACCATTAGTCAAATAAGTGGATTTAGAAGCATAGCTATAAATAGGATAAAATATCTAGTCTTTTTGCTAGAAACTTTAAATTAGTGCATTAGCAAAGTAAAAGTTAAATCTATTTACACGTTCTGCTTGATTCAATGGTTTCTTCCAAACACCTTAGATGGAAAGAATAGCATTCCTAGTTGACTGCCTATAGTAGAAAGTGGTATTTGGATTATAAAGAATTGTACTAACATTGACTCTTAAACACACAAAGAAAGAAAAAATGGAGGAGGGAAATAAAATTTACTAACTTCATTTTTTAAATTGACACCAACACAGAACTTCAATAATGACACAAAACAGTAATGTAAGCCGAAGTTTTCAAACACCAAGTCTATCGTTATTCCCACTACATCATAAAATTCCAAGTTAGAAACATGAAAATTGAAAAAACCAGTTTTTATAAAAACCAAAAGTTAAAAACCCAATGTATATAATATTTATATGAACTTATAATTAGTGTTAGATAATAAAGAATACAAAAATTAATTGCAATAGTTATATTTTAAATGAATCCAAATATATCATGGTATTTTGTAGGATAGCAAGAATAGAAGGAATACTAAGAATGAGATTCCAAGGAGAATCACAATTATTCATTTTATGCCTTTAAGGAAATTATATTGTAAATCTGATTTATATATTGCTCCATAGCAATTTATATTATTATGTTATACTCATTTTTGCATTTAGACTGCGAAAAATGAATATAACATCTTCCACAATGCCCTTTAAGTTTTGACTGAAATCTTTTAAAATAAATCTAAGTATAATAAACTGGTACACCAAATTTTCTGACCAGAAATTCTAAACCTGCAAAACATGTTACAACTCATATTAGTTCTTTTGCTAACAGACAAGAAAATATTTGAAGCCCTGGATATTTTGACTAAGTTTTCTTGTTTTGCTTCAGTTTTATTTCTCCTAAGGCTGAATTTAAGAAATATTTCTTTCTTTATGCTATCCCCTTTACCTCCCTTTTCTCAATTCCCATTGCTCTTTTTTTCCTAACACAAACACACATCTGCTACAGGCAAATCTTGCCTAGGGATGTCTCTATTGATGGTGAATTCTCATGAGAATACCTCTTAAAAAGTTAATGCATCTATTGTGGATCGTATTTTGATATACTTTATATTAGATACAATTCAACATTTTCTGTAGTTATATTGTTTTTCTTCTTTCCTTGTCTCTCTTCAACACGAAGCTATATATATTCATTTTGAATTTTCCTGCTGACAGGCAACTGTTTGATTAGCCACATAAAAAACGCAGCTTCAATATCATTTCTATTAAAATTCACATTGTTTAGTAGCTGACCAAGAGTAACATCAAATATCTATAGGGTGAATTAATATGGAGTTGAGGTCTCAATGTGCATCTCTTACTTTTCTCTTACTTTACAAATAACAAAGGGTTCCTCAGAGACAGCACGTGGAGACCTCAGTGACAGAAGGCTCTGGGAGCTCACGGTTGATTTTGTTATTTGATAGCTGACCCAGGAAAGTTCTGACTGATGTTTAGAAGGAGTGCTTGCTGAAAAACCACTCAGCTGGGGGGCTGGCCCCGTGGCTGAGTGGTTGAGTTCACGCGCTCCGCTGCAGGCGGCCCAGTGTTTCGTTGGTTCGAATCCTGGGCGCGGACATGGCACTGCTCATCAGACTACGCTGAGGCAGCGTCCCACATGCCACAACTAGAAGAACCCACAACGAAGAATATACAACTATGTACCAGGGGGCTTTGGGGAGAAAAAGGAAATAATAAAATCTTTAAAAAAAAAAAAAAAAACCACTCAGCTGGGCAGAACATGTGCTGAGACTAAATGGCAGCAGAGAATCCAAACACCTGCTGTCTGGTGAACTGCAATAGGCAACTGTAAGCTGGAAAAAGAGATTTTAAAAGATTTAAAAAATAGACACCAAAACCACACATCTTCTAGAGATTCTTCACTGGTTTAGGTATTACACAGTGCTCAACCTGAGCGAAGATTGTATTCCAAAGAACTGTTTAGAGCACAGAACAAACAGATCTGTGGACAATAGAACATAGAAATTTTGGTCATAATGGGCCATTTGAGTCCCATAATATAGCTGTATACAAAAGCACCAGCCTTTACAATAGTCAAAGTCTCTCTCCAGCTGTGAGCTGCATTATACCTTCCTCTCCCAAGGTGCATGAGAGTGAAAGCCAGGGCAGTGGGTGACAAGGGATTATCAGGGATCTAAGAGGATCTTAGAAAAGTGGGGACAAAGCTGTGCCCTGTCCTCTTCCCTTTTCTTAGTGAATAAGAACTGACATTCCAAATCCAATTCAGAGCTAGGCCATAAAGCATTCAGTTATTTCCAAGCCAAGTGAAAATGAAAATCTACTCTTACAAAGTAGATAAGGGTCTTACGGAGTAGTCCAAAAATACAGGGAAGAAACAGAAAAGAATATTGGATTTGAGATGATAGCCTTCTAAGATTTTCCACTGAAAATAGGAAGAGCAAGAACAGAGCCAAGATGACAAAAAACGGCTATCAGAAGGAGCTAGCAGATAGCAAGTCCTAGTAACACGGCTGAGGCACTTGTCAGGATTATTCTTTGAGCTGGAGTACATAGAAACTAACCATTCAAATGACTAGGAAAGAAGGAAGGGAAGAAGCCATTTACCCTACTCATGAAAGTATTTGGAAAAGTTGCTTCCTGATAGTTCTGCAAACATATATCTGTCTACTTTTGAGTGAAGGGTAAGTGACACTCTATCTGTATGCACATAGTTTTAAGAATAAAAATATGCGTTGCTTTTGTGGCAAATTCCATGCATCTTGACATGCTTTGGGGACAGGAATTGCCCTTCCTTCCAGTGCACAATCTGACATTGTGCCTTCTCAAAGATTACTTTGGGGATCAGGTCAAGTAGGCAGCTTGGTACGAGGTGAAGAGTAAAAGATGACTTTACTTGGAACATCATGAAGATGATTAGGTTACAACTGCCCACATTTGCTGGGTCTAGAGAGAATCTGTAAAGTTTCAAGCTGGAGAAAATGGAGGTTGCCCATGATGAATGTGGCTCACAGATAAATGCATGTACATAGATGGTAGAAAATCAGATGTTTTAAAGGTGCCAGCGTCAGCTCCAAAGCCACTGTGGTCTTGACAATGGTGAAAAGTGTTTTAAGGCCTCAAAGAGAGGAGTCCAGGTTGTCCCCATGTGTCCCCAGGTTATCCGTCCCTTTTACCATCAGTGTCTTTGTCTCTAGGTGGATCCAAGAAGACACTTCCAAATGAATTTCATTGTACCCATCAGTAGCATCAATTTCTGTAGTCTTCATGTAGCATCTCTGATTTTGCATCTGAGTACATCGACTATAGGGATTTATACTGCTAGGTTTGTTGCCCCTGCCCTGACACAGTCTGACCACTGCATTGTCCTCAAGGATGTCATTGCAACTACACCTGCCTGATACTTTATGGGGAAGTTAATTTCCCTGCCCACCCTTGGCTGTGCACTGGGCCAAGCTCTCTCTGGGGGCCACCTAGGTCAAAGGCTAGAACAAAGCCAGCCTTGTTTCCTTCTCTGCTTCTGCCTACACCATTCCTTTTACCATCACTGTCCTTGTCCACATGACATTTTCTGTGCTAGATTTCAAATAGCCCTTCTTATGCAATAGGTTCTCATAGCCCTTGTCAAGATGCCAGTTGCCTGCCCCAAAGCCAGCTGCTAAAAGGAAGAATGATAATCTATCTATTGCTCCCCAAATCCCGGAGGCCATTCTGCAGCCAGAAGGCTCACTTATTTCTGACCTACCAGACCAAGGCGTTCCAGTCTCTCCTGATTCTTCTCATCTTTTGGCTCGGTTCTCACCAGGAAGCAATTCTGTGGCCACAATCCAAGTGTAATATGAATAAAACAAGATAGAAATTAAATGGTCAATATCAGTATAAGTTGTTAAAAATAAGCCTCAAGAGGACTAAAGAATCTCTGTATTTTCTTCTTTTTATCTCATTTGAAGCAATTCATCATCAAATAAATGAATCCTGCATTTTTCTACTGGAAGGCATGAAGTAGCCATTTAATTGAGGGAGAAAGTGCTGATCAAAGAGGCACTCAATGACCGACAGTTGAATAAATTAATGAACTAGTGAAATTAATAAATTAATGAATAAATTAATGGCTCTTTGGATTAGAAACTTATGGCATGTAATAACCTTAAATTTTCCAAACACTTTTCAAAACGTTCTTCCTAAACTCTTTTCACTTATCTTATACAATTCTTTGCATCTTCTTTAATAAATATGGTAGATTTAGAGGCTTAATATTTCTGTTCTAAGAAAAGATATTTTCTAAATTCATAAGGTATGTTTTTCTTATTTTACTTGTGTCTTTGTATGTAAGTATCCTTTCCTTTCATGTTGGATCTTAATTATAGGAAGAATCTGCCCTAAGATTTGTCACCTAGGAAAAAATAATCATTTCTAGAAGTAAAATAGACACTTATGGATGGTAAGGCAGGCTTTACGATCCTTCTTGATGAATGTGCATGAAAATGATCAATCAAGCCTATGATTCAGCTGTTACAATATAGATCATTGCTGCTATGAGATGACAGCTCAAATATGGTCTTCCTAAGCTTGCTCTTATGCCAAGATGTCAGGCAGATTTTTGTGTAATCGTGAAAATATACCGAGCAGCACTTAGATTTAAGAAGCTTCACATTATTGTATCCATCTTAAAGCTGCTAAATGTTGACTCAACTTCATCCAATGAGAGAAGGTGGGTGAGGAAGTGCTTCTGCATCATGAAGTGGAGGATGGTCCTTCCTGCTTCCTAAAATTATGCAAGATTCTGACGACCTGGAGCTTTATGAGATGCCTGGAAAAGAAATAAAAGGCTTTTGATCTGTGGCCCAAGAATGGTAGTCACTGGAATTTTATTCCCTAGCATATTTGGTCATTTGGGGCTGGCAGCTCCAGTTCCTCCATGCTAAACATTGTCAAAGAACATCTGCTATTAGTGTTCAACCTCCAGGGACCCACTGCCATCGCCTCAGAGGTCCTATCTCAGGATGCAGGTCACAGTGCTCACTTCACTTGCAGAATCTGCCATCATCGCCCACTTCCAAGTAACCTATTTTTTAATCTTTGTGAGCAGGGAAAATCTACCTCTTCCAGGCTTATCACCAGACCCATTTAGTGTGGCAGTATATTCTTAAAACAAATGCCTGGGTTTAAGCGTTATTTTGTTGTATTAAAATATAGCCTTCACAACACAAAACATTCTTTTTAGACTGAGGAGACCAAATTTAGTTGAAAAACTTAAAACTTTTTGAATCAGAAGAGAGAAAAACCCTGAAAACCAATCTGACATATCTATCTACCTATCTGTCTATCTATGTATCATCTACCTAGTATAGATAGATATAGATAGACAGATATCAGTGGGACTATAATAGTAAGAAAAATACAAATTAATGTATTGATACATTATCCCATCACATTGGCAACCTCATTTCTCATTTATTTAACAAAATATTTATTAGGAAATTTTAAAACATGATGTATTCAGGTAGCTATCACTGGAAAAACGTAAGATAGGCAGTAACTCTCCTTCCCGTCACTGGAACCAACTCTGCATGTTTTCTAGTTTAGAGAGAGAGGATATAAACAAAATTTAAAATAAATTACGCAGAAAACAAACCATATAAAAAAATTAGCGACCTTAAGACAATTGCTTTTACTATGGATGTCATTTAACAAACATTCTTGCTGATCAACCTGGTAGCCCCAGGTAATGTAAATAGCTGTTAGGACATTTTCTCTTCAAAAATACTTACTGCTGGCTACATATGAAAAATGAGATATCTACGTATATCTACGTCCTTCTTTGTATAAGTATTGTTTCCACAATTTTTACAATTTTAATGTGTACCATCCAAAATATGGTCTTGTGAAAAATAATTATGAATCACTGAAAAAAAATGAAGTAACTGTTCAACACAGCACATCAAAAGTCCTGTGCTAATCGGTCTAAATGAGTTTTAAATTAATGTGATGTAAACAAAATGCTAGGACCTGACTAAAGATCAAAAGCTAAGACTTTTGAGAGTATCTGAGATTAATACAGTTATTTCCTCATGAAAGATGTACCTTAGAGAAGAGTCAAATGAAGCATCTGTCTCCTGTTAATCTCTTGAAGAAAAAAAAAAGTGAAATGTTCTAAACTAAGCTGAACAGTCATCAAACAGCTGTTTTTATGGCAAAAAGTGAAAGGGATTATGGGCTGTTTTCCTTTAGGGGGCCTAAGGAAGAGATTCTTTTATCGTTAGCATCGAGGAAATGTGATGACTACAATTACCTTGCAATTGCATGCTATTTTATTGAAGTTGTTTATGTGCTCAACAACTTAATGCATTGGCACCTGAAAATAGTGAAAACTTATGAAATTTGTGTGAGGCAAACACAGAAGATATCCTAGTCCTGTTAGACATTGACAAATCCTTCTGTAGCATTGCCCACAGTATGCTGATTATTTTCTGCAACATAGTCTTGGGAAAAGAAAGAAACTGGGTTATTGATCCACTTACATTACACACACACTCACATACACATAGACACACACAGAACAGCCTCTTTCAACTGACTGAGATACAAATATTTAAAATTTGCAATCAATATGTGTAAAATATAAATGAGAGTCAACTGTACAATCCTATTGTTCATTACTATAAATTACAGACCACCTGAAAGCGAAAAAATGTAATATTCCATTAGGCAAAAGCACTTATGAATTTTATCATTCACCAAGAATAATGTGATGTAAAATGTCCCAAAGTTCTAATTCCACTAGAACATAAATGTAGTCTGCCAAATTTGATGGAAAGTGAATTACATTTTAAAATTTATTTCTGGGGCCAGGTGGGTGGTGTTGTGATTGAGTTTGTTTGCTCTGCTTCGGCAGCCCAGGGTTTGCAGGTTCAGATCCCAGGCACAGACCTAGCACTGCTCATCAACCTACGCTGTGGTGGCATCCCACATAAAATAGAGGAAGACTGACACTGATGTTAGCTCAGCAACAATCTTCCTCAAGCAAAAAGAGGAAAATTGGCAACAGATGTTAGCTCAGGGCCAATCTTCTGTAAACACACACAAAAAATTAATTTCTTTTGCAAAAGACATAACATTTCTAGAACTATTTATTCAAAGTTTGGGCCAGAGAATAAAATGGCTCTAAATTTTTTGGAGGATTCATCTAACTTCATGAGATGCATATTTCCTTACCCCATCACCTCAGGTAACTTGGGTATCATGAGTCTCAACTCACGATAGATCATAGAGAAAACAATTTATAATTTCTCTGTCATATATTTTAAAACATATGGAAACCATGGGAGCATTTTCATGAAGGCCAGAACCATGGTTAAACTATTCATGACTCTGTCCTGAGTACCTAGCATTATGCCTGGCTTATAGCATAGACTCTCATTGAATATTCACTCAAAGAATAAGTAAAATGTGCTCCCTGTTCCTTGAATAATTTTCAAATATTTCAGCATTTCTTTATAAGCATGTCAACTACTCACAAAAGTTTCTTACCTACTTGGCACATATGTGTATACATTTTTATCACCCTCGAGTAAATAGAATTGGATTAATCATGATCTTAGGAGTATGGTATATTTTTTTCATTGGCACACACACAGCTTTCATTTGTTCATTCATTCATTTATATTTCCCTCCTCTCCTACCTTCCTTCCTTTTTCTTTCTTCATAATAAAGCAATATATTCCATGAAACAACCACCCTTTCCAGAGGCTGAGACATTGAGTATAATTTTCATCTATCCATGTGATGCTCCCCATCCCATGCTCCTGCATCTCTCCACCCAAATTAACCACGTCCTTCTATTTTTTGTTATTTTCTTACTTTTCTCTTCAGATATTTTTATCTCAATTGTATGTATCGTGTAAGTGACTGCAGGTAAATAGACATATATTTAATTTTGAATCTTTTTAACTATTTAAGAAGGACATAATTAAGTGTGTAATTTGGAGTGACGTTTTCATTTATTGTTCTTTTGAGATTCATGCATTAGTAAACAGCGCTGCAGATCATTAATTTTACTATTGCTAAGTATCCCAAATTATTTATCCTCTGTCTTGTCATAGACATTTAGATTGTGTTCTCATTTTGTACTATGCCATTGTGTATAGCATCTTTATGAATGTTCTGGTACACAACTCCCAAAGTGCAGACGAAAAATTTATCTTGGTTATATACCTAGGTTGATAACCACTGAGTCACAGGATATGTGAATGTTCAACTTTATCATGCAATAACAAACCAATGAGTATAAAATCATTTCCATTCCTTGTCTTAATTTGCATTTCCCTCATTGTTTTGAAGAACAAAAGGCCTTAATTTTAAAATTATTGCATTGATTAATTTTAAATAGTAAGCCCTACTGTGTACTTCTTAATAAATACATTTTAATCTTTGAGATAGGGAAGGATTTCTTAAACGATACATAAGCATTTTAATTGGGAATGGTAGTGGAATTCTTCATAATTGTTTGTTGCTCTTCTTGGCCCTTAACTCATATAAACTTTAGAACCAGCTTAACAAATTTCATAAACTATAAGTTGGGATTATGATTGGAATTATGTTGAATTTCTATATTAATTTAGAAAGACTAGACAAACTTATCAAATCCAGCTTTTCTATTCCTCCTTTTATTTTAGTTTTCTTTAATTCACTTAACAATGTTTTATGTTTTTTCCTATAAAGATATCATCTATCTTTTTTTATACTGGTTGTGATGTCTGGAATCTTATTGTCAATTGTTTCTTCTCAATTATCTTTTCTCCATATCTGTCATTGATGTAGTGAAGAGCAACTGATTTTTGCATGCTAATAGTATCCAATTATCTTTATAAGTTGTTCTAATATTTGTCTAATAATTTTATGTTAAATTGTCTAGTAATTTGGTTTATATGTAAATGTTTACATCAAAACATACATTATGTATAAAATAATAATATTTTTATTTTTCACAAATCTTAAATCTCTAGCTTCTTTTCTTATTATATTTTGCTGGCTAGGACCTGAAATAGATGTCACTGATTTTAAAGGAAAAAATAAATTTCTATTATTTCCAATTTAGGATCCTGTTTGTCTTAAATAATTTTAATAGATACTTTTTAACTAGTTTAGGAAGTCTCTTCTTTTCCTAATTTACTAAGAATTTTGACATTAATTTATATCAAATTTCTTTTTCTACTGAAATGTTTATATACTTTTTCTCTTCAACAACTGCTACGTCATACTCAGCCAGATTCAATATTTTAATTTATGTTACTTGTATGGCTCCTCTAAGAGCTAGCAATTTTCTTTTTTTCTCTCAATATTCAATCAAACACTTCTATTAAGGCAAATTTATGATTCTTTAGGACACAGATGTAATTTGAGTAAAATTGTCATGGTTTTTACTTATCCCTAGTTATTATTTTTAAAAGCTTCATCCCATGAAGTGTCATTACCATTTTGATGTTTTGTATATTTTTCCCATATTTGGGTAAATATCTCCAGCAAATATCTTCATGCTTTATGATTGATGATAAAATCTAACATATCCAGTACACAGATATCTATTTGTATACATAATGTAAAAAAAATGATGTACAGTTACGGAAACCCAATATGAATCCCCATTAAATCAATTAGTAGCTTTGTAACATTATGAAACTTATACACGTATTTTCATATTATCTTATTTATCTGTACTAATGTAAACTTCTTTTCTTTTTGAGCATTGGAGATTTGGTCTGTATAAGGGGACAAGAAATAGTAGGCATTACTTTTTATTGCCACTGCAATTACTATTATTGATATTGTCCTATAACAAATATCAAATAAGAATGAACAGACATAATACAAAATGAGATTTTATAAGAAAACTTGTTAGGATTCTATATTACAACAAATTCCAAACTTTCAAATGATCTGAGAGTGTCAAATATGGGTACTTAAAAGTACTACTTCCCGTTTCTAGAATTATAATTAAGCCTTGGAGTGACAAAATGAAATTCACATTCTGCTCTTTTCCTTAAAGGGAGCATTGACCATCAATCACGTATTCACACTATAAAAGCCAGTGTGTATGTGCAGATTTAGGTTCACCTTTGGGCTGATTCTGGATATATAATTGAGAACCTAATTCTCTATTTTGAGTACTAATAAATGATTGTTTCCGTAGATACATGATGACTGATTAGAATAATGAGCTTTTGAAAATTTATTTGTCCCATGGCTTTTAAATAATGAACTCACTCATCATGCATTAGATGTATTTCCTATTTCTTTTTTAAAAAAATAATCTTATTATGCTTTTAATATCATTAGGAGGTAATGCATAGAGATAAGGTATTATGGGATTTATATTTCCAGTTATTATCATAAAAAATTAATTTGACAGACTGATTGTCCCCTCTTTGTAGTAGCATTTGTAAAGCCTGATTCTACAAATAATACATGTAATGGAGTTGGACTTTATATGCACTCATTATTTATAAGTAAAATTATTAAAGATTTATTCTTTGAGACAATTCTTGTATATCCTCCCATGCTCTGGGTAGTATAGAATAAAATTCTTTCCATAATAAAGACTATGTTGTTAAAAGCTTTTATATTATACTTTTTGAACAAGTCAAAACAATTTTACTCTAAATTTTTAAAAAATATTTATCTCATTTCCTTCTATATAATATTTGAAATAGCAGTCAAAGACGTATGTAATAAACTAGTGAGGTATGATTAATAAATAACAAGCACATACCAGGGAAAATTCATAACTGGAAGTCCACTTTAATAGAATATAACAGGGAGTGGCAGCTTGGTGGCCCCTGCCGGGTGGCGTAGCACTTAAGTTCGCATGTTCCACTTTGGCGGCCTGGGGTTCACCAGTTCAGATCCCAAGTGGGGACCTACACACCTCTTGTCAAGCCATGCTGTGGTAGGTGTCCCATAGATAAAGTAGAGGAAGATGGGCACAGATGTTAGCTCAGGGCCAGTCTTCCTCAGCAAAAAGAGGAGTATTGGCAACAGATGTTAGCTCAGGGCTAATCTTCCTCAAAAAAAAAAAAAAAGATATAAGGGTATTTATATAAACCATGGTGTGTTTTTTATTAGAACAAACTTTCAGATTTAACGCTGATCTTTCTGGATGTTCAAATGAAAATACGTAGTATATGATTGCTTCTGTACTTAGAGGGAAACGTATCACTTCATGGAATGAAATTACACTCATCTTTAGCTTTAGGGAACAACTTTACTAACATTTCTGAATTTCTCTAATGTAGGTTTATACTGAATTTTACATGGTAGCAGATAGTATCCCCATCAACATCCCGAGAGTCAAATGCAAAGAAGGCTTCACAACCATATTTTTTCCTGAGTAGTAGTGCTAATCAATGAAAATTGTTTAGGTGACCTAAAATAACCTCAAAGCAAGCATTCTATCAGAGGTAGAATAATATGCAGTTTTGGTAATCTTACTTAATATAAGATTATATACATGAGCTCCTTGGGAAATGGATGGTTTTCAAACATACTTTCTTGAAACACTGTGCCCTAAATATTTGTTCTCCAATAAAGTCAGTAATAGACAATAAGGAATCCAATTCCAGGCTGAAATGCGATGTGCTATCTTCCAGGCTCAAATAAATAATTGCAAGTCTTTGCCCAGCAGGCCTCAGGAAGGAACCCTTCTCACACCAGATTTGCTGCATAGTCTGTGCATTGCAGTTTTCTAGAGGAAGTTGCAGTCAAGAACTTAGGCTCCCCTGGACCAGCCATGCTCATACATATATTTGCATTCCCAGCCCAGGCACATCCATTTAGAAGCCTCCTTATAGAGGAGATACTCAGCTTTTGTTTGGGGTCCTCAGCAGTGAGACAATTCCCTCCTTCAGCACTGCATGCATCTGACTTTCATCTGGTGCCATTCCTTGAGGGGAAACGGAACACTGGGGAGCCTGTGCCTCTCTTTTTGGCCTCTTGCTTGCACAGTCACAGTGTGAATAAAAGTTTGATTGTTACTTTCAGTTTGGCTCATTGTCCTGACAGACCACCTTGACACCAGGACGCTCAACAGACAATTCAATGCTATTTTCTCTCTTTGAAGTATGAACTATAGAGTCAACTGGCTTGCTGATTTAAAGCAGATCATATTTGAGCTCAATATTTTGAACAGCAAAGTGTCAGCAGCAAAGGACTTATGTGAACTGGTTTATAAGGATTATGACTGAAATTGTAGTTGAGGCTAGAGCATTATCACAAAGCTGAGAATAACTAAATTTTATGGGGATGGTGATCAAATTCATGCATTAGTCAAATACTATAGTAAGAAGTTTACTTGATCTAATACTGAGTCAAAAGTTTGGAAACTAAAAGAGAGGCAATAGGAATACACAGGAGTCAAAATTTGAAGAATGGCCATGGGAAACACTACAGAAGTACCAGAGAGAATGACAGCAAATCAGTCCAGGGAGCATATTCAAAGAAAAACAATGAGATATTCAAATTTTAAAGTGAGAAAATAAATTTTAGGTCATAAATTGAGCAAGTTGTACACATACAAAATAACAGGAATAAAAAAGATAAGAAGGTATTTGGACAGTGTTGTTGATAGTGGGGGGGATATATTCAAGACAGCAGGATTTAGAAATGGAAGAAAGCAATTTGGAAGCAGAGATGGAGCTTCAAAAGCAACAAGGAGACTGAAACCAGCAGTGTGGGGTAGTGGATAGAGCATGGAGTTTAGTGGTCAGGTAACCTGGGTTTAGGTAAGACTTCCACACGCTATTTGCATCAATCTGCTCCAGAGTTGTTCCAAACGAAACAAGCTGACCCAAAAGTGGCTTAAGAATCTACAAGATTTATTCATTCATCAAACTGAGTAGGGTTTTGGAGGGTTGACTTAAAATGCAGCTTATTGAAGAGACTCAGTTTCACAAGGCTCTGGAGTTCTCTCTCTCTTTCTCTTAGTCTTCTTTCCTTTGGATTTGTTCCAGTATCTAATATCACCCCTCATGAGGCACGGTTCCTATAGCATAAACTCTTTTTTCATAACTCCACGTACAATAGGAAGAGAGAGTCCCTTTTCCTGAAGCTTCAGCAATAGTGGTAAGATTCCTTATGATTGGACTGACTGGATGCCATGTTCACTCTTGGTGGATTGCTGTGCCTAGAGGAATATGAATTAGGGGGATCTTACTCCAAGGAGTGAAATGAGGTTGGTAAGATAGAGTATATGCAGATAACCCAGGTCCTAACCCAACGTAACCACTTAATGAATGTAGCTTCAGAACTCTTACCTTTATAAGCTTCAATAACTAAAAAATACTTCTCTCTTTTGTATGAGGGAAGAAGCCAGTCCAAAGAAAGTTTACAGAAGGGAGCAAACTCAGTGCAGTAAGAGATTGAGCAAGTGTTTAACCTGGATATTGTATATGGTCAATTATAAAGGTAGGATTTTAACAAAAACAGTAAAAAGGAATACTCGCTATCTAGGTATGTACAAAAAAAGAGTTAGAAACTGTGGCCAAAGGTTAAATTAGTAACTAGTATCTCACATTGTTGTCCTGATTTTTTGTCATTCTCATTTTATCAGATAATCTATGGCATTCTGAGCTCACAAAATTTATACAAGGAAATTGTCAAAACTTAGAATCCAAATAAAAAGCCAAAAATAACTAATTTTTCTTTACCCAATATCCAGAGTGGGAGACTTCACATTGCAGTACTAACAGCAAGAATCTACATTAACATACTATAGCTAATATGTACTTGACCTATATAACTCTTGGATAGTGATATCTATTTTTTATCTACTCATTAAACCATTTATTTATTAACTTATTAATTTATAATTTAATCAAAATTTAATCAGAATCCAATGTATGCTAAATATTCTGTTAGATGCTGAGGGACAACATCTTTCCTTTTAAGAAGCTCCCAATTATATAGAAAAAAAAGTTATTTTACATGTGTTTATACATTATCTGTCATCAGTGAAGTCCCATACAAAACCTTGAAATTCATTTTAAAAAGTAAACTTGTCTAAGATCCACTCCTCGTATAAACTCTGCCTGTAGTATCTAATCATCCTTAAGAATGAAGTCAACTCCCATTTCACCCATTATGTATCCCCTGGCCATCTACATCTTGTCTAGTCTCCCCAGTAAGACTACCAATTTCCTATTAAGTCCTAGGGATATGAAAATAGAAAACATATCTTACATTTCTGTAATACATCACAGTAAATGCTCAACAATACATGCTGAATTAAAATGTTTATTAAAGTAAGCAACTCACAAAAAGTCGATAGATATATTTCCTAGGGTATATAAAAAGCATTGTGCTTATTTAGGATTCCCAGGAACTAGCCCAATGTGTATAAAATATTTAGGTGGACTTTAAAATGCATAAGACAAAAGTTTAATAACTTTTTTAATAACTGAAACTTTTGGATGGTATTTTAAATAAAATGGGAGTAGAATCTGTTTTATGTCATTTGATTAAAATATAACAAAGGTATAAATAAATTTATAAAATATGTATATAAAAAGAAGGAGTAACATTCTATCCAAAAAGAGAGAGGAAATGCCTGCATAGTCATAATCAGTACTTCTAAATAACACTGATTTACCCTAATGAGTTTAAGATTCTGCAAAAATCTATTTCTATTTTTCATGCTAGTGAGAAAAATTTATGAAGAAAAGCTAAAAGTTAAATTTAGGTTTAATAAATTTCAAATATAAGGATATAATTAAATTTTTAAATGGCAGGATGAATACACTTTAAAATTGATTATTCTTGCTGAATTAAAATTTAAAGTTAGCAATTCTAGCAAACAAATTTTAACTAGCCAGACAGTATGCAGTATGACTAATCTCTTCAGAAAAATTCTGATTAAATATTTTGGTTGAATTGGTGTAACCCCATGGGCACATTATTTTAGGTGTCATATAAAAAATATGCTACAAAACATAAATCTACTTAGATATAGTCTACTGTTTAAACCAATGGGGGGAAACTGTAGGTTCACCACATTCCTTTGCACACTGTCATTTTTTCCTAAGTTCAACAATATTGTGATTAATAACAGTATCTTATTCTACCATCTTTGAAATCAAGGGCTTATGTTGATTCCTTTTAACTTACGGTCATTATTTCTGACTCTTCTTCTGATACATGCCTTGATAGTTAACCTTCCTTTCCTCGGTTGCTGTTAAAATTCTTTTAGAATAATTCATGAAGTTAGTGTTAGCCCCAAATATATCTGAATTTCTTGCCATAAATTAACCAAGATATTTACAATCTCTTAAAATGAGTAAAAGTAAAGAAATACATGACTATAAGTATAAAACCACACCATGAAAAACACAAGAAATTTGTAACCACTTGTAATTCTGATTAGTTTCACTACAACCTTTGGATTTATAGATTTGATTTGGTCTGAGATATCTTTTATGAGTATTAAAATTCCCAAACTAGAATAATAATAAGACTGAAATTAATTTTAAAAAACACTAAAATGTTCCCATTGTAATTCAATCATTTTTTAAGTCGAACGTGTTATTATAATGCCTCCAGGAATTTTTAGAGTTGGTTGAGATGGTTGATGATAACTATTATAATTATTTCTGAAAAAGTGCAAATCACAAACTTTCATAATTACTGAGAGGTTTGTAGAGGGAACTTTTTGACTGGGCAGCCCTTCATCCAAACACTCACATGATCCACTCTCTTGGTTGAATCAATTATTTACTCAAATGTCACCTCCTGATAGAGACGTCCCTGAGCAGCCCCATTGTCACCACCAACTAACAAAATATAATCTTATTCTTTATCTAGTCTCCATCCTGACTCTATGCTTTAATTTTATTTTTTGATAGTTACAGCACTCATGAATTGAATTTTTATGTTGATGAAATGTTCTATATCCATTTTCTCCAACAGGGTAATCAATCATCACATGTGAACACTTTAAACACAATCAGTATGATACAAGGACTGAATCTTTTATTTTGATTAATTTTCATGAATTTGTATGTGGCTACCATATTAGCGCAGCTCTATAACATTTATCACTATCCAACATCATTTATTTCTTATGTGTCTTCTTTATCTCTCAGTGTCTTCCACACTGGAATGGAGTAGGGACTTTGAGTTGTTTATCATTATATCCCAAGAACACTTCCTGGCACATAGTAAGAAAGAACTCAATAAACATTTTTTGGATATATGAATGCATCAAGAATATAATATTGAAATCAATTTGTTTAGAAGTATGACATGGCATCACAGTTTCTTTGTAACATGAATTTAAAGGTGTTTTCTTTTTTTAAAAAAATTGATACTATGTATTTATGTACACTTTTAAGCCTATTGTGAAGAAACAGATTTCTAAAATATAAGGAAAAAATTGATAAACAAAGCTCAAAATATTAAAAACAAACAAGTTATTTTTAAATAGTGTCTCCATGACACCCAACATCTGGTAAATTTAGTGATAATGTTGGCCACTTGTGCCTCATTGCAAAAGAACTACCAGGCCTGATTGACACTAGAGTCAGAAGGGGTTTCTAAGACTCCTGTTGTCAGAAGACTTTGGGACTAGCGAGTAGAGCAGAGTTTTAGGTTATTAAATATTATAAAGAACATACAATTTGACTATAGTTTATACATTTCACATAAGTCTTTTGGTGGTGTTTAGCTAAATCCCAAAATATTTTATCTTTCCAGGTAAAAAATAAAATGCATGCTCCTCAGATTTTGAAGGTTAATTCTGTATGCTATGGATTACATCAGAAATCTGCCTAATATTTCAAAAAATCAGAAAAATCTAGCTAATTTTACTACGGTAGTAAAGAATGGAAATATCTTTACATATGTAAACCACAGTGAAAAGCTGGAAAATATGAATAGGAAGTAGACTGGAGAATGCTTTTAATTTCATTTGATGATGGTTTCATATGTTTCTATCTTTATCAACAGATATCTTTGTATACAATTTATGGTTGAAAACAGTATTACTTATGAATCAGTTACTGTTTCTTCAGACAATAATCTTCAGAACAAACCAATCTACTGCCTGAGACCTACTATCAACTATGTGTTTTTAGCCAGAATGAAAATGATATCAATAAATAATGAGTAAAATTTTATATAATTCAATGAAATAAAGTGGATTTTTTTCTGATAATAATTCAATTTTATATGTCTTAACTTTGTTTTTGGTATAGGCAGCGGGTCATCTATGACTCTTTTACCTTTATGTGTACAAAGTTGGTAATATTTATGTATTCTACAGAGTGTGAGTACATAAAGCCTAATGGTTTTCAGACAAACCAACACTGAGTTTAGCATTAAGATTGCATTATTTTGACTTCACTCCTTAGCAGTATCTTTTAGGGAATAAGAATCACAAAAGCATGTCACAAGCTGTATTCAGTGGGACACTAATTCTGAAAAGATGTCAATAGGCAGGTTATAAAATAAAAGTGTTCCATAGTCATAAAACATTCTCCTCACACTCAAACTAACTATTAACAAGTCATGGGAAAATTTTCCTGAACATAGTTCCAGAGAAACTAGCTTAAAAATACAAGGGTATTAAGGAAATATGAATATTTGGAGGGAACTCTTTGTTTTATACTTAGTTTTCATATTATCTAGTATACTGCATCAGAAAAAGAGTGAAATTCTGTTTATTAAACTCATTTTTAAGCAATAAGGTATTTCCTATTTATTCTGGTAAATATTGTGTAGATCATTGAAATTGGCTGAACCCAGGGTTTATTATGATGAACTATCATATGATTGCATGGACATTTCTTAATAGGAGTTATCATGTCTTGCTCAGAGATTTACATGGTTCATACAGATTTAGCAAATTAATGATATTATTGCTTCTCTAGAATATCTGCATCAGTTGGCCCATTGCTGAGCTTTTAGTAACTTAAGTGATAAGTTATAGTATCACCTCACACGTGACATTCATCATGAAAGTCTCCAGTAGTGGCTCATGAAAAGAAGATTTTGATAGAAACACAGTACCATTGCATTTCATCAAAATTAAAAGAGACACTGCCAATAGATGCGTCCTCAGTAACAAACGGTTGTGGAGCTTTTATTAAAATGGTTAATAAACCCACAACTAGGATATACAACCATGCACTGGGGCTTTGGGGAGAAAAATAAATAAATAAGAGAGAAAGAAATAAAAACATTAATAAAATACAGAGAATTTATAAACTACAGAATCTTCACAACAACCTCACAGTGGGGAGGTTATGTCAATGCTCTGCAGCAGGTTATACTTAAGAAAAATATAATAATAATGTTGACTTTTTTAAAATGGAAGAGTTGGGAAAATCAACTGTGAATTTCAGGAAGTTTATGGCAGCTCACCTCACCGACTAATAGGAAATCTAGATTATTTGCAAAGCGGACATCATATTCATTACATTGATGTTAGTTGCCTCGAAATATAATAGTATAATTCAGAGAACTCTCAAATGGCTGTAGAGAAAATATAGAAGGCATTTACTTTGTACCAGGCAGTCCTCTAAGAGCTTTAAGTTTAATCTTTCTATTTAATCTTTGCAAAGATTCTTTAGAACAACCACTATTTTTCCCATTATACAGATGAAGAAACTAATGTACAATGAGATTAAACAATTTCCCACTAAGATTAAATAACTTGGAAGTGGCAAAGCTGGAATTCAAATTCAGGTTAGTATAACTTCTAGTTATTGGATTTTCCACAGACTATACTGCCTTGTCTGTGGTGTATCGCTTGCCAGGAAAAAATTATTTCATAAGATTTTTTTGTGTTGCAAAGAGTTCAAAGTTTCTGGAGGGTTGGAGAGATTAATGCATTTGTCAAGAGTTGGACATTAATGCTTTCTGTTGATATTGATTATTTTTATCATGAATATGAAATACCCTTTGGGAGTTTTTACACATCGTTGAGGATGAGTGTACATGACTAGTTTAGCTTTTTCTTTCCCTAATTGAATTATAGTTTTGAATTATTGCAAGTATGGCAATGTTTCTAGTAGGTCAAAACCAATGTTAAAATGAAAATTATAAACATGTGACTCAAGTGATGAAGATAATTTACAAAATTTTTAAAAATTTATTTGAAATAAAAACCATCGTACAATATGTGCTTTGTGAATAAGTTCTTGAAAATAGCAGCCTAAAATCCCTTTACTTCAGCAAATCATAAAAAGTATACTATACTGACCACTTTTCAGCATTTGTTCAATTTTTGATGCAGTAACTGCAAGATACTTTTTAGTACTTTTAAACTCTTATTTAATCCAAATAACAAATGACATTATAATTTGTGAATATTTGTCAATAAGATATATTTTCCTTACATAAGTTAGATAAATTATGTTTATCACTTCTTAAATGGAAAACAAACCAAATTTATATACAGTATCTCTAGTGCACCAGTTAGAATTGTTTTTGACTGTAGATAACTGAACACAGACTTACTCTGATATTTGTTTCATATGTCAAGAAGGCTAGCAGCAGGCATTTCTCCGAGTGTCCCTTGGCTTTTTCTCATGGCCTCAATATAGTATAGGAGCTAAGGTATTACAATCTTACAAGACAGTGTCCTTGAAAAAGGCAGAATTCTTAATCCCTTCTCTTTTAACATGGAATGTTAAATGTTGCCCATAAACGTTAAACAGATGTTCCCTATGTCTCTTGGGCCAGAACTATGTATATGCCCATCCCTAGAACATTCATTGGAAAAGAAGAATAAGAATGTCATTATAGAATTAAACACAAAGTAATTTATCCCTTTAGACTGGGTACTTTACTGGAGAAACTCTATTTGACATGTGTTAGCAAGTAAAAAAGAGGAAGAATGGTTGAGCAACTAAATATGTCTAATATACAAATAAAAATATAATTAAAGATTGTATTAAATACATGTATTAAAAGGAAATGTATAATGTAATGTTTAGTAACATCAAATCATAATTGCCATTATTTAGAATGGAAAAATAAGTGTTTTATCATATACCATGAAACAAAAGAACCATTTTTTTAAATTACAAATGAATTGAGATAATACCTTGTTTTGAAAGGGCTTCCCAAGTCAGAGGATGGGGATAGCTTTGCAAATATGGAACCAAATAAAGTATTCCAAGAGTTAGATGATCCAAGTTTCCATTTTATATTATCCTCACATGGCCTGTCTACAGCATTTATGGCTTGCAGAAAAATACAAGTGTTCTGCTTGACACATTATAATGGAAATTGGAAATCAAATGTGCTCTCAGTATTCTAACTGAAAAAGAGCATGGGTTTAGAAAGTAGGATAATTGGATTCTTAGCTCAGTAGATACTTATAACCCTACTTGATCAGGAGCTCTATGAAAACACAGGCCTCATTTCATCCAGGTTTCAGTTCTAATAATTCTCACCTATGAGGAGCATAGGGATGTTCTTAGCACACAATTTTTATTATGTACGGGACCTATAGTAATAAAGACCACTCATTCACATCTTGGCCTAAGTTAAAACTTCAGGAAAATTGCTTTCTTTTTTTCTAAGAAAATTTAAAAATAAATACATGCATACATACATACATACACTACCTCAACACACACTGATTAGAGAAATTATCTCTTCCTCATTACACAAGTCAAGGGACAGGTGTATAATGTGACCTACGCAAAACCTCCCCTAGAATTCAAATCTTGGGATTGAAAAGAGTTGTAGATGCTAATAATAACATTATTTCCAAGTGTTCTTGTTTAAGAACTTGGTGATGGTTCTGTTGCCTTTCCCATGCACTGCCTGTTGGATTTTAGCCTGGATTCTCTGCCTACATTCAGGTCTGTAAACTTCCAATATATTTCCTTTAAAAAATTCCCTTTTGTGTAAGGGAATAAAGATCAACTGGTGTTGCTTTTACCCTCCAAATTTGTCTAATATTATGACCTGCTTATAGGAATTATAAAATTGTGCTCCTCCTATGGAAATTTTTTTTTGTAATTTTGTTAGCATATTGTTAAATCCTCAAGCTTTCTTAATGCAAATTTTTAACATTTAGGAAAAGCAATAGCCACGTTTGGGGATTGACTTGTAAAAAATGTAAAAGTAGAAATAAATCTTTACAAAATGTAATTAGAACACCATTTTTCAGAAGCAGAGCTTTACCATGAAAGGACACAGATTTGCAATACACTAAATCTCAATTTATTGAATTTCTTCCATCAGTAGTTGCATCAATATTAGGTTTGTGAATATTAATGTCTTACTATGTGTATTATATATTCTAACACATATTGGATTTCTATCAACTTGTTTCTAAATGTGTTCCAAATACTTTAAATTTCTTGAAAACATCTGTTAGTAATACAAAAATAATAGGACTCATGAGAGCCCAGCACAGAACTTCTCGTATTTTAACCTACACATATTCAAGCATAGGTGCAAGATTCTGACTTGTGTTGCATTCACCAGCTGGTACTTTCCCCCTTTTGTATGAAATTAGGCAATTTTCTCAGCCTTGAGACGATAATAATAATTGCCTCCATCAGTCCAATTTCATCAAAACTTCATTTGTAATTCAAATGATAAAAATAATTTGCTTTCACAAAAAGTACATTTCAAGGCCTCTCAACCTTTTGAAGAAAGTTCTCATTTTTCACAGTCACCTCTCAGATTTTTTTTTCTCCTATAACTTTAAACCCTATTAACGATTTCTTCTTTTGCTTCTTTAGTTTTGGCTCACTGTTTTCTGTTGTTTAGAGTATCATAATCATGATTTCAGCCTCCATTCCGGCCTGTTGTTTTTACCCAGTAAAAACAAATACTGTAATTGTCCTCCCCAAAAATATGAGCATTGGTTAATGTGATGTGTACTGTCAGTGTATACAAATTCAGAGCTCCAGGGACTAGGGACCTAAAGCTTAACCGTACTTCCACTAGAGAGCATGTTTGCATTTTTCCTGGCATGGCCTAACAACTTATACAGTTTGAAGAATTGGGAATTTTAAAACGTCTTGAAGTAAAAGAAGAAAAGGAAATGACAATTTTTCTCCAATTTCTCCCAGGCAATAATCACACATGTTCGAATAAGAGAGAGATTCTCTTTGAAGTAGGAATATAAAAGAATGTAAGTCTACGAATTACAGATTCCCAACCCAATTTATGTTTTTTACATTTCTTAAGTTTATCTTTTTCAATCAAATATTGGAGTTGTAGTCTAAAAATCCATTTCTCCGACATATGGTAATGAAATAAAACTTTCAGTATTGTCTGGTTATTTTCAGAACTGCTCGGTCATTTGTCAGTTAACTTGCCACTAGATCATTGATTCTAAAACTTGACTGCTCATTAGAATCACTTGGGTTGCATTTAAAATTTCCAAGCCCAGGTTCTACTCTCAAAGATTCTGATTTAATTGGTTTGATTGAAGCCCTAGAAATCAAGTTTTTAAAGGCTCCCCCAAGTGATTCTAATGTACATCAGGGCTGTGAAGCGTTGTCATAAAGGCTTGCTGATAATCGGTGAGAGATGCAGCCCCTAGAAAGAAATGTGAGCCTCAGGTGTTCTAACCTTTAACTTCTATATTGATAGAACTTAATACTGATCTCTCTAATTAGTGTCTGTTTATACCATTGCGCAGCAAAATCTTCTATTGATTTTTTTTATTTCTCAGAGTTCATTCAACCCGATCCTCAAGGGGGCAAAGATTTTATTCCTGTCTTATTTTCTACCTGATCAAAATAATTCTTAACATCTTTATGCAAATAGTAGGCCGCTGTTACTGAAACTGGGAAAACTAGTATAACCCCTACAATTACAACTTATCAAATAGGGTCCCTATATTTAATATTTTCTTCCTCTCGTATGCTAGCTCTAATGTTATACTGATCTAGTTTACTGAATTGAAGGAGTCTTTTTTTTAAGACAGAATAAATTTGGGAAGGATAACTTTTAGAGAATAACTTTGTAAAGTTAAACTGACTGTACCATTACACAGTTTCAAACAAGAAGAACTCAAATTTTTTGTATTCCACGCATATAACGGAAATGTGATATGGATAATTATAATAGTCATGCTTGACATATGCCAGCCTCGTTCTGTGTTTTTTACATCATTTCTAATCCCTGAAACAACCCTGCAAGGAAGGTATTATTATGTCCATTTCACAGGTGACATTTTTAAAAAGTTGTCTAGGTTAGGTTCATATAGTCAGAAAGTACCAGATTTGAATAGCTTTCAGAAAACAGTAGGAATAGACTTCTATTCATCCAAAACCTGTAATTCATTCATTTTACCATGATCATTCAACATACCTGGAAAAATAAAAGAGGTCCGCCGGGTCATTAAAAAGTGGTCAGTAGCATGAACTAGTACAATGTAGAAAAATATAGTATCTCTTCTAGGAGAAGAACATACAAAGAAAATATGGGTAATCAATGCAACTTTTTAACACCAGGTAATTCTCATATTTATGGGAATCTTAAAAATTTCTCAGAAGCTCTTCTTACCCATTCCCCCTATCTCCAAAGTCCCCCACACGCACCACAGTGAAGGAAAGGGTTAGCAACTGGTTTGTACTCCAAACTCCCTCCCCTGGGGAGAGAAAGGTTAAGAAATAAGGCCAAATCTCCTCCTGATGAAAATCAATAGAAAGATAAAAGGAAGTCTGTACCTATGGAGAACTTTTAGCCAGATTTGCCTGTGTCTAGGTTGTTTATAGTAAACAAACCTGGAATTTATGGAAATATGCAGCATGGAACTCTGGAAAATGTAACATAACATATTGGAGTAACATAATCTTTTCTAATGATTATAAAATTCATCTTTCATGACCTAAATAGCTTCCATCGGCTAAGTGATGCCCTGTATGCACCACCTAGAAACTCGTACATTAAATCTGGACCAGAGTGCTGCTTAAATGAAGGAAGAAAGCACCTGTGGAGATGTGTTAGTGTCACTCCTCCAAGTTTCACCTGTGTCTTTCAATATATGTATCCTATTTTTGGATCATTTGAATTAGTCAATTACAATACTGTGTAAGATCAGATTATGAGACTGATTTGGCAAGCACTCAAAAAATAAAATAATTAAGAATAAGTCTAACATATATGTACATACTCTATGTGAAGAAAACTGTACAACTATGAAGAAATAAATCAAAGAAGATATAAACAGACAGATATTCCATGTTCAATATTAAGAAGACTTAATATTGGGAAGATGTCAATTTCTATCCACATGATCTACAGATTCAATACAATTCTGACAGAGTCTCAGCAAGTTATTTTGAAGATATCAACAAACTGATTCTAATGATTATATGCAAGGACAAAAGACACATAGTAGCCAACATGTCACTGAAGCAAAAGAAGAAATTTGGAGGACTAACACTACAAAATTTTGAGACTTACCATAAAGGCCACAGTAATCTAGAAAGCATTGTATTGGTGAAAGAAAACACAAACGGAATGAAACAGAACAGGGAACCCAAAAAAAGACCTACATGATATAGTCTCCTGATCTTTGACCAAGGAATGAAAGCAATTCCATGAAGAAAGGACAGTTTTTGCCACTAACCATACAAGAACAACTGGACATCCAAATGCAAAAACAAAACAAAACAAAAAATGAATCCAGACACAGGTCTTACACCTTTCACAATAATTAATTCAAAGTGAGTCTCGGCCATAAATGTAAAACACAAAACTATAAAACTTGTACAAGATAATGTGTGAGAAAATCTAGGTGACCTTGGGCTTGACAAGTTTTTACAGACAGCACCAAAAGCATGATGCATGAAAAGAAAAATTATATTGGACTTCATTAAAAGTAAAATCTTCTCTATGCAAAAGACACTATTAAGAGAATGAGAAAACAAGCCATACACTGGGAGAAAATATTTGTAAATCACATGTCTGCTAAAGGACTTATATTCAAAATATACAATGAACGCTTAAAATTTAACCATAAGAAAACAAACCACACAATTTAAAAATAGGCAAAAGATCTAACATACCCTCTCCAAAGAAGATAGATAGATGGCAAATAAACGTATGAAAGTATACTAAACAACAGACATAAATAGGGAACCAAAAATTAAAAAAATAAAATACCATTGTATATCTACTAGAATGGCTAAAATTCAAAAATATGACAATACTAAATTATGGTAAGAAAGTGGAGCAACAGGACCTCTCATTCATTGCTTGCGGGAATGAAAAATGGTACAGCGATTTTGGAAAACAGTCTGGCAATTTCTTATAGAACTGAACATAACCTTAGCATAAAATGTACCAATCACACTTTTAGGTATTTACCCAACTGAATTGAAAATTTATGTCCACATAAAAATCTGCACATGAATGCTTATAGCAACTTTATTCATAAATGCAAAGACTGGAAGCAGATAACATGTCCTTCAATAGAGGAATGAATAAATGAACTGTGGTACATCCGTACAATGGAATATTAGTGAGAAATAAAAAGAACTGAGCTATGAACCCATGACAAGACACAGAGGAAACTTAAAAGCGTATTGTTAAATGAAAAGAGCCATCCTGAAAAGACTACCTACTGTATGATTCCAACTATATGACTTTCTGGAAAACGCAAAACTACAGAGATAGTAAAAAGACAGTGGTTGACAGTTTGGCAGGGGTGGGTGGGGTTGAATAGGTGAAGTAAAGGGGATTTTAGTGAAATGAAACTATTTTGTATAATACTGTAATGTTGGATACACTACATTATGCACCCATAGAACTGTACAACGATGAGTAAACTTTAATGTAAACTATAGACTTTAGTTAATAATAACATGACAATATTGGTTCACTATCATAAAAAATATACCACACCTATTCAAGATGTTAATATTAGGGGAAACTGTGGGGGTGAAGGGGAGTAAACTGGAACCCTATACTGTCCGCTCAATTTTTCTGTAAATCTAAAATTGTTCAAAAAGTAGAGTCTATTAATTAAAACAAATAAATTGTAAAGTTGGGTACAATATAGCCTTGGCAGAAAGCCACTATTCATTTAACATGATAGAGTCCAAGTAGGTCACCGAAACTAAAAAGGAAAACCCCATCATTGTAAACATTTCCATGCTCTATTCCATGCTTTGTGTGTCATCCAGTTCCTTTGTCTGCTATCTAACCTTACCATTGCCATCTATCATCAAGACAATAAAGTGCTGCTTTCTGTGACAATGACAGGCTAGTGCGTTCCCTGAGATGTACTGACAGGTCTGCCTATGTAGGTGAAAGAATTGTAGTTTGACAGTCACATGCATATATAAGCAATAGATCAAGTCTGCTTGCACAGTCCTACCTTCTCTCACTGTTCCCTGAATTCAGTGTCCTGGTATTTCACACGGGCTCCATTTAGTGCCCATCTTAATTGGACCTCCTGGAAAGTGATTTAGCCACCATGTCACCTGTAAAGTTGCCTATATATTACTAATATAATTGATAATATTGTTATGTTAATATATAACTAATCTAACGATATAATAATTATTACAAATTATTATTATTATGGCATTCGGAAACGTTAATGAGCACTTGTAATGGCAGGCAGTGTGGCAAGTGCTTTTTACCAGTAACACGTCTTTTATCCTCACAGCAATTAAATGATAAATTTATAATGATTATTTTTTACAAGAGAAGAAACCAACCGTTTGAAAGGCTAAGTACTTTGCGCAGAATCACAGCTAATATAGCCCGTAGCCAGGTTTTAAACTCAGGCAGTGTGACCTCGGAGACTACATTTTTATGCCTCTGTTATGCTGCATCCAGAGAGCCGCTGTCAGATATTCAGACTGTGGAATCATCGTGAAATGCACTGTGGTGTGGTGAAGACTGTAACGGACATGAAACTAGAGTTCCTATATACTTTGCCCTATCAGATCCGTTGAGATTTTAGAAAATTCAGAGGTTTTTAATTTATAAAATATAACTAACTCTAACTATGTCCCCAAATGTGTGAAAATTCGTTAAGAGGTTGGATAGCAAAAGTATACAAAATAGTGTTTATGCTGGAAACCACTCTATTCATGTATATTTTTGTTGTGATATTTTAAAGTAAAAGCATAAATCTTAAGAGTATAAAATATTTTGATAGTCACCCTTGTAACCAAAACCCCAATGAAAATAAGAGCATAACCATTACCCTAGAAGGCTCCCTCATGCCTTTTCTGTCAAGCCTCCTCTCAGTGGCCTCCACGTAGAAGTTTTTGAACTTCATTAAAACAGGATAACATTGTCTGTGCTTTTAAGTCTGGCTTGTTTGCTGAGGACAATGTTTTAAGACTCGTCTATGTTTTTGCATATATTACTAGTTATTACTAGTTTGTTCTATCTAATTTCTAAGCAGTATTCTATTGCATAAACAGACAAATTTATTTATATATTCTCCTATTGGTGGATGTTTGTGTTGCCTCCAATACTTTGCTGTATTGAATAAAGCTAAAATGAACAATCATTAAAATGCATCCTGTGGACATATGTTTTTTGTTCTTTTCTGCAAATACTTAGGATTGCAGTTGCTGGATCATAAGTTGCTGTATGTTTAACTTTATAAGAAAATGACAAGTCATTTTGTGCAGTGATTTGATGATTGTCAAATCACATCCCCCAGAACGTATGAGAGTTTCAATTGTCCCTTCATCCTTTCCAGCATTTAGTATTGCTACTCACTTTACTTTAGCTGTTCTGGTGGGTACATTGTGATATTTAATTGTGGTTTTAATTTACATTTTTCCTATAAAAACAATGTTGACCATCTTTCCACATATTTATGACTATTAGTGTAACTTCTTCTTGGAAACATTACAGTCATAATGAAGACTTGGTAGCACTAGTGCAAAGATAAAGTAATAACATAGATAGATAGGGAGTCCAGAAATACACCCAAACATATATGCACACCTAATTTTTAATGCAATACAAATGCAATTTATATGTGCACATATATATATACATGTTGCTTTATTCCCCAAAACAAATTGTGTAATATAACGTTTTTCTACCACTTGACTTCATAACTAGGATATTTTCCAAATACATGGTTCATTTTTAAATGACTAGGTATTATTCAATTATATGAATGTAACTGAATTAGTGTTCTATTTTCTTATTTATAAATGTTTAGATTTCTTTCTGATTTTGTATTATAAAATTTATCTAATGATCCACTTTGCAAAAATAGATTCATCAAATTATGCCATGATTTTTTAAATTGTGGTAGGAATATTTAACATTAGATTTACCCTCAACAAATTTTTAAAAGTGCACAATACAGTATTGTTAACTATAGGCATAGCATTACACATTAGATCTCTAGAACTTATTTATCTTGCATAACTGAAACTTTATACTTGTTGAATAGCAACTGCCCATTTTCCCCTCCTGCGTGCTCCTGGAAACCACCATTCTACTCTCTGCTTCTGTGAGTTTGACTATTTTAGATATCTCAGGAAAGTGGAATCATGCAATATTTGTCTTTCTGTGACTGACATTTACTTCGCATAACACCCACAAGGTTAATCTATGTTGTCACATATGGCAGGATTTCCTTCTTGTTTAAGGCTGAATAATATTCCTTTATGTGTAGATACCACATTTTCTTTATTCATTCATCCATTAATGGGTATCTATGTTGTTTCCTCTTCTTGGCTATTGTGGATAATGCTGTGATGAATTGTAGGAGCAAATATCTTTCGAAGATCCTGATTTAAATCCTTTGGGATAATACCCAGAGTAGGATAGCTGGATCATATGGTAGTTCTATTTTTAATTTCTTGAGTAATCTCCATACTATTTTCCTTATCAGCTGCACCATTTTGCATTCCCACCAACAGGGTACAAGTGTTCCGATTACTCCATATCTTCACCAACACATGCTATCTTTCCCTTTTTGTTAATAGCCATCCTAATAAGTGTGAGGTGATATCTCATTGTGATCTAATTTGCATTTCACTGATCATAAAAGAAAAATGTATTAATTTGTTTTCACCAAGTTTAAAATTGCTGCTTATCAAAAGACATCAATAAGAAAATGAATAGGCAAGCCACAGCCTGAGAAAAAATATTTGCAACATATATCTGACAAAGAACTCATACCCAGGTTACATAAAGAACTCCTACAAGTTGATTTATACATGCAGTTCTAACTATCATAAGAATTCCTAAACACTACATAGCATGAGGTATTAACACAGTTACATGAAACATTGAATCCCATGCATCTTACCCTCTCTCAGAGGTCCTTGAGGCTTCTGTGTAATACCTCTACAGTTGAAAACTAATGCTCAAATGTTGGCATTTAAAGTAGCACCCTAAATAAGAGAGCAACTTTTTATTTCACTAGTTGTTTCTATTTGTCCCACGGGAAGTCTTTCTAGGGAACTTCACTGTCAAACAAGAAGGCACTGCCTACGTTGAAGGTTGCTCTCCAGCTACTACAACGATTTAAGTTGCCCAAAGTTTCCCCCAAAGCAACAGTTCAGCCTTGTCTCTGGCCATATGGGCCAACAGAAAGAAGTTTAGTGATTTTTTCAAGGCTCTATTTGAATTGTTACGGACATTGGAATATTCCAGTTTCTGATCAATTCTAAAACACCTTTATTTAGTTCCTCTGATGAGCAAGATGATAAAACATAAACATATCAGAGACTCAGATCTCAGTGGATATATATTCTCTCAACTCCCAGTAAGTTGTTTTAACTGCCTGATAGGAGGGCAAGCTAGTGAAAAGGAAGCTCACACACACACACACACACACACACACACACAAAGGGAAGGTAACTCTAAATACAGTGGGAGAATAACACATCACTTCTGATGAAAACATAATGGCAACAGTCACCCGCAATTTACATCATACCCTATCTTACACTCGATGGTTCACCCCAATAAGTATCCTACAAAGTCATCCCTCTGGATGCCTAGATTTGTAGTTTGGAGGGGAAAGCGTATCTACCACCTCTTTTTTGGGCCCTGGTTCTTAACCACTTTTATATCATTCCTACAATGTCTTGCTCATTTAATATCACTTGAATTAATTTCATTGTCTTAAGTTATTCTTCTCACAAAGGGTACATTTCAATTAAAAATGTCTACAACTTTGGGGCGGCCTGGTGGTGCAGTGGTTGTGTTCTCATGCTCTGCTTCAGTGGCCCAGGGTTCATGGATTCAGATTCCAGGCACAGACCTACACACAGTTCTTTGAGCCACGCTTTGGCAGTATCCAACATATGGAATAGAGGAAGATTGGCACAGATGTTAGCTCACAGACAATCCTCCTCAAGCGAAAAGAGGAGGATTGGCAACAGATGTTAGCTCAATCTTCCTCACCAAAAAAACAAAGAAATGTCTGCAGCTTTGTCTTTTGGTTCCAGTAATACATTTATATCAAGAATTGAAGTAATTAGATTCTTGTGGGTTGATCTGGTACCTTAGCACCATCTATGGCATTACTTCCCTAAAAATGTATATTGGTGAAATATGAAAACTCATTTATAAACAACTCTGAAACATAAATAATTCGTAAGTTCAAAGCTTATGAAAAAGTCAGGTTGTTTCCAGAACTACAATTATTCCAAGAAGTCAGTTGGTATCACTAGCACTTCATACTCCTCTGTTAACAATAGTGTGTATGTGTATGTGTGAGCATGTGTGTGTGCACACATGCAAGTGTATCTGGTCCATCCTTGCAACCCACCTCATGCCTAAATAATAATAGTCTAACCATATAGACTTAGTCTATGGATGTATTCCTTAACATTTAAAAACATGCTGTATTTCTATATGGAAAAAATACAAAGATGGTATGCAGTCTCCAGGTTCTCTACTACCAAATGATACATCACTTAATTCACTATTCCTTTCAGGATATTTTAGCTACTCATTAAGTAATACACCTTTGGAAAAATTCTAATTATCTTGAACATCCTAAAGGAAAAAGTAGTATCACATTGAATTATTAGCAAGCAATGATTTAATTAAGTAATGTTAAGTCCTATACTTTCCAAATCACATAAACAATAAACTCAAGTATATGGCATTCTGTAATGAACAGAATAGTAAACTAACAATTTCTACTTCTAAATTAGCCTTTGCATTTATATCTTTAAGATGCAAATATGAAGCAGTGTATTCATCAAGGGAAGAAGGGGGAGAATAGAAATTTCCAATTCTCTTCACGTAGTTCCTGATTCTGTCAGTACTTTCAAGTAATCAGAGCATCAGGGAGCTTTGATGGGCTTCAGAGATCATCTTGCCTAGAACCCTTTTCATAGTAAATTTTCCCTCTTAGGAGTCTGCCAATTCTCTAAACAAATATATTCTAGCAGAGGAAATATCTTGATTATATGTTTCTACCATGGTTATTTAAAATTCTAGTTAGGATATTAAAGTAATTGTGAAATGGAGTCGTGTAAAATATGTATGCCCTGTACAGTTCTGAAGAATCACAGGAGAGCATTTCTCCTTTATGTGAATAGCATTTAAGAAAAAAAAAAAAAAATGGTACAGTTTTCCCATGATCAGTTATAAAACCCATTAGTCATGCTGACATTTAAATGATTCTTTTGAAAAACGAAAATCAGTTACCCAAATAGAGTAAGTACATCAGAAATAACATTAAATTTTTGCCAGATTAAATTCAGTTAACTGGCAAACTGTAATTTCTATTAAAGAATACATGAGAAGAGTCAATTATAGGAGCTAATAGGACAAATCTATTTCTCTTAAATGCAAAACATGAATTTATAAAAGTTTTAGAATCCTATGGCTCTTGTAGGTATTTTCAAGAGTATCTCCATCTAGTAAAGAAAACTCTAGACCTATTACTGAAAGATGTAAATTATGTGTTTTTAAGACCTCAACTGGGGAGAGATTGTATAACTTCCCCTAGTTCATTCCAAGATTTTACAATCCTCTTGTCAGGAATTCCTTCTGTCTATCTAACCTACATCACTCACGCTTCAGTTAAGTCCATTACTTCTTGTTTCCTTCTCAGAATAAATTGAGAACTGCTGAGATACATCTGATTTAGAGATTGAAAGAAGCTGAACTGTTTCCCGGATTCCCATCCCTTAGAAGAGAACATTCTAAAAACAGAGCAATTTGGGTAACTTAAATAGAGTTAAATATAGTGAATTACCAACCACGAATAAATTTCACTGAAATAATTTGTAAAATTCTTGAGAAGTAGTGGAATTGGTGATAACTTTACTTTTTCTTGGTTTCACACTGCCAATTCCTTGGGTAAGCATAGATAAATGTTCTCATTACATTAAAAACAATAGAAAGAGAAAATTATGTAGGCATATATTCAGAAATTTCAGAATACGTAGAACTCTCCCTATGTAGAGAGTTCTACATATGCTGAAGTTTTTATTTTTAAAAGAATGCATTTCAAATTTCTTTGATTTGTCTGAGCTTATTCTTAAATGAATATTACAGTTCATATCTAAGTTGGTGAAACTTAGTCACCAAGTGATTCTAACTTAGGGAAGATGACAGAAGCATAGCTTAAAATGGAAAACTGCATGCTTACTTTGTTGGATATTTTTCAAACCAAATTCACATACTTGACATAATCATGTAAGCACTCCATGGTTTGATCAGTAGTTCTATGCCTATGACTTTCAATCCTTTCAAGGTTAGAGGAACTATGAGCAATCCTTGTCTTTGGAAGAAATGCCACAGATGGACACAGAGATCTATCTTTGAGAGAAATGATACTTCACACTCTGCATTAATCTAGAGATTCCTGTAGTACCTGTAGTTGACCTGAATCTGTATATGACTGCAGAGAAAAATTAGCCAGGTCACAACAACTTGGAACATTTTATCCAGAGAAGAAAGCAGAACTTCAACAGAACAGAAAAAGTCACTTTTAAGAGATTACAATTCAGACAACCTGGGTTATTCAGGGTGCTGACATTCCAAATCCGTTGTACTTGACTTGACTTTGCAGGTTCGGTGTTAAGAAAAAAAAGAAACTTTTTTGGCTTCTACCACTGCCCTACTTGAAACTGTAAGACTTAGAGATTTTTTTCTGTAAAGATTTTCTCATTTTCACCCTTTTCCAAGCTACCACATCAGTATATTTTATGTAATCAAAATAATATATAATCAATTGCTCTTTTGACAAATTTGTTGAGCTTTAAAAGATTTCACGTGGAGAGAGAAAATAAAATTTGTTCAGAAATATCTCATACACAGACAAGAAATTGCCACAAGATAAAAATGTTGCAAATCCCATAAAGGGGGGAAAACAAACAACAAATAATGCTGAAACCTTAAAATATATTTCAAAACCTGCACAAAATCCATAACCTGAAATTAAGATTTGTTTTTTTCAAAATATGGATTATACCTACACCTGAGGTCCTAGTTAAAGATACAAGTTTCTGAGCATCAGCTTTGACTTACTAAATCAAAATCTCTGAAGGTGGATCTTGGAAATTTGCATTTTTAACAAGCTTCCTACATGATTACCTGAGCCACTAAAGTTTGACAACTACCCTTATGGAGTTTCACAGACATTAAAACAAATAGACAAAAACAACACCTCTTCCAACAAGAAGAACTTTGATGATGTCAAGGTTTAAGTCCCTTTAGACTGATTAGCTTGATTGAAGCAGAGGATCTCTTCCTCTGGACAGAAATCCATCCCATTAACACTGGTCTTGGCTCTAAGAACAAGATAAAGCAAGTAAGAGAGTAATAGGTATCACCCTAATGCATAAATCTCCTTGAGGACAGAAACTAGTGGTTCACAGTCACGTCCTCAGCATAGAGGAGGCACATACATATTTGTAAATGAATGGTGAACATGATCAGAAAATTTGCCGCACGAGTAAAAGGGCAATCAATTGTCTCATTCAAGCACAGCAGTCTTTTCCAGCATGTATGACCAGCTACAATACCTTGAATAATCCAGCTCCTAAGTATGTTGAAGGCAATGGTGTATGTGGGAGACTAACGGAAAATTACTAGTTGAGAATAAAAGCAAGCTGTGTTCTTGACCTTCTCTGTGCTTTTCCTTTTTACTAGGCAATTGGCACTATTACTGTTTTCATCACTGCTGCTTGTGGTATTCTTTGTGAGCAATTTATTGACGTACTATTAATCTTTCTGCATCTTTCTATTGTATTTCTTCCCTTTAAACTTTTTCAGATGAGACTTTTTATTTTATTGCAAAAATGGTAAGTGGATACTTAAAATGATAAAAATTTTGAAATTATACCTGCATATCTTAATGCATAGTTTTGACACAAATCGAGCACTAGAAAGGGGAAAAATCAATAACTAGTGAAACACTGTAGCAATGGCTGGTAATATTATGGTGGCCCAAAGCAAACAGTTTTGTGAATAAGAATTTCATAGTCTGAGGAAGGCATATGTTTTTAATAATAAAATTTACATTAAAATATTCCTATAAAATAAAAGTTCCCAATCCAACAATCAGACAAAATTGAAGTAAATCACTTGACCTACTTATTACAATTCTGACTTTCTGATAACTTGGTAAAATAAAGTTAATGATTAGTTAGGTAAAATATTTTGTTTACAAAATGGGAAGTCAAGGGTCCAGCCCCATGGCCGAATCATTAAAGTTCCACGTGCTCCACTTCAGCTGCCCAGGGTTCACATGTTCAAATTCTGGGTACGGACCTACTCCACTCAACAGCCATGCTGTGGAGGCATCCCACATATAAAGTAGGGGAAAACTGGTACAGATGTTAGCTCAGGGCGAATCTTCCCCAGAAAAAAAAAAAAAAGAAAAAAGGGAAGTCAAAACCTAATGGGTGGTTTTAAACTGGGATGAATTTTGTAAGACCAGAAATGGTACAAAGATTACCTGCTATCATTTCCAATTTAAATTTATATATAGCATACATTTCAAGTATTACATATTATTTATAAATAACATAAGGTGCCCATGGAAATCTAGTGTCATCTTCATAAATACGATTAGTTAATAAATAATTCATTTGTCCCAGAAAACTTTTATGTATCATCTTTTAAATGCTAAACATAATGATATAGTCTTTGGAGAATAAGGATGAAAATAGATGGAGTCTTATTGACAAAAAGCCCGCGAGAAATCGTTCATAAATGTACTACCTACAATTATGAAAATAACGAAATATTGAAATGAAATATTAAAGAATAGACACTGACAAGACGGAAAGACGAAGAGAAGAAGAGTATTGCAGACAATTTCAAAAGCCCTGAGATTTTTGGGGAATCGTTATCAGCCCAAAACAGCTGGAGTATGGGGGAAAGGAAGAACTGAGGAAAATGAAGCTATGCAATAACTGCTTTGTCAATGATGTGTGAAAGCTTGACCCATTTTTACTATCCGTTGCATTTCAACATGAATCCCCCATTATCCCGTATGCATGAAGCTTTCCAAATCCAGGCACATCTACCAGCAAACTGTTCTACTCATCCTTTTGCACGTGAAAGAAAATAATGTAACTCTTTTGCATTTATAACTCTTTTTTCCTGAATCTCTCAACTGAAAAAGTATAAAGCAAGATTATTTTTAATGCCTAGGGGTAAAACAGTATCATCAATGATACTTAACTCCAGTTAATTATCAAACCTAAGAACTGGACCTGTTTCATAGGCTTGATGTTCCCCTGCAACTTCTGGTTATGATGTCAATAAAACACCATGATATATGCTTACGTTTGCGTATGTGTGAGAGTCTTGGAATGTAGAAACTTTTGTGCTGAATGAGGCAAATATTTGCAAAGTTGATAAAAAATAAACAGCTTTAGAGTTTAAAAATCATGCACCAATATTCATATTTGAATATTCCATTTTCATAGAATTTTACGTGTTTGTCCTCAAAATATATTTGAAATCTCCATTTCTAAACCTCCTTTTAACACCTATTTCATAATACGGAGTGAAGCACTGTTTCTGCCAAAAGAGTTTGAATGGAAAACCTACAGGCACGCAATCTCTGGGCACATAATAAAACATACAACTAGTAACAGAAAAGAATAGTCCTTTATAGTTTACAGAGTGCTGTAAATATTATATTATCTTATATAATCCACATATCATTTGTGTGAGACTTCATTGTCACCACATGCATTTACTTAGGAAGAAAGTGAGATCTTCAGATTATTCTTCATTTTAAGTTATACAGCTAATAAAGGTCAAAGATCAGTCTTGAATTAAATCTTATTACTAATCCATGTATCTTTCCCAAAAACTGTGCTCCAGGTGACCAGAACACATGGCTAATGAAGCCAAAGTCACGGGTGACAATGTTCCAAAAAGTAATTAGATTTGCTCTGATCCAATAATGCATCATTTTATTTAATATTAACTAAAAGTCAGCCTGCTTGTAAATACTTATCACAGATAACTAAGAGTCATTAGAAAAGAGATTATGGATAGTTTAGGAGAAATCACAACCACTAATGGATAAAACAAATCAACTTTCATATAATTCTGATGGTTCATCAAAATAAGTACAATTGCACACCTGATTTTCCATCTGTCTAAAGTAAGTATAGCAAAATGAAATATCAATGTGTGTATAGAAACATAACTATTTCTACCTTTTCAACATTTGAGCTATAATATGCCTTCATTAGTAGAAATAATTTTTTAAATTATTTTTTAAATACTTCACATATCAAAATGTTTCACTATTTTTATTTTTTTCACTTCCCACCTTCCTCTGATTTTACTTAGAATTTTGATTCTGAGTTTTAAGCTCACTCAATCTAAGATGAAATTTGTCGCCTCATGCTTTAGCTGGTTAATTCTGTATAGTTCTCCAAATCCCATCCATCAGTAAATGACTTATTAGCAACATGAATTTTTCTCTAAACCAGTACAGATTTGAGATATGTGGATTTTCTACAACTTCCGCCTAAAACATTGCCAATGACCCATGGCCTAGCACAGTGATTTTCATGTGGTAGATATTCAGTAAATGTTTGTGAATTAAGGTGGGAACATTGGGGAAGGATTCAGTTCATAGAAGATAAGTGGTATTGAGTAGAATGATGGCTTCGTCAACTTTGAGGCAGTTTGTATTCACCCAGCATGTGTGAGTCACCTCCCCAGGTAAATTATCCATTGTTCAGACAAAGAAAGAAAGAAAAAGAAAAAAAATAACCCCTACTCCATGGTGTCACTTTTCTTCCTCCATTTATAATCAGAAATGAACCAGGGAGGGAAAAAAAGTAATAATGAGAAAAGATAAATTAAACTTCTAAACTTCATGAAAGTTAAAAGTTTGGAGAAATGGAAGTTTGTACTTTAGATGACCCAGAGCATGCATTTCTAATAACTTTATAATGACAATTTTCTTTGTAAATTCTCATGCATGCTAATTTAGATTGATCACAGAATCCTTTGAAAGGTTGAAAATTATTCCTGCCTGGTTTTTAATGAACTTGTATATTGAGATAGAATTTGGGGGATGATTTGGTCCCTTTTTCCCATCAGGCTGAGAACTATTAATGTAGTCTCAGCCAAACATAAAAGGGTCAGAGAAAACCATATCCAGTCTGTGTGCTTTTTTTCACTGAGATCATATTGAGCACATGATAGCAGAATAACCCCAGAATAGGCCCACCCCAGGCACAACTTCATGTTGATAAGCTGTTAGATTGTGCTTCACTACCATGCAGTTTTCTTTTTTCCCCCAAAGGGCAGGCATTTCAATTCAACACACAGCCAAGAGAGCAGCAAACTGCTGGCTTCTGTGGTTGATTGTTTCTCATCCTCAATCCTTTAAGAGAAACTAATTCTTTTTTTAGCAATTTACTTATTCTTTCTTGCAATCATTCAAAACATTTTTTTGAACATCTGCTAAGTGCACTGCACTGTGAGAGATGAAGTCATCTTAGTTCTGCCTTCAATCTACCAGAGGATTTAGACAGGTAAACAAATCATTACTCAATACAGTGGGATGGGAACTTTCAGAGAAGCAAACGCAAAGGGCACCAGTGGCATAAAGACAACGCTGTTTCCAGAGAAGGGCAGGCTTGTGCAGGACTTTTGCAGAGAAAAAGTGGGCTTGAAAAGGTACAGAAGTGAGAAGAGAAGTTATTCAGCCAGAGGGAATAGGGAGTGGAAACAGGCAAAACAGTGTGAACAAGATGAAGCTTTTTCAGAACAAGTGTGATTAGAAATATTCCTTTTTAGAAGAAGAAGCATAATATACTTTATTCTGCTAGAATTTTGGAGAGGTAGGAAGATAAGAGGGCCAATATATATCAGTTAGTCAGGACCAATGATAGTAAAAATAGAAATGGACAGAAGATAACATTTGGCTAAATAAAAATTGAGATATTGAAAGTGATAGTGAACAGAAATTTTCAAGCCGTGAAAGCACCACGTGTTAGATGGGATTTCTCCTGAACAATATTATGAAGTTTATTTTGGTATTAATACAGGCCAAACACAAATTTGAGGTCATTTCTTTGCGGATTTGAAGTGAGTTTTGGGGGATTGTAGCCATGAAAGAGAGGCTGGGGAATGATTTTTATCTGCACAGTAGGGAAGGATAAAATGGGTATCTTTCTCAATCTCATCAAGCTCCAAGTCTCTTAAAATTAAAAAACATTCCGGGGGCTGGCCTCATGATGTAGTGGTTAAGTTCACGCACTCCACTTTGGCTGCCCAGGTTTGCAGGTTCAGATTCTGGGCACAGACTTACACCACTCATCAGCCATATTGTCAACACCACTCGTCAGCCATGCTGTGATGGCAACCCACATACAAAATAGCAGAAGACTGGCACAGACCTTAGCTCAGGGCTAATCTTCCTTGAGCAAAAAAAAAAGAGGAACACTTGGGCCCAGCCTCGTGGCTGAAGAGTTAAAGTTCCACATGCTTCACTTTGGCAGCTGGGGTTCCCAGGTTTGGATCCTGGGTGCGTACCTACTCCACTCATCAGCCATGCAGTGGAGGCATCCCACATACAAAGTGGAAGAAGATTGGCACAGATGTCAGGGCTAATCTTCCTCAAGCAAAAAAAAAATCTATTTTCTTCTTATATTTGCACCAAACTGTAAATAAGTACTACTCTCAAAGAATATACATAATCTACAACTAACTTTTTTAAAATTTCAGACCCACTCTGCATAAAGAGCATTTAATAAAATTATTTTTCTACAGTGTTGATACATATCTCTAAATTTGTGATGTGTCCAGCTTTTGAATGATCTGAGATACAAAGCTATACACTTATATAATGTCAGCAGAAATAATCATGTAGTTAATGCACCAAGATATATTGAATATTTTTTCAAACATAATTTTTTAATACTCAAAAGCTAAAAGAAAAACAACCATCTGGAAGGCTCAGATCAAAAAATATTTGGTATTCTAGGAGAGGAAGGCATAGATAAGAGTGCAGAAGATCACACAGCTTTCCCTAAACTTAAGGCCTCAGTTCTTTTTTCCTTAATACCATTGTGTAGCACTGTTCTCTCCTATGGCTGCTATCTTCTTAAATAGGACATAAGCTGTGCAGTTGAGGAGTAAGCAATCTGACACTGTGGAAAAGAGAGCTAGAAAGACACAGTCAAAAGTACAAGCCATTCACCAACTTAATGGACTGATCCTTATCCTTAAATATCATTAGGATATAAACTTCATTCTTTTGAATTTCTTCCCAGCCTTCAAATGAAATAGCCATGGGAAAATAAGTGCCAAATGTCTTTGATATGCTGCCTCAAAATTCTATCTTTGGGGTAGTATAAAACATTACCTGGAACCAGTAAATTAGAGTTTCTGTTATAGCACCAAAATTCACAACAAGATATTGTTAGAGTAAATTCAAAGAGAGAAGACAGTCACTGTAAACTGCATAGTAGCTGTATTTTACCTATCAAATCAAGAGCTAATAAGCAAAAACACTGTGGGACTATGGATGATTTCAAAATACTCCGAAGCACCCTAAGTATAATTTTCTAATTTAAAAAATAAATAAAAGTCTCAAACTAGAGATTATTTAAATTCATTAATCATCAATAGCCATACCAAACTAAAGTGAGAGACCCGTGAAAGCCAAGACAGCTGCTATGTGTTCAATTAATTAATGCTAGTGCCTTCAAAGTGAAATGCAAAGAACAAGAAGGAGGAAGTCAATGTGTCTACGATTGGAAGCATGGAAGGGAAAACAATGCCAATCGCTATGCTGGGCTCACTACGTCTTACCCTTTTTTCCTCTCCTTGCCAACAGATTATAGGTCTTGGGAAAAGATATAGCAAATGATATATAGAAATGCAAAAGACAGAACAAAGTATAAAAATAGGCATTCTTGATTCCTTTCTTTATATAACCCCTCACACATATTTTATTCATCAACATGTCCTAGCACTCAATCTCCCAAACATACCCTCTATCAGTTCATTTCTCTACTTTTCACGGATTTCCACCAATCCAAGCCTTCAACATCTCTACCTCCGCTACTTAAATAGCCTTCCAAGTGGTGTCCGGCTCATCAGTTCTGCCACCACGCCCACCACTCCTTTATTCTCCACCCAATTTCCAAAGAGTCTTTATGAAATAAAATAAAGATATGTTGGTCCTTCATGAAAACACTCCAAGGACTTTTCATAGTACTTTTTTAAAAATTTATTTTTTATAATTTAGATACAGCAAAATATACTGTTTGATATATGGGTTTTGCCAAATGCATAGTCGTATACCCACTATTACAATCCAGAAGGAAGGAAGGTATTTTACAAAATGAAAAGAAGTAAGACTAATTGCTAAGCCCCCTGTTCAGTTTCTGAGAATGACTTTAATTAGGGACCCCTGCAAATCCTCTAAGCAGTAGCCACTAACATCTCAGTGGACACTTGAATGAAAACAAAGACATAGCCATGTGAAGATTTGGAGGCACAGCATTCAAGGCATAAAAAATCAAACCAAGTAATGATAAATTTTGGTTTGTCTAAGTTATGGAAAGGCCAGAGTGACTGTGATATTGAGAACAAAGGAAAGAGTAGTATAAATTGACTTTGGAGAGGTGGTGGGTCCAGCTCTTGTAGAGCCTTATAGGCATAATGAAGAGTTTGGATTCTTTCCAATTGTGACAACAGGAATGGTATGCTTTGATTTATGCTTTAAATACACCTCTGCTGGCTGTTAAATAGAGAATAAATTGAAAAGAAGAGGAGAATAATCAGATTGTTCAGCCGGGATGCTGTAGCAAGAGCTCAGGTCAGGATCGTATCATTTGAGCAGATATCAGTAAAAATGATAGAGATAGTTGAATTGGAGCTGTATTTTGGAGATTAAAGAAATGAGATTCTCTCTGGGATTGGATGTGATGGTGGAGTGTGGCAAGGAAGTAAAAGAAAGCATACATGATTCTGCCCAGTTTGGGGCCAAAACAACTGTAGAGGGAATGGAGACATTCTCAGAAAGAAATTAAGACTTATTTTAGACTTGTTAAATTTAAGATTCATTTATGATATCTAAGTAGTATTGTACAAAGAACAATAGGTTTTAATTATATTGCTTTACAAACAAATTATTTTCTCAATTCCCAGCCCAATTGACATTTCTTGTGGAATTTCATCTTTATGTCTCCAGGCTTAGGTAAACACCTTTTTCTACACTCATATTACTCTGTGTTCATCTCTAATATCCCAGATGATAGCAGATATAGTTTCTTTCATCTGCTCTAGCAGAGTTCCTACCTTAGGGTATAGTCAATTAATAGATTTTAAATACCTGGTGTTTCTTTCTCATATTTTGATTTTTTGAATCATATCTCCCGCAAAGAAAGACATTCTACAAGTAAGATTTTGAAAATATCAAAGTGTCAAATGACCACAATAGGTTAAAATGAGCACATGCAACAGGAAATAGAAGAGAAAGAGTTACATCAAGAGAGAGACAAGGGTATAAGAGAGAATTTGCCTAAATGGAATGGCCTAAATGTAGGCAATGCAGATGTTCACCTAAAGCCAAGAGGGCTTCTTTGTTTTCAATAACTTCACAATATTTTATTAAATATGCCTTAGAATCTTTTCCTTTATTTAACAATTTATTCTCACTTTTTTGGCCTTTAGTTTTGTATTTTTGACAGTTTCAAAGTTGATCCCTTATTCTGTTTGTACACTCGTGTCACAATGCTTCAGTTTTTCATGGCCTTCTTCCTTTGTTCACATGGAGATTTTTTTTTCCAGCTCCCTGATATGAGATCTTACAGGATTCCATTTGAACTAAGTTGTGGATGAGTGGTCTTTATGTACCAGTTGTGTTGAGCTAATATAAATGTTATAGGTAAAACTACCATTTTCCACTGAACATAGTTTTAATCTTTTCTCTGTTACATGATCCTAACCAAAGTTGGAACTATTTTTTCCACTCAAGGTACATCAATGCAAGCAAATCCCAAGATTTTCAATACAGACCTTTCCAACATAATAACTTTTACTAATATAGTTAATGCAATTAGTCTTTTTTCACAAACTGTCGGTATTAGGGCATCTTACCTTTATTATATATACAGAATAAAGTTTTGTTAAAGTTATATGCTATTATGATACACAAAATTAAGACAATGCAGTATAAATTTTTAAATATGACCTAGCATAACAAGATAGTACTGTTTTATGTCTATATGTTTATATGTTATATGTTTAAAAAACACTATTTATGATTTATTTTACTATTAAATGTCTATTATCTATACAATAGTATCAAGAAATTCAACTACCCACAATTTCTGTCCACCCTTACACATTTAAAAACAGCTTAGCCGCATAAAAATCCATGTAGCGAGAGACAGAGCAAGTTTACTGAAGCAAGAAGAATAATCTTCTAAAAAGGCTTCATGGGTTGATGAATTTAGGAAGTAAATACCTCTTAATATCTATTCTATCAGGATATTTTAATGTGTGGAAATTCATGATTTCCTTTATTTACGAAGCAGTAGCATTTAATTAAAAAGTACTTATAGGACATTTCAGTTGAAGAGAGGGAGTGATGGGGAAAACACTGAGTCTTATAACCACAATGGATCTAAGAAAGGCAATTTACAGAAAACAAAATATTTAAGGTCTATCAAATTGCAGTCACTCCAAGTATATTTTACCCAAGTCAGCAAATTGATACAGGAGAGGAAGGGGGGGACCACTGGGGAGGAGCTTGCTTGAACTATTTAATATGGATACCACATAGCAGAAAAGTATTTCAAACATACATTAGAAACTAAACCCTGAGTTAGATACTATGATATAGAAGAGACATGGCTATTTTCTTCATGCATTTACACATTTATCAGGAAGAAAGTAAACTATACAATTGAAAACAAAAATCACCATTACTTTTACCACTTGGTATCTTGATTAAGGCCTCAAGTAATACTACCTTCCATACTAATTATTTGATTGATTTGATTAACCATGTTGTTGTTACATGCAATCAAGTCAGCTCTGACTTCTGACAACCCTGTGACTGAGTGATGTCCACAGTGTCCTGCCCTCCACAGCCCTAGTCAGCCTCTGTTAAGTCACATCTATGGCTTCCTTTATGGATTCAGCCCATCTCATATTTGGTCTTCCTCTCTTCCTGCTGCCTTCTATTTTTCCCAGCATTCTTGTCTTTTCCAAAGAATCCTGCCTTCTCTTGATGTGCCCAAAGTAGGACAGCTTCTTTAGTTTTATCATTTTGGCCTCTGGCAATAGTTCAGGCTTAATTTGCTCTAGGACCCACGTGTTCATCTTTCTGGCAGTCCAGGGTACTTGTAGAGCTCTCCTCCAACACCATATTTCAAAGGAATCAATTAGCCATACCATTTATTATCCATTGTCAATCAATTATTATCTTATATCAATTATTAATCTTAATATCAAGTATCAATTAACCGTACCACTTATTATCCATAAAGGTTAAATCAAAATATCAATTTTATTTTATTTTTTTTTTTGCTGAGTAAGATTTACCCTGAGCTAACATCTTTTGCCAACCTTCCCCTTTTTTGTATGTGAGTGGCTGCCATAGCATAGCACCTGACAGACAAGTGGTGTAGGTCTATGCCTAGGAACCAAACACAGGCCACTGACGTGGAGCACACTGAACTTAACCACTAAGCCACTGGGACTGGCCCCCAAAATGGCAAAATTTTAATGATAATTTCCATCATTTAATGTGAGAGAATTTTTGCATAATTTAATATATGTATTACATGACTTCACATAGAAAGTGCCTTCTTTATGATAAGGTATAGATTATTTCCATTATTTATCTGTTAGAGATGTTACTGTTTAAGGGGATTAAAACAGTTTTATTGCCTTTAATCTCATCATTGAAATGTAAGTCACTAAGTCTCTAGTATATTATACCTGGTAATATATTCATGATTGTTTCAAATTTTAACCTAAACTCCACATTCAGTTTTTTTCAAATGGTATATCATGTAGTAAATCTATAGGTTCTTAAGAGTCAAAATCACTTTGCATTTTTAAAGTTGTTTATTGAACCAGAACTAAATCCACTATTCTTGCACTATATCCAAAGAAGTGATTATGGAAAGTATATTATGCATGTACTACAAATTAAAAATATATATATACATAAAACATTTCTACTTACTGTTAAAAAATTATAAAATTCTCCTGATAACCTCTGGTTCTTTAATTGAAAAGGTCAATTTTTTCACTGAATCATTTATTAAGATAAATACATTTAACAGCTATTATGAGCCAAGCATGGGCTCTTATTATGAAAAATAAGCACTTGATGGTTCTATAAGAAAGCCTATATTAAAACATGCTCTAAGCAAATAATTTTATAGGTCTTTTCATAAAATCACTATCTATTCTTCAACAATTTCACACAGTGAGGCAACTGAAATAAGGTCATTAAGATGACTTAAATAAGGTCATTATATTGAGGGAAGCTATGGTTAATATTTTTATTTTCTCTTTCTTTTGTTGGAAGATTTGGGTTAAACACTATATGGTACTATAGCTGGAATTTTAGCTCTTTATGCATTTGAAAATTCATTTTGGTTGTTAAAATTTAGTGGGGCAGGCTGTTTGGCCTATTTCTACCAGGAGATATTGTGTAAGCCACTTATCTTTCAAAAACTCAACCAGCATTACCCACAGCAGGGACATCATGGGAATATAAAGGAGAAGGAAGGAGTAATAGATAAAAATAACAGCTACGGGGCCAGCCTGGTGGTGTAGTGGTTAAGTTTGCGTGCTCCGCTTTGGCAGTCCGGGGTTCATGGGTTTGGATCCCAGGCCTAGACCCACGCACTGCATATCAAGCCATGCTGTGGCAGCGTCCCACATACAAAAGAGAGGAAGATGGGCACAGGTGTTAGCTCAGGGCCAATCTTCCTTAAAAATAAATAAATAAGTAAATAAATGAATAAATAAAATAAATAACAGCTGCATTTCATGAGATGATATACAAAATAATAGAAACAGCTCAACCAATGAAAAATGGAGTCTCCATTTTGTTGTGGAACCTTTGCAATAACTAAGTCCAGTGTAACACACACACACACCATCTGATGTAGCAACTCTGAAAATGCACCATTATGAAGCAGATCCAACTCCTGATCCTGTGATTCAGGAAAAAAAATTATTAAAACAATGAAATCTATGGCCGGTGCCTGGTGGCACAGAGGTTAAGTTCACACATTCTGCTTCCAGCGGCCCAGGGTTTGGAGTTTGGCTCCCAGGTGCACACACGGCATCACTTGTCAAGCCATGCTGTGGCAGGCGTCCCACATATAAAGCAGAGGAAGATGGGCACGGATGTTAGCTCAGGGCCAGTCTTCCTCAGCAAAAACAGAAGGGTTGGCAGCAGATGTTAGCTCAGGGTGGTCTTCCTCAAAAAAAAAAAAAAAGTGAAATCTACAGCTGTCAAAATATTTAACCTGCTTGATCAGATGATGTTGTGAGAACATATTTGACTCCCCAGGTTGCCAGGAGGAAGTAAGTAAAGAGGGAACTTGGCAGCACTTAAGTTTTGGTCTAAGAAACATAACCCCCATCACTACTACATGCATCACCAGCCAGACATCCTAAAGGAATACCATGCCATGGGAATCAAGATGGAATAAGAGGGTGCAGACAGTTAGTTTGCTGACATGCTATTTTTTCTCCTTCATTCCCAATAAATATCCTGTTCCTCAAAAGTCTAGCAAAAATGGTTACTTAATTTGATCACTATTAACGGTAGATCAGGGAGAAATGGGAAATGCTATTAAAGTCCTCGCTCACTTCCCCAGATTGTCCAGCTCACTCGGGGGCCATCTTAAATAGAGAAGTTAAAGGAGTCACCCAACTTCCAACAACTTAGTTCTACGTGAGCCAGACTCCAACACCAAGTCTGTCTAACTCTTCAGCTTGTGCTAGTCGATGCTGCCGTATTAACTGAATGTGGCCTGATTTTTTTCCTGCCATTGAATTGTTAGATTTACTAGAGGGGTTGAGTTCATGTTGCCAAGATGCTCGGAAGGGAAACAAAGATGGCCAGAAGGACATATATGCTGCCTAGACTTTATTAATTCCTTCCCCTTGCAACAATCTGCCATCTAACTGTATGAAAAGTGGATATTACATGAATTTCCAGTTTTTCATAGTCAATCACTGAAATCATCACAGATGTTCAGAAAAAACCCTGCTCTACTAAAATCGCAAGATAGCCATGGAGACATTTCCAACACATTCTGTAATTTGATATGAGAAAACATAAAAGGAAGAAAGAAATTGTGCTCTCATGCTTTCATTTTACCACTGGAGTAAAGGCATGAAAATTGGCTGCCAATGACTATAACTACCATTAGTTGCTATTAGAAATTGTTTCTCTGAAAAATATTCTATGGAGGAATTACATTAATTAGAAGGCATAAAATGAATAGCACAAAGTAATTTGGGAAATTTTTATTGGTGAATTCGAAAAGGAGAGAATTTGGAATTAATTATTAAAGAAGAAAACCTAATCTAATATTCAAAAATGATTAAAACTATGATGATAAAATAAACTTTGCCATTTTTCTCCAGACCCTTGGCTGGCCTTTCTAATTTACACAAAGCCCCAAGCTCTCAGAGCTGATCCAAGCAGAACAGGCATACACTTATCATACTGCTAAGAACTTCCTACAATTTTTTAACATCCAAGGCTTGCAAAAGAATACAAATCAGTAATCCTTACAGAAGGGTTGTAAACCAACATGGAGGGTAGTTAATTATATTATTTTAAGCTAAGGAAATGTTTGAATACTCACAGAAGCAGAAAGCATCTATAGATTCCAAATATATATCTGGCCGTGGGATTTTTAAACCTGTTTTTAAAACAAATCAAGGATCTCAGAATTGAGCTAAATACATGATTTGTGACACAAAGAGGTCCTACAGAGTTCTGAGTAAGAGTCTTCAGATCAAAGTTTTCTGCTAAGAAAAGTGTTTGGGAAGAGAAAAATGTTGTTAAAAACATTATATTGTGAAAATAAAACTGATAGACCTAGATGCTGTCTTCTAAGAGGAATAAAGCAAAGGAAAAAGAGTTGGATCATGAATATATGTTTATTGTAAAGAAATATTGCCTGAGGAGCATTAAATATTAATTCTAGATTTCAAACTAAAAATGCGCCTACACTATTTAGTTAGATATCAAAGTGAGACCTTGACAAAATAAAATATTTATATATAAATAAAAGTGTCCATAAAGGAATTTAAAGTTTATCCTTGAATCTGCCACTCCAGCACTACAATACCAGAAGATTGTCAATATGGCGTAAGTTTACTTCCTTGCAGGAAATTATAACTCGAAAACCACAAGAAGTTCTCTGGTAGTAAAAAAATGCAACACAGATAAGCTTTTTGGTGTTGTTGCTGTTAATTTAAAAACCTCTAAAACATTTATAGAGAATTTTAAATTATGATTCATAATCATTTATTTATTCATTCAACTATAATTTATTTAGAATTCTACAAGCTAGCAATCCAAGAGCTAGACGATATATAAAGTTCCTGTTCTTCTGAAGTTTGTGTCCTAGTTGGAATAAAATTGAAATAGAGAAAAAAATTAACAATTAAAAACATGTCAATCAGTTAGAAGTGACATGAAGAAAGTAAATCAGGGTTAAATAAGAGAGAGTAACTTGCCTAGGCTACTTTAGAAATCATCTAAATGTGCTTTACACTGCGGGGATGGTGTAAGATATACAGATACTATAAAACGGCAACATTTGGTCTGAAATTTTATAAGGAATTTCAATAAATTACTGCATTCACAGCATTACTAAAACTTCAAGTTAGTCTTGATTTCAGAATACAAAAACTATGCTTTGTTTTGTTTTTTGCTATATAACTTAAGCTATAATAAGAACTTTCCTGAACTAAGAGTCAAGACCTGGGTTCTAGTTGTTTACTCATTATTCATTCATCGCTCATTAAACTTATTTTTCAGTCATTCAATATATATTTATTAAATGCTTACTAAGGGCCAGAAAGTCTTGACTGGAAGTCTTGATATATAGCAGTGAACACTACATGTAAAGTTTTTACCCTTTTTATTTCCTTCATAGAATTTATGACAATTTAGACTAGATATGTATTTAAATCACTAGTTCATTTCCTCTTTTCCCTCACTAAAGTAAAATCTCCACAAGATCAAGGACTATGTCTGTGATGTTGACCTCTTTATAGCTAACACTGTTATGTAGTAGATGCTCAGTAAATATCTGCAATAAAAGTAATGAAGGAAGAAGGAAGAAAGGAGAGTAGGAAGGAGGAAGGAGAAGAAGCATGGCAGGAACAGAGGAAGAGGAAGGATGGAAAGAAGAAAAAAAAGGAAGAATGTTAGGGAAGGAAGAAAGAGAGGGAGGGACGGACAGAAGAATTCAACATATTTATTGAGTGTCTACCAGAAGACAAACCGTGTTGTCTAACCTTGTCTAAACTGTTAGACAAACTGTTTCTTTAATCAAACCAAATAAACAACAACAAAAAACTACCAGTTTTATGGAAGTAAATGGATATTTGAAGAGCAGAATGGCCATTGCTATGGAAGAGAAAAACACAAAAGAGGACGAATAACACAGTGTAGGGAAGAAATCAGAGAACGGTAGCTGAGAAAGGCAATGCTGAGTTCTTTCACAACTGCCTATCTTTGGAAAAGTTATAATTCTAACGTAAGAGTTTCTACTGAAGTTCAGATGAACATTTCTCACCGCCTACTAGATCTTCACTACCAGTCATTCCACAGTGACACAATTCAATATGTCCAAACTGACTTTCTCATCCTATTCTCTACAACTGTTCTCAATCATGGTTTCATCTCTCATGAATCATGTGATCCTCCATCTCATTAAGCCAAAAAAATGTAAGAGCTTCCTCTTCCTCATCTACTCTATTCAAATGGTTTCCAAATCCTATCAATTTTCCTCCTAAATATGACAAAACACCCTTTCTTTCCATTTTTTCTTGTCCTGCCTTGTTTCAGATCCACTGTTTCTCTGCTAATCATAATAGTTACTTAACTAGGACTCCCTATCTCCATTCTTAGAGCTTTCATTCTCCAGCATAAATGAAATTTTAAAAATCCAGAGAGTATTATGTCATCTCCTTAATTGAAAGATTTTAGTGACACTCCTTCAGTAAAGATAAAATCAGCAAAATTAAAAGTTCCCTCATGATTTGGTCCATAAATACCTTCTTTACATCATGTTCTTTATGCTCAAATCATACCCAACTGCTTAAATTTCTCAAAGGTATTCTTCTTTTTCTCATCTCCATAATCTCAAATACGTTGTTTATTCTGCCTGAAGTGTCTACACCCCTTTGTGTACATAACTAATTCCTTCTCATCCTTCACTTTCCTGAACTTCTTTTGGATACTATCACACAGTCTTAGCATCCATGTGTTGCTTTTCATAGAACTTTTCATAGAACTGAACACAATTCTGGATAATAAGGGATACATTTTGCCTTCTATACTGAATTTTGAACTCCTGGAGAGCAAAAAGACTTGTTTGATTCACTTGGTACATAGTTGGCTCTTGACAAATATTGAACAAATCAGTGAAGGAATTAACTAATAAATCAACCATCAAACAATTTATTATCTCATCCATTAAATATTTTAGGGGATAAATTTATTTCTAAATTACTCTTCAGTGATCAAACTTCTAATCTTTATTTTAAAAGGAGAAAAATATCCCAGGATCTTATATCTTATTCTACAAGGGAATTAATTCTTATTCCTTCCTTGCAGAACATGTGTGCATGCATGAACACCTGCCTATAGACTTACTATTCAGGATATTTAGTTTTCTTGTGAAGAGAAAACAAGATTAAATAGGAAAGACATTGAAATATAAAATTGCACTGTTAATGCAAATTAGCATGCCAATGAATGGTTACCTCTGATTAGCAGAACTTTTAAAATTCCAATATATGTGGATAAAGCATTTTAAACTATACTGAGTTTTCTTCTCACCATTTTCTTTTCTTAAGAGAATTCAAAAGTCTAAATTACTCCAGGTGTAAATTTTAAAGAAGTAAATGACACATATCATTTACCATTGGACACACACACACACTCCTTGAAAGTTTGGAGATGAGCAATGAGACAGAAATTTAGTTAAGATGGATTTTTTTTTTTACACATTGAATGCTAACATCAGCAAGAAAAATCAATCAGTATGAATCAGCATCTTTTTTAAAAGCAAAAAATACAAGACAATCCCAAGAAGAAAACAACAACAACAAAATCCTTGGACTGACGTTTAAATCTATTCATGCTTTCTAAATCTTGATTAACTCAAAAACAATAAAAATGATTCAGGAAATACATTGACACGATAAGCTAAAACCAAACATTGAATAAGACAAAGTATTATCAAACATACTCAAGGAGAACAAAATAAACAACACTTTGTAATATAAAGTGTAAGTATGAAAGGAGAAAACCCTCAGACACAATGTACCAGACACAATGTATCTTTATGAAGGGAAATATGAGACACCCTCATGCCATTAATCACCACCTACTTCCTTGGCACCCCAAAGTTGAATCTGTGAGGATGATGATGGGAAGTGTAAATCAATTAAACTTAAATTTACGTAAAACTTGAATTTTGTACTTCAGTATTTTCTGTTTAGCCATGTAACTTTCTTAGTGATACTTCATAGACAATATTAGCAGCTTTTCCTAAATGCTCTTATTAAGGGTTGTATCATACTGTAGTGAAATTGCTCATTTTCTTATTGTTCTCCATCCCATGCAAATGTAAATTTCTTGAGAATAGAGTATCTTTTTTTGCAGCATCTTTAATGCCTAGCATTGTCCAGTTGCATGATTGGTGTTTACGATCTTCTGTTCCTGTTGAATAAAATGTCAGTGTCTTCCAGCCAAAGACTACCAGGAACACACCTGTAGTTAAACAAGTTGTTTTTATGAGTCTTGGTAGTGGAGAAAATTACCCATCACGGGGAATCAGAGGACATCTCAGTAAGAGGGTGTTAGGACATATTACAGGATTTCATCTTGTGTTAGGTGACTTTGGGGCACATCTAAGGAAGCAAGTCTTTACTCTGGTTTGATGCAATCAAGAAGTGAGGTTAATTCTATGATTGAGTATCTTACTACATCTTACCTAGGAGAAGGTAAGACTAGGTAGAGATCACAGCTATAACCAAGAAAGCAGCATCAGTGGCTCATATCAGCCACATTGGGAGGATGAATGGTCATTTATTTTTGGTTTGGACAATATCTGTGTGTTTGACTCTGTTCAAACATGATTATGCAGTGGTCTTGTTGTTTTCTTGATTCTTCATATTCACAGAGTGGCCTTATCCGATGAAGATATTTTGTGAAAATTTTTAGATTCTTCAGGAGACTATCAAGGCCTAGCCATGCAAGCCAAGCCAGTTCCACCAATGCTAAGGCCTGCCTGATAGTATCAAGTCAGCTTCTGAGTGGCAGGGGCTGCCTTCCCTTTCTCAAAAGAAATGGATTAATGAAGTGCTTAACACTATTTTTCACTCTTAGCAACTGATCCACTATTTCACAATGTATCAATTGCCCGATTGATCAAAATCATAAAAAAAACTTTAGTTGACTTGTCTGAAAGGAAATCCACTGACCCACTATATAACAAACTCTCAATTCTTGTAATGGATAGTGTCCAGAGATGATTACCATAAAGTCCTCCCCTTCCTATAAGTGTATGCTGTTCCACCCATCAAGAGGTAGATTTCATTTCCCTTTCTCTTGGCTCTGAGGTAGCTTTAAAATTTGCATTCATCAGTGGACTAAGCTGAAGTAATGCTGTTTCATTTCCAGGCCTAATCTTTAAGAGGACTGGCTGGTTGTATCTTTCTTCTTGGAACTGGTCGCCATCCAAGAAGCCTGACTACTCACCTTACCATAAAAATACACAGGCTGGCCATATGGAGAGATGGAGAGAAAGGCCATGTGGAGAAACACTGAAGCACCAGGCATGTGAAAGAGGCCTTTTTGGACCTTTCAGCCCAACCTAACCCCTAACTAAACACATGGGCAAGACTAAACCTTGGCAAGGCCAATAGAAGAATCATCCAGTCAACCCACAGAATTGAGAGCAAATAAAATGTGATTGTTATGCAGCAATAAATATTGTACCATCTCAGAAAAAGAGTTCATCAAACGCTTTAGGAGTCTACTTGTCCGGAAAGGTGGTACAGTTCTTGAAAGTTAAAGTTCTTGAAAGAATTAAAAAAGACAAAAAAAATTGTATCATTTTCATTATAAATAATGAGAAAACATGTAAGTTCTTCAACAGTTTTTTTTACTAGTAAATTCTAAGAAATTTTAAGCAGGAAAACTGAAATGGATAATTTCAAGTTCCATTTGTGTCTGTGAGAGAAATTTTACAACAAATGTGTTAGGAATGTCCACTTGACTATTTCTACACTACTTCTTGATATAAAGGGATAATAATAAATAAAAATAAATGAAGACTTCTTCAAGAAACTAAATAAGGTACCCCGAATGAACAACCTTATGATCCAATTTTATCTAAGAAGGCAGAGTAGAAGTCTTCCATTCTAAGCTGGGGAGCTGAAGAAACAGACAATTTGAGGCAATAATATTGGCCTGGAGCTATTCTGTATAGGTGACTGAGGGAGACAAGGCTAAGGTTGCCAAATCAATAGGCTATAGGGCTGACACACTAACAGGAAGGTCAGAAAGTGCTATCCACATTATTGTTCAACCAGAAAGAACACTTCAACTTTGAAAAAAGGTGGCACCTTCAAAGATAGCTGCAGATTTTTGCCTATAATTTTCCTCAAGAAGACCACTTGGATCCAGTCTAGCACTTGAGTTGTAGTTACTTGAAAACCTAGAGTCCCAAAATATAGATTATATTACAGATGCTGTTTTTTCCCAGATCTAGTTGGTTTGAATCTTGTTCAAAGTGCACATTACAGATGGTCTAATTTGATTAGAGAGAAACCTCCCAAATGCTTCTGTGGAACATCCAATTTCAAAAGCATAATCTCCAGTGTACATTTCACACTGAGCAAATATAGTAATTGGTAACATTTATGTGTGTATTACTTAACAGAAATCATTTTTATTTTGGTAACAATCTTCTAAAAGCAATCAATGATATTATGAATATAATTATTCTTGAAACTTCTTTTCAACGGTAGTTAGAAATTGGAGCCAATTATCTACATGAACAGACTTCACAGAAGCCTAAACTCTGGAATAACAGAGTGATGGTATGCGTGGGAAACTGGTCTTTGACTCACTTAGTCCCACAGTAAACACTAAAAAATATACTTGAGTTTTTAGTAGTTATGTGCCTCTGGTCGGCAAGCAGGGATATTACTTGAATCTAGAAATATATACCGCCCCATAAAAAATGGCAGAGAGTTGTTCTGCAAAAGGAGTACTGGGTTACCACCATATTCAGGGGAGGGCACTGGATGCTGTGTAGGGATCTGAAAATCAGAGCAGCTTGTCCTTTTGACTGATACTACTATTATTTTCCTGGGTTTGAATAACAATTTTGTGTGTATTAAAAAACCTGTATCAGTTGACTGAGTCTTTGCCATCTTTTTGGTACCGTCCTCACAATGTAAGCCCTGCAGATTGATACCAAAAGTAAGTTTAATACAAAGCATCACACTCTGAGATGCTGACTTGGGGAGAAATAATGAAACTGAAGGATATGATCTCAGACAAAACAAGATCATAGTTTTAACCGTTCTTGGTAGCAGACAACAACAGCTGTGTAGGTGGATAACTAGGAAACACAGTTGTAAAAGTGTGTTCTCTTCCCTCTTGACTCCAGGATCTTTGGCACTTTGGCCAACTTGTTAAAAATTTTTTAAAAAATTAAAAACCTAGAATCTGAAGCAAGCAAAATATATAATTTCCCTTTGGCTTCCATTGGCTCAATGGATGAGGCACCTGAGGTTTTATGCAAGAGAAAAAAGCAAGAAACCACCAGATTAAGTGTCTGGCTGGCAAGGAAGCAGATACTAAAACTGTGGTCCCCATGGCCGGAATGAAGACAGCTGCAGTGGTGGTGCTGTGAAAGGTTGAGGCCATTTGAGTCTTGCAAGCCGCAGCCTGGCAGGCAGCAACTTTCCAGGCATGCTTTTGCAAACTGCTGAGGTATTAGATATGGGAAAGGGTGAAAAAGGAGCTGAGAAGTGCTTTACCGCATACCGCTGAAGTTTTAACTGCAGAAAAAAAGAAAAAAGAAGGGATCAGATCACAGGAAAAAGACAAAATAAGTTAAAGTCTTGGTATTACTTTTAATTGTGAGCAACTCTGTTTTAAGCTGTATGAGCTAATCATGCTACTTTACAGACAGGCTGAAATGAGAGCAATGACCTTGGAGCATTGTGATTTGCGCAAGCTAATTGGGTTACAAATAATGGTATGCAGAAGACTGGGTCTCAGAAATAATTTTCTAATTAGAACAGGTGGCCTCCAAGTGCAAATGCAAAAGTACTTAATTGAGACAGAAAACTTTAACTGGTAAGAGTAGGTAAAAGGTATTTCTTTTGGAAACTTCTGCTTAAAATATGATGAATATGTGTATGGGATGTGGCCAGGAATAAGGTGTTGTTCAACCATGGCATTGTTGCCGTTCAGAGTACTGTATTACACTGTTGTTCAGAATCATCCCACACAGTAGGGGATGATTAGCATCTCTGCTCCCTGCTCACCAACAAAGGGCATTATCTTAGGATCCACAGTTATTGAGCAAAAGCACTTCTGCAGAATTTAACCAAAAAAAAGCTGGAGGATGTGCCACCTAAATGTATACTTGATAAATATAAACTGACAAATCTTGATCTGTCCAAGGTTGCTAGTCTATTGAATTAACATAGTCTTGCAACCATGCTGATGTCTATTTCTGACATAATTTTGGTGAGGGGAAGATGATTTCTCTGGACTGAGACTAATTGAGATAAGAGGCAAGGGTGGGGAGGAGCAGGGGATGGACTGGCAGAGTATCTCAATCCTCCCCCAAATGACAAGCCTTAATTTAAAAAGTGCTTTTTCTGTTTGCATAGATTTTAAAAATTGTGGCTTGGGGCCAGGCTGGTGCCATAGTGATTAAGTTTGTGCGCTCCGCTTCGGTGGCCCGGGGTTCATGGTTTCGGATTCTAGGCACAGACAAACACACCACTCATCAAACGATGCTGTGGCGGTGTCCCACATACAACATAGGGGAAGATTGGCACAGATGTTAGCTCAGGGACAGTCTTCCTCAAGAAAAAAAGAGGAAGATTGGCAACAGATGTTAGCTCAGGGCCAATCTTCCTCACACACACACGCAAAATCTGGCTTAATTATTTCTATGCTGGGAAGGGTCAGCATGAGTAAAAACATATACCTTGTTTCAATATAAGATGGCTCAAATCTGGGTGAAATATGTGGCATTTTCGTCAAAAAAGCAAATAACCAGGGGCCAGCCCAGTGGCGCAGCAGTTAGGTTTGCACGTTCCACTTCAGTGGCCCAGGGTTTGCCATTTCAGATCCTGGGTGCAGACCTATACACTGTGTATCAAGCCATGCTGTGGAAGGTGTTCCACATATAAAATAGAGGAAGATGGGCACAGATGTTAGCTCAGGCCAATCTTGCTCAGTAAAAACAGGAGGATTAGCAACTGATGTTAGCTCAGGGCTAATCCTCCTAAAAAAAGAACAAAGGAGGAACAACCAAGTGGGAGCTGATGAAAGAAAGTAAGCATCTCTCTGTAGATGCCAGATGAAAAGAAGAGCTCAAGAGTGACTTGAGAGAAGATGCAGACTTGCTACAAATGCTGAGCCCTTGAAAGAGGCAGTCAGCTGAGACTTTTTCCTAATGTAGCTCAAAGGTGCCTTCTATGCAAGGACCTCATGCATTTAATGGAAGTGACTCCGTTTACACTGGAATGGCAACACAAATGCTTTCTGGTATAGTAAGTCTCCTGTGTGAGTGCAGATTTGACAAGCAAAACAAAAACTTTGGTATTACAAGCTGCCAAGCAGATAGTGCATCTGAAGCAGCTAATTCATGGTAGGATTGTCAGTATACACTCGTGGTACCCCATGCAGTTACCCTGCCCCACCAAGGGCAAAATAAGACAACCAATGACTTTTTTGAAGTTTGAAAAAACCATAACTACCTTCTCTCTACAAATTGACCCCAAAGAATGCAAAATCAAGCATGTAGATATGTCATGGCTTAATCCGCACAAAATGTTGAACATTTGCAATGCATCTTCCCATAAAAATAATTTATCAAATATCTTACGTTTTGCATGTGTATATTAAAATCTCTGATACAAGTCTAAAATGACATAAAGTTATATATAAAGGCATTGAGCGATATCTAAATGTAACATAAACATAAATATGAGACAAATTTATTAGTGTCTTTTATGAATTGGATCTTGGGAAACATCACGGTATTGTAAAAATGTGGGTTTAAGTCATTATACCACTTAAACTTTGGGATATAGTTTTAAAAATCTTTGATTTTCCTAGATACTAATTTAGCTGTATTTTCTGGCATTCTAGTATTTATGAGCTGGGCAAAGACAATAAACATATTCATATTGTCAAAGGTTTTAGTAATTTGAGTTCAACATCAAGGTTATCTATGATAAAAATTGACTACTGACACAAGTGAGAATGAAAAAGAAAGAGATAAAGGAGTCTTAGACTCAACTTCAAAGACTTTTATTTGTCTCTATTGTCCCTTTTTCTGGTTGTTGCCTGTTAGGGGATTCTAACTGAGATACTAAATTTTGTGCGTTTAGAAAGTCTTGAGCCATCTCTCAATAAAGGATCAGATTTCTTTCTTCTTGTTTCCTGGACTCATATAGATAACAAGATTTCTAGACTTTACAGCCAGTTCTAGAATGCTTGACCTTATGGTTAAAGAAAAGAAAAGAAAAAGATCCTCATTTGAGAAATCAATCTATAATTTAGACATCTTTTTTAGCATATATAGCACAGAACATCAAAACAAATGGGAAAAAGAAAGTGGATATAAAACTCTCTTGTTTAAAACAATTGTGTTAAGTAAATTGCAAATTATTGATGTGACTACAAAGCCTTCTGAAAAAGATTGTGTTTCTGTTTTGTCACTTTAGGATCTGTTACTTCACACCACTTTTAAAATACAATTGAATAGTTTAACTACCTATTGAATTAATAATGCTTGAATTTGTTTAATTTCCTATCATCTATATGTGAAATACTTAACATACATATATGGCATACATATCATGGATTGCAAAATTCAATTATTGTTGTCAATTCTTCTGAACTTGATCTGTAGGTTTAACACAATCTCAATCAAAATTCCAGCAGACTCTTTTGAAGATGTTAACAAAATTATTCTAAAGTTTATCTGAAAAGCAGAAGATCTAGAATAGCCAGCACAATACTAAATATGAAGAACAAAGCTCTTCTTAAGAAGACTCACATTAATCAATTCCAATAAAGCCACAGGAGTCAAGACAGCATATATCAGCTAAACAAGAGACACATAGATCAGTGCAATAGAATATAGAGCCCAGAAATAGATTCATACAAATTTTATAAACTAATTTTTCACAAAGGAGCAATGACACTTTAATGAAGAAAAGATCGTACTTTCAACAAATGGTGCTGGAACAGTTGGATGTCCTTGTGCAAAAATATAAGTCAAATCACAAACCTTATACTTTTCACCAAAATTAATTCAAAATTGATCACAGACCTAAATGTAAACACAAAATGATGAAAATACTAGAAGAAAACATAGGAGTAAACCTAAATGACCTTGGTTTTGGTGACTTTTAGATCCAATACCAAAAGCACAATCTGTGAAAGAAGAAAATTTAAGTTGTACCTTATTAAAATTTAAAACTTCTTCTCTGTGAAAGATCATGTTAAAACAATGAAAAAATAAGTCAAAGTTTGGCAGGAATATTTGCAAAATACGTATCTGAGTAAGTATATCAAAAATACACAAAAAATGCTTAAATTTCAAAAATAAGAAAAGAAGTAATGCAATTAAAAAACTGAACAGAAGATCAAAAAGGCCTCAGCAAAGGAAATATACAGATGGCTAATAAGCATATAAAAGATATTCCTTATATATCATTAAAGAATTGCAAATTAAAACAGCAGAGAGAAACCACTGTAGACCTATTATGAATGACTAAAATTCTAAAAACTGACAATACCAATTGCTGGTGAGGATATAGATCAACAGAAACTCTCATTCATTGCTGGAGGGAGGGCAAAACTAGAGCAATTTTGGGAGACAGTTCAGCACTTTGTTACAAAACTAAACATAGTTTTACCATATGATCCAGCAATTTTGACAACAGATATTTATGTAACTGATTTGGAAACTTACGTACCCATAAAAACATGCACGGGAATGTTCATAGCAGTTTTATTGAAAATTACCAAAAACTGGAAGCAACCAAGATACCATTCAATAGATGAATGAATAAACATATTGTGGAATATACAGTGGAATATTACTCAACCATAATAAAAAATGAGCACCAAACTACAAAAAAATTAATGAACCTTAAATGCAAGTAGCTAAGTGAAAGGAGCCACTCAGAGAAGTCTACAAACTACGTAAATATATGTTTACTAATTATGTCATTTTATAAGAGGTAAAAGTACAATGATGGTAAAAAGTTTAGTGGTTTTCAGGGCTTCAGGGTCAGGGTACGTTGAAAATGTGACACACAGGAGGATTTTTGGGAGGTGAAACTCTTCTGTATAATACAGTAAAAACACTCTGCACTTGTCAAAAGCCATAGAACTTTATAGCACAAAAAGTGAACCTTAATGTATATAAAAAAGAGAAAATCAGAGATGGTGTCCAGATGGCAATGTAAGCAGACTCTGAACTTACCTCCTCCCACAGATGCAACAAATTTACAACTACTCTTAGAAGAATTATCCTGAGAGAGAACTGAAAACTGGACAAAAAGAACCCCCGCAACAAGGGATGGTACTGACTGAGGTGGAAGAGGGAGAAATACCTTGCCGGAGAGAAAAGAGCCATCTTTGAGTCTCAGCACAAAACAGCCAGTGGGGAGAAATCCTAGGGTACAAAACCTTCCCGAGAGTAGCGGGGCATCTGAGCAGAGAAGTGTTCCCACATACGCAGCTTTTGGACTCAGCACAGCCAACACAAAGGTCATAATATCTGGCTTTGCCGGCAATTAGCACCAACAGGGAATACCCCCAGAAAAACTATCAGACACAAGGGAAAGAAAGTCTGCTCTTAAAGGGCCTTGCACAAATTCACACATTTCCAAAAATAATCTAAAATCACCAGAAAGAAAGGTGCACTTTGGTGAAAAGAGACTCACTTTATAGGCTCTGAGCACATGTTGGTGAGAGGTGAGACATCCCCAAAGACTGAAATATTGGCAGCAGCCATTACTGTGATCTAGTACAGGCATGCAGACACAGACACTGGCAGATGCCATTGGAGTTCTTCCCCTGGCCTTTTAGCTGAGGGGTATGCCCCATCCCATCGAGCACCAATTTCATCCAGAACAGCCAGGGCAGGCAGTCCACCCTAGGGACTGACCCCACCAAACAGCAAGCCCTTAAGCAATTTGTGGGCCCACATAGGGAGGGTGCCTAGACATCTGCAGCTGGGCAAGTGGGTTGGCCTCTGCAGGGCAGGGTGTGCATGAGAGGTGGGTCTGTGCTGGTGGAGTGTGTGGAGCCTCTGCAGTGGGGCAATTGAGTCCACTTCAGCAGATTGGGGCACATGCACGGGGCATGATTATGTTGACAAGGTCTGGGGCCCTGTAGGTGATAATGCTTGTTAGCTGCAGCAGACTTGTGTTTTTCAAACAGCCACATAGAGGATTGGCGTTACCTTCCAAAGCCTGAAACAATTGGGTGCTCCCATGACTGGGGCAGGCCCTACTCAGCTGCAATCCTGAAAGAGCTAACAATAGCCTTGCAGTCCAAAGGTTTACAGCAATTGTAAGCCTCTGAGCCTAGCAACCAGCCATGCTGGGGTCCTACCCACTTAAGAAAAATGTGCTATTAGACCCTGCAGCCAACTGTGCTGGGGCTTCCCATGCTTGATAAAGTAACTGAAGGGTCCATAGCAGCCACATGAAGCTGAGCATTACAACCAGCTGGCCAGGGGGACAGGCTAACCTCCCCAAGCACTCCCAGCAAGAGTAAATCCTGCCACAACAGAAAGACACACATAGCCCACACAGGCAATACTCCTGGAATATTTGGAACTTGCGACAAGAGAGAACACTGCTAGACTTCATAAAGCATCTCTTACATAAGGCCACATCTCCAAGATCAGGAGATGTAGCTGAATGACCTAATACATAGACATAAGCAGAGAGAAAGGGGAAAAATGAGGAGAAAAGGAATATGATCAAAGTAAGGGAACAGGACAAAAACCTAGCAAAAGAATGAAATGAAATGGAGATAAACAATCTACTTGACAAAGTGTACAGACTAAGAGTTATAAAGATGCTCACTGATCTTGGGAGAAGAATGGAATAACTCAGTGAGAACTTCAAGAAATAACTGTAAAATATAAAAAAAGAACCAATCAGAAATGAAGACTATAACACTGGAAATGAAAAATTCACTAGAGGGACTCAATAGCAGAGTAGATGATACAGAAAAATGGATCAGCAAGCTGGACCAAAGACTAGAGGAAATCACCCAAGCTGAATAGACAAATGAAAAAATAATTTAAAAGAATGAGGACAGTCTAAGGAACCTCTGGGACAACATCAAGCATACTAATATCCATGTCAATAGGTATCCCAGAAGGAGAAGAGAGAGACAAAGGAGTAGAGAATCTATATGAAGAAATAATAGTTGAAAACTTTCCTAACCTAAGGAAGGAAACAGACATCCAGATACAGGAAGAACACAGAGCACCAAACAAGATAAGCCCAAAGAGGCCCACACCAAGACACGTTATAATTAAAATGTCAAGAATTAAAGATAAAGAGTGAATCTTAAAAGCTACAAGAGAATGGCAATGGGTTAAATATGAAGGAAACCCCATAAGGCTATCAGCTGACTTTTCAGCAGAAACCTTACAGGCTAGAAGAGAGTAGCACAACATACTGAAAGTGCTGAAAGAAAAGAAACTACAGCCAAGAATACTTTACCCACCAAGGTTATCATTCAGAATGGAAGGAGAGATGATAAGAGTTTCCCAGACAAGCAAAAACAAAAGAAGTTTATCACCAAGAAATGAACCTTACAATAAATGCTAAAGAGACTTATTTAAGTGAAAAAGAGAAGACCACAAGCAGAAATAAGAAATTTTATCACAAAAAGAGCAATAAAAACACTTGGAAAGGCAAATATACAGTAAAGATAGCAGATCAAACACATATGAAGCTCATATGAAGGTCAAAAGACAAAAATACTATAATTATCTATTTCCATGGTAAGAGGGTAATGGATACACACTCACAAAAAAAGGTTATATACGATATCAAAAGCATAAAATATAGGAGGAGGGGAGTAAAAGCAAGAGGTTAAATTAAAGAAACATCAACTTAGTATAGATTGCTATACTTGTAGGTTATTATATATGAATCTCATGGTAATCACAAACGAGAAACCTATAATGAAAACACAAAAAATAGAGAGAAACCACAACACAATACTAAAGAAAGCCATCCAACCACAACGGAAGAGAGCAAGAGAAGAAGAAAGGAACAAAGAACTACTAAAACACCCAGGAAAAAAGTAACAAAATGGCAATAGGTACATTCTTATCAATAGCTACTTTAAATGTCAATGGACTAAATGCTTCAATCTAATGGCATAAGGTGGCCAATTGGATAAAAAATGAAGACTCATATGTATGCTGCATACAAGAGACACTCTTCAGACCTCAAGACACTCACAAACTGCAAGTGAAGGGATGGAAAAAGATATCCATGCAGATGGCAATGAAAAGAAAGCTGGAGTACCAATACTTGTATCAGACAAAACAGACTTTAAAACAAAATCCTTAATAAGAGACAAAGAAGGGCACTACATAATGATAAAGGGAACAATCCAACAAGAGAATATAACACTTGTAAATATCTATTCACCCAACATAGGAGCACCTAAATATATAAAGAAATTATTAATAGATGTAAAAGGAGAAATAGACAGTAACACAATAATAGTACAGGAATTTAACACTCCACTTACGCCAATGGATAGATCACTCAAACAGACGATCAATAAGGAAATGTTAGCCATAAATGACAAATTAGACCAGATGGACTTAGTAGACATATATAGAACATTCCATACAAAAACCAGAGAATACACACCCTTTTCAAATGCACATCGAACATTCTCTGGGATAGATCACACATCAGTCCAAAAAACAAATCTAAATAAATTTAAGGAGATCTAAATAGTACTAATCACCTTTTCTAACCGCAACAGTATGAAACTCGAAATCAACTACAGGAAGAAAATCAGAAAGCCACAAACAAGTGGAGATTAAACAAAGTGCTACTGAACAGTGATTGGGTTAATGAATAGATCAAAGCAGAAATCAAAAAATACCTGGAGACAAATGAAAATGAAAATATGACATGCCAAAATTTATGGGATACAGCCAAAGTTGTTGTAACAGGGAAGTTTGTGGCAATACAAGCTGACCTCAACAAACAATAAAAATCTCAAATAAAAAATCTAGCATTGCACCTAAAGGTGCTAGGGCAAGAAAAACTAACAAAGCCCATAATCCGTAGAAGGAGGGAAATAATTAAATTCAGAGTAGAAATAAATGAAATAGAGATTAAAATACAACAGAAAAATCAATGAAATGAAGAGCTGGTCATTGGAAAGGATAAACAAAACTGACAAACTTTAGGTTGACTCACTAAGAAAAGGAGAGAAGGATAAAATAAGTAAAATCAGAAATGAAAGAGGAGAAATTACAATGGACATCTCAGAAATACAAAAGATTATAAGAGAACACTATGAAAAGCTATATGCCAACAAATTGGATAATCTAGAAAAATGGATAAATGCTTAGAATCATACAACCTTCCAAAACTGAATCAAGATGAAGTGGGATTTATTCCAGGGATGCAGGGATGGTTCAACATCTGCAAATCAATCAACGGGATACACCACATTAACAAAATGAAGAAGAAAAACCACATGATCATCTAAATAGAGGCAGAGAAAGCATTTGACAAGATCCAGCATCCATTTACGACAGAAACTCTGAATAAAATGGGTATAGAAGGAAAGTACCTCAAGAAAATAAAGGCCACATATGACAAACCCACAGCCAACATCATACTCAATGGGGAAAAACTGAAAACCATCCCTCTAAGAACAGGAACCAGACAAGGATATACACTTTTATCACTCTTGTTTAACATAGTATTGGAAGTGCTAGCCAGAGCAATCAGGCAAGAAAAAGAAATAAAAGTGACTCAAATTGGAAAGGAAGAAGTGAATCCGTCACTATTCACAGATGATATGATTTTATATGTAGAAAACCCTAAAGAATCCACAAGAAAACTATTAGAAATAATAAATGAATACAGTAAAGTTGGAGGACACAAAATCAACATACAAAAACCAGTTGTGTTTCTATAGACTAACGACGAAGCAGAAGAAAAAGAAATCAGGAATACAATGCCATTTACAATTGCAACAAAAAGAATAAAATACCTATGACTAAACTTAACCAAAGAGATGAAAGTCCTGTCCACTGAAAACTATAAAACATTGTTGAAAGAAATTGTAAAAGACACAAAGAAATGGAAAGATGTTCCATGCTCTTGGATTGGAAGAATTAACATAGTTAAACTGTCCATACTTCCTAAAGCAATCTACAGATTCAATGCAATCCCTATCAAAATTCTAACGACATTTTTAACAGAAATAGAACAAAGAATCCTAAAATTCATATGGAACAACAAAAGACCCTGAATAGCCAAAGGAATCCTGTGAAAAAAGAACAAAGCTAGAGGTATAACACTTCCTGATTTCAAAATATACTACAAAGCTATAGTAACAGAAACGGCATGGTACTGGCACAAAAACAAACACACAAATCAATGTAACAGAATTGAGAGCCCTGAAATAAGCCCACACATTTATGCACAGCTAATTTTCTACATCAAAAACATACAATGGAGACAGGAATTTCCTGTCTAAATGGTGTTGGGAAAACCAGACAGCCACATGTGAGAGAATGAAAGTAGACCATTATCTTACTCCATACACAAAAATTCACTCAAAATGGATTAGAGACTTGAATGTAAGACCTGAAACCATGAAACTTCTAGAAGAAAACATAGACAGTACACTTTTTGGCATCGGTCTTAGCAGCATATTTTCAAGTACCATGTCTGACTAGGCAAGGAAACAATAGAAAAAATAAACAAATGGGACTACATCAAACTAAAAAGCTTCTTCCTAGGAAAGGAAACCATCAAAAAACATGAAAAGACAACCTAAAAATTTGGAGAAGAGATGTGCAAAGCAAATATATGATAAGAAGTTAATATCCAAAATCTCCAAAGACCTCACACATCTCAACAACAAAAAAAATCTAACAATCCATTTAAAAAATGGGCAAAAGATCTAAACAGACATTTCTTCAAAGAAGATATACAGATAGCAAACAGGAACATTAAAAGATGCTCAACATCACTAATTATTAGGGAAATGCAAATCAAAACTTAAAGGAGATATCACCTCATGCCCATCAGAATGGCTATAACTAACAAGACAGGAGATAACAAGTGTTGGAGAGAATGTGGAGAAAAGGGAACTCTCAAACACTGCTACTGGGAGTGAAAACTGGTGCAGCCACTATGGAAAACAGTATGGAGATTCCTCAAAAAATTAAAAATAGAACTACCATATGATCCAGCTATTCCACCACTGGGTATTTATCCAATGATCATGAAAACACGAATATGTAAAGATATATGCATCCCTATGTTCATTGTAGTATTATTCACAATAGCCAAGACTTGAAAGCAACATAACTGTCCATCAGGGACTAATGGATAAAGAAACTGTTTGTATATACACACTGGAATACTATTCAGCCATAAAAAATGATGAAATATGGCCATTTTTTACAACATGGATGGACCTTCAGGGAATTATGCTAAGTGAAACAAGTCAGAGGGAGAAAGTCAAATATCATATAATCTCACTCATAAATAGAAGCAAAAAAACCCAGCAAACACATAGAGACAGAGATTGGATTGGTGGTTACCAGAGGGGAAAGGGAGAGGGAGAAGGGTAAAAGGGGTGATTAAGCACATGTGTATGGTGATGTATTGTAATTAGTCTTTGGGTGGTGAACATGATGTAATCTACACAGAAACCGAAATGCAATGACGTACACCTGAAATTTATAATCTTATAAACCAATGTTACTGCAATAAAAAACATTAAATTAAAAAAATAAGGATAACATAGGGGAAAAAAGAGAGAGACAGATAATCATGTAGGAAGTCAGGAGAATACCAGGATGAAATGCAAAGTATAACTAAAAAAGTCTAACTCTATTACAAATGTATAAAAATAAGAGCTCTTGAAGAAATGGTTGATTTTAAAACTAGAGAACAAAATACATAAGATGAGTTTAGAATATCTTATAGTGTCAGAAAGTTAGAAAGTGCTCGGAAAAAAAAAAAAAGAAAAGCACAATGAAAAGGTATGTCAAAGAGACACAGAAGCCAATTTAAAGAGCTCCCAGTGGCCAAACCTGGAACATTTTAGCAATAAAATAATTAAAGTAGCATCAGATATAAACCAAAGTATAAAGCCTACATCTATGAGCCCATGGCAATATAAATAAATGACTAAAGAAGTAAAAAATGTATATATAAATAAGGAAGAATAGACAAATCTATCACACAAATATCAAATAATTTAAGTAGACACTGCTCTCAAATAGATGGAGCATTAACTTTCCACCACTTAATTGTGGGATGCATATAGTGATTCCTTCCAAAGTGTCCAATATGGAAAGGCCAGGCAGGGAGTAATTTTTTACTGCAGAAACCTGTTATCAAGGTTGTCACCAAAAGCGGTGTCATGTTAATAGTATGTACCTTTGATATAGTATGATGAAAATGGCACTTTATCTCTGTGGTCTTTCTATCAAAAACCTATATCCCCAGTCTAATCATGAGAAAAACATACACAAATCTCAACATAGGGACATTCTACAAAATATCTGATCAGTATTCCTCAAAGCTGTCAAGATCATTAAAAACGAAGTTTGAAAAACTGTCATAGCCGAGAAGAGTCTAAGGACATATGATGACTAAATATAATATGGTATCTTTGATGGGATACTGAACAGAAAAGGGATCTACATTTGGTAAAACTAAGGAAATCTGATAGAAGTGTAGGTTTTAGTTAATCAGAACAAATGCATGACATCAATGTAACATCCTAAATAATATGAGGAAACTGCACTTTTTAATTTTCTATAAATCTAAAGCTGTTCTAAAAGCTAAAAGTAAACTTAAAAAAATAGAATAGATCAGCTTTTTTATAAAGCTATTTCTATTATTCCATGAAGCACTTTTCCAGACACTTAACATGTATGATAAGTAATAGCATTCTGAGCTATACAAAGTCCTGGAAATACTGTGTATTATTTAACCTCTATTCACTTGACAATGAATATGGAGCATAATGAATGGAATGGAAGAAGGCTTGCTATAAAGATACCACTTACACTCAGTTTAACTTAAGGTTTCCAAAGCTTACTGAGCAAAAAATGTTGAGTATTAAAGGATGTGTTGATGTGTGTGTGTGTGTGTGTGTGTTTGTGTTTGGGCAAAAAAAAGTCTACTAAAAATCAGGGCACACCCTGGAGGAGAGTATGCTTTAAGTTCACTAGGAATGAATCACAGCTAAGGAGTTCACGTATGAAAGTAATAATTTGGCAAGAATTGGAAACCACTGTTCCAATTGATGTTAAAGAAGTGTACGGATAAAGGCTCTTCATCAGTCCTATTTAATTCTATCAAATAAGTCATTTGGTAGAGGTTATTAGGCCCCTCTCCAGGGACTTCTAATATCTAAACAACTTCAAACAACTCTTCTGGATTTATGCTCTAGAAACCTAGGTTTCCTAGTCTTAGACAAAATGTGTACTTATGCAACACTCTCCCTGAAGTCAAGTTCTGGGCAATTTACTCTCCTTTTTATTAAAAGAACCAAATCCAAGGTCTCATATTGTACTCAAGAATTCAGATACTGTAAAACATTACAATGAGATTTAAACAAAAGTTCTTGGATAAGGTTATCAATGGTCTCTTGAGCAAAGCATCCATGGAGAAAATTCAATAAGAAAGAACAGAAAGTAGAGGGCACTGTTAACAGCTCGATTTAGCAAGTATTTATTGCATGCTCATCATGTGACAGGTAGGGAGAGGGCAAAGTTGTTTTACATCATTGTCCTCAAGTTCAAGGAACTGAAAAGCATAAAACTTCTCATTTCTTTTTCAGGATTTATTGTAGAGAGATACGGAATGAGAAATGTGATGCTGTTATAATAACATACTTCACTGAGTTACCTTAGTGCCAAGATTTTTTACTTTAATGATCTAATTAGTGATTTCTAGCTCACTAATATAAACAACGTTTTTTCCATATTTTTTGTAATACATTAACTGCTTTATGGTTAATCATCTAAGAAAATACAGCTGTCAAGCATATACCAGCTATGAAAGCTTTAGAATGAATTTAGAGCCAATTATTTCAACCTCATTCTGAAAGTTCTTACTAATAGAGTTAATGTCATGTAGTTTGTGAGGAAAGCCCAAACATTCTCTTATATGCAATTTATCCATCAGCAATGACACAGTGACCAAAAACTAGAGCACCGCTTGGAAAGAAAGTTAAGAAGGAAACTGAATATTCAGTGGATATTATTTGAATTTAGACATTGCTGTTCCCAAATTTTCTTAGAAGGGTTCTACCCTATTTCACAAAATCTTCTTTGAAACCAGATTGTTGACAATGCAGTTTGTGGTACTTTATTGTGGAAGACCTAGCAAACTAATCCATCCAACACAGTCACATTATATATATAATGAATTAATTACATAAATTAAATTTAATTAATTTAAACTTTTTAAATTAACAAAAATTGCATAGACTATCAAATGAAATGAAATTCCAAACTTCCTAGAACTTGAAAAAAATTCTTAAAAATTGTTGGCTCAAGTAGGAATTGAAACTGCAATATAAAATAGAACAAAACACAAAAGTTAAGCCCATCAAAATGTATTAAATGCAATCAAAGTTGTAATCAGGGAAAATTCTCATATTTAAATGTTTCCCTTAATAATCAGAGAAGTTATGAAAATGAAAGAACAAGGCATTTAATTAAAATGTTTTTGAAAAATGACAAATAAAAGTAGTAACGAAAAATGGATAAACAAGCTATGATGAAAGTACCTTGAAATTACAGAAAAGCCACAGAATTGGTAACTACATTCCAGAGTTGGCTCATTTAAAAATGCAATGTAATCTTTAGTCAAATCAAGAGTAATAAAAATAAATAAATATTAGAAATACAATTTGTATGAGAAATGAGTAGAACTATAGAAACTGAGTAAAAAAAAAAACTTGTAAAAATTTATTCTGAAATATTTGACAAGATTCAATAAGAACTGCCAAACTGACTCAATGACAAAAATTAGGAAAAGTTGTTTAAGGAAGGAATTTCAAAAGTGAAATGGACCCAGATGGCTTAACAGAATGGCTTTCAAATTTACAAGAAAAAATATAAACCTCATGCTAAATGAATTATTATACGTGTAGAAAACACAAATGTGCCCCAATTAATACGTCATAATCCATTTAATCCTGATATCAAAATATTTTAGCTTAATAACTATTTATTAAATGCTAAATAACAACCTTAGGAAAGAAAAAGTCAACATATTATTAATGAAATCTAGAAATGTGTTAAAATCATGACAACAATATATTTTATTTTGGAAAAGTAACTATAGTTTGATACTAGGATTTTTCACCTATATAATTCAATACTTTATTGAATCAACGGAAAAAATTATTGCTAAATGCTGCAATGCCTTTTGAAGAAATTACACAATGTCTTTTGAGTAAATGATATATTAAATTTAAAAAGATATTTCCTTTATATGACAATAAATATGTTTCAAGTAAATGGAGATACATTAGGAATACATTAGAAATATATTAGAAATGGAGATACTAAAGTTGTGAATAAAATATGGATGGCCTATATTACCTGGATGTTCTAGCTAATACAATAATTCAAGACGTAACTATGATAAAAACACAGCCGCAAGGAAAACACAACATTATTGTAGATGATACCATCTACCTAGAAAAACTCAGAACACTTATAAACCATAGTAAAAGGTCACAAAATAAAAATCAATAGGTTTCTTTAAGCCCAGGTAACAGTGAGGAAATCCTAGGAAAGCCATTCTCGTGTAGCAAGTGCAAGTTTTGCCTTGGAATAGAACACTGCTCCCCACTGGTAAAAGACGTTCTGGGAGGATTCTACTGATCTGAACCTGGTCCACTTTCACCTCCAGCTCATGACCAAACAAATCAAAGTTATTCATGCAGTTTGACCACATCTTGTTTATTTATTTACTTTGATGTCACTTTGCTCTTGTAAGAAGGGAGGTTCTGTGTTAGCCTTATTTTTTACCAATCCTGCCTTTCCTGCCCTGTATCTCATACATATTCCTTCAAGGTTGTGGCTGATAGCATCATTTTCTAGTTTTCAGTCGAGGAAAAGAATTTTCTAATTTTACATTTCTTCAGCCATTTCAGTTTGCATTTGGAGGACAGAGGTTGAGAGTTCATGTTTATTATATATACGTCATAAACGGTCATTTTCAGGAATAAAAGAATTCTCTTGGTTCTAAAGAATTTTTGCCTTCAACTTTTTATATTCATATTAAAATCTTAACTTTTTCAGCAATATTTATTCCTGGTATTACTTCCTCATTTTTTTTTTTTCATCATGAATAGTTCTAAGTAAACTTTAGGATTATCTGTTTAATGAAACAAGAAATGAATTGTGATGTGTGTGTATGTGTGCATGTGTGTGTGTTTTACCCAAATGAATATGTATTTTAAAAGTAAATTTAAGCCATTTATGTTTATTTACATAATATTTTAATCTAAACTTTATCACATTTTCATGTTTTGTCCCTGTAGAAGTTTATTTTCTTTTTGCTAATTTACTATATTTTTTCCTATTTGGCTCCTTCTTCTAACTTTACTTGTAACTACCATTAGATTTAAATGTACTTTAATCTATATTTCTCTAATTATTGTTAGAAATAATCACTATCTCTTCAGTCTCCTCCCATCCCACATAATAAATCATTTACTTTTTCTTAACGTTCTTCTTCCTCACATAATCCCTTACTTTCTATTTATATTATCATAAAATATTTAACATAATTTAAAAAATAAATCTGACATTTTAACATAGTGTTTTTTCTGATATGAAAGTGACTAATGGATATATACTAAAAATATAAAACCCAAAATGAGGAAAACTGCAACAACAAAAAACATCTATTTTTAAAGGCAGTAAATACAGGCATTAATAAAATGCATTAATACAAAGAATTGTGCAAATATTTTTATAAATGTTTTTGTAATACTGTATACAATAGGAGATAGATGATCGATAAACAGATAGATCTATATATAGATATCTATCTATCCATCTCCTATTGGTTCTGATAGATTGATAGATAAATACAACTATGTCTCTCTATCTAGCTCCTATTGGTTCTGTTTCTCTGGAGAACCTTGACGTAAATATATAGTTGCTGTAGAGTTTACCATATACATATTAACTTATCAGAATCAGCATCAGATTTACGTGAGTTTAATTCCAGTAAGATATAGAAACGTTAGTCCTAAATAGCTCTATTCCCTTTTCTTAGTGTTTGTGGCCTTACGTAATACACTGTATGTCTACTAATCTTACACACCCAATAATACAATGACATAATTGTAACTTTACCACCGGTCATAATTTCCTTAGCCCATTACAGCTTTGATGTCACCCACTTCCTTTGTGCTGTTGTATTAATTTCTATATGTTAAGGGCCAACTACCCAAATATGATTACTTTTTAAACCATATAAGAGAAGAAAGGAGGAAAATATGTCTTATAGTACCTATTATAATTACATAATTACCAATACTCTTGCTCCTTATTTGCAAGGATTCAAATTACCATCTGAGGTCACTTGCTTTCGGCCTGAAGAACTTTCTTCAGTATTTCTTGTAAAGTGGGTCTACTAACAATGAATTACCCGTTTTTCTTTATCTAAGAAAGTCTATATTTCACTTTCACTTCTGAAGGAAAGCTTGGAGAGATAGATAGATAGATAGGTAGATAGATAGACGGTAGAGAGACACCATAAATAATTAGCATATATGATTATGGAGGCTGAGAAATCCTACTATCTGCAGTCATAAACTGGAAACCAGGAGAGTTGATGGTGTACTTCCAATCCAAATCTGAAAGCCTAAGAGCCAGGAGAACCAATAGTGGAAGTTCCAGTCAGAGTCAGAGTCAGGAGGCAGGAGGAGACTGATATCTCAACCTGAAGACAATCAAGTAGAGAGAGAGCAAATTCTCCATTACTCAGTCTGTATGTTCTATTCAGATCTTCAATGAATTGGATGAGGTCTGCTGACTTTGGGGAGTGCAAACCACTTGACTCAGTCTACCAATTCAAATGTTAATCATATCAAGAAACACCCCCATAGACACACCCAGAATAATGCTTAACCAAATTCTAGGCACCTCATGGACCAGTCAAGTTGACACATAAAATTAACCATCACAATACATATGAAATGCTACATTAGAAAACATTTATTTAATGCAAAAGGAAGCAATAAAGGAGAATCAAAAGAACAAAAAAGACAAGAGATATACTGAAAACAAAATATAAAATGGCAGACATAAATCCAACTATACATTAATTCCATTAAATGTGAATGGATTATACAATCAAATCAAAAAGGCAGAGATTATTAGACTAGATGAAAAAAATGATCCAACTATATGTTGTCTATAAGAGACAGTTTAAATTCAAGATACAAATAGATTGAAAGTAAAAGAATAGAGAAAGATATATCATCAAACAGCAACCACAGGAAAGTTATACTAACATTAGAAAAAGTAGACATAACAAAAACGTTAAAGGCAAATCAAAACCATAATGAGATGCAACTTCACACTCACTAGAATGGCTAAAATTTTAAAACGAGAGACAACAAGTGGTGAGGATGTGGAGAAGTTGGAATTTGCTACTGTTGAGAATGTAAAATATTTCACCCACTTTGGAAAAACATCTGACAGTTCCATGAAAGATTAAACATAGAGTTACAATGTGACCCAAAAATTCCAATTCTAGGTATACATGCAAGAGAAATGAAAACATACATCCACATAAAAGCTTGGACACAAATGTTTATAGCATCATTATTCCTAACAGCCAAAATGTGGAAACAATCCAAATGTCTAGCAATGGATGAACTGATAAACAAAATGTGGCATATACATGCAATAGAATACTGTTCAGTCACAAAAAAAATGAAGTACTAATACATGCTATAACACAGATGAACCAAAAGCATTATGTTAGGTGAAAGAAGTCAGTCACAGAAGATCACACACTATATGATTCCATTTATATGAAAGTCTACAGTAAGAAGATCTATATAGATAGAAATAGATTGATGGTTGCTTAAGGCTCGAAGGATAAGGCAGGGGAATAGGGTGGTGATTGCTAAAGGAAACAGGATTTCTTCCTTGAGGTGCAGAAAATGTGCTAAAATTGACTGTGGTGGTGAGGGTTGCACATATTTTTGAATACACTAAAAAACATTGGATCGTACATTTCAAATGGGCAAATTGTAGGCTTATGTGAGTTATAGTTCAATAAAGCTGTTAAAAAATTCATGTCTTCTTTGAAATTATTTAAATAAAAGGAAAGAAATGAACTATACTAATAAAATATTCAACCCCTCTTTAATACAAATATCTTCTGTGAAGAAAACAAAATCCAAAGAGACCTTTCACTACTCTTCATTTCCATGTAACATCTCCTGCCTGTGACACTCCTCCCTTCACTCCTGAAACAACAAAAAATCTAATTCTCATAATTTCATAAGCAGTTCTAATGTCACCTCACCTGACCCTTCCAGGCAACAGGGTCACTAATGTGATGTGTGTTTTTATAGCACTGTGTTCATACCACAGTTACAAGCATTGCACTTGGTCATTATTGTATATTATCATGTCAGTTCCCTCCACTACACGATGAGATTTTTAAAGACAGGTCTTTAGTCACCTTTTTCTTTTTAATGCTCATCATTCAACACACCTCCAGGTTATCCAAAAGAGTGGAAATATACACTGCAACTAAAATATGCTGGTACAATTTACTAAGAATATTAATTCAACTTCAGCTTTTGCAGAATCAACTAGTAATTTTAATGAAAATGATTGTTTTGTCTTTTAAATGCATAGACGAGATGAACATATAATTTCATATTTCACATTATTTATTTATTTATTTATCTATCCAAGAGATATGCACCTTGGTTTTATGGTTATTCTCATTATGTTGAAAAGACTTTCCTCTCTCAAAAGAAAGAAATTTGCTCAATAATGTCAATGTTAAAGAGGATATTTTGAGTAGTGACATATTCATAAAATTAGAATATGCCTTCTAGTGACATTGGAATTTAGGTGAATATTTGCACATCTTTAAAAATAAATCAAAAACTTTATATGCTATACCCAACCAAATTTGGAAGTGAGGAAAACTCTTTATCCTCTTGATATGCTTAACATTGCCAGGAATACTTCGATGGTACCTATCTCTTAGAAGCATCTTCAAATGAAAAAGAAGAGAAATGAACAATGGCAGGACGAAGCTTGAGGTTCTTTAAGCTGTCAACTTGTCATTTTTTAGAGAATTATATTTAGCTTAAAATGGTTTTACATTATTTCTAATGCCACTTTTAATGTTATTTCCCATGAGTTTATTTTGTTATATGTACCAGAGGTAAAATATTTCTTATATAATTTATTTTCCCAGGTTGTTAGATATAATACATATTTTTACTCTCTTTAAATTTTCCTCATTACACTTCATAGTTTACTTAAGAGAGTGCTTACTTATAGTGTAACTTAATTTTTAACGTTAATTGTGAATATTTTTATATCATAAAATAAAGTGTCTTGTTGGAATTTACTTCATCATTTTGAAGAAATAAAAACTGGCCTTGGTGAACCCATGAAAATCTGGATCCCAACACAAAGTGCACTGTCTTAAGTAGCTTTCGTATTGTGATGAGAAAAATTAAAGCAGAGAAAATATGTTTTCCTTTCTAGCTTATTATAGTAATAAAACCTATAATTGACAAATGAGTAGATTCTTTTGCAACAGCAAATTAGCTAGGAATAAAGCAGCATGATTTTGTATAGAAATAAAAAATAAAGAAATCTTTGTTTTATTCTGTATTCATTCCGTTTGGGGAATACTAAAGAAGTCTTTTTAAATCCATGGCATGTATACACGCAGAGAAATTAAGAGACTTAACTATTGTCTAGTGTATAGTTAATGCAGTCAATGTACTCAGTATGGGTCAATATGAGTTACGTTACCCTACTTCAAGAGAAAAGGCCTGGGTTCAAATCTAACCTCTTCCACTCACCAGTTGTGGGATCTCAAGCAAATGGTTTAGCCTCTGAACCTCAGATGAAATATCAGATGTCTGCTTTAAATGATTTTGAAATTAAAGATATAAGTTAGAAAGTTCTCTAAGAAATATCTTAGAAAGTTTTGAGCCTGGCTCAAAATTAGTCCTGAATAAAATGTTAGCTTACTCTGTATGTAATAGGATAATGTTTTGAATGGATTAGCCCATGCTGCGTTTTTGCTCAGTATTCACCGTGAGCCCTGTCTTCTCTCTTCCTCACTATCCTACTTCTCCCTTCCCCATTTTATACGTAGCATTTATAACATTCATTATCTTAGAGGAGAGATGATACAGTACTGGAGGAGGTCCATTGAGATAACGTGACCACTGGTTGACCCGCAAGCTGGATCAGGGCAATCAGAGGCCCCTCACCCCCTCCCATGTCCTTGGAATGCACACTCTGCCCACCATTCCCACAGTGGGAGCCATTTTTAAGGATGCAGCCTTGAGAGAATAACGTGTTGTTGAGACTATCTGGATGGTTTATGTGACTGAACCCAGTTAAAGCTTCCACATAAACTTTTAAGATTCTGGCAGGTGAACGTGGAGATCTACTCATCTTGTGGCTGCACAAGACAAGTCATAAGTTCCTTTCCTTATTAAAACCACCAACTTACCAATGGAGGTGTCTGCCTCTTTCTTCTGGTCTCTTCCTGCCCTCTGTGTACAGGGGCCAGTTTGCAAACCAACAACTGGCTTGCCAGACAGCAGACTGAAGAAATGGTCCTTGGGAAAGAGGCATTTGTTGGGGAAATACCAACCTGGCCATTGACCTCTATGTGGGGAGGTGCTTGTGAACTGCAATTTGAGTACAGGGATTCCCTGAAAACACCAGCTGATCCAATGCCCTTGTTTGAGAAACAGTGAATAATACACTGCTGCAAAGAAGGGTAACAAATGGCTCCCACAGTGGGCTAACTACATGCCCAAATACAGATTGAAACTCAAGTTAGAAAGTTGGAAGAAGAGCTGAGGTTAGAGAAGGATGTGCTGTTGTCCTCTGCTCTGTGGGCTTCAGGATTAACAGATAAGGTGGGAGAGTAGGATAATACATTGGAGTCCATAGAGTGCCATTGTGCAAAGCTAGGAGGGTGCAAGCTTCCATGGATTAAGGTCAAAGTGCTTGTGACAAAGCCTGATTGGGACACTAAGGTGGAATCGCTGGAAAGGTGAAGAGAGTGAAAAGGAGGATATTGTAGTGATTGACGGTGAAACAGACAGAATGACTGGAGCCGTCTGACTCCTAGTACAAAGAAAATCAAAAGCACAGCGAAAACCACCCCAGCCAGTGTGGCAGCCCCCAACTCATGATGAGAGAATACACTCCACTGAGCTTATTAAAATAACTGCCTAGTTACAGCAGAATGCCAGGGAAAGCATCCAGGCATGATTGGTGCAGCTATGGGATACAGGGGGGCTATGGCATTTCTCTGATTGAACAGGAGGCAGAGAAAATGAGTAATATCACCACACACACTGCCCTTCACCAGCACCTGCCTGGCATTCAAGGGGTTCAGGGTACTCACTCCCTTATAGATTGAATTATTCTAGCCTGTAGGGAGGCTTGGCGCAATGAGGGGGATCTCCCCTCACTGGGGAGATACTGGAAATCTATAGAGGAGGTACAACAAATTCTTAAGGAGATGGAAATGACACAGGCCATCCATGCCTCAATCTTTGAAGGCCCTGATTGGACTACATTCACTGCAGGAATAAAAACCAAGATATTCCAGTCTGCCCCCAGAACCTGGTGTGGGATGCTGATACCCATGTTAAGCCTGGTTATAGGACAAGGCATTTATGATGTTGGGTAATCCATTGTTGATCTGGGAGAAACTGACAAATCCCAGGAACAAGTACAGGCTATGGGAAAGACCCAAGACAGAGAGGGAGCTCAAAAAGCCAAAAGGCTATCCCAAGTGGATATAAAGGGTCCAGTAAGAATAACCCAGAAGTAAATGTGGTTTGACCTCATTGCTGCAGGGACCCAACCTGAAAAGATAGACCAGCAACACAATACTGTGTTGTTCAACCAGTGGAAAAACTTAAAACCTGAACAAGAGTTCAGACCAGTCCCACCTGCCCCTACCATCCCTGATGCCCCTCCTGCTCCAGCAGAGGCCTCATGGATACAGTCCTATTCAGGGTGGGTGCCTCTCATGCACATGGTATAGGATGCAGGCCAAGGTTGCCTCCAGATAAGAGCCATGGGAGGTGATCGGAGGCCTCATCTTGGGCTCACTATTCACTGATCCCCCACAAATAAACAAAAAAGTGACAGCTCTGATTGATACTGAGCCAAATGTACTCTAATACATAGTACACGAGAAGTTTTCTGGCACCATAGCACCATCAGTGGTTATGAAGGGCAAACAGTTATTGTTAGAAAGGGCCATTTGACACTGAAAATTGGGCATTCTACCCCACAACAATATGAGGTTTTTATGTCTTCAATACCAGAGAACATGTTGGGCACTGATATGCTACAAGATCAAACTCTGCAAACCTCTTTCAGTGACTTGCACCTCTAGGTTGGAGTAATCAAACCAATGCCAATTGGAAACACCAACTGGTATCCAGTAAGTCTATCGCCCCCTGCAGATGGGTCTAGTCAGGTCAACCTGTCCACATGGACTGCTGTCAATATTCAGCCCAACACTGACACTATCTGGATGGAAACAGGAAGAAACTGCAGCAGCCAGTGGGCTGAACTCAGCAGGCTAATGATCACCCATGAGCCCTGGCCATTAATCCTTTGCACCAACAGTTGGGCTGTTCTAAAAGGATTAACTCTAAGGCTTGAAAAATGGAAAGCTGCCAGGTGGATGATCATGAATAAGCCCTTGTGAGATTAGGATATGTGGAAAGACATCTGGGTTTGCCTGCAAGAGCCTGAAGCAGTCCTCATTGTCTTCAACATCGCAGCTCATAAGGTGCTGGCACCATTTGACATTTAGGAAGCTGATGCCCTAGCCTGGGTACAAGCCCTAGCAACTGACCATTCAGTAGATACAGCAGATTGGATACATAGAAAGAGTGGCCACTATAGCACCCCGGTGAGATGGCATATTGCCAAGAATGCCAGATTGCCCTTGAAATACAATGACTTAGCTAATGCAGTAATAGCATGTTCTTCTAGTTCTAAACAACACCCAAGGCGACTGCCAAATGAGTCTGAGGCCATTCACTTGAGTTCCTAACAGGTGAGGGATTGGCAAATTGATTGTATTGGCTCCCTCCCTGTGAGTGAGAGTTCTAGTCATTCTTTGGTTTGTGTAGACATGGCTTCTGGCCTAACCCAAGTTTTCCCCTGTCACTGCACAAACCAGTCTGCCACAATTAGGAGATTAGAGAAGCTGAGTACCACATTTGGATACCCTTGTAGAATAGACAGTGATCAAGGGTCACATTTCAAAGGCCATCATGTGTAAGACTAGGCAAAAGAACATGATATTGAATGGAGGTTCTATAACCTGCAAGCATCAGAGTTGGTAGAATGGAAGAATGGAATATGAAAGCAGCAGATTAAATTACTAACAGATAAAACCACCTCAGCCAGTGGACTAAAGTACTGTGTCAGGCTTTAATACACTTGAATGATCAACCAGTAGGACCTGTCACCCCATATGCCAGACTAGGGACCACTGCCTAGACACCCAGCACCAGATCAAGCTCCTAATGCTGCCAACCTCCTTCTCCTCAAGGCCACCTGAGCATGTTCTGCTTTCCTCTGGCACAATCATTTGGCCACCATCTTTGTTCCCTCCATTGGGCTAGAGGACATTATAGTACACATAGAAGCTCTTGCTAAATTCACTCAACAAGCCTTAAATGATAGCCAGCAAAGTCTGTCTCTACTGAACACTGAAATGTCTCTAATGAGAAAGGCTGTCCTCTAAAATAGAATGGACTTAGAAATTATTTCTGCCGGGAAAGAAGGCACCTGTGCCATTATTCAAAAAGAACGTTGTGTGTTCACACATGACGAGTCTGCTAAAGTATCATCTTTATTAAATCACATGAGGACACAAGTGAACGCCCTGAGTGATCCAACTCCCATGATCCCAAGTTTTCGGATCATGGTTTGGATGGTTTGGATCATGGGACCCTTGGCGGAAAAAATTGTGACTTATTTTGGGAAACATTATCCTAATCTGTGTTTTCTCTTACATGTGCCTATATTGTGGCTGTGGTATTTGCCTCCAATGCAGCCAGGGAGCTGCCAAACAAGCCATCTCCATGCTAATGAAACCCCTTGCTGATTGCTCAGGGCTCTTTGTGGAAAAAGGTGCATGTAAGATTGTAAGAGCCTCTCAGAGGGGTGAGTGTCGGAGGAGGTCATGGAGAGGATGTGACTGCGGCTTGATCCAGGAGCTCAACACTGGGCATCAGAAGCTTTTCATCCCCCCGTCCCTGAAATGTACATTCTGCCCACCATTCCCACAGGGGGAACTGTTTCAAGGACACAGCCTTGAGAGAGCAGTGCGTTGTTGAGATCATCAGGATGGTATACACAACTGAACCTACTTAGGCCTCTTTATAAACGTTTAAGATTCTGGCAGGCGGGGTGGAGATCTACTTGTCTTGCAGCCACTCAAGACAAGCCTCCTCGTTTGTAAGTTCCCTAGCTTGTTAAAACTGCCACCAACCAATCTAGAATGGTCTGCCTCTTTTTTCAGTCTCTCCCTGTCCTCCACGTAGGGAAGCCAGTGTGTGACCCAATATAGAATAAAATCTATAAATCAATTCTTCACTTTTAAGTTTAAAAGCATATTTCTTAGGGGAATAATTTAGAAGAATAAGTGAAATAGTTGAAGAGACAGGCTAGTCTCCAGATAAAAGAAAAAAAGTCAGATGAAATAAAGGTGGTCCTCAACCATGTCTCCCACGTGAAATCCAACTGGAGTCCAGCTCTGTGTTAGAGGGTGAACCCAGATGTTCAGCCTTCAGGAACAGAGATGCACAATACTCCTATTTTCAGGAAATTCCCAGTGTGAGACAAGAACCCAGGATTGTCTGTACCTGGCATAGGGTAGAAGAAACAGAAGAAAAGTGGCTAAGAACTTTTTCCCGTAGGCAAAATCCTGAGATGTTCTCAGAATTCCCAGCACTCAGCAAGGATCAGCATGATTAAAACATGTACTTTGTCGCCAAATTATCATATGATGGTAAAGGGCTTTGAAAAGTAGCAAGTTTCCAGTGGCCACACAGGGGAACTTACAGAGTAGAGTGTTTTTTGTGCCCTTGAGAGGGATACATATGTAGCAGAGAGTGAACCAAATAAGGAGAAACTTTTGGTTAGAGGTCAAGAATGGCACAGAGGCAACTATTATGGATAAATATCCTGGTGTCAAGCAGGAAGATAGGAACATTGGTATGGATGATTGATATAAACCATGATGCTCATGAACCAAAAGCCACCACTTCTCTCTCCACTCATGGTTTTGCATTTCCTAAGTCCTCCAGAAGTTACAGAAAGCCTCGGAAAAGTGAGAAAATCCTAAACTGACAGTGATTATGTGTGTTGTATGTGGTAGAACAAGGACTCATACTTGATCTGCTTTAATTACAGAAAAACTAAATTACGTTTCTTACACACCTGAGTTTCTAGACTAAGATTAATATGTTCTAAGAAATCATTCAGATCATTGAAATCTTTATTTTTAGGAATTTGTTTGACCAAAATTATCTAGAAGGAACATTGATGTGTTTAAAAATAAATTGAAAGTACTGAAAATTCAAGGCTAACTGATAAAAGTATCTGTGAGAAGTGGATTAATTGGAAATCAGATTAGAAGGTACCTGGATTATCAATATTTTGAAAATAAATACCAAACTGGAATAAAAAACTGACTGAACCTATTTCTTGACTGATTAAAAAAAAATGCTGCTAGTTTCTGCCAATAGGGATTTTCCTAAACCTCTCATAGACTGCAGTAATTACATGTTATTTAATTGAGAGATAATGGATTAATTATATTTTTAAGCATTTTGTCTGTGTTCAAATACATGAAAGTAATAACATTACAGTCCTCCAGATATTTTATATTAAGCCTCCAAGTATTCTCTTTTCAAATCTTTTTCTCAGAAATAAATTACAGATATGAATACCACATGTATAAATCTAAGACTAAACTTAACTAAAATCTAATCATTTAGTAAATAGTTTATAATACGTGAAGAATGTGGTAGGTGTTATGGAAAATGCAAAGACATATAAAATATGGTGACTAGACAGCTTATACTCCAGTAGATAAATGACGTACACAAATATCTATAATGCAAGATATAAAGTGATAAACCTCAAAGAGAGACTGCTAAATTGTGAAAATTAAGTAATTAAAGTAACACTCTGGGCATAGGAATCAGGGAAAATTTCATGAATGAGAAAGCAGGTGAACTGGATCTTGAAGGATGAATGTCATTTAAACAAAGACAAATGGAAGAAAAGACATTCTAGGAAGAAAAATCAGAGGGAGCAAAATCATATACATGAGGAATTGAGAGTTATGTAGAGGAAAAAAATTTCTTCCATCTTGTGAAAAATTATAGCAGCACTGTATAATAGAACTTTCTCAGAAGACGAAAATATTCATCATCTGTGCTAGCCAATAGAGTAGCAACTAGCCACATGTGGCTACAAGCCCTTGAAATGTAGCTAATATAACTAAGGAATTAAATTTATAATTATATTTAATTCTAATTACTTTAACTTGAAATTTCAATAGCCACGTGTGTCTGGTGTCTACCGTATTGGACACAGCAACCTTAGAGTGTGTGAATCAGATTTGTGACATATGAAGCTGAGTTCAGTCCATGGATTGAGTAATAGTAAGCCACAGGAAACGTTTCAAGTTTTCTAGTAGGGGACTATCAAGATCAGGAATGCAGAAAATATCCAATGATCAACAACTGAGACCCTTGTGAGAGAATAGACAGGAATAAAACAGAAACAAGAGGAAAGGAATCTTTGGTGAACACATTTGCAACAGTGTATTCCATGAGTAATGAGAGCATGAAATAGAATTATCTCATTAAAGGGTGGAATGCATAACAGAAGCAAGGAATATTCCAGAAATGCAACTGCCAATATTGGCACTACCTTATCCAGGAAGCCTTCCTTGACTTCTGCTCAATCTCTTCTTGCCTCTCCTCATTTCCCCCAGCATCGATTAAAAGTTTCTGGAACATGCTATCAAAGTGCCTTGGATATTTCTATAGCATTATTTTACGAGACTGTGACTTTTTGGTTCTCCCTTTCTCGCACTACATTGAAAATTACAAGATGACAGAATGTGGTTTGTAAGTCATGGCATCTTTCAGTGCTGGGAACGTGAAAGCCATTCACAATGTGTTGATTAGATTGAGTGGGTGAGTAGGAAGTTACTAATAACACAATGCCTGTTGAGTCTGAATTGGAACAATGGTGATGTCATGAACAAAATGGAGAATGCAGAAAAATGTATTTAGCAGAAGTTCATGAATCATTGCAGGCATGCTAAGTTTCTGATTTCTGGCAACATTCAAGTAGTCAGGAAGGTAGAAAAGAAGTTAGGAAGAGAAATGTGAATGTAATCCACAAAAGTGATAACTACAGCTGCAAGTGTCTAGGAGACTTAAAGAATGTGTGCACATAGAAAAGAAAGGAGGGAACAACTAATTAGCCCAAGGTAATTATATGTTTCTTTAATGAAATAAGCGGGAGATTTGCTCATTTAATCAAAGCAATATGAAGGAGTAATTGAGGATTTAGTTCTTTGTATAGTATATTTTGTTCTCCCTAACAAGAGTAGTTGTGTTTGACCTTCCTTACATCTATTTGTATGTTGGTGTCACTATTTCTGAGTCCAGGTAAATGACTGAGGCCTTAACAGCTCAATATCCAAAGGCTTGCTTGTGTCATGTGAGGCACACACACACACACGCACAGGTCTATTTTACAAGGCAAGGTAAAAATGTGTGAATGATTATTATTTTTCTAGGGTTATTTAATTACACGTTCATACTCTTTTATGTAGTATACCCTAATACGTTTCTCTAAACTTGTTCAGAAATTTATTGTTAGTGCCATCCAGTCGATTCCGACTTCTAGCAACTCTGTGTACAGCAGAGCAGAAGCCTGCCCAGTCTTTCTTGCACTATCCTTTCGCCTTCTGGAGCTCTATCAGACGATACTCTGATGCTATTCTTAGGGTTTTCATGGTCACTTTTTTTCATAAGTGGGTGGTCAGGTCCTTCTTCCTAGTCTATCAGACTGGAAGGTCCACTGAAACCTGTCCGCCCTGGGTAACCTCACTGGCATTGGAAATATTGGTGGCATAGTTTTCAGCATCACAGAAGACACAGCCACCACAGTACGACAACCTATAGATGGATAGTGTGGTTCCCTGACTGGGAAATGAACCCAGGCCGTGGGAGTGACAGCGCCAAGTCTTAACCACTAGACTACCAAGGCTGGCCTGTTCAGAAATAAGTGAAATTTAATAGAAATAGAATGAATACTGGGACAAGAGTCAAAAGGTCTGAGTTCTAGAGCTGACACAAAATAAGTGACAATTTGATTGTTGGCAAATCATCAAATGTTTGTCAACATTGGTATCACCATCAATTAATGGTTGAATTGAAACTTTTTTTTTTTTTTTTTTGCTAAGGAAGATTCCCCCTGAGCTAACATTTGTGCCAGTCTTCCTCTGTTTTGTATATGTGTCACCACCACAGCATGGCTGCTGAAGAGTGGTGTAGGTCCGTGCTTGAGAACCAAACCCAGGCCACTGAAGCAGAGTGTGCCAAACTTAACCACTAAGCCACAGGGTCAGCTCAAAACGCATGATGTTTATGTAATAAAAATAAATGAATTTAGACAAAGAATTAGCTTTTGAGAAATAATGTTTTAACAGTGAAAACAAAACTTGATCTTGATTCTAAATGCTTTTTTCTTTTTCTACAAATATTGTCAAATTTCTTTGACTATGCTGTTGAATCATAGTAAATTATATTTTTCTTTTATTATTTGTACCACATTCTGGAAGACAATAACTACTGAGATAATAGATGAATGCTTACTACCACCATTGGCTGCTCTCATAATGCTGATTTATTATGTTAAAGATGCATGTGCCATAATTAGAAATCTTTAAACATGAAGAGAAACACATCCATCGTATTTCAGCACTCTCTATCCACATCCCAGTGAGAATAACACGTCTCTGTTCAACATCAGGAAAGATCAATGACTTACTACAATAACTAAATTTGTTATGTGCTAAAAGGTTATATCCATTAACTTTTCTATCACTATATTTTATAGTTCAGGAAGAGCAATAAAGGCAGAAGATATGATTCATTTTTATGCATAACGTGTGGTAAAAATCAATAATGAATGCTAATAAATAAATATAGGAAATCTACTAAATTAAATAATAAATTTTCAGAGAAGAATTTCATTTGAGTGATGATTTTTCCTTGCCTATTCACAGCATCTTTACCACAATTTAATTATGTATATTACTCTTAAAGGAATTAATATGTTGAAGAGGGAAGCATGTTTTTATAAAAGTTGCTCTGACAGAGATTGAGATTATGAATCTAAGAGCTTTACATTTGTAACATAAGACACATGAATATGTTCTCGTAAGTTTTTCCTGTTGTAGACAATTACATTCTCTAAAAAGAGAAAGTTAACTCTTGGGGCAAACATTTATAGTTGTTTGATGCACATGCCTCCAACATTTTCCTATGTATTTAGAAATAGATTTAATTCACATAAAGGGATTATACTGTATATTTTCCTATTTTACCTAATAATGTGTCTTGGCAATCTCTTCATATTCATTTATAGACATCTACTTCATTTTTTTATTATGACTTAATATGTACAACATCATAAGTGTTGCCATATTTTATTTAACCATTTCAATAATAATGAATATTTGATTGTTTTCAATTTTTCATGACTTCAAAGTTGCACTGAATATATTTGTTCTGGATGCAATATACTTTGGGGAGTAATATCTCAAGGAAAGATGCTAGAAAGAAAATTGCTAGATAGATTGTATGAATATTTATACTTTCTGATAAATTCTACAAATTGCCTACCAAAAAATGTGTAGCAACTGCCGTCTCACTAATGTTGTACAAGAACCCCAGTTTTTCCCCAACCTGTTGTCAACATACATTTTTAACAAACTTTTGCCGTTCTATTGGGGACAAAAAGGAAGAGATTTCTTTTAAATTTGCACATCTATAATGGTTGAGGACTATTTACAGTATTTTTCCATGAAATGTATGCTCATGTTCTCTATCTAAATAACTTTATGTATTTTTCTATTAATATAAAAATATTACTTAGTTGGCTTTTTATAGCAAATATATTGCATGGTTAACAGTAACTGTTGAAACCTGCTTCCAAATTCTGGGGGACTAAGAAAATCGAAACATATTTATCACTTATATAGCGCTTCTTTATTACTCACATGGCAGATAACTCATGTGTGTGTGTGTTCCAGTTTCATGTGTGGTTTCTCATAGATTATGGCCTCTTCCATCTCAGGATTGACATCCTCAGGGCCTCAAATTCTTCTTCATCTACCCTTCAAATGGATAAAGAGAAGGAAGCAGCTTCATCTGCTTCTTAAATCTCCTGGACTAGAAGTGAAGCACCTCCACTCACATTTCATTCACTGGAATTCCTCACATAGGAATAGAGGATGAAAAGGAGGCTGGTAAATCTTTTCCTTGGCTAGGACCAATGCAATGCTATGGAAGAGGAACATGGACTTTAGTGGACACCGAACATTCTCTGTCATAAATAGCAAATATCATGCTCTAGCCTGTTGCTGACTTTTTTTTTTTACTTTATGTTTTCACAGCAATTCTAAGTTCATAGCAAAATTAAGAGGATGCTACAGACTTCCCATAGACTTCTTGCTCTCACACACGTATAGCCTCCTCTGTTATCAACACCCCCCACCAGAATGGTACATTGGTTGCAATTGATGAACCTACACTGACACATTACATTCACTCAAAGTCCATATTTTACGTTGGGTTCATCCTTGGTGTTGTACATTCTATGGATTTAGACAAATGTTTAATGACATGTATCCATCATTATTAGCATCATAATGAGTATTTTAACAGCCCCGTTCCTGGCCTTTTACAATTATGGAACTTTAAAAAAATATATATATATAGCAGATGCTAATTATTCCAACACTATTGGTTGAATTACCTAACATTTACCCAATATTCTTTTCTTTATACTTGCAATTCTGTATACACTTTGAAACAGGTAGATGTTTTAAGCTTAGTCACACAAACATAAATATCTTTGCTAAACTTTTAGTGAAGACTATTGTTGAATGTTTCAAAAAGTCGTGTTTATCTTCAATCTCAATCTGAAATATTATTATATGCTAAGTAACATATATATTTTTTACTTATAAACTTGCATTTATTCATCATGGCACTAGCGATTCTCTAAAAATTATTTTAATGATTGTTTCATGATCTATCATAAATTCACCATAATTCATTTCATAACATCCATAGTAAAGGATATTTAGTTTGCTTCCTTTTTTTCAAAATTAAGAAAGTTTGTGACAAACATCTAGAGATATAAATGTACATGTGCTTTTCTGATTGTTGCTGTAAGATAAATTTCAGAATTGAATATTAGATAAAAATAAATAAACAAGGTAAGGTCCTTGGTACTCATTACTATATCCTCCTTTGGAGATCTCAGTCAATTTACATTTCATTTTTGTGAATGAAATTATTGTTTTCATTTTATGACAATTTTGTCCAACCAGGATAATATTCTTTTTAAAGAAATTTGACAAACAAAAAGTGAAAAAAATACATGGTCTAACCTGGTGTTCTTTTCCCAGCATTTTTCTTTTTTTTATAAGCAGGCATTTTTTTAAAGTTATGCAAAAGGTTAAACTTTTTTTCCTGTTTTATTGGCTCTCTGCCTATTTTTTAATTTATTTATTGGAATGCTTTATATATAAAAGACAATAATGATTTTCCTGTCAAATTTGTTGTAAAGATTTTACTTGTAGTTGTTTCTAGCTTTGCTTCTGGGATTTCTGACATATGAGAATTCTTTTCTCACTTTAATATAGTTGAATTTGTCAACCTCTTTATGTTTCCTATGGCCTTTTTGTTTAGAATGCTTTTTCTTCCGAATCAGATAAATACTCCCATATATCACAGCATTATATTATATTTGGCTTGTGATACTTTTTTAATTTACGTTATTTTTAACTTATTATGGACAACTTTTTAATTTCAATTCTACTAATTCAATTTAGAGAAACAAATTTAAATACCTTTGTTTCTCATTGTTTTACCTAACATATATGTATAATCAGTACCATAGAAAAAAATAAATTTATTTTCCCCTATCATTTTTCTAAAATAAGTACAAAATTTAAAAGTACTTCTTAGTAGATGAAGTTTTATCTACATTTGATTATTATTTTGGGTTCACTTCTTTTATAATATGAGGTAATTTAACTAGGAAACATATAACTGAAATAACTATATTTGCAGTTTATAAGCTTAAAAAACAACTATCACAATAAAACAGAGAATTATTTTTTAAACTGTATTCTTATTTTATTTCCCTTGTAAAAAAAATGCTTTTTTATTTTTTTCCTAGAACTATGTGTACTACTTTAGGTTTTAATGGGAATTATCTAATTTCCTTATTTGATTTTTATCACAGTTATTTAAAATACATTAAAATATTTTTATCAGTTATACACATATATTTCAATACATAAAACACTTATTTTTTTAGTTCAGTTTTATTGAGGTAATATTGACATATAAAACTGTAAGATATTTAAAGTGTATGTTGTGGTGATCTGATAAACATCACAAAAGGATTTCCCCTCTAGTTAAGCTGGTTAACCCATCTATCATCTCACATGTTTTTCTTTCTTTTTTTTGGTGAGAACATTAAGTTCTGCTCTCTTAACAAATTTCAATTATACCATACAGTGTTATCAATTTTAGTCGTCACGTTTTATATTAAATCCCTAGACTTGATTCATCTTACAGTTGAAAATTTGTACCCTATTACCAACCTTTCCCTATTTGCCCTACTCTCCAGCCACTTTTCTACTCCCTATTTCTATGAGATTGATTTTTTTTTCTTTTTGGATTCCACATATACATGATACCATCCAGTATTTGTTTTTCTCTGACTGGCTTATTTCACTTAGCATGATTCCCTCCAGTTCCATCCATGTTGACACAAATGTCAGGATTTCCTTCTTTCTCATGGCTGAGTAATATTCCTGTGTGTGTGTGTGTGTGTGTGTGTGTGTGTGTGTGTGTCTCACATCTTCTTTATCCATTTATCCATCGATGGACACTGAAGTTGTTTCCATATCTTGGGTATTGTGAATAATACTGCAATGAACACAGGAGTGCAGATATGTCTTCAATGTTCTGTTTTCATTTTCTTTAGATATATACCCAGAAGTGAATTGCTGAATCATATGGTAGTTCCATTTCGAACTTCCATGAGGAACTTCCATACTATTTTCCATAGTGGCTATACCAATTTACATTCCCTCTGCAGTGCACAAGGATTCTCTTTTCTCCACATCCTCGCCAAGACTTGTCTCTTGTCTTTTTGATGATAACCATTCTAATAGGCATGGCTACCCTCTTTTCACTCCAAATTTCCCCTTCCAAGAGGCAAAATTTAAAACCTTTCAATTATTTCTTCTGATATTTATAACTGTATTTCTAATAGTCTATTCACACTGCCTTTTTTGAATGCGTTGTGCTAGTGGTCATAAAAATATAAAATTCTACAATCTTATCTTCCTTTTCTTATCTGTTTACCCATTGCCTTAGTCCATTCAGGCTGCTACAATGAAATATCACAGAATGAGTGCCTGTAAACAACAAAAATTTATTTCTCACAGATCTTGGAAATTGGGAAGTCTAAGATCAAGATGCTGACAAATTCGGTGTCTGGTGAGAGCCTCCTTTCTGGTTCATAGATTGCTGTCTTTTACCAGTAACCTCACATGACATAAGGGGGAGGTGATCTCTTTTATAAGGGCACTAATCCCATTCATGAGAGGTTTGCCCTCTTGAACTAATCACCCCACAAAGGCTCTACCTCCAAATGCCATTACATTGGGCAATAGGATTTAACATATGAATTTTCGGGACACACAAATATTCAATCTACAGTACCCATAATGTCTTAGCCTCATGCGTATTTTTCCCCTCAGTGTAGTGACTTAATATATTCTATTTCTATTAACAACCTTGATACATTTCCTTCCTTCAATAAAATAAATCATTTTTCTGATCAATACTGTACAATATTACCCATTATTCTATGCTCTTTAGTTACATTACTCAATATAATCCTATAATCCTGGTAAAAAACTTATGAGTTAAGTATTTTGATATTTCCATTACATATGAACAACTAGGGTACTCCTAATAGTCTTATCAAGTGGTATACATCAAATGCTATCTGCTGAATAAATCAATAATTATAAAAAACTGAAATATTTGGATTTGGATGTACTAAAATCAAATTATGTTTCAAAATCTTAATATAGTCATAATAAAAATATGAAATTACCTCACGATTATTCTATCAAAACTTTCTAGCTTGAAAGAGTTTCCTCCACTACAGATTTCTCATACATAGTACTTCAGCATCAGAATATAGACATGTTCATATCTTCTAACCTCAACATATCTTCCAGAACATTCATTACTCCTCCAAGCTCCAGTAGAAAACCCTGCTATTCTGTGGATGGTGTGCATCATCTGCATATATCAGCTTCTGAATACACATTTGTTAAATCACTCTCAACTAATAATCAATCTTCCTTCCTCCTTTTTTTAATAAAAGCCATATTCTCCACTCCAGGTTCTCCGTATTTCTGGAGGGCTCCATGTCTATGTGAACGATCCTTCCAACACCCTGTTTTCTCAGTCTGTACTTCCTCATCTCTAGGAAAAGCCTTCATTTTTCTTCCACTTCCACTACCTGCATCCATGACCACATTTTAGACATTATCATCAGCCACTGAAATGCTTCATCTAGTTCAACCATGCTGGTTCTCCAATTATTTTACCCCAGTAAGTTACTTACATCTTTTCTTTAACATAATTAAGACTTTCAATCTCATTTCCTGTCTACATTGTCATCCCTACCGTTGACTTTCCTTTCCCATCCAACATTTCAGACCTTCATCTCAAATCTGTATTTACCAATAATCCACAATTCCATTGTGTATCCAGAATTTAAGGAGACTAATTAAAAAGTTATTTCAGCAATCTAATAATAATTGAAGATAAAAATCTTTAAAAATTGATGGTTATTTGAATAAAGGCATCAAGTGACACCACGATGTCAAAAAAAAAATGAACAGAGATCTCCATTTTCCCTTCCTTACATTCCTATGTTCTAACTGTGTAGAGTTTTCATTTTCCTCAATATGTTATCCCTGTCCCTCCCTCCCATTCATCCATCACTTGCCATGGCTAAATTCTATTTATATTTTATGTTTCAGATTAATGATATTTTCTTGACCTTGAAAAATGAGTAAAATGCTCTTGAATATGCTGCATTAAGCCCCACAGTCTCCTGTCATAGTAGTGATAATGCTCTATTGCAATCTTCAGGGGATTTTTTCTTCCAGAGAACTGTAAATTCCCTGAAGACAAAACTTTTGTCAAACTTTGTTTATTTGTCATGTCTCTCAGGTAATAGTACGGTCCCTAACACACAGAAGTCATGCAATAAAGCTTTATTAAATGAATAAACAAGTAGATTAATTGATCAATTAGCAATAGCTCTGTATTCGATTAACAAATAAAAAGACAACAGAACCCATTTGAAAGAAAATCAGTAAGTTGAGATTTCAAGGGTAAGAAATCATTGAAAGTCTTAGTTACTGATATAAAAACATAAGAGATCAAGCCTTAGAAGATTCAATTTCCACTAAAGTTTTCCTGCAGGGTTTTGTTCAACCTATGGCCAGCCCCATGATACCACATTCAAATCCTGAAACTCCCCCTAGTGGGCTTGAGGAAGCACCCCACTCTGTGCCATCTCCAGCAAACTGCGTCCTTTGGCTTCCTCTGGACACCTGAAAACTGCAATCTTCCATTTGTGTATGAAGCAAATTACACGAAAGTCTCATAGGGTCTTTTGAATTTAAAGTGAATAACTTAACATGGTGTTTTAGCCATGTGAAATATTTAAAATTCATTTACACTGATTATTTGGTGTCATATGACTACAAAATTTAAGCACTTACACATGTTTTACTTTATTCTATCAAACTCATTATAGGAATAGACACAGTTCCTGAAAGGGATCCCAAATTCTACTAGAGTTGGCATTTTTATTTGTTCTTATTATTTAATAGCACAAAATCTAAACTAAATTATCTCTTGATTTGGTATGCTAGGTTTTATTTTCATCTAGTTAGTGAAAATGAATTTGTCTTTTTAATGTACCTTGATTTGCACTTTGAAATAAAGTGTCCTAATTTAACTAACAGCAAATGTTTGCTTGTTTGTTTCTAATACTGCCTTAGGTGGTTAGGATTATAGAACAGCAAATGTTTATTTACAGTGAGATAATTGCTTTAGAAATATAAACAATAGAATGTAAAACAATCGTGCATTCAACTCTGTATAACTAATAGTGTTCATGGCGACAAGAATGTAAGCACTGAGTTCTATATAAGCCAAGACCATTAATGGAAAGTGTAGAAAAAGATTAATCTATTTCTTGTAAGACTAAACCGGATGTGTATATCTAAGCCAACCTTAAACAACAGAAGGAGAATTATTTTAAAAGGCAAAGTCTAGTATCATAGAAAGAATACTGGCCAAAAATCCACAATCTGTGATTTAAACTAAATTGTGCTTATTTGCTATTTTAGATCAAGTTCTCCCAGAAGCGACCCTGTGACAGCATTTGTCTCAGTACTCTAACAATGTCCGTTAATAGAGAACACAGGCATAGGAGCCAAATGATTTATGATGGAAGTGTTTCCAGTAGAAACCAGAAAAGGGATTGGGGGAAGCAGAACAGGAAGGCAAGGTCTGGATTAATATGAGGCGAGCACGGCACTAGCCCCAGGAGCAAAAATAAAGGGGAGCCACAAAACTCAGTAATCAAGATACATTATATTGTAATGAAATATTAAACACAAGTCAAAATTAATACAAAAAAGCCATCATGAACAATTGTCAATTTTTAAATAAAGACAGGCTGCTGTGCTGTCCTATTTGTTTTCTAACCCTGTGCAACAAGAACAGCCATTTTCAACCGGCCCAGAGTTCCCAGCCTTCCTGCTTGTAAGTAAGCTTGTGACAGTTGACAATGGTGTGCGAAGAGATCAAACAACACAGGACTTTACATATTGTCATTTCAAAAACTGTAAAACTTATATTTATTTCTTCCACTTAATTTTAAATATGAGAAAATATTTTGGTAAGTATACATATGGATACACATTTTTCATTTTGCCTCTGGCTCCAACATGGTTCAGCATGGTACAGCAAAGAAAGAAAAGAAGCTAGGCAAGATGCAGTTTTAGGTGAAGTCTCAGACTCAACCTAATCCCTTGAGAAAAACTGGAATATAAATTATACATTAAGGTTTATCCATCTTGAGATAAAGGGCCTGGGATTGCATCCTCCATACCAGCAAAGCACTGGCAATGGGTCACCTCCAGGAGAAGGGGAGACTAGGACTCACAGGCACTTTAGGTTTTCCATACAGACTCCCAAGGACAAGCCTCTCAAGAAGGTTGCAGGTACAAGCCTTAACAGCAAGACATAAAGACACGTGGAGAAAAAGGATCTGGCCAGGGCAATTATGAAATTTGTTTTAGGTGTCCACTAAACTTGTTTTGTGACCATCAGCAAACAACTTAAACTCCCAGAAGATAATTCCTATATTGAACACCTCACAGATGTGATATAAATAACAAATGTAAGGTGGTAATTAGCTCACCGTTCTCAAATTCAGTTATCTAACAATGTCCAATAATACCTACAAACCAGACATAGGAGCCAGAAAATGAGCCTACAAGGGTTCTGAGTAATGAAATAATATTTCAAACTACACACATTAAAACTCACACACTTTATTCCTGGTTGTAGTTCTCATTTTCTCTCCGAGATCCTATTTTTTATTTCAGTGAGTCCATATTACAGAATTTAGTTGTATGATTTCCAAGCTCCTGAATATAAAATAAACAAATAAGAAGGTAAGAAATAGACTGTTCCACATAGCTCTGCAGGCAAACAGACAGCTTGAAAGCAGAGAAATGAGAAGTGACTATCAGCCCGAAAAGTAAGAGTTGCAAAAATGATAAAAATCATATAAATGACCTCAACTATCAAATCTATTTGTATTTATTTAATATAGATACACATACACACAGGAGCACATGTGTGCATGTGTATTCATCATCTGCTTTATTTCAAAAAATATTTTATGAACTTTACAGAAAATTATTTAAAATGGCATAGAAAATTCTAAGAAAGGAAGCAGAGCAGTTATTCATTTGGAGGGGTAAGAATTAGTGATGATCAGGGAAGATTGTTTGTACAATAGAATCAGAACTGAGAGATTCTTCCCATCCACATCTTCAGACACTCATACCGCCAAGCTCTGAGACTACTTGGTTGCCCACTTCATCACCAGACCTGCCTGGGTATAAGCTCCTGGGATGAGGAGCTGGAGGACATGTACCATATCCATACCAATGGAGGGTGACTTTATGGTAGCAAAAGCAGTAAAAGTTACAAGTAGTGGAAGTAATAGCCAGTGACCACGAGACTACTATTGGATAATGAAGCTGATATTGAGCAAAATACTACATACCTATAGAAAAAGGAAAAGTGCTTCATTGAGGCCCGGAATGTTTTTCCCAGCTATTCAAGACCTCTGGTGAATACATAACTTAAGGTAGAGTTTCAGCGAAAGTGGAAAGAGTCTTAATCAAACTCAAGCAGAGAACAGCTCAAACATTTTGGAATTTTTTTTATCTTAACCGATATACTTTATGAGACTCTTACTATTTTGGGGGTAAGCAATAGAAATCAATTCTGACTAGCAGATGCAAAGTGAGAATTCATTATAGAGCTATAGAGATCCTGGGGTCGCTCACAAAAGTTTTTTTTTAACTGAAAAAATAGACTTAGAAAAGTGATGAACCAAAGCAAATTGGAAATTCCATGTAGTAGGAAGTAATGTACAGTAGCATTTGGTTCTCATCGCTATGCTAAATCAGTTCTAAAAATGTTTCCGTCTTTGTGACACTTTTCAAAATTCAAAGGATCTAAAGTGAATCACAATGAACAAAGTTATGTCCTGTGCCCATGTATGGCTAGGGATCTTCAGAAACCTTGACAGCTCTATAAAGAATTCAGACAAGGAGAGTGTGGTAATGACTAGAAAGGAAATCCAAATGTGATAACTAGAAAAAAGAAAAATGGAGATTATGTTGCACAAACAGAAAACCAAACAAAAATATTGTTCAATATAAGTCTCTCAAGAGCTATTAAGTGCATGTTGGTTAGACAAGAGTCATATACAGTCCAGAGCAGAGGAATTTCTGAATATTGCCCAATGACACCTTGTCAGACAAGAGACAAAATGAGTGAAAGATAAGCAAGTCAGAAGCCCCTAGACTATAATGAGAGTTGAGCTGCAATTTGAATTCAATCTTGTTGTCAACCAAAGCATGAGTTCCATCAGAGACCCATATTCTGCCATATAGAAATGGATGTCAATACCTACTGTTTGAGTCATCAAAACAATTTTTTAAATATAGGAAGTATGCACTGCATTCTGGAGCAAATTCTATTCAAAATGACTATTTTGAATGATACTTAAACAATTATACCCTCAAATATTTGGGAATTCTGTGGTTCAAGAAAACTGGTCCTCCAAAGTTATGAATACCTGAAAATAAATTGTATTGTTGGCATGATATGTGTACAATATTGAAAAGTCGTCATGTCAAAATTGCATACATGATCTACAAAAATATTAGGGACTGATAGAGCTACACAACTATACAGCATTTAAATTGAATGTTTAGAAGTCAGTGTACGTTCAGCATTCTACATCCATTAATTTTCTAATAAATTAACACATTTAAATATTTCCAACGAATGTAAATGCCAATAGCTTTTGATTGAATACCACTCGTGAATTAATACTAGTTTGCTCTGCAAAAGAAAAAGTAAACATTTACAGGTGCATTAAACATTCAGCTGTGCTGAGTATATGAAGACTGTCAATTTTAAGGATCTTCTGTATGCGACTTATATAAGAATAGTCAAATAATTGATGCAAAACTATTTGAGGATCAGCATAATTTGCTTATCAACAAGTTAACAGCATACTCTTTCCCCCTGACCCTTCCTGCCTTTGCTCTCCCAGGGTCTCTGTGTGTGTTAGCCAATTAGTGTGATTTCCAGACATTATCACAACATGTCAAGGATCTAACTTTACAATTTATATTGAGGAAAAATTAGATTTTTTTATGTGTATGACAGAATTAAATTAGTTATAATAGCAGATATGTTTTTCTTGTGTTTATTATTTTTTACTCCTGTTTTTCCATTCATTAAGTAACCCATGACACACAAAAGTTTGCTTGCGTAGACCTGGGTGGGGGGTAACTATTTTCTTTCCTGGGTAAACTGACCCATGTGAAATTTAGTATTCTTCTTTAACCTCTACCATAAAGGGGCATGTTAAAAATACAGGGTCTTGCTCCCATCTCTTCTGATCTAGTAGATCATTGGGTCATCTTGATGGATACCAAAATCTTACAAATTCACCTATTCATTGCACAGAAAAGTCCAGTTGCTATTTCCTGATAGAAAACCTTTCAACATTATCAGAATTTGACTAACATAAAATCATGATCTGCCAGAAAATAGTGATAGTGTCATATCTCTCTCTAGCATTTTGCAGAATGACCAGCAAATATCTTAAAATGCCATAAATAGAAAGGTTTCCCACATGACTTCCACAATACCAAAAGCCTTGCTGTATTTCCCCATATTTTTTCTCCTTACTTGTTTTATCTTCTTAAATACTCTGAGTAGACACTTATACAATTTATTGCTCTGACCAAGCCTTCCTATATTTTTTTTCTGCACTTAAGCAGGATGCCCTGAGCATAATATATCTTATCCATGCCAGATCAGACAAATGTCAGGCTAAAGCAAAGACCAACTGCTTGCCTCTGTGCAGAGTAGCAAGTAAAGGGAACTGATCAGCATGAATTCTGTCAATACTAAACTAAATTTAGACCTAAGCAGCTGCCTTGGCTGCCCTTATTTCCATTGATTAAAGGTGTTCAAGACCTTTAATCAAGTGGGGTCAAATTACTTGAGAATAATTTCAAAAAAATATGAGAAAAAAGGTATTTTTAATATGTGTTCATGTATATATTACCAAAGAAAAATAACTTTCTCACCTTCGTTTACAGGGGGACCTCTACTTAATGTACTATGAATTGAACCCTTTCTTGCCAATTTCACTACAGACTTAGTTATTTAATCATTCATCCATCCATTCAATTATTTATCAATGTCCAATATTGCGGGGCATTGGACTAGTATTTGCAGTTTTGGAGGAAAAAAGGCACTGTCTAGGGGCCGGCCTGTTGGCATATTTGTTGTTTGCATGCTCCATTTCAGCAGCCTGGAGTTTGTGGTTTAGATCCCAAGAGCGGACCCATACACCACTCATCAGGCCATGCTGTGGTGGCATCCCACATACAAAATAGAGGAAGATTGGCACAGACCTTTGTTCAGGGCCAATCTTCCTCACCAAAAAAAAAGACACTGTCTATTAGGACTGCAAACATTAATACAAAGACTAGACAGGTAAAAACAACAATACGTTATGATAAACGTTCCAACAGGACTATGCACCAGTTCCTACTGGAACATAGAAGGCCATTTTGCTCAAACCAAGGAGAATAAGAAATAAATTCTGCAAAAAAAGTCACCTGAATTTTGGCTTGAAGCCTATTCTGGAGTTTTCCAGGCAAAGAGGGAACAAAAGTGAGGGAACAAATGTCAGGAAAAGGGAGCAGCAGTAGCTGGCAGAAATTTACAATCTTTTCAAATATATTTTGAAAGAAAGATATAGACATTGTGGAATTTTAAGGATGAGAATATAATGATCAGGATTATGTTTCAGAAAAATCACTCTAAGTCCTCAGTAGACACTGCATTGAATTGGACTGAGGTGTGAAGTGTTGAGGGCCTGCACAAAGTCAGTGATGACGAGATCCATAGACAGACGCTGATTGGAGAGATATTAAGAAAATAGAACAAGAGGTGAGGGAAAGAGAGGAATCAGACATAACTTCTAGGTCTCTGATTTTGTCTGCTGGCTAGGAAACTATGATTCAGCACTTCTAGACTTCAATTCTAAAATAAGTAAGAAAAGAAATTAAAGTGATAAGATATAAGAAGAAATATTTGAAATACTATTATCATCATAATACATAATTCTAAGAAATTATTCTATTTGACTATCTAAAACTGACCTTGGCTTTAGTTCAAAAGCCAGTCTGCTTGTCAGTAAAGCTAGGTAGATACCTATCAAGATTAAAAAACCAGAGTCTACCACGGTTCACTAATCCGAGAACCAGCAATGCATCCATTAGACGATATTAAGAGCCCAATAGTTCTTCCTCATCCTCCATAAATGAATTATGAAGAAAACAAAACCAAAAGCCGTTTAAGAGATAACAAGAATTAAAGAATTCACAGCAGATGGTACCAGCTGTGCACATTTAATTCCAGCTCAAACAATCTGCCAAACAGTTAGACAAAACTGCTTTTCATGGGAAATTGGAGTGTCTCGGAGCCAAGGAAGAAATCAGAGAGTAGTCTTTCTGGCATTAGTTATCAAACCTTTTACTATGATTAATGTTAGTGGACACAAACCTTTCCTTTCCCTGCTTGCACTACGTGCATTCTCTCTCTCTGTCTTTCTCTCTCGTAAGCATATATACACACACACACATAACATACACGCATCAAGGTTTCCATTAATTAAATAAAGAGTAAAGCCAAAGAGTTAAGTTGTCAAAATGTCATATACTAGGCATTCAGCAAATACATGTTAAGTACAACAGTATAAAAAGGATTTAGTGTGAACATTTTAAAGACATTTTTAAGAAAACCCTAACGTTCCAATATGTTTATAAAGACATTAACTGTAAATAACAAAGCAAAAGCAAAGCAAAGTAGTATGTTTCACCTTTTTAAAAATCATATTTATAAATGTTTTATTATGTATATTGTATTCTTTTAGAATTGGGAGAGGGGTAAGCCCCACTCAAGTGAGGTAACAAACTTGCCATCTTTTACAAAATTTAATTAGAACTGACAATCTTATGGTTAGCCCTTAATTCCTGAGACTTTGAACATTGTTTTCTGTGAATTTTCTTTGAAAAATGCTCATACTAATTTTAAATTACAGTATGTCTCAAAAAATGAAAATATTAACATTAATATGTTAGAAAGGAAAACCATCATCCAAGTGTGTTTATTAACTTAAGTGCTAATATAAAGTCTTAAAGTCTAATCTATTGACTTTAAAAAAGAAAAAGATAATGCTTAAAGATAAGCTTAAAAGAAAGATATGCTTGAAATGGACAAATACAACATGCCTGAAGAAAACTAGACCTGAACTCTGTGTTGAAATATGGAATTTGGATAGGTTAATAAAAGATAAGCAAGTATAAAAGGCCAAGAGAACAATATTAACAAAGGCTCAAATGCAGAATGCAAACACATTGAGTGTGTACGTTAATCAGAATGGACTCATTAGAAGGAGGAAATACCCACAACTGGGCTTGATATTGAGATTTAAGACCATCAATTTATCCTGAAGATAACTGTAATGGAGAGCCGTAAAGGCTGTTTGAGAAGGTAAGAGCCATGATGAAATTATTATGCAGGATAGAATGGTAGCATGGAACAGAAGCTGCAAGCCTGAAGACAGTCAGGGTAACTGGGAAGTCCTTGAACAATATGTACAGGAGGTAACTACTACCTAGCTCAGATGATGGCAGTAAAATGGAAAGACACGTAGTGGAGTTCAACATAAAGGAAACATTTTCAGATACTAGTGTTTGACTCTACCACAAACATAAGGAAGAAAGGTGTAAATATGAGGTTTTGACTGAGTAATTGGGAAGAAAACGGCAGTGATTACAGAGAAGTTCAATCAGAAGAAGCAAATTTGGGGAAGGGGGAGTATATGTAAGAGGATGAATGCAATATTAGCTTCATTAAGTTTGAGAGATGAGAAAGAGAACAAAATGCACCCGGCTGAGGTTCAAGCTGGGGCTTCTGAGTTATAGATCAGAACCAGAGATTTATGCAAAATTCATTCTAAAAGAGGCGATGGTCTTAAGAATTCATAAGTAGTTTTGATTGAAAAAGAATATTAATTAAAACTTATGGAAGCCTCAAAATATTTCAATGAAGAATGCTCCCACTTAGAGTGGGAATAGGAGGAAGAGTCCAGAAAAAAAAAAAAAAAAAGCACAGGTATCAGAGATCAAATTGAACTCCAGGAGCAGTGTTCATCACACCAAAGTAATTGGCGGTCTCAGGTACTATATTAGTGTCCTAGGGCTGCCTTAACAAATTACTAGAAACTTGGTGCCTTAAAACAGTAGGAATTTATTCTTTCCCAGTTTGAAGTCAAGATGCCTGGAGCCTATGAGAGAGCATCCATTCCCTATCTCTCCCATCAATTCCGGTGACTGCCAGCACTCCTTGGCATTCCTTGGCTTGTAGACTCATCGCTCCAACTTCTGCTTCCTTTGTCACATCAACTTCTCTTCTGTATTTCTGTGTCTCAAGTCTCTCTATTTTTTAAGGACACTTATCGTGGGATTTAGGGTCCATCCTAAATCCAGGATGATCTCATCTCAAGATCCTTATCTTAGTTACATCAGCAAATACTCTTTTTCAAAATAAGGTCACAATCACAGGTTCCAAGGCTTAGGCCTTGGAAATATCTTCTGTAGGGCCACCATTCAACCCTCAAAAGGTGTTATGAAAAAGGATGGAGTGATAAGGTAGTAAGGTAAGTTGTATACTATTACAGGATTTGAGAGAGTTAATAAAAACTCTGTGAAGTAAACGGTTATTCCCATTTTACATATGAAAAATTAAGGCTCATTTTGTTATTAAAAAGTAATTGCTTTCTTACCCTGAAGGCATTTTTAATCTGTTTCTGTTTTAATTTTTTGTTTCTTAAAGGCATAGTGCATGCTGATACAGACACAGAAAAGCATTCATTTTATTGCTTTTCCTTTGGAAAGGAAGAATTTGTATTCATCCATCATATGCCTTCTCCCAACTCTCTTCTAATCACTGAAAGTGCAAGATTTCCAGAAAGGAATAGAGTTGTTTATTTGCTTGTTTGTTGTTTTGATTTAGAAAAGGGAAAAGCTAATTGGGGAAAATAAGGATCAAGATTCTTTTCATCCCAGAAGAAGCTATTGAAATGGACAAACCGAATGATGATCACATTGTAATTGCTGAGTAGTTTAACTTCTTAAGGGATGCTGCTGCTATTGTTTCCATATAGAAATCTTATGTCATGCACTAGATTAACTGTCCATTTGAGCCTACTCTAGACATGTGAAATCTCCCAAAATTCATATTGGTATTCATATACTGGATAATGAGGTAAATTCTCTATGCATTTTCAAATACAACATTTGTTCAAAATGTTACTATAAATACCAGAGACAGAAAATATTCTAGACCTCACTACTGATTTATATTATGTATTAACTAATATTAATAGTATATACTATATATTTTATTTATTATATATTAAACTTATATTTAATTATATCATTTAATAATTATTGAACCTTATTTAGTATGTTTATAATAAATGTCTGATGACTTCAAGCAACTTGAAAGGTTATATTGACTCTTTTTATAAACCACTACATACAAAATACCAAAACAAATTGATTTGCTTATTCAATGAAACAATCCATTGATTGAGTTGTTTAAAAAATGTACCACTGGACGTTTACTTGAAATGACCAATCACTATGGTCTACTAAAAAAAAATGTAGGAAATATTACAATAACTCTTAATTATCTCCCAAATTCCCACTTCCTTCTGGCTAAATTTACCTTTCTGGCCTCATCTGCCACATCTTTTCTAAAAGTATCACTTAACCTAATTGAATAAATCCTAAATATACTTATAGCTTTTCTAATTTTATTTATAATTATTTCTGGAAAACAACCTCCCCGCCAAGACTTTTCCTGTCAACCATCCGCAGATGATTCTAGAATGGCTCAAATGTATATCTCTTCCTTGAAGTTTTATCCAATTCCCCAGCTATAAATAATCTCCCACCATCTTGGTGGTTTATAGCCATCTCTCTGAAAGTGGTTATATTATGCTGACATTCATTGTTGTTACTCAAGAACATAATATTATCCCTTTTATTACCTTGCAAGCTCCTTAAGGATACAGTAATGTGTAGTTCTTGTTTTTGTTTCCTTGCAATAGGAGCTCAAAATGATTTCTTGAATAAATGAATGAACACACAGATGAAAATGATACTTGCTACAGAAAGAGTAAAAATGAAACTAATCTCTGTCTATATGGGATAGGTATTTGCATTTACAACCCAAATTGGATTATGTGTAGCCAAACCAAAATCAGCTGCATTGATTTTCTTTCTTTTGATGGCCAAAATGATCCTTCTAAGTCAAGGTCAATGTTCTCTTCCTCCGAAGAAAGGATGCTTAAATTATTTGGTTTCCTGTACTTTTATTCTGGGAAATATTTCAACATTTGTTAATTTTAGATAAAATTGAAAGCCCAATGAAGTAACTGAGTTGTTAGTGATCATTTGGGAAGTCTAACCTTTGGGTCAAACTATGCAGGAATGAATATTCATACCCTTAATATGGTTCAGACACAAGCACATGTATACACATACACAGATTATAGACGTCAAATTTGTGAAACTTCCACAGTATCACTATTAATGCTTCCTCTAATTTAAGAGTTTATAAATATTTAGGAAAAAATAACCTCACAATTTATTTACAAAACGTCAATGAATTCTGCCCTATCACCAGCAAAAACACTTCACTGTCTTGTGAAATGAAATTTCAAGCACAGGTAACATGTACTTGCCTTCTACCTGTGGGCTGTGCTTTGTTTAGTTGAGGCTTCTGTGATTAAGATCAAGTATAATTTAAGAAACAAATGGTCAAATTTTTCCAGAATTAACTTTCAGTTGTAAAATTGTTTACTTCTAAGGTTTAGATTTCTCAGCAAAATTTCATAAAACTGATGTTTAAGTAGACAAAGCAAAATGTAAAGAAGGTCTCCTACATACTACCTAATCTGTGATAAACTAGAAAGCTGCAAAATAAAATGTATTAGTAGTTTCATTGCATTTGAATATTTGAAAACGTGCATTTATCTCAAGAAATTATAATCAGTTTTAAAGATTAGCAGAGAATATGTGGATGATGACAAAGTCAGAGTACTAAATTTTTAGGAGATAATAATGAGTTTATTGGCAGATAACTTCAGGGTATGAAATAAAATATGCATTGCATTTTGATAGTAATTTTGATAGATTCGGTATGTTTTGAAATCCACACCTTTGATTTATGTTCTCTAAATATTTATGTATTCTCAAGTGCATTTGAAGCTGACATCGCATAACTATATTCGAGTTAAAGAAATGATGATAAAAAGATCTGCTACACTGGGAATTGAGATTTATTCAGATCATATCAGCAAAACAACTTTATTACTTATGAAGAGAAGAGATCTGGATTACCCAAACTGTTCAGCAAACTACCTTTTGCTTAATTTTTTATTTCTATTCCTCTAAACAGAGACAAGTTAAGTGATTTAAAGCACAGGGTTAGCAGAAGAGTGAAATATACACAAGACAAACAGAAAGTTCTTTAAAGATTCTCCCAATTCTTATCTCTTTCTTTTCAGGATCATTATCCACATGTCCCCTAACTCTTCACCATGGTTCTCTTCTTTCAGGAAAATGGACTCATAGAGTTTATATTAAAGTGTCTATATATTATATATTATATTGTCTATATTTAGGAAGGCACCAGTTAAGAAAATTTGAATGTTCATGTGCTACAATTATTATATATGTGGCTCATGTCAAAATAAGCTTTTTCTGGAGTCAGAGTATGCTTTGTTTGCATGGATACAGTCATAGGTACTGCTTTCAGTTTTAAGACTTTTCTGTTCTCTCAATCTTTAAAATATACTACTATTACCCTTATGTGACATAGAAACTTCAGTCTGACTTTCTTAATGTGTTTAAGGCTTAAAAAAACTGAAATGCCTGTTAAGCCTGACTATTAATGATATGGAAAGAGGAGTCAGGATGTAAGAGGAATTAATGCCTAGCAAGGCACACTTGGTAACACTTACAAAGACTCATCTCCATCTCTCAACAATGCTTCCCAATTAACAGTAGGACAGATACTTTTATCTGCCTGATAATTTATCTCCTTAAATAGGCTTGCTTAAAGAAAAGTTACCTTATCATGAATATTAGATCTCTTTCTTTTCTCCTCACCAAATAAGGACTATTGCAAATCAAGAATATGCCCAGACTTGAATCAGAATGCCCTCATTTTTTCAGATTCAACATTTAAATTCAATTGTTTTCTTTCCCAGAAGTTGGAGAGGTCAAACATATGAATCCAAGAATGGACACTTATAGAAAAATGAGAAAATGAGTTCCTCTTTTTCTCCTACTCTCCTGGCAGTGAATTCTATATTTACACTGCAAACAAACAGGAAAATGCCTGCTTGATCATTTGTAAATCATTAACATTTTTATTTTACTCTAACTAGTTTTTTCCCACAGATCCACAGATTTAAATTTGAGCCTTTTAATTAAAAAGTGGATGTCTACAATCAGTGAGCAGTCAGCTCTAACAGGCAGGGACATTTCTATAACAAAATCAATGCTGCATTTGGACAATAATCCTCATGTAAACCTGTGTATCTGTGACATGAATTGAGAAACACACTTTCCAAATTCATAACTCTGTCAAAAGTATATACACTTCTTTTCAAAATTACAGGTAACCTCTTCCCAAGTCTTTATGTTGTTTTTTCCAGTGTACTCATTCTGTTTTGGTCATTTTTCTGTGATAAAGCCCCTGTGATGCTAAAAGAGAGTAGATACATATTGAGGACCTGGTTTAATATGGAAAATTTTTGAAAGGGTGCTTATTTTTTTCCCTTTTAAGTGCCAACTAGGCCCTGTTTTAAGATCAAACTTAATTGTATTCCATAGGTATTTTGGTGGAAACTGAAAAGGAATGGAAATTTGGTACTTCCAGTTTAAAGAACCTGTCCATTTCTGATCTAAACTCTTTTTAAAAGCCCTCAAGAGTACTTAATCCTTGTGATTGGCTTGATGATCCTTCCAAGTCAATTTTTTTTCTTGACCTGTATATATCTCACAATGATCAGTAGAAGGCAAGAAGGGTAAAAAAAAAAAAAAGTGGGAGGTGGATTTTTAGTAACTCACAAGTATTAAAAGAAAAAAATGTTTTTTCTTTCCATTGTGTATACATATATTTGAAAATTTGATCACCTCTAAATTATCTTATAAATATCTGCTTTTCTATGATTATGTAGGTAAATTTACTAGAAAAATCATACTTTTTTATTACGTTATTTTAAAACAAGCATCTGTAGGAGCTAACATAGGACAATTCAGTGGCAAGCACATTGACTCAGAATTGGATATCATGAGTTCATATTTCCTCTTAGATATATTACCTTGGGCAAGACAAGATAGTTAACTTCTTTGTGTATCAATTTCTTCACCCCTAAAATGAGGATAATTATAATACTTGTCTCAGCAAGTTGTAGTGAGATTGAATAAGATATTCCATGTAAACATAACATAGTGTTGGGCATACAGTAAGCACTTAATGTTTGCTGTTATGTTAGCTATTATTCTTTATCTTCTCTTTCTAAGTCTTAAACAAATCTATGTATAACTGTGTTGCTTTCCCCACAGATCAGCTGAGATAGATGATTTCTTCTTTCCAAATTTAGACACTGCATTTTTCTTTCTGGAGAAACTGAGGGATTTCTTATCCAGGATTTTTGGCTGATAATGTTGTTTCTGGAACACATTTGGAAATGCTCCTTTGAAGAGGAGGCTGTTTAGCATGAAAGACAAGAGTGTGATACAACACTAAATGTACTGGACTAAATGCCAGTTCTCCTGATCATGACCTTGGACAAACCGCTTCATTTCTCCATGCCTTTAACTTTTCCGATCTGTAAAATATGATTTTTCCATCCTGTCCCAGGAGCTGAAAGATGCAGGTGGGAAATGGTTTGTGATTTATTATGAGCTGTATGAGAAACTAGAAACTATACTATTGTTCAAAATATTATGAGCTACCAGATAAATCTTTTAACAACTTCACATGGAAGTGATAGGCAGGATTCATGGAGGGAAAGATAATTGGATTATCAGATCAGCATATTTGAAAATAAATATCAGAAATATCTTAGTAGTAACCAACTAGGTATCTTAGTAGTAACTACTATGGCCCCATAATCAAAGTTTATTTTGCCCAATAATTCTTGTTAAAATACTCCTGACTTTTGTGAAATAAAGTTTTTGTTTTAAAGTCCTCCTGTCTGGATATATAGCCGTGTGTTCAAATAGATTATGTACACCCAAGATTTTTGTTTTCTTTTGATAAAAAAGTGAATTCACTTGAGGTAACTAACCTCTGCACACTTGTAAGGAGGGTTTTGTCAAGTGTCCTCAATAAGTCCAAAGACCTGTTTGCATCTGACTCCCTGTTCAGTCCAGCAAAGGCAACAGCAACAGCAACACACCCTGACATCTTGACTGAAATCAATACCAGAGCCGCCACCAAGGTGGCTGAGCAGGCAAATGACGTTTTCAGTGTTGATCCTTCCAATCATGGTCTAGTCCCAACCTTGTCACCCACTCCCGTTTGAAATCTGCATATTCGGACAATAAAAGAAAGCACTGGTGGAAAGGAATAGTGTTGTGCCACACGGCCCTTAATGTACCTCTCCAAATTTAATGAGGTCAGTTGGGCATCTACAGCTTTTGCCTCTTGCTAAGGCTACCCAGGAGAGAAATTCCTCTCTAATACACACACACACATACACACACACGAGCAAACATACCCGCATGCACACACTGCACAAACACACTTGGGAAAACACCCATGCATAGAAAAGCATACCCTTTATTATCTTCCATAAACACGCACTCTTACCCTTCACTACGGCGCGCGTATACACACACACACACTCCCTACGAGAATCACAAACACAAAATGCCACGTACTCGGAGAGCTCAGAATCCTTCCTACGCCTGCAAATTGAACCCACTCACCACGCACGCCCATAGACGCTCGCAGTGTGCCCACATCCCAGAGCAGAACTCCCTCCAGATGCAAACGCCTTGCTCCCCTGAGCCAGCAGCTCCATATCGAGCCCAGGGACAAAAGCTGGCCAGGGTGATAGTGTGGTGTACGGGTCGGGAGCCATCATCTGTGGGCAATGCGAAGAGCTGCAAACCCAAATTGGTCAGTCCTCTTGACCAAGTCCTGTATTTTTTCCTGTGGGTAGTTGCTAATCACTCTGGTAGCCTTCGGCATGCAAATGGAGCCAGAAGCAGTTTTAATTCTCTCTTCCAGAACTAGCGCGGCAGCCCTCCCCTTTCCTCAGATGGGATCAGATTCCCGAGAAGATCAGATCACCAATACCGCGCCTAGTCTAAGGAAGTTGCTGGTTGTAAAATCTAGGCCAGGACCAGCCGAGAAAAGTGGGAAATTGACACACAGGAGCAGAACATGCTGGTCTCAGGACGCAGCTCCGCTACGCCGTGGGATGAGGGAATAAAGATCCCTCATAGATGTGAAAGAGAAGCGGTGACTCACCGCTGGCCAGTAGATGGCGCAAGAACTCTTTCCTTGTACAATCTTAACCCTTGAGGGGTGTGGGGGGGGGGGAGGGGTGCTGCCAAGTCCAGATGTATAGGTACATATATTTTCCGTTTTGAAAGAAACCTTCCATTTACATATTTGGGGTCGATTCGGAATTAAGATAAATGGGTCTGTTCTAGATAACTACCACAGGTAAAGCAGTTTAGCTGCGGCACACATCAGCTGAAAAGGGGTAAGGAGGATGAAAGGGCGAACTATTTAGGGAAAGGACTCTCTCCACCCCATCCCCGCCCTGGTCAAGGATGAAGTCGGTTTACCGAATCATAAAAACTCGGTTCCGAGTTTACACGTAGGCGTTTGAATATGTAAATACATGTGTGCAAATACATTCTTCTCTGTGATCTCCTTTTCAATTAAATCACAGGATAATAAATGCGAGACGCCTGCCTGAAATATACTGCAACTACAGTAGTAACACATGTCCCATTATAACGACGTGGGCATTGATGAAGTCCGGTTCTTTATCATCACGGTGTTCCCAAAATCAACGCAGATCCTCGGATTAAAATATTGCTTTAAAGCGCTTGTATTCACAGGCTGCAACGGAGAGCTCACTAACACAATATTTCTTGGGCTGCTTTTACAGGCAGAATTGATCTATTCAGGGTGGGGGGGAGAAAAAAAAACAAGCCCCTCAATTTCAAATATTGTGGGGAGTTTGTCAGAGAGCGGAGCTGGGCTATAAGAGGCTCACTAGTGGTTTCTGGTGGTTGCTATAACGAGCTAGAATTGAGGTAGATTTTGGCGGAGGGGAAAAAACGCACAAGAAAAGACAGAATCCAGAGTAGCGGAGACTTTGTGCCCCCGTTGGAGAGATGGTTGAGTCCTCGTCAAGGTTGCTGTGGTATCCCAGAAACACCATTCACTCCGAGCTGTGACCGCGCACCAACAACAGCAACAACTCCACTGCGCCGGGCTGAGGAGCAGGAATTAGGAGCTCGCGAATAATATGAAAGGGATCCGCAAAGGGGAAAGCCGAGCAAAGGAATCCAAACCCCCGGAGCCTAGCACTAGAAGATGCGCTAAATGTGGCCGCCTAGACTTCATCCTGATGAAGAAAATGGGGATTAAAAGTGGATTTACGTTTTGGAACCTCGTCTTTTTATTGACGGTGTCTTGTGTGAAAGGTAGGTCTGCTTTCGGGGTCCCCTCTGCTTTGGATGGAGGCGAGCCGACTTGTCGCCGGAGAGAAGCTGGTAGCTTACTTTGCAATTTGCAGTGATAAAATAATCATGATAATACTGAAGAAGGAGTTGATTCACAGCTCCCCCCAACACACACCCCGAGATAGGAAATGCATTTTGCTTGCCAGATTTGGCGTTCAATGCGGTGATTGAGCTTGTGCTCAATAAATATTCTTGCAGTATGCTCAAACGAATACGTGAGTTGATTTGTATAGCCTCTAACTAGTGGATATCCAGGCAGAATTCCTCTGCAAGACTTTTCTTGGTGGTGAGGATTACCTTGATTTCTAGTCAAACCAGTGGGGTTTGATGCTTGAGCAAGAATATTTATATTAAAGACATTCGTTTAAATGCTTTTTAACCCTTTCAGGTAGGAAAGTTACCGACATGCTGGGAATGTGCTGATTTTAAATGCATTAGGGCACAAGGGTCTTCTGAGCATCCCCCCCCCCCAACATGAATGTCTCTGCATGCATCTGTGAATTATTTCTACGCGAGCTCTTATGCGTTGATAAATGGTAGGGGAGCTTCCCTAGGTCCTGTGGTAGAGGTTTGGCTTTAAAATGAGGCTTTAAAACGGTCTGAGAAGCCACGAAGTGTAATGATCCACCTTTGGGGATGAATGAAGGTAGAAGGAAAGTCATTAGCTGACGACCAAAAAGAAAATCTCCAGCAAGTCTCAGCGTTCAGACAGGTAGAGTGAGTGTCACATGCACAGACGAGGGGAGGGGGTGGGTGGGATGTAGAATTTGTTCCTAAGCAGGAAGGCAAGGGACAGTCAGGATCATTGGAAGGAAAGCTGTGCTCGGGGAGAAAATAGATCCCCAGGTCTGTTCCACAACTTCTCCTGCACCCTGCTGTCCATTAATTGCTGCAAAGAATACTCAGGAGGTGTTTATGACTCATGCCATCATTTTTGAACAATCACCTCCCCATACTCATGGCAGCTCTCATAGACGCGAGGGATGTCGCTTTCACTGAAGCCAGTTTCAAATCCCTGGTGTCTGTGTGTCAGGGGGTGGGCAGTGGGGGGAGTTTTGGCCCAGGCGCGCCACGGCTGTCAACACAAACTGGACGCTTCTTCCTTTGTAAAGGAGTGCCTCTCTGAACCGCAATCGGGCCGCGTCTCTATGAAACAGTTTATTGTCCAGCTTGCAGCTGGCTGTCCCCCCCACAGAAGGCAGCCCATTTGCATTCAGTGGAAATGATAATTCATGTTTTGGGTGGAGGGAGCTGGAGGGGTTACCTCTCTCTCTCTCTATTAGGACCAATGATGGGTGACATGTCTCGAATTTTAATTTACATGCCTATATGCCAAGAAGTCGCGCCTGGTTTCTGTGGCAGCAACTGCCTGGTAAACCTGCTCCCTAAAGCTTGATTTTTTTTTTTTTTTCTTTCCTGGAGCCTCAGCGCAGCTCTAAGCCAAAACGCTTGCCCCAAGCGGCGTAACTACACTGCCTAGGGCACAAAACGCGTCTCGGGCTGCTTACAAGGGGTTTTCATAGCCGGCTCTGCGTGTTAGGAGCCTCGCATTTATGCTTAGTTCGCCTGCCCCTGGGAGTCGGTGGTTAATGGATGGCCCTAGGGCTGCCTGCTAGACGCGCGCTCCGCGTGGGGGAGGCGCAGGGAGCCAGCGAAAGCTCCTGGTCGGGAAAATGCTAGAGTGGCTCCTGCTAGAGGATGACCGGGGGTTAAGTGCGAGTTTTCAGGTGATACCTGTTGAGCCAAAACACATTCGAGGGGCAGAAAAGGGGAGGGAGTCTCCGAAGCAGGGCGAGCAAGCGCCTGACAAACACGGAGCCACGCCGCCTGCAATAACAGCCCGGCTGCCCGCACCTACCGTATTGTCCGAATAAGACGCGCAGATAGAAAGGAATGGCGCGTTAATTTGCTTTAAATGGCGCTGGAAACCGGACCCCTCTCTTCTGCTCACAGCTCCCGGACTTTGGACTCAGATAATCGGTCTCCACTGAGTATATTCCAGTTTGGGGGACATTGGGAAGAAGGAGTGTGTCACACTCTGCTTTGGTCCTGTCCAAAATCAATTTTCTACGGACTATTAAAAAAAAATTTTAATGGTAGTAAGGTTCTTCATTGTCACTTATCTGCCACCTGGAAGGCATCTTCTATATTTTACCACTTGGTACGCTGTCCTCAAATTCTGAGAAGCAAACTTACATAGGCTGTACGCTTTAGACTTTTTCCCTATCACCGGGCAGTGCCAATTTTGACAGTTGTGTCTTCTTTCCCTTCACCTTATTTTAATATCACCTGATTCTGAAGGCTTTCTTAAAACTGAGATTGCTGCAGTGACTTAAATGCTGTTTCCCCCAATGTCTATGCCTGCTTTTGTCTTCCACACTATTTCTTTTGGACTCTCAGGCCCAGGGGAAAGCTCAGAATGGGGAGTCGTTCCAAGGGCTTTGTAGGTCCTAATCCAGGCTAGGGAGAGGGATCAGAAGTCCGAGGCTCGCGGTTTTCCACGTGAACTGCTGCGGCCACAAGAATTCCTCCTTCTGCCCACGCTTTTCATCCCCCCACCATCTCACCTCTGCCTGCAACAGCAATGACAAAGAGGCTCAGTGGGAGGAAACGCCTCGGAATAGAAGACAAAGTGGCCTTCGGTAGTAGGCCTGAACCGTTCAAGTGGGGTTGAAAAGAGAGGCAAGCTCCTTTGGGCATTGTACCTCCGCTGTCATCCTTAGAAATAAAAGGCAGAGGAGGACACCAAATTGGGGGTGGGCGGGGGATGCTTAGACCTGATGCGTGCCTATTTTGAGTTCTCTCTCTCTCTCTCTCTCTCTCTCACACACACACACACACACACACATACACATACGCCAGCAGGCAGAGGTTTTTGAAATGCAGCCTGCAGCTGCAGCGTGTCTGCTTAGGTCTCACCCAGATAGAAAGTGTGAATCTCCAAGTCGTGCTTAAACGTCCCGCCCACGTAAACAGACACTCGGGGGTGATTTCCCATGCTTCTTCTGGGGGATTCCGGGGGAGCACACAAACCGGGCGGCCAAGGTACAGAAAGCTGTGATCTCCGTCCACAGCAGGTGGGAGCCGGTATGCCCCGTTCACCACCCGGCGCCACAGCGTGCTTCCAGGGCTTCTCTCAGGACCCCGGACTTCGAGAAGGATCCATGTTTCCGTATGGTCTAGGAACTCCAAGGAGATATTACTCCCACCACAGAGCTCTTCTGGAATAGTGGGGCTCAGAACGTCTCCCCTGACCTCTCCCCCTGGAAAGGGCCGTGGGTGTCCAGGAGGGAAGAGAGCTGCCTGCAGCGCTCATTAGCATCTTTCACCGGCCCCTGGGTGACCACCCGGAGGTCTCTGCCCCGCGCCTGTCTGCGAGGACTGATCACCTCACTCCACACCCTCAAGGCGACAGTCTGACCTGACAGGTCAGGAAAATATCTGTCGTATCCTGAGAGAGCTTTTCAAAGGCGGGTGGAGTGGGTTAATGTCTTTACAAAACATTAACAACCGCAAAAAAAAAAAAAATCCACCCACCGCGATCAACATCATCAAAACCTTTTCCCTGAGGTTAGCAGGACTGAGCCACCTGCTGGGAGGTAACCTTTGTGTTTGAGTCAGGGGTCTTTGTCTAGCTGCAGTTTGCACAGGTATCCCTCCCTTCCATCTATTTCCCCTGGGAATATTTCTTAATTTCTTCTAGAAGGCCAGATTCCCTGAAATTTCCATAGACCACCGGAAACTGAGTGCCTGACTTGGCCTGGCTGATGGCATGTGCGTGTGTGTGTGCGTGTGTGTGTGTGTTGCTGGGAGGAGGGGGTCCACATGGATTGACACAGAGGAGCCTATGGCATGCCTCAGTGTGTGTGTGTGTGTGTGTGTGTGTGTGTCCAAGGCAGAAACGCGTGGCCGTAACAGTACGTTTGTGTTTCCGGGACTCTAGATGGACGGTGGTGCTGCAGCCACTGCTGTCGCAGGATCGGGCGGAGGCGCCGAGAAAGCTCCCTTTCCCAAGCTGACCGCAGCGCTGCCCTCGCTCAAACAACTTCTCCTCAAACAGGCACTCGGGGAGTTCGGAAAAACTCGTTGGGGAACAAGTAATGGGGAATGCTGCTCCTCTACTATCGTCCTCGTCCCCACCCCAGCTCTGTCACTGGGCAAAAGGCAAGCAGGGGGGCAGCACCAGGGTTCAAGCGCCACAAGGGCGTAGTGGGACCCTAGGGGAAAGGGCAGAAGAAATGAAACAGCACGGGGTCATCCCGGTCGCCCTGTGGTCCTCTCCCAGCACCGCTGGAGTGACCAGCTGAGGGCTGAAAGCGGGACACGCATGGGGATTGCAGCGCATTGCAGAATAATAATGAAGTAGGACGACCAAAGAAAGATTGACTCAGGCATCCTGGCGGATTCCGTTCTCCCTGAACACAGCGCCTTCAGCAGGCTTTGCACCACCGAGTTGCTAAGCCAACCCAATTTACCGCTCTGAAAAGGCTTGAACCGCTCCCAGAATTCTGAGCCCAACTTCCCCTGGACAGTTACCTTGTTGAAATTGATCTGAAATATCATTTTGCAGCACCGTACCATATTTTCCTGAATCTTCGGAGGTTGGGGAGCTGGTGGAGGGGGGAGTTGCTGCATCAAACCAGTGTAGGAAGAGAGTGAGAGCAGAAGTAATTAAGGAGCAGGTTTTAGCCTCTTGAAAACCTGATGCCAGCTCTTTTGAGATCCTTCAAGGAGAAAAGGGGTAGAATTACTCCATAAATTAAGTACTCTAGGAGCACAGACTTAGTTGCAGTAGTTATTATGGCTCCTGATATTAATTAGCGTTACTATTTGTGGGGTAGCTGATTAGATTATAGCTATGCACGTCTTTTTCCTAAACACACAATTGGGTGTCTACCGAAACAGTGAAATAATAAAATAAAGCAGCAGCAAATGGCGTCTATACATGGTTCTAAATATAGTAAACTCTATCATAAGACAGATCTGATAAAACAAAAAAGTAAGAGAGGTAGCACAACTGATAATGCATTGCATTCCGGTGGAAAAAACTCTACTGATAAAATGCTCAAGATCTCAAATTCAAATAAGTGAAAGGGACTAAACTTCACATCCCTTGGCTCCAAATGTACCTCTTCTCCTTGTGTCCCAAGAGGTGATGTTTTTCTGCTTAACATCAGGGTCTCCAAAAAGGGCTTCAGGATATCAAATCTTCAATGTTTCATCCAGTTTGGAAACTAACTTTGAAGCACCAAGCACTCTGTTTGAGGAGGAACTTGTTGCTTTAGGCAACAGGACTACATGAGAAAATATGCCATCTTGTACTTTGAATTTCAAAGTTTGGGAGATTAGAAGTAAAATGATTGCAAATGAAGAGATTAGGAAAAAGCTGGGTGAGATATAAATAAAACTTAAGGCCATTTTATTTTACCTATATATATACATAAAAACATAGCTTCTCTTTCTATTTCTTCCATTCCCTTTACTCATCATGCAAAGGGGTGTGTAGTTTAAGGATACAGTGGCAGTTCTGATTTGGATTTTGGATGAGATCTGGTAAGAATGATAGAACAGATACTATCGTTAGCAAATTCATCTTTTCTCTCTCAGAGTGAGCAGGTGAGTGATTCATGGTACTTTCCAAGGAGATCAATCTCCATGTCTACACAATTTTCTCAGAATCGGACTCCTTGTAAGGCTCTCATTCTCATCAGGAATATCACTTTCACAAATGTCACTGAGAAAAATCAATTTGTTGAATATCTTCCAGTATTCATGGGCTCAGTGTTAACGGTCATCTTTCTTTCTCTCAAGCCTCCAATCTTGCAGCTATCAAATGCATTTCATGCCCTCAGGCCCTTTGCTAAGCTATTGCTTGGGGCTGGTTGAGGATTCCTAAGGATTAATATTTTCTATATAATCACAGATTGTTGTTCACAACCCAATTTGAAATCTCCTCTAAAAAGTCTAAATTTAGAACATTAGCATATGCGTCATATACCTTGTAATTGGATAACAAGGTAATCATGTGGCATTAGATATCACAATATTACTCTATTGGCTCTTAAATGCTTGCACTACAGTGATTTTCAAAGTGTTCCTAAACAAGTAATATTAGCATCCTCTGGAAACTTGCTAGAAATATGAATTCTCAGATCCCCACCCTAGGCCTGTTAAAACAGATGCCCTCGTAGTTGGGCACAGACATTAGTGTTTTTAACAAGTCATCCAGGTAATTCTCATGTGCTGTAAAGTTTGAGAACCACTACACTACAGTAAAGTGGAAAGAGCAAGGGCTCTAGAGCCACCAAGACCTGAAGTCAAGTCAAGATTCTGCCAGGAATTACCTTTGTACTAGCAACTCAGTTTTCCTAAGCTTCAGTTTCGTTATCTACAAAAAAAGAAAGTTAGAAAGAAAGTTAGAATATCAGTAGGCCTATAGGGAGATTATACATGTAACATCTATAATGCCTGTCACTAGTAGCTATCAGTATCATTAAAATACACCTCCATGCGCAAAGCCAGTATGGACTCCCACACACTTCATCCTTACACCACCAGCGCTAACTTGTCCATAGCAGTAAATTAAAAATGTAGTATCTTTTCACTAGCTACTATTTCACTTTGGCTAAGTTCCCAGGCTATTATACATTGGAGAAACACTCTGAAATTTCTGCTTATCACCCTTGCGCAGTTACTTCAGGTGCCTGGTTCTATGGGCAGACCCATAGCTTAAAAATGTTACAGGGCTAATTTGATCCATTGCATTTCAATAATGATTTATTTTAATGTTGATCGATTCATGGACTTATATGAATTTGTTAATTCATCTTGTCACAAGTCATGGTATTTACAGGGCTGGAAGAGTTCTTAAATATCAGCTAGTTCACTGCTCATATTTTATACAGTAAATGCACATGCCTAGAAAGGATAAGTGATTTTTACTAGGTTAAAAGATGATTAACTCCAGAACTGAGACTAGATCATTGGGCATTCAAATTCATGTTCAACTCTCTATTATACCTTATCAAATTTACTACACAGTTTGCTGAGATGGCACCAAAGAAGGCAATCACAAAAGTTAATATTTAAGGACCATATATCAATTAGTACCATATAAGAATATTAGTGATTATATGTTGTTGGGTTTTTTTTGTAAAGATTGGCACCTGAGCTAACATCTGTTGCCAATCTTATTTTTTTTTCTTCTTCTCCTCAAAGCCCCCCAGTACGTAGTTGTATATTGTACTTGTGGTCCTTCTGGCTGTGCTATGTGGGATGCTGCCTCAGCATGGCCTGATGGGTGGTGCCAGGTCCGCACCCAGGATCTGAACCGGCAAAACCCTGGCACGCCGTAGTGGAGCACATGAACTTAATCACTCGGCCACAGGGCTGGCCCCAATGATTATATGTTTTGTGGTAAAATTTTTTTAAAATATGAACTGCTTGTTTGGTAGAAGACAAAAAGAAACAATTATGGAATGAAAACATTTTCTAAGATTGATATAATATGTACATCAAATAAATAATATCTTCAATAAAGTTTATTTCTTGACATTAGATGTCTATAAAAATAAAAACAGTGTCTTGACTGTTTTTCATGTCTGTATTTTCATCTGCACATTTCTCTCACATGTTCTGTATAAGACAGTGGTGTCATTGAAAACTCTGCCATAGAAATAATTGTACTATTTATAAATATTAATAATTCAAGAACAATCCACAATGTTGAGATCGTCTTCAATTTTAGTGACGTGAAATATTTTAAAAGTTTCTTTAAAATATGGGAGTAAAAGGACCGGCCCGGTGGCATGGCGGTTAAGGTCACACATGCCGCTTCTTGGTGGCCTGGGGTTCACCGGTTCGGATCCCCAGTGCAGACATGGCACCGCTTGGCAAGCCATGCTGTGGTAGGTGTCCCACATATAAGGTAGAGGAAGATGGGCACAGATGTTAGTTCAGGGCCAGTTTTCTTCAGCAAAAAGAGGAAGATTGGCAGTAGTTAGCTCAGGGCTAATCTTCCTCAAAAATAAAATAAAATAAAATAAAATAAAATAAAATAAAATAAAATAAAATATGGGAGTAAAATTTCCAAAATAATGAATGCTGCTAAATTTCAGGTGTTTAAATGTTCAGAAAGTGATTGAAATATATAAAAAATAATGAATGACTCTCTGTTTTTTCTTTTTTGCTTGAGGAAGATTAGCCTTGAGCTAACATCTGTGCCGATCCTCCTCCATTCTCTATGTAGGTTGCTGCCACAGCATGGCCCAGGAGTGGTGTAGGTGTGTGCCTGAGATCCAAACCAGTGAACCAGGACCACCAAAGCAGAGCGTGGAGAAGTTAACCACTAGGCAATGGGGCCGGCCCCAAGTGATTCTTTTTGCAAGCTCAGTTTTTAATATTCAAAATTATAAAAATCCTTCTTCCTTCTTTTGCTTTGTGTTAGCAAATTTCAAAGGAATATTTGTGACTAGGTAGTTTAAGGTGATGAGAATTTTTTAAACTATGACATTTAAAAAAATATGGTTGGATACTACTTTGAAAGGGAATTTATAATTAGAAATAGAGTCTCCATAAGTGGATTTATTAAATCTTAAATAACACTGAAAAAGTGAGGACTCTGTTATACTTTTCTGTTATACAAGTCCATCAGCTTGACTCCAGAATGCTCAGAGGTACTTCATATAGAGAGAGGATAAGAGAGAGGATAAGACATTATGTTTGGGGAAATGGTACCATGGTTATTTTTTTTTATGTGAGAAGCTCTGTGTTAAGACCTTTATATAAAGTGTGTCATTTATATTTTAAACAGTGATTCTGTCCCTCATTTTCCTGCTTTGAATTCTAGCAAACATCTTATGAGATAACTGTTACCTCCTACGTACAGATTGTTATCTCCATTTACAAATTATCCTCATTTCCTGAGGCCAGTGAGGTGCAATAAGCTTCCAGGATCCTATGGTTAGCTAGTGGTTGAGTGAAATCGGAAATGGTAATAGATTCAGGAGTTCATAGACTGTAAATGACTAAGTTGCTAATTAAACCTCTTCATTTTTAAGAGACAAATTGAGACTTTGAGAATTCAATTTAAAAGAAAGTCTAAAATTAATATTCATGTTATATATATATATATATCACAGTTACAGTAATACATAAATTCTCAGTTTTGTAGTTTTCAACATCTTCTACTAAAGTTGCCTAACATTATCCTTTTTTTGAGGAAAAGTAGACCTGAGCTAACATCCACTACCAATCCTCCTCTGTTTGCTGAGGAAGACTGGCCCTGAGCTAACATCCGTGCCCATCTTCCTCTACTTTATATGTGGGATGCCTGCCACAGTATGGCTTCATAGGCAGTGCATTGGTCCGCACCCAGGATCAGAACCAGTGAGCCCCGGGCCGCCAAAGTGGAGCATGCGAACTTAACTGCTCGGCCACGTACTGGCCCCCTAATTTTATTCTTTTAATGATTTTGTATGATAGATGTGAAAGATATTTTCCAGTTTTATAAGCAATAATAAGTGAAGTAAATGCCCAATAATACATAAGGTAAATATGTCACTAAAAGATATAAAACTGTTCAGTGCATTAAGTGCCTAAAAACAGAATCAAAAAGTATAACCCTTAGATCCTAACCCAATGCTCTTGAGTAATATTTAAAATTTGTGAATGCAAACAAATTTATGGACTTCACAAATAAAATAATATTTGGGCGTGAAAATTGTTTACCAATTGTATCACAAGCCTTTGCAAATAAATTTTTTCCATTTGTACCTTAATCTTCCATTTGGTTCTACAGAATTTTAAGGATGAGAAAGCTCTTATAACCTATCTAGTCTGGTGTCAAATAGTCAAGGAATGTGCATTAGATTTATTTGTAGGGGCAAGGTAAGGTGTTTTTTAAAAAACATTCATGGGGCCCCCCTGGTGGCATAGTGGTTAAGTTTGTCCGCTCTATTTAGGCAGCCTGGGGTTTGCCATTTAAGATCCCAGGTGCCAGCCTACATTCTGCTTTTCAAGCCATGCTGCAGCAAGCACCTCACATATAAAGTAGAGGAAGATGGGCACGGATGTTAGCTCAGGGCCAGTCTTCCTCAGCAAAAAGAGGAGGATTGGTGGCAGATGTTAGCTCAGGGCTAATCTTCTTCTTCAAAAAGAATTCATATCCAAGCTCCATCCACTTAGTCTATTTCATTCTATAAGTGCACCCTGGTTAAAAATACAGGTATCGTTGTGATCTTCTAAAGAAGAGACAAATCAGAGAAACAAAGTGACTTACGAAGCTGGAGAGTGCAAATCAGTCTTTAATCTCCCTGGTCACTGCATGTTTCTCTTTATTGGGTACTGACTTATAAACCTTTTAGTTTGATCCTAATTGGTTTATGGGAGTAAATCTCTGAGAGAAGAGGCCACTGTGCCTACTCCAAAATCCTGACCAGGCTCAAAACAGTCCACCCTGAAGTAATTGTGTAAGGAGACACAGATACATGCGTATAATAACACTAGTAAATAAGAAACTTAACATGCAATCTAAAGATTAACTTAACTAAATGGAAGCATTAAAATATACATGGCAATCTACAAAAGCAAAAAATGTATTAAATTATACTTAAGTGCTCAAAATTAGCATTGCGTTTTCTTGTGAAGGGGATAAAGGGTGTTTTCATATGTAACAAATTTTTGTACTTTGCACTTTCTGAACTTTAGACTCTTAATATAAACCAGCCTTTTTCTACTTGCATTATTAAAACTTTTTGTTTATATTTTTAGAGATATTTTAACCTGTGTTTTTAATTTTAAAGCTCCGAGTCCTTAATAATGCCTTCATATGTGTTATACATGGAATATACTTATTACAATGAACACTTTTCTTTTCTTTTTTTTGATTTTTGGTGAGGAAGACTGGCCCCAAGCTACCACCTGTTGCCAATCTTCCTCTTTTTGCTTGAGGAAGAGTGGCCCTGAGCTAACATCTGTGCCAGTCTTACTCTGTCTTATATGTGGGACACTGCCACAGCATGGCTTAACCAGTATTGTAGGTCCGTGCCTGGGATCTGAACCAGCAAACCTGGACCACTGAAGCAGAGCGCACTGAACTTAACCACCAGGCAACCAGGCTGGTCCCTCATTGAACTCTTTTTAATGGGACATCCTTATTTTAAACAGTTTTGCATCTTTCAACAGCTGGATGTAGATTTCTCCAAGGTTGGCAAAAGTCAAGGATAAAAATATACCTATAGTCTGTCTCCAGGCCTATTTCCTACAATCACCCATTCTAGAGTTTTATTTAATGTTGAAAATTGGCTAATTCTCAGCCAAGTTCTGCATTTTTTAAAATTGATTGTATTGTTATAATAACTCTCTTTAGTTTATTGAAATTTTAAATCACAAATTGACTTGACATTTTGTTTTCATGATCTTGGTGGGGGATGTGGAAGCAGATTGACAAAATTAAATGCCTTTTCTTGAGCTTATTCACTTTCCCATTATCCACTTGTTTTCTCATTCAGAACTACTTAATAAAATTATAAGTTGTGTCCTTGTTATGGTTTCAATTTCTCAAGTATCTATTTTTGTTTTCTATGTAGACATATCTTATATTTTTTTTCTTTATTTACATTATGAGGGTTGTTGGAGTTGAAAGAAATGTGAAGAAAAAATGTTCTTAATTTCATTTTCTCTTATAATACAACGTAATAGGTATCTAAGTTTTATTACTGTCAATAATTTGAAAATATAATTTTAAGCTGTATATTATTGTGTGTATTTTAATATATAGAAGTAAATGTGCATCTACCTTGTTATTCTATTACTGTAGAATAAGATACTGTTAAAAATTTTTAATTTCAGTTAGTCTGTAATTTTTAGAAATGATTTTGTTCTCAATCTTTAAACTGTATTTTTGTACAAAAGTGACTCTTCTGAATCTTTTTTTGGAGTTGTAATTTGAATTCCCCCCAAATATTGGTAACGAATTTATGCTGATCTATCTCCCTTTTCTAATATTGAGCTTTGTGTTGCTAACAAGCTGCATTTGCAAGATAAGGGATCAAAGTTAGGAGACTAGACAGGAGATACAACTGAATCTCCTGGAGAGGAAACCACACTACCTTGGGTTTATTGGCTCCATGTTCTGACTGAACTGTGTAGTCTAGACAAAATATTTACTCAGTGTTCACATATATGGAGAAACTCTGAATTAAGGCTTTTTGGCTGATGTCTAGATCAAACCAGCTGAACTGATTCAAATGTTTTGTGTAAACAAATTTGCATCCAGGCTGCTAATTTGTGTGCCAACTTCCAGTTTCACAGTTTTGAAGATGATGGAGATGATAAACCCTCTTAAATGAAGTTTGCAATAGAAATGCTGACAGGCCCATGATTACCTGTATTGAATCCATGTTCACTGCTCTTTCCATGGCTTTTTAAAAAAAACTCTCATCTATAAATCCTGCTAGTACTTGAGTGCCCTTTTATCTGTTAAATCTTTTTAAAGGAGGTAAAACAGAAACTCCAAAAATCAATTTTCTAGCAAAGTGCTAGGAAATCTTTAATATCTGTGTTAGCTTGGCAGTGTTCATTAATATATTAATGAATGAAAATCAGAAATGACATTTTGAACTTAATTTTTAAATACTACCAATGTGTAAGTCTCTAGAAATCAGCCATTTTTCAATAATTTGAAGATCACTACTTATTTTTACCTGTCATTGCATAGATTGTTGAAAACTCCCTATTTTCGAAAGACTACATTCTATTTATGTAATTCTTTCAAAAGCAAAGTTCTCAAAGTCCTCAAAAGAAATTAGAAAATGTTAGACACATTAGGTTATATCTTGTGTTGTTTCATATAAACATTACCTTAATTGTTTCTATCTTTTTCTTTTGGTTAAAGTCAAGTTTGGTTTGTTGTGCCATTTATTAGACTAGTATTATTTTGAATTGAATATTGTGGCCTTAACACAGTTTAAGTTTGAAGTTGTGAAAGAGATGGTGGTCAGTAGATTTTATTCCCACAAGAAGAACCAATGGCTTATTTATCAGTTCTGGGATTCATAGACACATTCTTCAGCTATCAATCAATCAATCAATTATTTATTTATTTATTTATTTATTTATTTATTTATTGGTGAGTAAGATTGGCCCTGAGCTAACATCTGTTGCCAATCTTCCTCTTTTTGCTTGAGGAAGATTGTCTCTAAGACAACCTCTGTGTCAATCTCCTCTATTTTGTATGTGGGATGCTGCCACAACGTGTCTTGAGAAGTATGTAGATCTGCACCTGGGATCCCAACCTGTGAACCCTGGGTCACCAAAGTGGAGCACAAGAACTTAACCACTACACCAACCCGGCTGGCCCCAGCAATCAATCATTTATTGAGGGCCAGTATATGTTAAGCCCTTGCCTAGAATTTGAGAATATAAAGATGAAGTTCTAGTCACAACCCTAAAAAAAGACACAGTTTTTATTTTGAACTAGACTTTCTGTGAACATAATACCAAAGCAGTCTGGTTATTGTGAAATTGTTTAGTTCTTCCATGGGATTTTCTTTCATGAAATATCAATGTAGTTTATACCACTTTTATTTATATATCGTATGTATTTAATCTGTATCCTATCAGAGGTGAGAATTAACATCCTACAGACATTGTTCAAAACTTTTCAATGAAGTGGATAATTTTTATGTAATGTAATGTAATTTTATCTTGCAGTTTTCAATTAAAATGTTTATTGAGTCCCATCTGTTCATAACTGATATTAACTAGTTTATCCAGTATTAATGAAGATCCCACATGTATTTCTGTAGCAGTGCTTGTACAGTTATATAATAATTTGCGATCAGCAAACTGTGCTTCTTATCCATTTTTTTTTCTGTGTTTGTTCCTGCCTCAGAACTCCTCACTGGCTTGCTAATGCTTACAAATTTAAATTCAGATCTCTGCCCCTTCATTTAGTGATTCACAGGAAACAAGCCTTGAGCTAATTTACCAAGGTCAACATATGCAAAGGGCAAAACAGATAACTAAACATAAACATAACAGATTCTGTCATAGCTTTCTCCTCCTTATTTTTTTTCTTTATTGGAGACCTAAATAAGTAGATTATGTTTTGTTTTGCTTTGTTTTTAACCCGTGATTTAAAAGCAATAGAAGGATCTATGAATAGGTTCAAGGAGGAAATACTGGCATTGGATCAATGCCACTTTTGTTACATAGGAATTAAGTAGAATGATCTCTCTTTACAGGGTTAGGACATTCTCCAAATTTGATCTTGCATTTTACATTTTTCTCATTCCCCCTACATTGATTACTTTGATGATTCGTGTTATTTTAATGTTTGCACCAACATCCTACTTCACAATTGCCATTTCCCTATATCCTTTCACATTCCATAAAACTCAGTTTTTGGTGATCTAATGATGATTTAAGGTGTAAGAAACTAGATTTAATATTTATTAATACAATATATATTAATGGGTTTTTCTATTTCTAAGCCTCAAAATCTTGACTATTAGTGTAAGATCAAGACCAAACATTTCCATTATCTGTGTAAATTTCTATCTTATCCGCTTTGATTACTTCAGCAAAAAACGTTGTTAGAAGCTTGAAAAAAAAGAGAAATGGGTAATATGAATTATTTTACTTAACTTGGTACAACCTAAGGAAGGAATTTCCATGTGCACCATGGTGGATTTCCAACACTCTCCACAATACATAGCATTAGCTCCGTTTATTGAAATCCTCTACTAATGAATGGGAGATAATTTACAGGATGTGCTGACTTGGTTCCATCAACATCTCAAAATCCGTGTCTAAGATTCATCCTTTCTTTGACATAATAATGAAGAAAGTGGTACCTTTGCATTTCACATAAATATATTACACAATTAACCCTGCACTGCCTTTCCATTCATTTTGTTTTCCCTCGCAAGTTCTAACTCTTTTATTTTCAAAGTATTGCTGACAATTCACGTATAATGACAGTGTCATGACATGGACTGTTTACTTAAAATGCAGTGAGGAGGCTCTCAAGCTGTCCTGTCTATTGTTAGTACACAAGAAAATATCAGAGAAGCCACCTATAAGATGTATAGCTAGCCTTCGTGAAAACTATGAAAACGGGTACAATTAGTCGGGGTCAGAGTTTGAAACAAGCGATCTTTCTCTACTCAGCTAGTTCTGAGAAGGATGTTTGGATAAAATATACAACCCTGTTACACACACTTAAAGTATTTTTTAAATCCTAAATTAAATGCAATCAAAATTTTGTTGATAGTGAATAAACACACTGTAAAATAAGAAGTATATGCACTTCTTAGTTGCATATTTAAGCACAAATATTCACAATTTGTGAATTCTGTCTCCTATATTTTCATTTCCATTTTTATAATAGTTCATTTTTCTCTAAAGTACATGCGAAAATAGGCATCTCTACTTGTGATTCCTCATTTCTTTGCTCATCTTCACGACAGGAAAAGAAACTGATTTTGCTCGTCCTTTGCTGAGGATCGCGCATGCCTGTCATTTAAGCATCTCAACTTTGTGTGTTAGATAGTCTTAGGTCCTTTTTAAATTTGAGGAAACAACTTAGAAAGAGGAAATGAGCTGGCAAGGAGAGAAAATCGGGTTCAAACACAGCCTGACCATCTCCGAACCTTTGCTCTTTTCATCACACTGAACAGGATTTCATTGTCTTTGAGGATTAAAAAAATTCCAGAGATTGAGATGAATTCTGAATTCTTTCACATGTCTTTCACATATATAAGGTTATTTCTTTTCTGGGGTGACCATTTCTGAACATAGAGCAATTTATTTTACATGCTTCAAGTTGAAGACAAGGCAGTAGAAATAGGAGAAGTCGGGTAACAATTCAGAAAGGTCAGACTAGTCATGTTGCCAGAGGGACTGGCCTCCTGTTAGAGTTTGGACACGCTTTGTTGAATCCTGTATTAAGTTATAGTTTGCTGTTAGAATGAAAAATATATATTGTGGGAAAAACATAGATGTTATGATATTAGAGTTAGGTAATGCTGCCTGATACTGTATTTTTTTCCTTTTTACAAATTAAAATAGAAAGGGATCCTTAACTGAAATGTATGTATAAGGTCTCATTTCATGTTTACTTATATTCTTTATTTTCAATAACCCAGATTTCGTGGAAAACTTTAGGTGAATTCATTTCTTAGAAATGTAGAAGACATAAAACATGTTTCCTTAACTCATAGCTCTTAGTGAGTAAGAAGGAATATGTCAAAAATCTTAAATCACCCAGCATGGGATCTCTATACCTAACTCAGTACCTTATAAACAGAGTAAACTCAATAAATATTTGAAGACTTGAATTGGATTATTGTTAATTGAGTTCATTAATTTAGTTTAGGTCCAACCTGGACTCAGAAAAATCAATCTGTATTGTCAAAATCTTTCAGTTGTTACACGCTTCAAATGTTTCTAACTGTGTTAACAGTGGCTACTGTTGTCTATTTGGATATCCAATGTTTTCTAGGAAATAAGAGAATTTAGAAAAATATTGTATAGCTATTCAGTATGTAAAAGTATGAATCACCTTTGCTACTTTCACTTTTGAATACATAATCCAGTTTCTTTTACTTGAATGATCTGTATTAAGGTCCCTTAGCTCAAAATATCACTACCTCCATTAACATCACAGTAAGAACCTGAAGAATTACTGAGCCCTGGTAAATTACCCTTGCTATCAGAAATAATTGTTCATTGTGAGGCCCCTTCAACACATATTTTCAAATAATAGTACATCAAAGAGTAAATTAATTTGGAAACACATTATGATTATTCTCAATCTCTAATCTGGTAGAATAGAATATGGATTCTGATACCAGTTACATCCTAATTGGCCAGGTGACATTAAGTGCCATGTTTCCTTTAGGCTCAGTTTCCTCATCCCTTACATTCTCTGTAAACTTCAAATGATAGCAAATGGCTCCGTATGAGAAAGCACTTTATGAAGTATACATTGCCACTAATAATGACTATTGCAATCATAGTAACCACTGTATTATTTATTTGAAAGTGTCTAAGCACACTTACTTCCATTTATTTACTAACATATTAACATAATAAACAAAATGAGATGCATTTCTCAAACATTTAATGAGCTAATTCAGGTTTTAAATCATCTTTTGTATACATTAGAATAACATACTATTTAAGATAAACTTTGAGATAGATGCTCTTTTCTGTAAATCAACAGGCTCCTTGATAAAATGAGTAATCACATCCTACCCCAAGTAATTTGTTTTGTAAACCAACACTCCCAAAATGTTGGGATTGCTTAAATGTATACTCTTTGCAATATAGAAGTTAAAAAATTGTCTTCAGGGGCCGGCCAGAGGTTAAGTTCACAGGCTCCACTTCCAAGATCAGGGGTTCACCGGTTCGGATCCCAGGTGTGGACCTATGCACCGTTTCTCAAGCCATGCTGCGGCAGGCCTCCCACATATAAAGTAGAGGAAGATGGGCACGGATGTAAGCTCAGGGCCAGTCTTCCTCAGACAAAAAGAGGAGGATTGGCGGCAGATGTTAGTTCAGGGCTGATCTTCCTCAAAAAAAAGGTCTTCATATCTTTTAAAAGTTCTAATTAAAGAATAAATATTAAACCATTGATTATTTTCTTGGATTTACACACTTAATTATACATTTTTTACTATATTTCTCTCTTAAAATGATGAGGTATGTTAATCAGTTCCCCTGGGCAGTCAGCAGCCATGCAGTCTCGGAATAAATCCTGTTTAACCCTAGTTGACAATTCCTTTCACATGTAATCATATTTTATTTGCCAACATTTGGTTCATTTTACCTCTGGATTCATTGACAAATGGGTTTTTTTTGTTCTCAGAAATTTGGAGTATTAAAAGAATGTTTCTTTAAATTATTTTCTCACATATTATCTGTTCTTTTCTAATCATATTTTTCACCAGCTTTGGCATTTTACAATATTGTTTGTATTCATTTCTGTGAACAATATTCCTCCAAATGATTTGATAATGTTCATGCAAGTCATCATCATATTATTATTTACATTTTTAATTTTATTTTCTATTTTTCTTATTTTGGGTTAGACCCTAGTTTAAGAATTTCATTAATATTTTTCTAGGAATAAAATTGTAAACATACATACTTTTCTCCCAACTTTATTTCTATTTTTAGTTTTACTACTTTCATTGGTTTGCTTTTCTGGAAGAGACATTTCATCGTGTTTCTATTTTTATTTACGTCTAACTATGGCTTGTAAAATATTTTTTTAAGTACTCCTCTGAAAATATATTATTAATCTCACTATGTTGATAGATTATTTTTTAATGTTTTAATTTTTGGTTCTGAATATCCTCTCTCATTTAGTCAGAAATATGAAAATTCATTTTCTTTTACAATTATATGCTTTTTCTTATTTGCAATTTAAAAACATGTTGTATTGTTTGGTATGTGATGTATAATAAGACTTTTTCAATTACTATGTCCATCTATACCACTCAGTATGTAAACAATTTTTTATTTAAAGCTGAAGTCAATTATATGACAGCCTCATTTGTTGTGTAATTCTTCTTTAGGATATCATTCTTACTTTTTCTATTTTATGTATTATAAAATTATTTGAGATCTCCAATTTCTACTATATTTCTTAATCAGTATTCTTTTTATTAGACTTTAAAGTATCTGACTATATGAAAAGACATCCTGTTTTCTTGTGATTTCATATGTGTAACAGATTTTAGATCCTTGTTTCCTTTTTAATACAGGGAAATTCTATTTTACCCCCCTAACCAACCCAATATTTATCATGATGGCCCCCAAATCTCCAGCAGATGGAACAGCTGTGGTGTTAATGTGATTCTGTATAATTTTCAGGTTGGTTGCTCTGGCCAAATTTTTCCGAGAAAGCTTGTTCCCTGTTGGAAAATCCCAAATATACTAACCATGAAGTTCTAATTAAAATTATTGCCATTCTTCTTTGACCATTGAGTTATTTCTCCCTTCTGTTTGATTTCTTTATATTGTTCTTGAAGCAAGTCTAGAGCTGATAATAAGCTGTTGAGGTAGACAATAGTCTCCAGAGGAAAGTGCTTCCTATAATACGATCTTAGACCTCTTAGAGGTTCAGAAGTATAGGAGGCATATGGAGGAACCGTGATTGTGAACAGAATAGAATTCAATCAATTTCTACCTAACAGTATAGCAGATAGAACTTAATATTCTTCATCTACCATAGGTGACCATAGTTTGTCATTATAGTTTTTTTTTTATACTCATCTTTATTTTGCTTTCTCATTCTATTTATGCTATTTCTGGGGTGGATTTTAAATTCTTTTGTTTTAAACAAAACAAACCTGTTCCCTAAGTTTAAAATCTATCCCCGACTCTTCAACTTGTTGAAGTTTATCTCCCCTCCTCAGATATATTTCTCTAGACACGCTCCAGTTGGAAATTAAACTCTTCTTTTCTCACATGAGCTTTAAATATCATTGCATCAGAATTATAGTTCTTATCACAACTTGCCTTGTATTCAGTAACTTAGGCATATTCTATCTGACTCACGCAACAGAGAAATATGGGAGGTCAACAGCTGTGTGCTTAGCAATCATATCTCCAAGGCACTTTGCACAGTGCTCTAGAGGTAGAATCTTAATAAACATTAGTTGTTCTAAACTGTGCTGAAATACAGCAGAATATTAACTGACTTACCACTTTCTGACATTTCAAACATTATTTTGTACATTATTTTATTTGTACCAATTAATAATGCATTAATATTTCTCCTTTTTTTCTGCCTCCTCTAATCTTTTGTTGTAATACGTTGAGTTTTAGTTCTCACATGAGGTTCTCTAACTTGCCATTTAATTTAATTTTGTGCCATTTAACCTACCCTTTGTTAATATTTTAATTTTCTTTTGCTGGTCTTTTTTATCTGTTTTAGAATTTGAAATGTCTCTTGAGGCATTACTTATATTTCTGAAAATTTATGGACACATTCTTTCAGGTTTCTTACTTTTATAAAAGAAAAAAATTGAGACAGCCTATCAATTGTGTTACTTCCATTTCTCTCGGGTATTTCCACTTCTTCATCGTGTGTTACCCCAATTCATTTCATAAACTCCTATCTTCATGAACTTTCACTTTCCTTTATGGTATGAAACTATGATAGTGCTCAAGATATCTTCGAAATTTGTTTCCAAAACACCCTCTCTGTAACTTCCTGCTATCTCAACTGATATCTTGCAGATCATAAAAAATATTATTTTTTCCAACTATGATTTTCTCATTGCTTTTATTTTCACCTGTCTCCATTTTATTATATTTAAATCATAAGTGTTGTAGCAGATAGTTAAAATCCCCATGAATTTTGAAAACTCTTCACCTCTATGTTACTGTTTGATTCATTGAATTGTTCCTTTTTGTTGTTGCAGTTTCTATTTCACAAATAATTTTCCTCAATTTTAAACATTTAAATTTGTTTTTTATATTTCTTATTTGAATCTTTTTATTGAACATGAGATTTTTTTGGAGGAATGAAAGTGGTGTGACGTGCTTTGCTCTGAGAGGCATCATTGCCTGTTACCTACCATGATATCTGCCCAAAATTGCTTCACAAATAATTCTTTTTATTTTCTTTCTGTCTCTAGGGAGCCAATTATGTTGTTATAATCATCAAAGCTGCTTATCATTCTATAATGTGTTTTTATATTACCATGTTGAGCCTATATTTCTAAAGAGCCAATCACTAAAAAAAAAAAGTCTTATTGCCATCTTGACAAGTGTACAGTAAGCATCAATTTTGCCCACTTGGTTCTTTGTGCCATTTTATGATTGTTGGCTTTCCTCTTGATTCAAAGAGTAATAAGGAGGAAATCAACTGAGACAGCACATTAAATCAGATTTATTTAACCTGACTCATTTTGCTGTAAAAAATATCTTTAATAAAAATAATAGAACCACTGCCAGGTGAATGGTTTACAATAGGCCAATCATGTAGTTGGAAAATGCTTAGATATTCAGCTGGGGATTTTGCCTTTGATTTGTTCTGTTTTTAACTTACTTCTTGGTGAAGTGGGAAGGAAGCAGAAAGTGATGGAAGTGGTATAATCCAGCAATTTTCTTCTACTCCTGCTGCTTTTGCACAGGAGATGTTAGGATACTAAAACCAGTCTTCGGTGCTTGGGTGGATGTAATGGGTGAGTGATTATTTTCAAGGGTGACATAGTGTATAGAAATGGAATTATAACAGTTTTTCACAGCATGAATGAATCTGACATTTTGTTTTAGAGATGCAATAATTTCCAATGCCAAGTTTTCGACTTTAAACATTTAATAGATTGCATAGGACTACCTAGTGAAAACTGCTGTTGCATTGTAATGTTATTGGCAAGCAGGATAAAATAGCTGTAAAAAGATATGACATATAGGTAGCAAAATTCTGTGCACTTTTGTAGCATAACCACCACCAACATGAGAACCTAGAAGAGAACATTTTCAGATAGCAAGCATTGCATTGGATTTCTTTTTTCATTTTCTAAATTTGATCATCACTTCGCTTCATCTGCCGAAAATTAACTGTGGTCAGATTTATTTAAATCATGAAAAGTGAAACATTCTGATGACTTAAGTTATGTATCACATTTAATGTTCCAGTGTAACAAAAGCAGTGAAGGACATAATAAAAAGAAAAAGTATTTGAACATATCCTATATATTTATGTATTTGTTTGTTGCATCCTGTGAAATGTGATAGAAATTTACATCTGCTATTCTAGGATACATGTAAATATTGGATAACATGTTATTTGACAGCTTAAAGAGAAGTTTACTATTAATTTTTATTAATATTCTCACTAGATATTTGCTGTCATATATTAAAATTGTGGAGAAAATTTTGTTCAAAAGAAGCAGCTGCTGCATATGACAACCCTAAGCCAAGGTGAAAATGATATTGTGTTTTGAATCATTTTGTATAATTCTGTTTTTCAAAACAATGCATTCTTTTTAAATGGAAATACGTTAGATTTCTAACGTGCCTGCCCTATTGAGGGCAAAATTTTGTTATTAAAATGATACCAACATCAACAAAATGATAATCATCAATAGGACATTCTGAAAAATCCATTCATTCCTTTTTACAGCTTTTGAAAATATGATTCTAAATAAAAACTAAACGCTGCTCATAGTCTTAGAAGGATTTACCAGCCATAAAGAAATCTGCTTCTGTTTTCTTCCTACAATGATGCTTGATCATTTTTAGTATTCATCATAGTCTCTTTTTTATAGGACTTGTCTTTAAATATTGTGGATTATCCTGGGTTCCATTTTAGTTCTATGCTGTCAGCCACACGATCTCTATTCATTGGGAGGAACAAACTTTTACCTTCATTTAAGAAATTTCTGGGCTGGCCCGGTGGCGCAGTCGTTAAGTTTGCACCTTCCACTTCAGCAGCCCGGGGTTCCCCGGATTGGATCCCAGGTGCGGACATGGCACCGCTTGGGAAGCCGTGCTGTAGTAGGCGTCCCATATATGAAGTAGAGGATAGGCACTATGTTAGCTCAGGGCCAGTCTTCCTCAGCAAAAAGAGGAGGATTAGCAGCAGACGTTAGCTCAGGGCTAATCTTCCTCAAAATAAAAGGAAAGAAATTTCTTTTGAGCTCCATACATATATTCGCTGCTCAATAGAATCCCCTTAAGACATTTGAAATGCATTAAATACAAAAGGTAACATGGTTTCCACCTATCTAGAAGCAGAAATTGCTCTTTTTTCTATATTAATTTCATTATGCTCTGATTTGTCCAATGCAGAAAATGGAGACCCTCAATCTCTCTCTCTTCTTCTGTTGCCCAGTAGAAATATAATGAAGAGCTACCTATGGAATTTTAAATTTTCTAGTATACATTTAAAACAGTAAAAAGAGACAGAATAAATTGTTGTAATACTATATGTTATTTAATCCAATATGTCAAATATTTTATCCTTCTAACATGTTATCAATATAAAATAATTAATAAGATGTTTTACTTTCTTTTTATCCCTATAAAGTATTTATAATTCAGTGCGTATTTTAAATGTATTTATAATTCAGTGTGTATTTTAAATCATCAGCACATAAAACTCTAGATACCAAACTTTTTAAAACAAATATTCAATGTGTATTCAGCTATCATAAAATTTATAATTTTAATTCATATAAGCAAGTTGCTCTGAAGGTAATTTTAAAAAATCCAAGAACTGAAAAAGGTTTTTAACATTCTCATTCACATTGACAAAATTTGTTCATCAATTTTGAAAGATTTGATTTCACATAAAAGCAAAAGTATATCAGCTTCACAGCTAATTCTGTCCAAGATAAAGTCACTAGCTGTGTGTCATATCGGTTTTATTAACATCAAACTGAAAAAGGTATTGTGTAATTTCAAAGCAAGCCTAAATTTATCTATATCAACAATATTGTTCAAATTTTTCTTATAGTGTTCGCAGCCAATTTACTTATCACAGCTAACTAGCGATAGAAATATTCATGTTGATTCATGAATGTGAAATCATTATTATTGCCTTGTATGATAAAATGTTTATTTCAAGAAAAATAATTATATCTGTCTAGCAAGTTAGCTTTTCCTTTTATTGAAGCTTAAAGTTTAGCTCATGAATATTCACTATGATCAGTGAGGAAACGTAAACCACACTGCTGATTTTGGTCTTTGATTATTGAATATTTGGCAAGAAGTGCTTTTGTCTCAAGAGAATCTTGACCTGTAAGTACCAGGATGGTATATCTTTGTAAAATTCATTCACAACTCAACCAAGAAGAATTGGCAATAAAACACAGATCTTTGAATCCGTTATCTTCTCTTTCTTTCCACAGTTTCACAAACTAGTGATGATTCTTAGCTTGGGCATGTGTACACTGAATGATTTTTCTTTTCTTTTTTTTTTTTTTGTGAGGAAGATTGGCCCTGAGCTAGCAATCTTTTGCCAATCTTCCCCTTTTTGCTTGAGGAAGATGGTCTCTGAGCTAACATCTGTGCCAATCTTCCTTTTTTTATTGGGTTGCTGCCACAGCGTGGCTTGATGATCAGTGCTAGGTCTGCACCCGGGATCTGAACATGCAAACCCCAGGCCGCTGAAGTGGAGCATGGGACTTAACCACTACGCCAATGGGCCTGTCCCCTGAATGATTTTTTACAATTGTATTCATGACACTTTGGAACAATGCACTGTCTCTCGTTTTTAAATTTTAATAAACCCTAATATTTGACCTACCATATCTAGAGCAATCCATCTCTCATGACAGAAATTAATTAAATCATATCTAGTTGAAATATTCATTTGACAGATGTAAGTTTTCTTAAAATATCTGTGTCATGAATTCAATTCTTTAGGCTGTGAATTGACATTTCTTCGTAAATTCAGAAGTCCTTTGCGCAAACCATACCACAGTATTAATTTGGGCAGTGTTCTCATATGCATAACTCATCTAAAGTTAAAAAAGAGTACTGGCAATTTATCCAGTTTTATACCAATTGAAATTTGATATTAGAAACTTTTATGTTCTACGTTGAATTGTTTGCTTAGTTGAAGATCATTTACTTTTTGTAAATTATTATTAGTCTTTCCCTCATAATTTTCTGACAAAATTGCCATAACTAAAATAATAATGTATTTTATCATCTCTTCACCTAAAACTGGTTTTCTGTGTTTGTGTGTGTGTGTGCATGCAAGTATTAGAGATATTTTATTCCTGGTAAATTTAAGAGCTCAGATCCTGTTAAAATTGTTTTTAAAATTTTTGTCAAACATTTATTATTTCAAGTGACTGATATCTTCAATTCTTTTTTTAACGTTAAGAATAAACTGCTTACCAAATTCACTATGTAGTTGTGGAAAAAACTCAACGTCATCCATCTTATTTCATATTGTCATTTTTTCATTTTGCTCTGAGGCAGCAAATTAAAGTGGCCTTTCGCATTCCAAATAGCAACATAGCTTCTTCCAGTCTTTCTGTTTGTTTGTTTCCAAGGTAGTAATGACTTCTTCATCATTAGTTGATTCTGCACAAGAAGCATTTCTTTTGTGTTTTAAGTTAAAAAAACTTATTCATGTTTGTAGTTTAGAAAAATAATTAAATTCTATTATGGTAAATAATAAGTATTTTAATTTATGAAATAATAATTTTCATAAGCATCACTTGTGCTTTCTGCCTGAGACATTAAAATAAACACCTTAAAACGTTATAAGGGTGTATAGGAAAAAATAATACAAAACTGTATCGATCCATTGATACTGACCAGATCAGTGGTAAATTTATCCACAGTACTAGAAATGGCACACACACTTGAAAAATGCACAATGATATAACAATATTATCTTATGTGATGAAGCAAAGTGTAGTCCCACCAAAATAATAAAGTTGTATTTAACAAAAAAAATATTTTATACTTTTTCATTTTTAAATTTTAAACGTAAATTAATTAAAATTAAATAGAGTTAAATATTCGGTTCTTCGGTCACACTAGCCACATTTCACGTGCTCAGTAGCCACGTGTGGCAAATGTTTACCATATTGGACAGCACAGTTCCAAGTTGTTCTGTCAGTTATCCTCATCCATCCTAAAGATTTTCCAAAGCAATGCCCTTACTTTCATCCTAACTGCAATGTCTTAGTTCTATCTGTTCATGAGACTGTTGCTATTGTCTCCTATAAGATCCCCTTTCCCCTGTTGTCAGCCACAAGATTAAGGTTAAAACCTCCAAAAAATAAAATTTTTTTCATACTCTTTTCATTTAAAAACCATTCAAAGTCTCCCAATATCCTTCTGAAGACATTCAAACCCCTTTGTGATATGGCCCCACCTGCCACTTTAACATTTACATCAATATTTATAGACGATGGTCAATAAAAACTTTTGAAAAAACAAATGCAGAAATGAATGAAGAATCTCCTATTGCAATTTCATTATGTCACATTTTTACTATTTTAGCCAATTAGCATGTCACTGGAAAAAAGAAAGTTCTCTTAACCTCTAATTCATCATCACTGTTAAAGATGCACAGCAAGTATGTTTGCTTCAAAATATGATGTATCGCGTGTTAGGAACTAAATATCTATGCTGCATATTACTTTCTGACTTCTTTTTGTACACTATTATTTAATTTATAGTAATTTGAATATTTGCCATTTCACAAATCCTTGAGTTTTGGGAGTGCGGGAACTGTGTTAGTTGATTTTTCTATTTCAAGTGTTTCCCATCAGACCTGGAACAGAGTACATGCACAGTGAAGCTTAGTTGACTGTGCAACTATGGATTTTAAATACCTTGACTTTTTTTATGCAGCTGATGAGAACAATCTGCAATTGTTAGAATAAAATAATGAAAGATTTTCCCTCATTAGACTTCAGAACCAGTATGTCTTTAAAAGTCACTTGTATAGAATGCTGTCAATTTCTGTGGGGTACAACGTTAAATGAAATAATTTTAAAATAGTATCTAATAAAAATATAATTGATTTAGATTCTGTTCATCTTAAAGAAGAAATAATTTCAGTTAAAAATGGGTTATATATTGGGGCTGGCCTGGTCGCGTAGCAGTTAAGTTCATGTGCTCCACTTCGAGGCAGGGGGTTCACCAGTTCAGATTCTGGGCAGGGACATACACACTGCTTATCAGGCCCTGCTGTTGCAGGCGTCCCACATATAACATAGGAGAAGATGGGCACAGATGTTAGCTCAGGGCCAATCTTCTTCAGCGAAAAGAGGAAGATTGGCAATGGATGTTAGCTAAGGGCTAATCTTCCTAAAAAAAGACAAAGGGGGTTATATAGCTTTACAAAGCAATATATGAAATTATATTTTTAAGTTAGTGATCTTGCCGTGTAATGAAAAGTTATTTTAGTGTTATTAGGGTGTAATTTATAAATCTAAACTCAACCAAAGATCCATTTTGTAATTAAAACAAAATTTTATGGCAACTGAATAAATATAATTTCAAGGTAGATACGGATGATTCATAAAGAGGTGGTTAATTTATCACGTCCTGTTAATTATATATAACCTAAAAGATACCACGGATTCTTCACTTCTATTTGTGAGTGCTCTTGTCCCCAAGTGTTTGATTATGTGCATATGTGAGAGATAAATTGGCTAGGCATGAAGTCCTTACTTCAGATTCCCTGGATCTGTAAGATAATTAATACCTCTATGCTTCATTATTTTCCCCTGTAAGGTTGTCTCCCAGGTTGGGGTGAGGATTAAATACAATCATTCACATCAGGCAACAATGTTGGTTAACACAGAACGTCACTGCAAGGAAGAAAGATGAGATGGATACGGAGATAGATACAATATTATGAAATACTTTTATACTGTAGTTTTAAGTGGAATCAGGTAAAGAAATACATATGCGAGAGCAGTGACTTCGATCAGAAAGAATGATCTCTCCCTAACATGCATTTAAGTATGGAAGTTAACAAACGATCTTTCATCCTACTCTTGATCTTGGATGTTTCAATTTGTAAAATAGCAAGCAAGTCCAGAGCAACCACAGATCAGCAAAGTTTCAAGTCAAGAGTTTATTTCATTTTATAAAAAGGAAACTTGCCTGTGGGTGGTTGTTCTTGGAGAAATTCCATTAACCTTAGCTTTCTGAACTTCTTGACTCTCCAAGTCTACCCAGCTCAACTAACAGTAGTTCTTTCTAGGGAAGACAAGGCAAAATTGCAGACACAAGATCCTCTGAGAGACAAGCACATCTCATCCATGGGTACTGTCATAAAATCTTAATGCCTGAGTTTATGCTTATATAAGGATCAATATGACTTAAAGTTGTGTTTCCTGGTTAATGAAAGATGTACAGAGATTGACTCAACAAAAAACCATTTTGCGCCAAGTGATGTCTCCTCTCATGTGTAATAGAAACAAGATCACTCTATAGGGTTTCCTTCTGTAAGCTCATTTAATCATACTAGCAACACTGTGCTGTACATATTATCATCCCATTTTATAAGTAAGAAAAGCTTGGCAGAGAGATATTAAATAACTTGCCTGGGTCCACAGGAAGTAAATGGTGTAACAGGATTTCAACCTTTACATTTTGGCTTCTAAAGTCCATAGTCTTAATTATTAGGCTGCAGATAAGAAAATTTTGCAGTTGTTAGAATTTTAAAAGGATGATTTTTCCATCATAAAACTGGCATAATACCTTCAAAGGATCTTGCCCTGAAGCTGTCAGTACCATATCCATGTTGCCAATGAAGGATTAGTTTAGCAATTCAACATCATCTGTCATATTTAAATTAATATGGTTAATTTGGAAATAAGGATTTTGTATTTCTTTTGGTCTAGAGTGCTATAAAGTCTATAAGCACATGGAATGAATAATTCGTTTTAGGCTTTTATGTATTTAAAAAGCATTGAGGTGCCGGCCCAGTGGCGCAGCAGTTATGTGCGCACGTTCCGCTTCGGCAGCCTGGGGTTCGCCGGTTCGGATCCCGGGTGCGGACATGGCACCGCTTGGCAAGCCATGCTGTGGTAGGTGTCCCACATATAAAGCACATATGGGCACGGATGTTAGCTCAGGGCCAGTATTCCTCAGCAAAAAGAGGGGGATTGGCGGCAGATGTTAGCTCAGGGCTAATCTCTATCAATAAATAAATAAATAAATAAATAAATAAATAAATAAATAAATAAAAATAAAAAGCATTGAGTCCCAATTTTTAGAAAAGTTAGCTCAGTTGATCCAGTCTCACAAACCAATCTACTTACTGAAGTTTTTGGCCTTAAAAGAATCCCATCATAAGGGCCCAGCACTCAGTCAAGTGGTTAAAGTTCTGCCTGCTCCACTTCCACAGCCCGGGCTGGTGGGTTTGGATCTTGGGTGCAGACCTGCTCCACTCAGCAGCCAGCCATGCTCTGGAGGCATCCCACATGCAAAGTGGAGGGAGATTGGCGTGGATGTTCGCTCAGGACTAATCTTCCTCAAGCGAAAAAGAAAAGAAAGGATCCCATCATAACCCAGAACTGATACATGTAATGATATATGTTTTTATTTATTAAGTTCAAGAAATATAAAATTTTCTTTTTTAATGAGAGTGTTTCAATGTTAAAGAAGATTCAGTTATTTGATCTAAGGTACAGGTCAGAAAAGAACGAGCAGCATAGAGGATTTAGCAGGGGCAGCCAAATCCTAACTTACCAGTTTCTTTAACTAAAGTTATTTCTTCGGTAGGACATCAATTGGCTCCAGGTGTTTGGCGAAGGCAGCCAGACAGCACGATTCCACGCTTAATGATCAGCAATCTCTCATAGGCTAAAATGACTTTTCTTGACATAGTTTCTTATAACAATATGGCTATGCAGGCATTGCCCTTTTGTGAGACATTAGTTGACAAATGACTCACTTTTGCCTTCACAGCATTTTATTTTTACATTTTATACATTCAAAATAGGCTTTTCCATAAGAAGTTCCAAGGAACATAAGACAGTACGTGCAAATCTGATTCTGTCTGGAGCCAGCTGTGTGAACATCAGCAGAGCATTTAACCTCAACTACTTGAATTCTCTGGGCCTCATTTGCCTTCTTTATAAAATGAACTCAGGACTGGATTGTTATATATGTATAATGATTGGCTATATTGTACATATTGACTTTATTGACTTAACTAAACCATATGCTCTCCATAGATCAAGATTTTTAGGGGGGAGAGTTGTGCATATGGAAAATTAAGTTAAAAGTATAGTGCAGATAATAATGACATAGGATTATCAGAAGAAGGAGTGGTGATTGGGTAGAGGGACGCCTAGATTTTGAAGACTGGGTTTGAGATGCTAGTAAAGCATATTTTATTGACAGACAGTAAACAATAGAAAAAGTGTATTTAGGTTTTTCAAGAAAATATAATAACAGATACCATCTATTGAATGTGTATTATATGCTTCAAAATTCTTTAAACATGTGAGTTCATTTAATCCTCACAGCCATCCAGGATTTGGGATACTTCTTGTGTGGCCATTATTTTTTAATACATCCGAGTAGTGGGGAGTGTAAAGAGTGCAAACAGAAAAGACTGAAATGCCAATTATAGAACCTTGGAGACCATTCATTTCTAAAAGTAGAAAGTGGGTAATGACCTAATGAAAGAGACAGAAGAATAGCAAGTGAAAATGTTGGAAGAGAGCTATGAGGGTTCAATGGTAGGGAATACAAGAGTATTTAAGCAGGTGGGGAAGATGTACAACACTGAAGGCATTAAAGACCAGAGGAAAAAGAGCACTTGGAGAGAGTTATTGGATGTGGCCATTGAAAATTACCTTTTAATGATCTGTCTCAGTAGAGCAGTGGAGGCATGAATCAATTTGCAAGGAACTAAGGAGATAGTAGGTGATAAGAAAATGTAGACACACATACACAGTTTTCCTAATGAGCCTATGATGTGGGCTGTTGGAGAGGTGAATAGGACAGGATTTGCTGGAGCTCTTGTAGTTAGAATTTATCTTAAATACATAATATCCATTACAAGATAGAATGCAAAAACAAACAACATACCCACCGGTATCAGTCTATCTATTTGTGCTTGAAAATTTATTTACCATGCATAGAATATGGAGAATATGTCAACATCTATGACGATGGATATAAGGCAATAAGTAAATAAGGAAAAGAGCAATGTAAAAGTTGCCTATGTAAAAATGAAACAATATGGTTATATTTAAATAGAGGAGCTGGTGTGTTTGCCTGGGGATAAGGCGGGTTGTATTGGACCCTCCACTTGCAGGTGTAGAGATTTTCTTTCTTCGTCATGCAGGGGAGACCAAATGGTTTTGAGTAACTAAATGCCATCCAGATTAAGACTAACAAAAGAATTCCAATCTATTAATTCCCACTGAGAATAAGGAGTGTCATGAGGATCAAAAAATGCTGCTATCCATTGACTGAATTATATATATGTATAAGTTTTTATTTGCCAGGAGCTGTGCTAGACATAAATACACAATGCTGACCAAGGTATACTCTTGTGGATTTTACAGTGCCTCTCTCTTTCCAGTCAAGCTCCATGGCAAACCAAGACTTGCTTTAGTGAAAATCAAAAGGAACTAAAGAAATTTAAATAATGTACAAAATGTCTCATTTGGCAGAAGTTTTTCAGAAATAAAAATTAAGTTAAAATCACTGTTGGCCCAAGACCTAGAAACATTTGAAATTTTGTTGCAAATATTCTCTTTACGCCTTGTGGAAATGTAGGCATTGTAACTGTGTGCATGCTTCTTTGATCCTTTTTTTTTATTATTTCTATTTTCGTCAATAACTCTAGTTTCTCTTTAGATCAGAAATACCCTTGTCTCTTCAAAAACTGTAGAATACAGCTCCAGTTGTTTAGAATTATATCTATATTCATAATTGAAAGACATTCTTGAGTCTCCTCTTTTATTTTGTTGTTTTAGCCTTCTGCTAATCCTGTTGGGTCAGCCAACTTCTGTCACTGAATGCTGGCAACTTCATTTCTTCAATTTTCAAGTTCATGAGGCAGGTCTTAGCTTGACTTTCAACTATGGAAAACCATTTCACGACTGTGCATTTTTTTTTTTATGCCTAATTGTAATTGTAACAATGGTGCAGATAGAATCACGAAATAATTTCATCAACTAATAACTTTTCATTCTTATACATTAAAAGCAATTGAGGAACTATCAAAAAATTCTGCTGCCCATATTCTGATATACTGAGATTTGGAAACCACTGAGTTAGATAACTCATTTCCTTGCTCAATGTAGAATGTCCCTATGGAATACCTGAAGATGAGTGGTTAATTTCACATTTGTTTAAAATTTGATTTTTATTTTTTTACTGTTTTACAAAGTTACTTCTGGTTAACTGTTGAAAAATACTTTCCTACACAGAGTAGCTCCTGATAATTGTTTAAACACACATCTTTTAATTTTTTTTTTAAGGATTGGCACCTGAGCTAACAACTGTTGCCAATGTTTTTTGGTTGTTTTTTTTTCTGCTTTATCTCCCCAAACTCCCCCTGTACACAGTTGTATATCTTAGTTGCAGGTCCTTCTAGTTGTGGGATGTGGGACGCCGCCTCAACGTGGCCTGACGAGCAGTGCCATGTCCGCGCCCAGGATCCGAACCCTGGGCCGCCGCAGCGGAGCGGGCGAACTTAACCACTCGGCCACGGAGCCGGCCCCAACACATCTTTTTTCCAAAACTTTAAACTTTGTTCCTAGGTGTACTTCAAAGAGCTGCTTAGAATAAATCTAATCTTTTGTCCAGATGAGAATGTTGTAACTATTTAGAAATTTCTGATTTTCTTTCCTTTCTAGGCTCGCTATGGATATATTCTCAATTCTTTCTCACACTCTCAGATTTATTAATTAATTTATTAATTTTCAATTTATACTTTTAAAATTGGCGAATGCTGCAAATCACATCCTCCTTTTTTCTGTGATGCCTCTTTACTGGCAAACACTGTATATGCCCTGTGTGCCCTCATACACATGCTAATACATAGTACTTTTGTGCATAGAATTCAAAGTGTGCCTATGAGAGAGGTATGTATAACAATAAGTATGATACAGTATAAAATGTACAGGGTTAAAGTCATTGTCAATGAATATCTCCAATGTAATTCCTTGAATCCTACCTTGATACCTTAGATTGGATGTAGGCAGTGCGAAGGCATCTAGACTTTATCTTCATCCTGGGCACTATAATTTAGTTGAAACAGGTTTACTTGCAATGTGGTAAAATTATTGTACATGTTGGCTCACTTAAATTTCAGTGCAGTTCAGAGGATATATATCGAAGACTTGCTGTATCCCACTCACTGATCTAGGTTCTAGACGGAGAGCAAACAAGACATACATCTTTCCTTCAAGGAATTAAAAACAAATTTTCTTGTCATCAGATGAAACTTCTATAGTCTATTCATAGGAAACGTTATTGATTATAGCTCTTAACTTAATTGGAAGACTTCACATTTGTATTCTTTTCAAATTTAGCATTTACTCTCAGCTCATTATTCCAGCATGCGTAATTCTCATTAAATTCTAATTTAGCTACCTTTTCTAACTTCTGTAATCTACTAATTTGGTCAACACAACTTGTGAACTGCCATATTCATATTTTCTAAACGTGTTCAATACCACTATGAGCAAAACGGAACATTGGAGCATGTCCTTAGAGACCATTATTCATGTTACTGTAAATTTAATAATAGACCATTGTAGATACAGCTTTTGAGGGACTGGAATTCACCACTGTCCAGCTTATATGTCCACAAATTATCCATATGTGTACCACCAGTAATAAAATAAGATAGCTTATATAGGCATTTAACAAATGACAGCTTTGATTGTTGTTTCTCATAATCATCCGTAAATTTGTTGTTTAAATCAAGACATATACTCTGTGGAATTCTCCTCTTTCAGTAGATTATAATAGACCACAAGAAAAAAAAAAAGATTTTAGTGCATTATCCTTATTTTACATACAAGGAAACTAGGTCCTGAATATACATATATATGTATATACACACACACACACACCCCTTGACTAAACTTATGTAGCCTAATATTAGACCTAAAACTAAATTGCCTGACTCTTAGTTCATTGTTTTGTCCACTATGCCATGATTTACGTTATTTTTTAATAGTAAACTATTATTGGCACCTTACCTTTTTTCAAATGCACTGAACAATTTATGTCTCTTTAGTATTCTAACTTACCCCCTTAACATTCAGAGTAAAACGTACCTCCTTTATAAAGTCTACTGTCACATCCCTAGATAAAATTAGTGTGACCTCTTCATGCTTCACAGCATTTGTACATAAATCTATCACAGCCCTTACCACATGTCTGCTTTTCTTTGATCCTGGGTTGGCCAAGAGTGTACATTTTATATTATGTTAATCTCTCAGGCTCAGAATTGAACACAATTCTTTAAATTGTTAGATGTCTGATAAATATTTGCAAAATAGGATTAATAGTTTGTGCTGCTACGCGTCAAACTCTTTTTTGCCTCATATTTCTGGAATCTGTTTTCTCCCTTACTTTGAAGCTTGACAATTTTACCGCATACAGTTTTTGACACCACTTATCCTTACAATTTATCAGGTGATGACAATGGTTGTAAGATCATATCTGCAAGTTGTTGCATTATCCAGGGACGTAATTCAATGCAACTCATTTAAAACAGCTTGGTATCCTCTAAATAATCCTCTCACAATGCAGAGCGTCAAGCCCTCTTAGTCAGGATTATTCTATACTATCTCTAATTAAAAAAAAAATAGAAAAGAAAGGAAAAGCATGCATACATTTTATACTATATACTCTAGATTTCAAGCTGATACTGTCTTTCCTCATTTATCAGTTTTGAAGATAACCTTTAAAAAGGTTTTTGTTGTTGTTGCCCTTGCACTTACAGTTGTTACAATCCTTAGGTTATCCTAATTTTAGTACAGCCAATATTGATCATACAGGTTGTGCCACCTTCATTTGTCTTTAGCCTTGGAATGTTCTTATCCCCTCATTTGCACATAACCTTTTATGGGAAGCTCTCTCTAATGGATATAGTTTTCTTTTTACTAATCATTACAATGATTTATTATAATTTCCAGATTTTTAAAATTTTTACAGGACTTACCCTTTTATTTCATCTTTTCAGTTAATAAAAGTGATATTACACATCATTTTGCAGTTTATAGGTACTTTCATACACCATTTAGGCTGATAGACATGGTGATTCACGTTTATTCGCGAGAAAATAAGACATTGTGAAGATATTTGCCCAAGTTTGCCTAGCTCTCGAATGACAGAGAGGTAATTCAAATCCAAGTCTTCTCATGTGAAAATTCATGAATTTCCTAACATGTAATGCTACCTCTGGTTTCAGGTTTTGGTAGTATATCACCTTTCAGTGTTAATTTTATGCAAATAATTTTTTCTGACAGTACGGTTATATAGATAGTGAAAGAGAGATACATGTGAATATATGTGTCTGTGTATATGCATGTTTCTCTATATAGATATAGATATGACAACTGACAATAACAATATTCAACATTCGTTTCATGCTTGTTGGGATTAAATACAAAGAAAGCTTCTTTTACTGCTTTATGAGATTGCTAAGGGAGTACATTTATTTTCAGCAACGTATTAAGCGATCTTCATCAACTCAGACTGAAAACCCCAGCATGCCTAGACAATTTATATTTACCATTAGCAGCATAAACTTCATTAGGGCAGGGATTTGTCTTGCTTTATGTAATAAGGACCTAGTTCCATGTCTTGTGCATAGCACATTTATAATACACAAACACACACCCACACATAATTTTTTTAAGGGACAAATGGTTGTCAGCTTGTTTCTATGGTTTTTAATTTGCAATACAAAAACACTTTCTTAATTCTGGCAACCAGTATCATGCCATGCTATTGCACTTTTGTGTGTCTTTGTCTTTTTTTCCCCAAAATGAGTATGCCATGCTTTTATTCTCAGGTACCAGGAGTGTGTGCCCGAGCACATACAGTATAAATGGTACATAATTGTAGGAGTGCGTGAATAATATGTGGATGAAAATGTTTGCTGAACAAGTGAGTGGATGAACAGATATCTTATTGAGACAACATCAGGATACCACTTTAGAATTATAATATAGTTGTTTCCCTTTTAGTATATGTAATTTCTCAATATATGACAAAATGTATGTATTGAAGATTTGCTAAACCCAAGGCACTAACTTAGGTCTTAGATAGAGAGAGAAAAAGACATATATCCTGCCTTCAAAGAATTAAGCTAAATTCTCTTGTGATAGGATGAAACTCCTATAGTTTATCAATATGAACAAATTTATGTTTTTTTATGTTTAAGTTTATAAACATGTTTATTCATTGCATGTTTATTACTTTGTGTTAACTTAAAGCATGTCTTATTTATCCATGGTTGCTATATATCAAGCCATGGTAATAATAACACATTATTTTATATCACATTATGTATTTTATTTATTATAAATAAACTATTTACATACACTGACCTTAATTTTTGTTATTCATATAGCAATATTCAAATATGGCCATAGATCTTTATAATAGAGAGCATGTATTTTTTTGAAGAAGATTAGCCTTGAGCTAACATTCACTGCCAATCCTCCTCTCTTTGCTGAGGAAGATCGGCCCTGAGCTAACATCTGTGCCCATCTTCCTCTACTTTATATGTGGACGCCTGCCGCAGCATGGCTTGATAAGAGGTGTGTAGGTCCACGCTCAGGGTCTGAACCACCAGACCTTGGGCTGCCTAAGTGGAGCCCACGAACTTAACCACTGCACCACCGGGCCAGCTCCCCAGAGAATTACTTTTTAACCCATTCTTTTAAATTTTGGAAGAAATGTGTTGTATGTTAAATTCATTTTAGAAATTCTACAGGACACATTTTTAATTAAGAAATTATTCGAAAGTAACTTTTCAAGACAGTAGTTAATGTTTCAAATTCATATAATTATTTCATTAAATTGGTTTGGGAATCATTTTGGTGATTGAGTTTTTCCATTCCCTCTTACTTGAAACTAAAACTTTACATGTGAATAGATCATAAGGCATTGCTTGGTCATGCATGATACATCAACCCCGCAGCTGTAACTACTCTGGTTCACATCTCTGTGTGGTTTTTTTCTGTCATTTAGGGATGGAAAAGCTCTCTAATTTCAACCACACACACATGTTTGCAGAGGCTTGATTAGTGAGATGAACCTTTTATCATTGCAGTTTCAAAAGTATTTACTTTTACATTTGCTGCAGATGAATTTAAAACAGCTGTTACTGGGTGTTTCAGAAGAATTTTTCACAATTTTAATACAAAAATTGCTTTCCCTTTAGAATTTCATAATCATAGGAAGCAATCATGTTTTATTATTGCTTTTTTCCTCTCTATGTCCTCTGAAAAGAAGAAGAGTGGAGAATGGGACGATTCCAAACCTCAGCCTGGTGCTTTTGCCAGATTTTCTATATATAGTTTTCTTTTTCCTGGATTCTTTATTTGAAATATATTTTTTTAGAACAGAAGTTCTTTTTATTTAGATCCAAAAGACATCTATAAGATGGTACCGTAGAAAGAGAAAGTAAATATAACTTAAAATACTAGATTTTTGTGTTAAACTCTTGCTTTTTTTACATGTGTTCTATGTTACTCTAGTGAATTATCTTTTCAAGAAGACTTTCAGAAATAGAACTGTCAAAATTAGTCTCTGGTTGTTTAATTATTCATCATATTTGTAACACAAAACAGTTTTTCATTAGTTAAAATTTTTTTTTAAATATGATGAATCCTAGAGAAAAAGCAATGCTAAAACAGACACAGCTGTGGGTTTATTAAATCCAATTCATTCTTAATTTAGTAAGAACTCCCACTGATTCTAAAGATAGTTTTGCCTGAGTAAGGACTGAAAAATTGGTCTTTATATTCGGAGGGTGCAATTGTATTTAATGCTTGGATAGTTATTCTATTCTGTCTTGAAGTCAATAGTGCACCTGGTTTATAACTTAATTTTCAGAGCCAAAACGTGTTCCCTGAAAAATTCAAGCTATAAAAAATGAATCAGCTACTTAAAAGGTATACTTTACTATGGCACACTGTTGTTGTTTTGTTTTTTAAGAAATAATATACTAGTAAAATAAAATGTTTAGCTCTTTGTACTAATCTCTCACAGTTCCTCTCTATATTTATTTACTTATATTTTAATATCATTAATGCATGTTTGTGTTTGGGAGTTGTCAACGGCTTTGAGAGTTAAGATGAAAAAACTGGCTGTGAAGAATTCTATCACATTTTCTTCAAGCTCCACTATCAGAAAATGAGGAAGATGATGATAACGGTGAAGAAGATTAGTCCAGATGTGTTTAATTGTATTAATGCATATCCTCGCTAGACTATTAAATTCCTGGGACGTTATATCCTCGCCATCTAACTTGCAATATTAACATAGGTACAGATATACTTTTGAGTAGTTTTGAACAACTTCTCCTGGTACTTAAATGCTAGCTTTACATCCATCTATGTTTAAAAAAAAATAGAAATCCAGTAATTAATTGTATCTATTTATTCATTTATTTTATTAATTTAAACTTGAAGTATAATTAATCAGTATGTTGGCAAGGGATTCTGGTTGCTTTTGAGACTATTCTCTCAATTCCCAAGAGAGTCAAATGCAAATGAATGTCATCTGACTGTGATGATTAATTTTCTGTGTTAACTTTGGCGATAAGAACTAATAATCCTTCATCAGGAAGAAAGCCGTCAAGTCTGAAAATTAAAGTAAAAGACTGATTCCACTCAAAAGATGTTATGAAATTATAATCAAAGCCACAAAGAGCTATGCTCTGAAGCAAAGATGATCATCTTTTCTAATGGTCTGCAGTGTGTTTAGTGAAACACCCCGCTTTTAAAAAAGTTTCTCTTGATGTTGCCTTTACTAACTTTTTAACCAGATGTTAAAAATCTACTTAAAGCTTTTTTCCTTCTTCTTCTATTTTTTTTTAATTTTATGTAATTCATTTGAAAGTAATGATTATTTGTAGGACTTTGTTGCCTTTAATGTGCTTCTTTATATACTATATGCATTATCCTATATCTTGCAATTCTGTATACCAATGACTGCTTCCAGAAACATTTAAGAAAAAAATAATGCTTTCTTCTACCTTTCACTGAACCATTCCCCTTCTCTCAAATGGCACTGGACACTTCAGAAAGCCAATTTTATTTCTGCAGCCAGTGACTTCTCCAACTCTATAGAACAATGTCCACATAATCCAGGTATTCATGACTCTGCAAGGCCTTGACCTGCATTTTCACAGATCTCTTTCACTCCTCTGTGTGGAGACTCCCCTCAGAGACAGTGAGCAACTCACCTTCTAAAATGAGCTGTGTGCTCTGCTTCGTTCATGTAGCTCAGCTTGGCCTTCTTTTCTTCTTGTTTACCCATTCATATTTATCAAGGTTTCTGCTTGTATCTCATATTCCAGATTCTTTGATGATGCCTTCTGGAATTGACCTCTTTCCACTGAAATAAATATCAGAAATCCCATTCTTGTCTAAGTTCTATCATTGCTACTTAAATGATCTTAACAAAATAATGAATCTCTCACTCTCCATCTGTAAAATAGATTTCAAATAAGTGCCCTCTGAGCTCCTTCCAGCTTAAAATTCAGCAGGTCATGGTGATAAACAGCCCTCCACTGAATCTTAGGCGCATATGCCTATAATTCTGAGCAAAATCAATGTTATCTCTTCTTTTTGTTTGCTAAAACTAGTATAACTACTTTTTTAAATATTAACTTTACTGTCATTTAATACATGTTAAATATTAATAAATATAATTCATTGAAATGCCACTAATGTCTACCATTTCTGATACTTCTTATATGTCAGGCACTGGACCAGGAATTTTACATTCATTTTTCTAAGCCCCGACTCCAACAATTTTGAAAATATTAGAGCCATTTGAAGAAACAGTAACAAAACCTAAAGAGGTTACATCATATTCTAAAAGTCCCCAATAGCTCATACTGCAGCCTGATTACATACCAAGTTCTGTAGATTTTAAAGGATATGTTCTTTTCTCCATGTCACTGTGTACTCAAGTTCTCTGTTTTCTAACAACCACCACAACTACAAATCAGAGCTGGCTCTCAACGCCAATGGTATGTGAGGTGCTGTGCTAAATTCCCCTACGAACTAGATTCTATTATTATTTTTCCTTTAGTACTTGATAAAATTGAGAATTAGAGAACTTAATTTTCCTAAGTACTGTCAGTGCAGGGCAAAGTCATTTTCAAATTTGCATCTGATATCAAAAATCTTGCTTCTATCCTGTAAACTACAGTGTTTCTATTTCGCCCCAGGAGCTATTACCCACCTTAATCTGGGCTCCATGTATGAATCATTTTATTTTTCTTTTCCTACTGGAAGTGCCAAAGCTATGGATTAGTACACTTGTGGATTAGAACATTTAGAGACAAAACAAAACAAAATGCTCTTTCTAAATGATGTGAATGATTTCTCTGCTGTGTACTTTGGGGATGGTTTTCCAACCTCCCTGAAAGCCAATTTCCATGATTTTGAAACAGTATGATAATGGTTTCTGGGAGGATTAAATGAGAAGATATAAGTGCAACTGTTTCGCCAAACGAGATACAAAATAAATTTTTTATTTTCCTTTAGTGAAAAATGGTTTTATGAATCATGTCCCACAAACTGGCAAGCTTTCTAGGTCTATAACTCTTACTGAATTACTCGCTGTATGAGGATGAGATCTAGGTTTCTTTCCGTTCTTATCCCTTATTTTTGCATATCTCCTCCTTCTCTATTTATGTCTTAGTTTGTTTGTTTGTTTGTTTTGGTTTTACTTGCTTTGGAGTGTGTGTATTTAGCTATCTATGAGAGTTTTTGGCACTGGAACGTATTTTTCTCTGAATTGTTCCTAAAATTATTCTTCTAGTAGGGTGGATCACCCTGCCCTTGATAATTCCATAGCTTCTTCCTCAATTCTTTTTCCTCTGAGATATATGTTGAGCATCTCCTCTTTTGGGAAATGTTTCCCAGGGCTTTTAGTTCTGTTAATTTTCTTTCCTAAAACTTTGCCTTAGAGAAAACAAGGTTTCCTATGGCTTTGAAGGTCTTTGCTTTTATCTCAACAATTGTCCTCTTGCTGATAGTAACTTCTTTCTCTTCTTTTTCTTCTTCCTCCTCCTTCTTCTTCTTCACTTTTATTCTCCTCTACTCCTCTTTCTTCTTCTTCAGTTCCACAAGTGAACAAATTTTTTTTACCATGGTCATAATAATTTATAACATTGTGAAATTTCAGGTGTACATTATTTGTCAGCCACCATATATATGTGACCTTTTACGCCTTGTGCCCACTCCCCAACCCCCTTCCCCTCTGGTAACCACTGGTAATATGTTCTCTTTGTCCATGTATTTATTTATCTCCACATACGAGTGAAATCATATGGTGTTTGTCTTTCTCTGTCTGGCTTATTTTGCTTAACATAATACCCTCAAGGTCCATCCATGTTGTTGCAATTGAGATGATTTTGTCTTTTTTATGGCTGAATAGTATCCTATTGTGTATATATACCACATCTACTTTATCCATTCATCAGTCAAGGACATTTGGGTTGCTTCCACATCTTGACTATTGTGAATAATGCTGCAATGAACAGAGGGGTGCATAAGTCTCTTTGAATTGTTGATTTCAAGTTCTTTGGATAAATACCCAGTAGTGGAATAGCTGGTTGCATGGTATTTCTATTTTTAATTTTTTGAGAAATCTCCATACTGTTTTCCACAGTGGCTGCACCAGTTTGCATTCCCACTGGCAGTGTATGAGGGTTCCCTTCTCTCAACATCCTCTCCAACACTTGTTATTTTCTGTCTTGTTAATTACAGCCATTCTAACAGGTGTTGGGTAATAGCTTATTGTAGTTTTGATTTGCATTTCCCTAATAATTAATGATGGTGAACATCTTTTCATGTGTCTGTTGGCCAGCTGTATATCTTATTTGGAAAAATGTCTGTTCATATCCTCTGCCCTTTTCTTCATCAGGTTGTTTTATTGTTGTTGAGTTGTATGAGTTACTTACATATTTTGGAGATTAACCCCTTGTTGGATATATGATTTGCAAATATTTTCTCCTAGTGAGTTGTCTTTTTGTTTTGTTCCTGGTTTCCTTTGCCTTGCAGAAGTTTTTTAATTTGATGAAATCAAATTTGTTTATTTTTTCTTTTGTTCATAACTGAATAAATTTTAACTAAACTCTAATATGACATTACCTTCAGAAGAGTTAAGCAGGAGTTCTGACAGTGCCCTAGTTATGTTTTCCTGTGAATATGGTTTTGCTTTCCATGTAGAGTTTTGACCACTACCTTAGTTTTAATATCTTAAATATTCTATGACTACAGTGGCTTTATTCTTCAAATGGAAATCTGGGCAGTCCTACCTAGAATATGCAGGATTTTTAGTCACCATACCCATATTTAAGGACATAGTTCTTTGCATAGGGTAAGTAGCTGATGAATAGATGTTTACTAACTAAATTCTCTAGTGAGGAAACTCCTAATTTATACTTTTGACCTATCCAGACAAGCAGTCATAAATTTAGTAAAGGCTATGTCTACGTGCAATAGTATATGATATCTATTGTCAAAATAATGTGCAACAAACCAATCCAAATACCAGTGGCTTAAAACAAAAGCATTTACTTAATTCAAAAGTCTGAAAGTTACTTGGAATTTTCTACTAGTCTTAGCTGCTGGACTTGTTTACATGATCAACTATTGGTTGGCTGTCGGTGGAACTAGGTTGACCATGGCTGACATAAGTAGGGTGACTTTGTTCTGCTCTACCTGTCTGAACTTCCAGCAAAGCACAGCTGGGCACTTGTATTCAGAGTGATAGCTAAGGCACAAGAGCTCAAGGCAAAACGTACATGTGCTTTGTCAAGTATCCACATACATCACTTCTGTTAACATGCCATTGGCCAAAGCAAATCATATTGCCAAATTCAGAAGCAAGGGACAAGGAAATCAACTCAACTCCTTTAGTAAGAGAAACTGTAAAGTCACATAGAAAAGGACGTGGAAACAAGGAGGGGTAGACAACTGGAGCCATTAATGAAATCAATCTTCAGTAATTCAATTGCTCTACCATTCTACACGTTGTAAGTATATAGGAAACGGCCTTTACTTTTGAGCTTAGTATAGTAGAGATTCCATGTCATATAAAATAATAGACTTATTTTTCTTCGTACTACTCCTTAAATGCTCCCAACTTTACCAATTTTCTCAGTTATGTACTTTTAAAATCTGACTTGATGAGTCAAAGACTTTAATGCATTATTTTGCATATCTTCCCCGATTTTTGGCAATTTATCTTTTGTGCATCACCTTTAAGTATATATCAATCACTGAAAGTGTCATGTCTTTCTATTTTAACTGCCATGTTGCAGTTTATTTTAAGTGTACTATTAATCACGTCTTTGAAACTCGAGCTCCCTAAACTCTTCACTGTATCAAAGTTATTTGTTCAGTCATTTTATAACCACGCAAGCTGGCAACATTTTCAAAAATTAACTTTTTAAGAAAATTTACTGTGTATATTGTGCAACTTTTTATGTATTTGCATTCACAACTAAATTCTAACTATTGAACTTGTAGCATTTCTGAAGTATAGTGGGTGAGTTCAGTGTTATAACATGATGGAAAAATATTCAAACTTATATTTGAAAAGCAAGAAATCATAAGCTATTCCTCAACTAATGTTAATTATTATATGTCACTCATATTATTGAAGAGAGAAAATGAAAACTCTTTATTTGCTTATTGAGGTGTTGGCTGTGGAGCTTAATTAATCTTTCAAGGTAAAACGTAAAAGTCAAAATGTAAGTGAAAGAAAACGAGACAAGAAGTTAATCTTAACGCTTCCATTTGAGGGAGACTGACTGAATTATTTATCAGTGTTTTCACAACTTTAAATTTCTATAAATTTTAGTACTACTGAGAAGATAATTTTGACTACTAAAAGAATATTTCACATAGAAGAATAATTCCCCTAAAATAAGTAGTTCACTAGTAAAAGGTACATTATTAATTTAACCTTGGTGAAAGACCCAAAGTTTTACTTATCTTTTACTTTTTTATATTTTTCAAAAAATAGTTGCCTCCTTAGTCTTTTAGTTTTGTTCTAAAATAATAGATAACCTTATTAGGTAGGTGTCAAAGGATAGAAAAGATCCAGTAATTATTTTCAATAAAACTGAGTACTGTTGAAGTTCTTATAAGGCTATTTACACTCTAAAGTTAAGTAACATTTATAGAAAGGAATATTTTTAATTGACTTAATATAAAATACGCAAAATCTGTTCTAATGAATTTATTTGGGCAAATGTGAAAAATTAAATTCTCTTCATTTAATTGTGGAAGTTAATGAACCTGATGAATAAAGATGATAAAATGAAAAGATCACTTTGCTTATCAGTAAAGCTTTCTTTGTAGATTCTGAAGAAAATATTAAAAAGGAAGGAATTACCCAATGAAATAAAAACTATAAAAGCATTTTTGCTATCTGAAAAGAAAGTGCTGTAAAAAAATAAAAATTTTGGTCAGGGTATGAAATACAAAATGATTACTTCAGCTGAACTTGTAATTGTATGACCTAATTTTTTTAAGCATTACATTAGTTATGATTATAAATAACAAGAGAACATTGGTTATTTTTATCAGTTCTAGCATGTCAGCAAAATCCCTCTTATAATTTAGTCTACATTAAAGTTATTGCATATATTTATTATTAGATATGTTATAATTTTCCCCTAAGTTTTGCATTTAAGCAAATTTAAGAAGTGTTTCAGTTTGGTAAAGTTAGTTTCTTTAAGCAAGTAGTGTGTTACATATAATTATCTATGATTGTGTCTAGGAAGGAAAATAGCTGAAGAACAAAGCTACATGCCTTCATATGTGACCATGACCATGATATAAAAGTACAACATTAATCATGAGTTTAGAATACAGAAAGACTAATACATCCTGACAGGGTTTTTCAAATTTGTGCCTTTAGTAAATCTGCTTCCTTTCACCATTTGCGTTTTACAAAGGTGAAGGTTGCATTTAGGTTCAGTTAATGACCTTCAACTTGATGCAACCTGGGGGGACAGGGGGGCTTGGTTTTTCAGGTGACAATTAATTAATTAAGGAGTTATAATGTACTGTAATCTATGGGGAATAAAATATAAGTCATACCTTGTGGCTAAGGCTCATAGTGAGGTGAAGGAGAAAGACGTAACTGAAACATAGGAGAATTAGAGAAGAAGTGTGCGTGTGGGGGGGGGGGGGGTGGCATTCTTACTGGAAATCTGGAAGAATGTCCTAGAGGAAATACTATTTGAGAATGATGCTGAAGGTTAGTGGTATCTCATAGATGGAGACAGGAGGAAGGCATTCAGGTCCTGGGAACCGCAGAAACCCTCCCATGTGTAACTTCATGTGCAACTTCAGAATATACTAATGATAGGAAAGATAAGCAAGTTGTCACCAGAACTTTGAGGATTTTGAGTGTCCTGATGCTATCTTTTCATTTTATTATCATGGAAGGAGGAAAGCTACATTTTTCTTATTTTAATTTAAAGTGGGACATGCACTGATTTGGGTTAAGAAGATAATTAATGTTAGTAGGAATAATTAACTGAAGGAACAATGACAATAGGTAAGGACAGCAGACTAGGAAAACAAATGCTTTGACATATGTTTAGGAGAGATGTATGAAATCTTGAACTGGAGATAAAGCATGTATAGGCACAAAAAAATACACAGAGAAATCATCAGAGTGAAATTTAAAAAAAAAAACTGACACAGGTATGTTGGGGAGGGGCTGAAGATGGCAGGGAGTGCTAATTTAAGTGATTGTGAGAATTATTCTCAAATAATTATGATAGAGAACAGTATAATTTAATTCTTCCAAGCATTTTTCTATTATTTCATATTATTGCCCACTTCATTGAAAATATTTGTATTCTTATTTCATTAGCAAATACATAGTGAGTGGCTACTGAATTTTAATGTTTAATTTCATATGTCTCCCAAATTATTGTCATTGTCTCCAAATTTTCATCTCCACATCCACAATTATCAGTCTATAACTTCACCTCTATTTGTTTAGAAAGAGATATATTAAAAAAAACTACATTAGTATCCTTGTTCTGCTTCAAATTTTCTCCTTATCTTTATTGTTCTTCTTTAACTTTGAAATCTGTCAGTGAAAAATATTTTTAGTCAGGACAAACTCAATTCCTTTTTGTTTTTAATGTTTCAATGTCCAAGTACCTTCTTCTATTTTATATAATCCTTTTCATAATATCTTCTTCTTCCTTTTTTTCTCTCTGAAATGACTCCTCCCCTTTAGGATATATATGAACAAGAGTCTCAACCAAATATAGCTGCCCTTGATTCTGTCCATCTGTTAAATGATTAACATATCATTCTTATTCCTTATTTGCCAACTTTCTTGAAAGACTCGCACCAATTATTTCGAATTTGCTTCCTTGCCACTCATTTCTTATTGTCCTGCTATATGTCTGCTTCTCCCACAACTTTGCTGAAACTGTTATATTGAAGGTCCTAAGCCTCCTTGGCTTGCTGGCAGTATTGGATATTTTAGAGCATCTCCTCGTTCTCAACATTCTTCATTCACTTGCATACTCTGCTGATGTTGGTGGGTCCTATTCTTCCTTCTGGTAAGCCGAAATAAATCCTCCTCGGTTCTATCCTTTTGCTTTTTCTTTTCTCCTCCCTACACTGGGACAACTGTATCTCTTTTTATAGCTTCAACTGTGCTCCAGATCAGTCTCTCTCTCCCTCTTTTTCACGCTTTCTCAGTCTCTGCCTCTCCTTTCACTTTTTTTTCTTATCTTTAGACTTAGATTTCCAAAACTTGTTTCTGGAGGTCCAGTTCCTTTGTCACACTCAAGGTATGCAAATAAAAATTCCTCCTCCTTTCCTAAATCGGTAGTTTTCTGATGTTTTTAATAATGGTACCAATTAAACCATCTTTAACTTTTCCCATTTTTTTGTTCTCCGTATCCAGTTACTTCCATAGGTCTTAGCTCTGCTTATTTGATTTGTGATCATTAGTTCTGTTTGTCAAATAGTTTTGGTTCTCCTTGCACCTGGGCACATGGTAACCGTAGGATCCTACTTCCTGATCTCTTTGTGGTTAAATGAAGAAAATAAGTGTGAAGTCAAAGTTACGTGTGTGTGTGTTTCTTCTGGGGCAAAGCACTTAATTTGCTGGTACAAGATGGTGATGAGCTTGGTTTCCTATCTTGGAAGAGCTATTGGCACTGCTCAAAATGGTGGCTGGGTTTCTGAGTGTCTCTGATGAAGAGACATCCTACGATGGACCTGTTGCACATATGAGAAATATATCTTTGCTGTTGTAAGCCACTGGTATTTAGGGATTACGTGTTATAGAATAGCCTAGTTTATACTAATTGATAATTTTTTTCCTTTTCCAATTCTCATGACTTCCACAGTATTTTAAACCCATATTGCCTCTGCTATAACCCATAATTGGAAAAGTCCCAACTTACTGCCCAGCCTTTAGCTTGATCCATTCATTTCTGCTTCCTTACCATTGGCAATTTTTATGTTAAAATTGTCTTTGGTGAATATTTCTCTTCCTTACTGATGTTTTAGTTGTTTTTACTCACTGGTAGTATGGGAATTAATAAGAAAAAAAAAACATATATTTATGAAATTGTTTTCTTGTGATTTTCATTTTTTTATTTAATGAATATGTATTAAGTGCCTATTATGTGCTTTAAGCTGGCATTGCAACACTGAATAAAATACATAAAGGTCCTTGCCCTTATGGAGAATACATTCCAGTGTCATTTAAACTGAGAGAAAATTTTTTATCAAGTTAAATGTCCAAGAAAGTCCAGAGTGTAGAATAATTTATTGAAATATTGTGTAATATTTAAGATGATGCTTCTTAACACTAAGTTAATCGCACAACTCAATGGTTAAGAATGTAGGCTTTCAAGTCATATTCAAATATCAGCTCTATCTCCTACTAGCTCAGCCTAAGAATCTCACCTGTAAAATGTGGACAATAACAGTAGCTATTAAAATGTGAGGATTAAATATGATCACCTGTGTAAAGTGCCTGGTATAAAGTAATTGCTCAATCAGTGTTAGTATCGTTATTTTTCCCTTTGATGATTATGTCAAAATTATGTTTTTAAAGAATATCTATTAATATGTGAACATTCTCAATGAAACAATACTACATATAAAATGCAGCATCAAAACTTTATATATTATATCATCTTAATGTTATAATCTCACAAACATTAACAAATTTGTCAATTTATTTTGTAAAAGCTGGATATAAAACTTTATAGATCATATAATTTTAGTTCTGAATATTCTTACACAATTTATTTTACATCTTGAAGATTTTACCATAAAACACATCAAGTAATATATTTTGGATGATAAAAATAAGTACTAGATGATATTTTACTTAAATGTTTTTTCAATGAAGATAAAAAAGATATATTTTGTTGTTCTATGTCTTATTTATTTATTTCATGCAAAGTATATCTACCACATCTGACTCTTCATGGTTCAAATATGATTTTTCTGACTTTCCTATTATGCTTTATAAAAGAAGAATGCTACAAAGTGTTGGCTTAACTACACGATTAAGGAAGAAATCTTCCAAAACTAGAAAATTGTAAAGTATCATGAAATTATAATTTATAAGCACAGATTTTGCATAGCATTGGCATTATAAACTGTCTCTTGGGAACCAAAAACTATCTGTATGTGCCTACTATTTTTCACCTTTTGTTCATTGGCGCGTTGTAAAACAAGATCTTATAATACTGTAAATAAATAAGCAATGAGTATTAACACCTGTAGTTTAATCTTTATCCCTGCTACTTTTGACTAGGAAAGAAAACAAGCATGAAAAATTCCTATTATGTTTCCTTTCAGACTAGGAGGGACCTAAGAGGACTTTGGAAATATGAAAGTAAATGCCTTAAAAATACACAGATTGCAATTTTATTTTTAAACATAGAAACTATAAAGAAGTTAGTATTGGCATTTGAATCACTTAATATAGTGATAATATGTGAAATGTAGGCTAGTTACCCATATATGTCTATTGATAGCAAATCATTTTTTTCCTAAAAGCATGAACGAGTGAAATGCCTGTTTAGATAAATTTTAGGGATGATGACTAACTATAACATTTAAGTAAAATGAATCTGCTCAACCAAAATTGTTAAGCACATATTGTAAAGGGCATGCCACTCATAGACTCATGGGATCTGAAAATGAAAAACGTTTAAACAGATATTTATTTCAATGTCCTATCCAGTGAAGAGATGCTTTCTGTTAATATAGTCATAAGTCATTTTATTGCACTTTGATTTATTGGGCTTTGCAGATACTATGATTTTTACAAATTGAAGGTTTGTGGCAACCCTGCTTTGAGCAAGTCTATTGGTGTCATTTTTTTCAACAGCATTTGCTTACTTCGTGTCTCTGTCACATTTTGGTAATTCTCACAATATTTCAAAGTTTTTCATCATTGTTATATATGTTATGGTGATCTACGGTCAGTGATCTTTGACCTTACTCCTGTAATTATTTTGGGGTGCCACAACTCGTGCTCCTACAAGATGGCAAACTTAATAGATAAATGGTGTACGTGTTCTGACTGCTCCACGGACTGGCCGTTCCCCTGTCTGTCTCCCTCTCTCCAGCTCTCCCTGTTCCCTGAAACACAACAATATTGACACTAGGCCAATTAATAACCTTACAATGATCTCTAAGTGTTCAAGTGAAAGGAAGAATTCACACACCTCTTATTTTAAATCTAAAGCTAGAAACAATTGAGTTTAGTGAGAAGACGTGTCCCAAGCTGAGATAGGCTGAAAGCTAGGCCTCTTGCTCTGAACAGTTAGCTAAGTTGTGAATGCAAAACAAAAGTTCTTGAAAGAAATTAAAAGTGCTACTCCAGTGAACATATGAATGATAAGAAAGTAAAACAGCTTTATTGCAGATGTGGAGAAAGTTTTAGTGGTCTGGATAGAAAACAAAACCAACCACAACATTCCCTTAAACCAAGTCTAATCCAGAGCAAGGCCCTAACTCTCTTCAATTCTGTCAAGGCTGAGAGAGGTGAGGAAGCTGCAGAAGAAAAGTTTGAAGCTAGCAGAGGTTGGTTCATGAGGCTTAAGGAGAGAAACCAACTCCATAACATAAAAGTGCAAGGTGAAGCAGCAAGTACTGATGTAGAAGCTAAAGCAAATTATCCATAAGATCTACCTAAGATCATTAATGAAGGTGGCTGCACCAAACAACAGATTTTCAAGTTAGATGAAACAGCCTTATATTGGAAGAAGATGCCATCTAGGACTTTCATAGCTAGAGAGGAGAAGTCAATGCTTGGCTTCAAAGATTCAAAGGACAGGCTGGGGGCTGGCCCGGTGGCGCAGCAAAGTTCACACGTTCCACTTCTCGGTAGCCCGGGGTTCGCTGGTTCGGATCCTGGGTGCGGACATGGCACTGCTTGACACGCCATGCTGTGATAGGCATCCCACGTATGAAGTAGGGGAAGATGGGCTCAATGTTAGCTCAGGGCCAGGTTTCCTCAGCAAAAAAGAGGAGGACTGGCAGTAGTTAGCTCAGGGCTAATCTTCCTTGAAAAAAAAAAAGAAAAAAACCCCACAAAAAACAAAGGACAGGCTGACTCTCTTGTTACAGGCTATGCAGCTGGTGACTCTAAGTTGAGGCCAAAGCTGATTTACCATTCTGAAAACCCTAGGAACCTTAAGAATTATTCTGCCTGTCCTCTGTAAATGGAACAACAAAGCCTAGATAACAAAACATCTCTTTACAACATGGTTTACTGAATATGTTGAGCCCACTGTTGAGACCCACTGCTCAGAAAAAAAGATTCCTTTCAAAATAGTACTGCTGGGGCTGGCCCTGTGGCCAAGTGGTTAAGTTTGCCCACTCTGCTTCGGTGGCCCAGGGTTTTGCCAGTTCAGATTCTGGGTGCAGACCTAGCACAGCTCATTAAGCCATGCTGAAGCAGTGTCCCACATAGCAGAGCCAGAAGGACTTGCAACCAGAATACACAACTGTGTACTAGGGAGGCTTTGGGGAGAAGTGGCGTGGGGCGGGGGGGGGGGACAATTGTCAACACATGTTACCCCAGGTACCAATCTTTAAAAACCAAATGAACAAACAAATAGTACTGCTCATTGACAATGCACCTGGTCACCCAAGAGCTCTGGTGGAGATGTACAATGAGATTAATGTTGTTTTTATGCCTGCTAACACAACGTTCATTCTGCACCCCATGGTCCAGGGAGTACTTTCAATTTTCAAATATTATTATCTAATAAATACATTTTATTAGGTTATAGGTGCCATAGATAGAGATTCCTTTGTTGGATCTAGGCAAAGTAAATTGAAAGCGTTCTGGAAAGGATTCACCCTTCTAGATGCCATTAAGAACATTTGTGGTACATGGGAAGAGGTCAAAATATCAACATTAACAGGAGTTTGGAAGAAGCTGATTCCAGCTCTCACGGATGACTTTGAGGGGTTCCACACTTCAGTGGAGGAAGTAACTGCAGATGTGGTGGAAATTGCAAGAGAACTAGAATTAGAAGTGAAGCCAGAAGATGTGACTGAATTGTTGCAATCTCATGATAAAACTTTAACAGATGAGGAGATGCTTCTTACGGTTGAGCAAAGAAAGTGGTTTCTTGAGGCATCTACTCCTAGTGTATGTGCTACGGAGATTGTTGAAATGACAACACAGGATTTAGAATATTACATAAACTTAGTCGATAAAGCAGCAGAAAGATTTGAGAGGATAGACTACAATTTTGAAAGACATTCCACTGCTATAAAACAGCATCTCATGCTACAGAGAAATCATCCATGAAAGTGAGTCAATTGATGCAGCAAACTTCACAGTCTTATTTCCAGAAATTGCCACAGCCACCCTGAACTTCAGCAACCATCACCCTGATCAATCAGCAGCCATCAACATGGAGGCAAGATCCTCTACCAGCAAAATATTATGACTCACTGAAAGCTCAGATGATGGTTATGTTTTTTAATTAAGGCATGTGAGTTGTTTTTTTAGATGTAATGCTATTGTACACTTAAAAGACTATAATATAGTGTAAACATAACTTTTCCTTCTTTTTTTTTTTGGCTGAGGAAGATTCGTCCTAAGCTAACATTCACTGCCAATCGTCCTCTTTTTGTATGTGAGCTGCCACCAAAGCATGGGCACAGACATGTGGTGTAGGTCCACGCCCAAGAACTGAACCCGGGCCACCAAAGTAGAGCATGCTGAACTTAACCATTAGGCTACTGGGGCTGACCCAAAACATAACTTTTATATGCACTGGGAAACCAAAAATTTGTGTGACTCACTTTATTGTGATATTTCCTTTATTGCAGTGATCTGGAACTGAACCCACAATATCTCCGAGGTATGCCTGTATTCCTTACAAAGTTCCTCAGCTTCTATCTCATTTAAGATCTGAGGATGTTATATATGTTTTACTCCTCTTATCCTCATAGTCTACTCTTCTAGATGTTTAGGGTAACATTCTACTTCAGTTATCTTACAGTCTTTTCACAGAGCCCACATAAGCTTTGGTTTCTTTCTCTTTCAATTAGGTGAAATCTATCAAGATTTGTTGTCCGTTAACTAATAGAGAATATGGATTACTGTTGGTCCAATCAAACTTAACTAAGGATTGTAAATTCTCTCCAATCCACAAATAACAATCTTAATTGATATGGATAAGTCTTAACCAAATTACTAGCATATAACAAATATGCATCGAGTGGAGCTCTTTTGAACATTTTGAAACTAATTCTTGATTTTTATGTCATGCTTAAATATATGGTGACAGTCTAAAATTCACTTTCCTTCTACTTGATATCTTTCCATGGTTTTTACACTATCGGTACTCAATTTACCGAGCCAATGCCTTCATGAGCACAATGCGCCACTACTATCCACTCCTTTCTCTTCTCTTTGGTCATTTTCATTATTTTCCACCCCCAAACCCTGCTGATAAAACTTACAAATGCATATGTTAGAAATATTAAAGAAGTTTTGTACCACTCTGCATCCAAACATGGTGTCCAAAAGGTATAAAAAGTGTCATGTTTTTACAGTTTTTAATATATAGTCACCCCACTTTTGTGCTGAGAACCAAAAAAAGAAAACTAATGGAGGAAGAGATATACTGTCTTCAGCCCAGCAGATTTATTTCGTGTCCATTTTTACAGATTTGGCCACAGGGGATGGGGAGGGGGAAAAGGCTGTTAGATTATGGAAAACATGTAGATCATCAGTCTTAGAGTTTATTTTAGTGAACCTTACATTTTCTGACCTTTAAAATCACTCTACTGTGAAGGGGCCAGATCACAATTTTTTAGCCAAATGCAATTTGAAACGCGAAATTTCACTTCTAAAGCATAAAGATATTTTGTAAACTGGCTAAAACTTTTATTTTGATGTAATCTATTTATTAATGAACTTCTTAAAATATGCAATGTTAACAAGGCATACAACGTTGGTTAATCCAAATAGAGATATCACTGCACATTTTAAAAAGAGTCAAAGCTCTGTCATCATTTCCTTTTAGAATATTACCAAAGTTTATTTAGGATCTAACCAAAAGTGAGATACTTTACAGAATAAAAGATAAGTGTAATTTTCCTTATTTCAAATAATCAACAATGCATGCAAAAGGTACATAAATCACTTTTTTTATGTCTAACAAACCTTATATTTTCTTTTAAATAGCTTTACTAAAATGTAATTCACACACCATACAATTAATCTGTTATTAATGTACAATTTAATGTTTTCTGGTATACTGATGGGGTTGTATAGCCATCACTCCCTTCAAAAGAAGCATTTTGTCTCCCACCTAAGAAATCCTATACCTATTGGCAGTCTCTCACCATCCTTCCTTGAGCTCCTCCCAGCCCTACGCAGATACTAATCTACTTTCTGTCTCTATACATTGTCTATTCTGGACATTTCATATAAATGCAGTTATAAAATATGTGATCTTTTGTAACTGGCTTTTTAAACGTATCATAAGGCCTTCAAGGTTCATTCATGTTGGGGCATATACTAATACTTCATTTCTTTTCAGTGGCAAATATCACTTCATTGTACCACATTTTATTTATCTATTCATTAATTAATGAACATTTAGGTTATTCTGTGTTTTAGCTATTATAAATAACTCTGCCAAGAACACTGCTGTACAAGTTTTTCTATAAATATATGTTTTCATTTCTCTTGTATATATACTTAGGAATGGAACCGTTGGGTCGTAGTGTAACTTTATGAATAACCTTGTGAGGAATTGTCAAACGGTTTTCCAAAGTCGCTGTACCAATTTAAATTCCCACCGGCAATGCATGAGGGTTCTAATTTCTTCACATTTTCACGAACACTTGTTATTATCTTTTTTATTACAATCATACTAATGAGTTTGGTTTTGATTTTCGTTTCCTTAATGATTAATGGTGCTGAACACCCTCCTTTTCTCTATGCAATGAAAAGGGATATGCATAACAAAACCATTTTTTGAGATCATCTTAAGGTTCAAACACAGTCTTTGTTCATCAAATTTCTCCTATGCCTCAACACCACTTAGTTCCATCACCACATTTAAGCTTACTCTTCATTCCCTCACAGCTTTAGATCAGACATTTCTTTTAGGATCAGAAAACATTTTATCCAAATTTGATCTTGACCAAGCAGTCATGACTGGAAAATAATTAGATCTACATTGCTACATATCTGAAGTGCTGTTGGGACAAAAGGGTAGTTGTCTGCAGGAAATGAAATCTACTATGTTGAAAGATACTAATTACAAAGACAACTTTAGAAGAATAGTCAAATAGTCTGGAACAAATGAAGGAATACATGGTGTCCTGGATGGGAAAAGCCAGTAGTATACAGATGCCATTTCTCCCCAAATCGTCTATAACTTTAATGCTGTATCAATCAAAAGAGCAATGGGATTTTTGGGGGTGTTGACTTGGCAATTATTCTAAATGTACTCAGAAGAATCGACTTGTAAATGTGGACAGGAATATTCTGAAAAAAAGAATAAATAGGGACATGACATACTAGATCAATTTCTATAAAGTTGCAATAATTAAACTGTATTGTTGGTGCAATAATAATAGAACAAAGAAACAAAATAGAGAGTCCAGACACAGACCCATGTTGTAGCATTTCAAGTCAGTGGAGAAAGAATGGTGTACTCCCTAAATCGCTTTGAAATAATTGGCTATTCATTGGGGGAGGGAGTTAATATATCCATCTCACACATTAGGAAAAATAAATTTGAGATGGATTAAAAATCTGAATGTCAAGAAAAAACTATGAAATTAATAGAAGGAAAAACAGAAGAGTATTTTATAATCTTGGGGGTTGGGGAAAGTCTCCCAAGATTTCAAATCCCAGGTCCATAGATAACAGCAGCTAACACTTTTATACTATTTACACGGTGCCAGTATTGTTCCAAGCATACAAGAAATATCAATCCACTTAATGCTCACAACCCTGTAAGTGAAAGTTCTATAATTATTCCCGTTTTACAGATGAAAAAACTTAGACACAGTTAAATAACTTGCTCAGAGTCACACAATAGTAAAAGGCAAAGCTGGTGTTGGAAACCAGCAGTCTAGCTCCAGTCCATGCTGTTCACCACAACACTTTGCTTCAAAAAGCCTTACAGATTCAAAGTACAATACAAAGAAAAGAAAAACAGACAAATTGAATGAAAATCCTTGCCATATATGTAACAGACAAGCAGGCAGGAAATAGTTCCTTCAAATTAATAAAATAAAGGCAACAAAATGAGGCAATGACAAAAAACCACTAGGAAATGGGTCATGAATAGGAAGAGATAATAAAGAAGAAACATAAATGTCTACAAGACATGAAAAGTTACTCCATTTTAATAATAATCAGGGAAAAGCAAGTTTAAAAAATGGAGATATTTTTCACAATTCATATGGATAAAATTTAACAAAATTGGTAAAATCTAGTAGTGGGATAGTGTGTAAGGCATAGAGCACTATCACACACAGTTGGCAGGGGTCTAAATTGATACATCCTGTCTAGAGGGCAATTTTTCCAGGTCCTATCAAAATTTAAAATAGGCATTATCTTCTATCCAATATTCATTCATTTGTTCTTTAAACAAATGTATATTGGGCAGCTTTTATCTGCCAGGCACTGTCCTGTGTGCTGAGAATAAAATAGTGAAGAAGATAAGATCCCTCTCGTGCACCTTATATTTTAGACAGAAGAAGAAGAGATAGGCAATAAATAAGTAATGAAATAAATAATTTATCTGATAGTGATAAGTCTTGTAAAGAAACAAACTGTGATTTGATAGATGGTGACTGAACTCCTTGTTTTATTTGTTAGACAATTTATGCTACAGTTACAGAGGACTTCTATGGTGCTCCTTTATATTTGTTTGAATATTCTAACTTGGTACCAACTACCCACTGATTAAAATATTTATTCAGAAAGGTGCTATGCTGTAAGACATACAAAGATACAGAAAATCTTAGCACTTGAACATCCTGCAGTCTATTTTAAAAAATTGAAAGCATCCAAGAATTTATTCACCAGCCAAGTTTATGGACGTCAAATAATCAAAACTTGCTAAATAAGTGGAATATACAATAACTTCCTGTGTACTAGAGTGGAAGTAGAAACTCACAAATGATTTTTAACTCAAATCTACACGTGATTCTTTGTACTCCAGTATAATGCTTTACTAAAACTTTGAGATTGCTCCTGAACACCTCCTAATGGTACCTGAAATGGTTAAATATATCCACGTTGCACACAGTCCAGCACTTACTTACATGTGTGATCAGCAGTTTTTCATACAGAATACTGGGTCTTTCATTCATCTAAGAGCTTCACAGCGTTACATACAGCAATCACTTAAAAAATGATCCCCAGTGGGAATCTTGTTTCAGTACAAAGTCTGAGCACTCTGAGGTACATTTAAGGCATAATTAAATCCTTTTATCAAATCGTCCCTTAGAGAGTTGTTTAAAAGAAGGAAACATAGCATATTTAATTTAATTAACTATGACATGGTTAGTGGAGTGGACATCGACCGTCATTTGGAGCTCCTCTCCTCACTGATTTCAATTTATGAAGAAGAAAATCAGTTGTTATTGTTGGCAGGAGGGAACTGATATCCAAGCCGCCCTCTTTTCCACGACCCAGCTACCACTGAATCTGAGCAGAAATTTGAGTAGAAAAAAAGGACCTTCGTAATATAGGAACATTGTTAAAAGAAAGCACTACTAATTGAAGGTGGTTTTGAATAAAATAAAACTTTATTTAGTAAAGGTACAAGATCATGGAGTGATAATGATGGAGGTAGACTCAGAAAGCAAAGAAAGTTAAATGCCAGGAAATTTAATAAGTCTGTAATGGCTACGTAGAATTAGTTGTGAAACTAATCATACACTTTCTTACGTATTTCATTCGAATTTTTGAGATAAGGCAGTCAAATCAGGCATTGATATAAGTGATCACTGTCTCATTAAAGTCATTAATTATGAATATGGGGACAGAAAGATTAATAAACTAAATGGAGAACATCTTAAATTTCACTAATAATTATATTTGTGTTTGATGTCAAGTTTTGTTAGTTTATTTGCAAAGGCCAAAATGATTTTGGAGAAAAAAAATTTAGTCACTGAAATAGTATCACATTGGATATATTTAAAGGGGATGTATACTGCCATTATGTAGTGTCTGCCATTCCTTGAACATACACCATACTATTTCATGCCTGCATGTCTTTGGATTGGTTTTTCTCGGTCTAACATACCACTCTTTCCCTTCTAACTTCCAATTAAAAGTCATCCTTTAAGGCCAAACTCAAAGTGATAGTTAGTGCAAAACCTTCCCAGAATTATACAGTAAATTCTTTATTCTTGTCCCCTTGGCACCTTGCTAACAGCTTGACTACAGTTCTTAACTTATTTAGTTATGTTTTTGTTGATTTCTTCCAATATATTCAATTTCTTGAAGATAGAGTTTATGACTTTAATCTACATATGGATATCATTTAGCAAAATTTCATATAACTTTGTAGGCAAACAAAAGTTCATTAACTCAAAGAGCACAAAGGCATCTAAGATTGTAGCTTAGTAAACAATTTTATAAGATTTGGCTTGCAATTTTTCTTTGCTACAAAAAATGGAAAACACCTTTTAATGAAGTAAAGATTTTCACAAAAGTTTAGAAACACAGAATTAGAATTTTTTTTGGAAGATACTTTGGAATCCTATTTTATATAGCATTTCAAGGAAATTTTCCCTCTAGTGCATTTCCATTTTAGAAACATAAACTCAATCTAGATGAATTAAATGAATAATTTAGGATTTCCTGAATTTTGTTCCGGGGGAAACAAAGTTAATAGCTGTTCAGTGAAAAAGGATTTCAAAGGACAAATTTGTTTTAGACAGTAAATACAATAGTCTGCTTATTTTTGGAAATTTCACAGTGCACGTTACTATATTAAAATTCTGAACGCTTTTATAAATAAATCCTGTTTAACTCTAACTTAGCATATCCCAAATGTGTTTGAAACATTTTTTATGATTAAAGAAACAATAGAATTCCTTATTACCTACTTATAAAAATGCTAGAGTATATTTATTATTGCTAGCAAACTGTCTGAGGGCAAAATGACCTCCAGAAGGCATATTCCATACGTTCTAAGTATACTTTAAAACTGCAAAGATCTGTTATTATACTAAACCTTTCTCTATAAAATAAAGCATATAAGTGTTTTTCACAACACTTAAGAACACAGTATCTCATTTGATGCTACAAATGTGGATCTGGGAGTCTGCCTCTTTTTCAGGATAGATGCAGTGACAAAGCCTTCCCAAAAGTTAAATGTTCTTGTTGGGTGATTTTTATTAAAAAAATTAAATTGAAGAACAGAATGATAGCTTTCTTAACCTTGAAAGAGTCTCCAACCATGAGTTCTTCTCATTGTCCATGTACAGGAAAGCTAACACGAATAAAGCTAACAGCTTTTATTATCTATTGTAATTTATTCCTGCTTTCGAGTTGTGTTTGTTATCCTTGGAGCTAAATGAAATTGCACCAACTGTGAAACTGTCGTGCAGCTGTCTCTTTTTCCTTCTCTAATAACTTAACCAGGATTGGTAATCTATAAGTAGCATCATTTGCCCACTCTAACCTTGGGAAGATTGCATTTCAATTTCTTCTCAATATATGGAAGTGGAGACGATAGCTACCTTATCAAGAAACATATTCATCATGACTTCTCCAGCTTCATCTTGCTTTTCAGGTTAAATACCTCTGTCAGTATAAAGGAAGAGTTGAATTATTTAAAAAAAAATTTGTTTTCGCCAGATAAGTCATTTTTGTGTCTTGTGAATCCTTTTTCAGTGCAAAGTCTGTGAGCCTCAATAGTTTCCTGAGTTTTGTGCAATAGAAAGGGAGATCAAAGGGCCCTGACTACCAAGCTTTCAAATTGCTGCTTAACAAAAATCTCAAGTTATCAACAGTATTTATCAAGCACAATATGCCCTTTGGATTCTATGGTGCACAGAAACAAAGTATAAGACATAAGGCTTGTTCTGACCTAGATGGAGAGATAAGATGCATACTTTCAAAGCACGTCTATATGATGCATGATAGCATTATACATTCTTACAACAAATCAGCTAATTATAAAATGAATTGGAAAATATAGCATACATGATAAAATACATGAAAATGAGGGCAAAATAAGAGAGAGAAGAGAATATTCAGTGTGCAATAGAAAGACTAGCCAACCCTGGTGGTCTGGTGGTTAAGATTTGGTGCTCTCACCAGTGAATTCATTTCCCAATAAGGAAATCCCACCACCCATCTGTGTGTTGTGATCCTGTGTTGGCTGCATGTTGCTGTGATGCTGAAAGTTATATCACTGGTATTTCAAATACCAGCAGGGTCACCCATAGTGGACAGGTTTCACGGGAGCTTCCAGACTAAGACTGACTAGGAAGAAAGGTCTGACCCACCCACTTCTGAAACAATTGGCCATGGAAACCCTATGAATAGCAGGAGAGCATTGTCTGATACAGCCCTGGAATGTGAGAAGATGGTGCAAAAAGACCAGGCAGGGTTTTGCTCTGCTGTACACAGAGTCACTGGGAGTTGGAATTGACTCAAAGGCAATAACAGCAAATGGAAAGGCAGACTAGAAAGTCATCATCATCAGTTCATGAAAATGCAAATAATTTTCTTTATGATGTGCTGTCTCCTTGCTGGTGACTTTGTAGGTTTCTTATAAGGATCATCTGAGATAATACATGTGAAAATGATTCCTAACTGTAATCTTCTATAAACATGTAAAATGTTAGTATCATCACCTGTAAGTCTGTGAATTATTTTCTGAATACTTGTTGGCAAAAAAAATCATTATAGTGATAAGATCCTGAATTTATTTTATGCTCATCTTCCAATAGTTCAGAATCTAGTGATCCACGTATTCTAGAACTCTTTTAGGTTAATGATGTGACATCCAGGCCAGACTTCCTCCTATCCTAGCTTTTACTTTGTTTAAGTTATTTAATCTCTGTGCTCCTTTCCTCTTCTATAAAGTGAAGATAATAGTATGGTCCATCTCATAGAGTTTTTGTTAAGATTACATAAGTTAATATAAGTAAAGTTCTTAAGAACTGCTCCTGTCACATGGTTCTATACTCAAAATCTGTTAGTTACTTTTGTTGGGATGGTGTTCCAAGATTAGATGCTGTTTTAACATCAGAAAGCTGCAGGACAAAAGGGAGTAAACCTCCTAGAGTCATACAATAGAAGCTCTATAGGCGCTGGCCTCAGGGTAAATTATGTTCCTTTGCCATAACCTATCTAGGACACCTAGGTTCTGTCTATTCATCCGTCTTATCTTGTCCCCACTCTCCTGTCAACTGCTGAGCAGCAGAGGGGAGACGTATCAGCACTCTTTGTTGATTCGGTGTAAGAAATACTGACCTCTTTACTGTGGAATGCTGTATTATTTGTGGGTTGATATCCTATACTTCAGCTGTAATCTAAACCAACCAGCACCCTAGACAAAGATTCTTCATACTTTACTCTCAAAACTAATGATACTTTGCTGCTTTTAGAGTGATATCCAGCAAGAGTTTGAGTGTTGGTTCTGCCAATTATTAGGTATTGATATCTGAGTCAATCTTCTTCAGTTGCATTAGGGGTCATCACATGAGTTCCTAGATTAGATGTGCAACTTTCCCTTAGAAAATGATGGTAATACATGTTGATCGGTTCCCCACACTTAGGAAGCAGTATATGTTAACATCTGCTGCTCTACTGTTGCTGCTCAGACTGTTTTTGCTTTTCCTTATTATATTCCCTTTTGTTTACTTCCTCTTCTGTTTTTCACTCTTCTTGTTCTTCATCCTCTTCTGCCCATCATTGTCATAGTCTTTCTTTTTCTGGATCCTCTTTTTGTTTTTTTTGGGTTTCTTTTCTGCTTTATCTCCCCAAATCCCCCCAGTACATAGTTGCATATCCTAGTTGCAGGTGCTTCTAGTTGTGGCATGTGGGACACCACCTCAGTGTGGCCTAATGATCGGTGCCATGTCCGCGCCCAGGATTCAAACCCGAGAAACCCTGAGCTGCTACAGCGGAGCATGAGAACTTAACTACTCGGCCACAGGGCCGGCCCCTGGATCCTCTTTTTGAATCCTCTCTTCTGCTCACATCCCACATCCAGCTCTATCAATGTATACACTGCATCTTCTCACCCATACTTTATTCTCCGTTCATTCCCGCAGGTGTCATTCACATTGAGCCCTTATTTCATAAGTCCAGTAGTATTATCATACACTCTTTCACGTTTCCGTATAATAGAACTTCAGATTTAATCAACAGATCTATTTACTAATTAGAATATCCCCCAAACTAGTCATAACTTCCCATAATTTCTTAATGCCATGCATTGTCACAGTTGCAATACTGCTTTTCTAACATAAATAATTGCTTCTAAAGCCATAGAACACTGTGAGGAATTTATGAAAAGTCTTATATACAAACTAATTATCCCATGTTACCACCATGGGAAACCAACAGGAGCATTTATACATGTTTGATTTGCTTTTCTAATTATTATACTGTTTCATCATAACAAACCAATTTGAGGAACACTTAGAATAATTGAACACTTGAAATGTGAGTATGTAGTGCCTATTGTATCTAGGTCAACTTTTGCTTTACTTTATTATGAATCTTCTCCTGCCTACTTTCTTAATATTAATATTTCCAGATATTTTTTGTTGAATCTAAATATCTTACTATGTATATACTAAACTCAGTCTATATAATTTTGATGGTATGTCTGAGAGTTTGCCAGTAGTGTTCTTTGCCAGTATTCTTTGCATCCATTTGTAGTTCCTATTTGTCTAATGCATAAAGCTTGTTAACTTCAGAAAATCTAGATACTTTCCCAGTTATGCTGCAATGTGTGGAATCTTTGCCTTATCTCTCCAAACATTTCTTTAGAAATGTTACTTTGCAGTCATAGGACTGATTTCTTTTAAGATTCCCAAGCTTTAGAATTTATAAATAGGTCCTAGAGAAGTTTCACAACATATTTTGAGAGATAAAAGTATCTTTAGAATAAATATATATGCTCATAAGGGAACAACCAAAGGATAATGCCTATTGAATACATCATTCATTCGTTCATTTAGTCATTTATTAATTAAGAATTGTGAGTTCCTTTTTAAGTGTCAGATCTTTGAACCCAAGTCCATATATAAAAAACAGTAAGACAATTCATTTTATCGATTAATTTTCCTGATCTTTAAGGGAGCATTATTTTCCATAATTACAAAATACCATGTGAACCTCTGAAGAGGTTCATGGCATTGGAAGAAATTGCATAAATACATTAATAATTTTGAAATATGAAGAGCTCTATAATGGAGATAAATAGAAAGCTCTATGTATCTGGAACTTAATTAGAAAATGTTCTATAGAGGAAGTGACATTTTTTTCCTGGGTCTTAAAGTATAAGAACAATTAAGACCTCCAAATTAAGAAGTTGGGAGGGGAAACTATACACAAAGGAAACAGCATGGATGAATGACATACTGTGTTGAGATTATTTTGACATTGTTGTGTTCAGTGTATAGGTATTCAGGCAGTGACAGATTTGAAAGGGATGGCAGATTTTAAAAACTCAGAGGACAGAAATATATGAGCTTTTATTCAAGACCTATTATTGGCAAAATAATTTACAATCATTATTTTCCATAATGTTCTCAAAGATTCAATGAGGTAGATATTATGGCCCCTCATTTAAAAGTGAAAAGTCTAAAGTGTAGAGAGCTTTAGTATTTCCCAAGGCCACACAGCTCAGAAACTGTAGGACTGGATCCAAGACTGGAATGTCTGCCCACAGAGCTTGCCCTGTTTCCACTCCACATACTGCCTCAAGAAGTTCACTATAGAGTGTAAAGAATGGTTTACAAAGAACCTTGCATTAAATAAGAGATACTTTATTAACTAGGCAATATGGTGTCACCACATTTTTTAACATTAGAGTGGCATCATCAGTCTAGGTTTTATAAGGTCACTCGGGCACCGATATACAAAACAGAGTAAAGCAGGGGAGTCTAGGACAAGAAGATAAAAAAATAATAGCAATGATGACAATAAGAATTAACAGTTATTGAACACTATGAGTCAGTCATTATGTTAATAGTTTACAAATTATCATTTAATACTCAACAAAATTCTTAAAGGTGGGGACTTTTACTATGCTCCTTTTTCAGATATGGAAGGGTGATCAATTAGTCAAGGTCTGTATCATTTTTAGCCCTAAAGATCCTTTGTCCCAGAAAGTCCCTCAGTCTAGTGCAAACAGATTGTTGGTCACCTAGGCCTTGAATTAATTAAGTTAGTTCACCCAGGATCAAACAACTAGCATACAGTGAAGCCAGAATTTAAATTCAGACAATCCTACTTTGGAAACATGTATGTCCTTCGGCAAGTTTCTGAATCTTTTTATGCTTTAGTTTCTTCAAGGCCAGAGTAAAGATAACATCAATTTCCACCTTATAGAGTATTTTAATGATGAATGTAAAATGACGTATTCCATAGAAATGCTTAGGCCAGTGTGGAGCATATCAAACAAGCTCAATACATGTTAGCCACTTTATTCATAACTGCCCTATTTTTATACGAATATTTTGTAGGAAAGATAAGAGAATAAACTGATGATAGATAGTGGACAGAGTGAACTGAGAACCCAAGTTTTGTGGGGGGAGGGGTTGTTTTTGTTGTTAAAGTTGGTGCTGTTTTGTTGTTAATGTTTAGAGAGTGGCTAGATAGTAACTCTATTAATCTAGGAAGAATTTAAAGAGGAATAGATTTACTTATGAGAAATAATGAGATTTGCACTTAAAATACTGAATTTGAAATGCAAAAGGATATTCATTTTGTCCTACACATGTGTTCTTAGTCTATTGCAGCCTGTTAACAGTAGGAATTGGGCCGCAGGTGGACAGATCTTCATAATGCTATGTCACGCCAATTTAACATTAATCCCGGTGGATTTTTTCTATTTTGTTAACAACGTTTATGTGTTAAGTTGCCATTTTACACCTTGATTTATTTTCATAAATATCACCCAGTAATGAGGCAGAGAAAGAAAAAGAGAATAGGAAGAGGAGTGACACTGTCCTCCGAGACAGCTGTAACTCAAAAACCTTCCAGTGCTCATACACTCATGCTGCAATTATTTCTATGGTGCTTTAGAGCTCGTGATAAACAGGTATCTTATTTGATTAACAAATATGCCTCAGTAGCTAATATCTGTGTACTAAAAATATCTCTGAAATGGAAGTCAATGAAGCTAAAGTTGTGAAAAGAGCAATTCAGATAGCTGAAGATGCCTTTTCTGAAAGGAATGCATGCTGGTAAATTCAGAACTTTAGCAACTGTAATCATGTAAATGTTACTCTTTGGGTTGAATTTCCTTGAGGATAATTTTGTTAGTTTGTTAGTCTGTTTTAAAGGCCATGGTACAGATATTCAATTCAATACAACAACCATGTCTGGGTACCTATTTTGTGCCAGACTTTGGTTTAAGTGCTGTGAATTAAAAATTACAGAAATGTCAAAGATATCAGGTTCCTACTCAAACTCAGTTAGATGGTTCAGAAAAGACACCAGATAACTATAATTCAATGGGATAACATGCCAAATAGATGGTTGGAAAGTATAAAAGCAAATTAATCACCTTCTATTCGAAATGGTTTTCTCCAAGGGGATGATACCACAATTTATTCAATCATTCATCCAAATCAGAAAACTGATTTCTCTTTCTCATTTTCCACCTAAAATTCATTAAAATCTTTTATCTCCACTATATCCCAGTGGAGCCTTTTTATTTTGCTGAGGAAGTTTCGCCCTGAGCTAACATCTGTGCCAATCTTCTTCTATTCTGTATGTGAGTTGCTGCCACAGCATGGCCACCAGCAAGAGGTATAGGTCCTTACCCAGGAACTGAGCCTAGGCCACCCAAGCAGAGCATGCCAAACTTAATCACTAGGCCACGGGGCTGGGCCCCCACTTTTTACTTCATGCTGGTGTTATTGTCCACAAGAACAATTATGTTTGCTTCTCTCCTCATCTCAATCCTGCAGGTAAAACAAAAATCTGATTATGGGGTGTCCCCTGCTTAAAATCCTGTATTTTAGCTCTGTATTACCTATACCCCTTAGCATAACATATAAAGATAATCAAACACTGATTGAATGAATGAATCTATTCTCTACTGGCCAATCCAGGCTCATTTTTCACTTTCCCTCAAAAAAGCAGGACATCTTGCCCAACAGAGCTGCTGACTTGATGAATATACCATGATATCACATGACTCTGGTTCTTCTATATGTTACTGCTCTTCTGCTCTGTTCTCTCTCAATCACATTCACATTATGATGTCCTCCTCACCTTCCCACACATATTTCACCTTATCTAACTGCCCTCAAGAAGATTTAAAATCCCCTCCTCTCTACTCTACATGCGCTATGTCTAATCACTGCTGTGATTATAGTTATGCTACTAGTCTTTAGAACTCTTGAATTGATCATGGACAACTTGTGTACATGAATTTTACGTTGTTTATCGTTGTTGCTCCAATGCCTTATTTAGTCTTTGAAATATAGTAGGTTACTAACATATCTGCTGATTATTAAAGCCATGTATAAAGTGGGCACGTGATGTAGAAGTACTACTGTATTCATAAAGTAGAGTAATAACAACCATTTTTCAGTCCGTTACATTTTATAGTCTACAGACATTATCTCATTCCAGTCTCATTGATGTGAGATCAGTTATTGTAAAGGTAAAACACAACTATGCCAAAATGAGAGGAGTCATTTTCGTCTGTTTTTTTTTCCCACTGCTGGATCCTTAACAATTAAACCTGCGAGTATGTGTCCAATTTAACGAAAAACAGCTTGAATTTTGCCATCCAAATCATCACTTCATTTGTTTTGAAACAGAATGGTCTTCTGCTGTAAAGGAATACTTCCAATTCAAAATATTCCTTGCCTTTCTGGATCAAAAAGGGAATTTTTCCAAGGTTTAGTTACAAGAAAAGATCTGAAAGCTTTCATCATATATGTGTTCTATATATGCCATTACTGGAAGCTCTCTTTCTTCATGTTGCCCTTTCTTAGAAATTTTGGATCATACTTTTTCTGTATGAAGATTTTCTGATTTAGTGTGCTTGTGAAGTATTTGAAGTAGTTTGAAATGCAATTTCTGGGCTTAATGCCCATAGATTGTTGTTCAGTAAAACTAAGTGGGGGTCAGTAATCTTACGTAACAAGCGCTGCAGCTTATTCTAACGCAGTGGTCTGTGGACCACATTTTTAAAAAGGTTAGCAAATGTAGCCTAACATCTATGATTGTCACTAAATGCCCATTTGGTGCTTTTTGGGTCAAAATATCAACATCTGTAGACCTTAGTTTCTTATTTGCAAAATATAAGGTTTTTATATTATATCGAGAGAGAGTAAGGCAGAGAGAGAGAGATCTTAACAGTATATGCCAAATTATGCTGGACAAAAGGAGTACAGAGATGAATAAATGCAAAAGCGTCTATTTATTAGGTGTTTCTTGTGTGCAGGCATTTAAATTGTCTTCATGTGTCAATACAATTAACATTCACAATCACCTTATTTAATGACATGTATTTTCATTCTCATTTTACAGCAGAGGAAAGTGAGTCATAGAGAAGGTATGTAATTGGCTCAGAAGCCTATACTTGTAAATGGTCACCATAGGATTGAAATCCAAAAAGTCTGCTATAGAGACATCCATTCCTCACCCTTAACAACTGTGTTTGGGTTCTGCTTACCAAAATAACAAAGGCAGGAGAGGAAAGAGGAGAAGAAAATACTGGCAGAGCTTCTGCTTCATTTCCATATATTTGGGCTTTTCCTCCAAAACAGTTTGTATTTTTAGCACAATATTTCTTAAAATGCAACTAAAATTCAAGGCTGTTTCAGAGGAGCAGTTAGAATGATGTCATTAAAGATTTTCTACTATCTGACGATCCAACTTTATATTTAAAGGTTTATAGAAACGTCTAAAAGAAAACCATGAAAGATCGAAAATAAAACTTAATGAGAAATAAATAGACAATCTTCATATAAGATAAAACAAATGACCACTAAAAATGAGAAAAACATTCAATTGGATTTAATAAAAATGCAAATTAAAACAGCAATGTGATAGCAGGACCCATCTTTCCTGAACTGCATCTTTTAATGTTTTCCAATTTCTTCTTTTCTCTCCCCATCCCCTGCCATAAACTTTAAATATTATTGCTTCTCAAGTACAATCTTGGCAACTTTATATTTTTCTACAGAGTTCCCTTGGGAGATTTTATCCTCTCATGGTTTCAAGTAAATGTTGAAGAGTTCACAAATTCTATCCCCAGCCCTGGCCTCTTCTCTGAGGTACAGACTCATATTCAACACTTCTGTTCTCCCAAGGAAAGTCAAGGTTAAAAGTGTTAGGCAAGGCCATGGTGTGAAGTCAGCACAAGGTTTATTGAGCACCTCTTCTTGATAGTGTACTCTTGATCAGTCCTCAAACCTGTCACAGCATCCCGGGGGCATCTATGAATTCAGTGAGCTCATTTTTATTGTATACATTACATCATTACCTCTGGGCATAAGAAAGATCTGTCCTTAATGTTTTAGGACATTGGTAAGTCATCTTTTCTTATTTCTTTTCTGAATGAGTATAGTTTTCATTATTTTTTTTTCAGAATCCTTATTTCTTTTACTTCTTGGGATCCTAGAGTAAATTTTTAAGGCCGAGTTGGTTTATGCCTCTGCCGGTTATTAAGCTAAGCTCCAAATTTATCCATCTGCATTAAATATAAAAAAAATCTAGACTCTGTTTTAGGTGCTGCAACTGGGATTTTGCAAACTCAATTTATCCTTTGTCAACTAGCTTTCTACTAGGTGTCACAAATAAGGGTAATAAAGAGCAGATGTAAAGACAGAGGAGAGAGGAAGACCCTAGCATCTTCCTGTTTTCTTGCTTTTCCTGACAGTAAAGCTCTAGTGTGGACTTTTTCCTCAGCAGTTGCCCTTCGTTCAATTCTCCAGATTCTTTTAGCACTTCCCAAAGCAGCCTCATTATGCTTTCTCAGATGCACCAGAACCAGCTAAGTAATGCCCTCTCCTCTGAGATTGGATTCCCAGATCTTTGGGATCCCTTCAATGAGCTTTCAGGCTCTGATAGACCTAAATTCTTCTCTTCGTTACTCCAGTTCAACGGGTAGGAGCTGCTTATATTTCTTATATGATGATTCAGTGTTTCACTTTATCTGCCTCCAACATTCGTTTAACTAATACTCTATATGTTCTTCCTGTTGAAACACCTGGGGTGGTTTTTACGTTCCTGACTAGATCCTGACTGATACGCTGTACTCACAGGTTCTCATCCAAAACCTTTTTCAAAAATGAACAGTGTATTTTCTCAGAGGAAATAGAATTTATTTATTAAACATATTTTTTAAATGCCCCCCAAATGTCAGATACAGAGTTAAGTGCTAGGGATACTTAAGTGTTAGGGTAAATAAAAATATTTTCTCCAGAATATTACAGTCTATTAGAGGATAAAGAGAAAAGTCAATAATTATAATATTGACTATAGATTCATATTTTAGCTTTAAGGAATGAACATTGGATAAAGCATCAGGACATGTTTCTAAGTATGGTGAGAGTTTAGAGTAAGAAATGAGTGTTAGAGGGCAAAACACATCCTATAAATGATTGTATTCTAAGTCATTTTCTAAAGACTATGAGAAATAATAAGGTAGTAAATCTTAATCATGTGCATTAAAAAAGTCCCTTTGGCAACAGTTGGAGAATGTTTAGCAAGGAGGCAAGACTGAAACCAGAGTGACTAATTAGGGAGGTTTGGCAACCCAGCAATGAGGCAAAATGAATGCCTGAATGAAGGGAGTGACAGCTACAATGGGGAGAAGGAGATATAGCCCAGAATTATAAATAATGTAAGATAGGACTGTCAGTGTGTGAGAAACCTCCCATTTGGTTCAAATAATTTCTGGAAACTTTCTCAATTATAATAAATAACTTAAAAGTCAATTATCAAATGACATTTTTCCAGTAACCCGAAAAACATCACTACTGACGGGATATTATCACCTGATGATCGGCAGGGACTGAAAGTCAACGTGATCAAAATGACACTCACTTCGTCTCTTCAAATTTCTCATTTTTCTCAGAAACTTCATCTTGTTGAATAATGCTACCATCTCTAAAGGTCAGGTGTGTCTCCTCTTTGCCTCTTTCCACTCATCCGGTTTCCTTGGTTGTCTCTTTCAAATGTGCATCTCTTCACTTCCACCTCTACTGGGGGTCCTGGGTCAAGCCTTCCTCAGAGCTGTAGTGTGGACGGTTTTAGTAAACATATAACTGCTCTCCTTGCTTTTTTGTTAAATCTCAACTTAGATCCTTGAAATTTAATCTTTGTACAGCACAAATTTAACAGGTGCTTTGCTTAAAAACTTTTGTCATTCATTGACCCCTGTCCATCTCTCTACTTTCATGCATCAACTTTTCTAATTTCTCTCTTCTTTGTCAGTATGCAGCTAATTGAATTTCCTAGCTCTTATATCCTTGCTTTTGTCCCTCTGTGCCTCTCCAAATGCTTTCCCCTCTCTGTGAAGGATCTGTGCCTCCTTCTCATCCTAACCCACACCAAGTCTCTCAAGATTCATCTCAACATCACATCACTTACGAAATTCCAATGTTCAGAATTATTCTTCCAACCGTATTATTCTTGTGTAGATGTTCCTAATAACTATTTGCTGAATAGAATCACTGGGTTTGTGAGACGTGTAATATAGACTCAGTGGATTTTCCCCAGTTATTTTTACTGTCTGATTCTAGTAGTCAGTCGTAATTCCTCAGCATTTCAGTGTGTGGCACTAAGGGTGCAGGAAAACATTTACAAAGTAAAAATATCTTCATTATGTAAAGAACCACTTAATTTTTTTTTTTACAAAAATGATCACAAAAACAGTAAAGAGAAATACTAAAACCCAAAAGTAAAAAAATGCTGAAGGACTCAAATGGACAAATCACTGAAGAAATATAAAAGGCTAACGATTATAAAAAGTGACTCACCATCAACTTGAATTAGATTTAGGTAAAGTAAAACTGTAGTAATTTTTTTGACCATCAAGTTCTGATTGTTTATAAATCATGAGAACCAATGAGTGTGGTGTGAAATTGAAATTGGCTTCATTCAAAATTCCTGTCAGTTTAAATTGGTAAAATATTTCTTGAGAATAACAATATGTAAAAAACATCGTATTTTGCACAAATATTTCCATATGTAATACTCTCAGCAGACATTCAGATATGCAATTCAAGATGTTTATTATGGTAATATTTATGAGTAAAATTTAAAACCAAACTTCCCCAGCAAAGGAGGATGTTTAAACACATTTTGTTACAATATCTAATTAGATATTTAAATACATTAGTAAGTAATTTTTAGCTGCACTAATGTAAATAACATAAAGAGATATAAATCTGAATATACAGTATGATCATAAGAATACCAAAATTATCTATTGATGAATGGGCAAAAATAAAATAGGAGTGATATTTCTAAATAGTATCATAAATTATCTTTGTGTGGTGGGACCATGGGTATTTTTTTCTATATGCTTGTATATTTTTAAATTTTTGAAATATAGTCTCTTTCATAAATTTATATCTTACTTCCTTTACTAAAGCGATCATTTGATTATTTAATTAATGTGTTTTTTGACCTCCCAGAAACCCTACACTGCAAGAGGACGTGTACTTTTCTTTGTTCATTCCTCATTGTACCCCCCAGAAACTGCCATGTGAGGGGCATTAGGTGCTTTTGATGTTTGTTTAATAAATGAATAAATAATTGGATAGAGTTTGAAAAGAATTTTCCTTCTTCAATAGAGATGGATTTATTCTAATGAAATTTTTTTGTATCCCTGCCTTTGCTCAAGCCTCTCAAAAATCCAGAAGAAACCTTAATAATTTTCTTTTTGTAATTTTGCATTCTTTTTCTTAAAGTGAGATTCCCCCAAAAGAATAAACTTTAGGCCTTAAAAGCCTAGATTTGTCTATGCTCCTCAAATGTTCTTTATTCTCATAAATTTGTCTTTCATACGTTAATGTTTCATTTTGTACAAGCCTCCGTAATTCCCAAATATACTATATAAGTTGAATTTTTCCACTTACACCTTAATTATTCTATGAAAACTATTTAATTATGTATCTCTTTCCACTGGCATCCAGGAAAACATTGTCTTTTACCTGTAGTGATAAATTCATATCAGTTGTGCCAAATAAAAAGAAAATCTCCTAAAATAATTTGACAACTTATTGAAGAGAAACATCTATTTCTGAAGTCAAGAAACATTATGTGAGTTTGGCATTTATATATGGAGACAAAATTTGGATCTGTTCCTAGCCGAAAGAGCTGACTGCCTGAAAAAGGCCTGAGGGAAGAAGTGAGAAGCAATCTTCCGAGATTTGCCTTTTTTTCTTTCTTTTCTCTTTCTTTTGGCTTATGTGTTTTACTTCAGACTGCAGGACTTCCAAATATTGTTTTCTTGCTACATCACATATTTTGCAAAGCATTTGTTTTATGAGTAGCATACGTCAAAGACAGCAAGAGAATATAAAGCATTCCTTGGGCAAGATGAAACTTTCATTTGGTGACATTTATAAGTTAAAAGTAATTGCTGCCAATGTCTATTTGTTTCATTCACAGAATACAGATATGATTTAAAATAGTTTTGTTTTTTGCTATAATGGAAGGTTATTGTTGGGTCACTTTGGTTTTGAAATTGGGTGTGTTAGTGTTTGCGGTCGATTCTCGTTGCCAATCTCTGGGAAACTGGGAGCAGTTCTTCTTCATCAGCAAGTTGTGGGAACATTAGGCTTGGATTAAGATCCATTCCAATAAAAGGAATTTACAGCGGTACCTCTTTTTCTAATTATTTTCCTTCTCTTTTAACTTGAACTGAACTGGAAAAACATATGTCTTGCTAAATTAAAATGTAATAAAATAAATGTGTGAAAAAATACTCTCCAAAAAAAGATAAAATTACAATTGTCATAGAAGTGTCAAAACAAACACATTAAAGATTTTATTTTACTCATTAATCAATGAGGAAACCAGGCAGACGTTACAACTGGTTAAAAAAAGAATTCTTCAAAGACTAGAAATACTTATAGAGCAGGAATATTGAAACAGATATGCAAATAGAGGCAAAACTGGGAAGTCAATTGAACATCCACTGGAAGGACAACATTTGCATTGCTGTCAGTTTTCTACAACTTGCAGAATGCTAAAATAGCTGCCATGGAATAGGAATCAGATAAACTGGAAGGGTGTACCCTAGCGTATAAATAATGCATAGTTTTCCATTGATGCACAAATTTTCCTTACACATACAGGGCCACTAAAGTATAAAATCGTTGTTTTCTAGCTATAAGATAAATCTAACCTTCGTTCAAATATAATAAAATACACAAAGATTATTTTATTAGAATAATTCTAAATTAAATTAAAATGTTATTGAATTACAGAGGGGATGGAGCATTTGAAGACATAGAATTCATTGCAAAGCTCTTTCATAATTACACCCTTTCTATCTTGATTACTGGCACCTGATCTGTTTAGGTGCTGAAGGCAGAAACTTGGGAGATATTCCTGACTAGGTCTTCTTCCTCATGCTACACGTTCAGCCTATAACCCAGTCCTCATGTTTTACTGACACTGCCTGTCTTAAATCCAACCAGTTCACTTCAATTTTCTTGCTTCCTTCCTAGACCAACCTAGCAGCATTTATACTCCCCCTGGACTACTGTGATAGCTTCCTTACTGGCACTCTTGTATTTGCTCTTATCTCCCGCTATTCTATTATTCACAAAATACTCAGAGTGTGTGCATGTCTGTGTGTATGTGTGTGTGTGTGCGTTTGCAATTCTCAGAAAACTCTTTATTACCAAGAAGAGATATGTGGGTTGATTTTTATTTCCATTCCAGGCAAAAGAAAATATTAACATGTTTTGTTTACCCAAATGGGTTCATGTTCATTATAATTGAGTTCTTCACCTTATGACTAAACTCAAATGTTCCTTCCGTGGGGAAAAAAAGACACTTTTTCATTGGCCCCGTGTTTTCAAGAGTGATGATTTTTACATGTAAAGGAAATGATATAATTAACTTACTTAAAACCTAATGACAATACAGTTTTCACACAAAGGAATCCAAATTCTTTTCATCTTGTAGCACTGCAACTTGGCACACATTGTGCTTCTTTCAATTCTTTTAAAGCAAAGTTTCTCAAGCTCAGTCCCTTATGAGGCATCGTCCTGTACACTGGAGGATTCTTAGCAGCATTCCTAGCTTCTATCCACTGTACACCAGCATCAATCACATACACACATCCCTCTCAGTTGTGACAACCAAAAATGTTTCCAGTCATTTGCTGCCAAATGTCCCCTGGTGGGCAACATTTCCCTTGGTTGAAAACTATTGCTTTAAAGCACCAAACTTTCTTGTACCTGGACATTTACATATGAGTTTCCACTACAAGAAAGGCCCTTCTTTAGGCTTTATGTATGGCCAGATTTTCCTTGTACAGATATCAACAAAACATCTCTTATTCTGGGACACCTTCCTTGTCCATTAAATCTAAAACTTTTATCCACTCTTATACCTCAGGATTAAACCCTATACTTTTATTAATGTAACTTATCACAATATACAATTAGGTGTTTATTTATCTAACATCTGCCTCTTCAACTAAAGTATAGCTCAAACAGAGAGAAAATATGTCAGTTTGTTTCACTATTGTACATTCAGATTTTGGCATAGGATTGACATAGAGGAAACACCATATACATATTTCATGAATATGTGAATTAAAGTTGGAATTGGTCTCCCCACTTACAAATTGGGTTTTCACATTATATCATGGAAGCTCTTAAATGTCTTATTGTGCTTAGCAAATTTGTGACACCAACAATAAATGTCTTTCTGATGTTTATTACTACAGTGGAGAACATCATATTTCATACAAGTGCTTATTATTATTATTTTATCTCCACACTGGAAATTCTATAGAAGCCAGAAAAATATATGGAATTTTGTGTTATTAATTTAGAGGCATGCTGTCTTTGTCTCAGACCTGTTTGTTTATTTGTTTATTTTATTCCCTCAGTAGTTTAACCATTTAAATCTCAGTTTAAATGATCATTTTGAACATAAAATGATTCTGAACACCATTCACAAAAACATATACACTTTGGTTTCATGCACATCCCTCATATTTATTTTTTACAAAATAATCTGTTTTGAAAATTTTTCGTCTAAGAAAGACGTTGGGAAAGTATTGAATTGAATAACTTTTGATGGATAAATCATTACTCAATACAATTTGCTTTAATAATTTTGTGTGGGAAGCTTTATTTTATGTGTCAAGACATTTAATTCCAATATAGATCTCAAAGGTCGTTAGAAAAATTTGGATGAAATGCAAGTGGTTCCACTCCAAGTCTGGTGCTTTTCCAAATAATAGAGTTTGTATCCTTTGTGAAAATATATATTTTGCATGTTTTATAAAAATTGGATAACACAAACTCAGATATAAATATTGAAATATGTGCTTTATTTTGAATAAAAATGTAGTCCAAATGAACTAAAAATTCAGCTCTCAGACACCTGTTACACAAGACAAAAATCATAGGAAAACTCTCAGTTCAAATTTCAATCTTCATTTTGTAGATCTTAGTTTTGACTTATCAACATCTCCTAAAAACTATTAAGAAACAATTACTCAGACATTATTTCATAAGTGGAATGTCTTATTTATATACATACTGAGATAATTTATTCTTCCCTGTATTTTAAAAACCCAACAATGTTCATGAAGATAGACTTTCACTTAACGAGGATTTTTTAAAATTGATATCAATGGTTGTTTCAAATTGTGATTTCTTACATATTAATTTATTTTAACAACAAAGCCAAATATGATATGACAGGAGGCAAAATTTGGCACCTGTTAAGTATATTGTACATTTTCCCCCCACTTTGTTGAATATTTAAAATGAATTTTGAATAAAATATATCCATTTGTTATCATTTTACGTAAAATATGAATTACTAAGAAAATAATCTTAGAGCATGTATTTACTTTTAAATACTCCTCTTACCATAAAAAAATCATACTCAAATATTAAAGATGTTTCTTTAATACTTAACATTAAATAAAATATACTTATTTAAGCATTAGAAGTTTCTATGTCAAATCAAATAAATTTTATGTTTCAAAGGCTATTTGGACGTATTTTTGTATTACTGGAAGAACCTGCTTTTTGCCATACATATCCTACCTTTAAAAAAAAATTAAATTTCAACTCCTATGTTCAATGTACACATTTATAAATGTCTGTAATTATGAAAGGCATTGAATCATCTTATTAAAATGATGAGCTTGAGATAATCTTAAATAAGAAAGATGTTGCTAGATCAAATATGTTTTATTTACATTTTAGAACTGTTTGATTCTTAAAGTAGTTTTAAATAAACTTAAATTCTCATATATGTACAATACAATGAATTATAAAACATTATTCATTTTTCTCTAACATGAGTAACAATACTTATAATACTACATAAATTAATTAATAACATGTCAAAACAAAACTAAGATTTATGTCATCCAACAAAACAACTTTCTTTATGAGGTGATACTTATATGTCTTTTCATAATGGTAAAAAGAGTCAGACTTCAATCATTATTAGGACTATAGTCAAGGCAAATATTACAACCATATTTCTAAGGGCATTTGAAGTTTTGGCTGTGTGAAGACAATCAAATGGTTGGATAAATGTGACTTGACACCATATCTTAAATAAAACTCACTATTTAGAACTTACTAAATAACAAAAGTATAGTTTTCAAAAAGTTAAAAACCACCATTCCCTTTCAAGTATAGAATATACATATGTCAAAATTTTATTTAACTTATTAGTGAAGAAACCCGTACAATGGTTAAGCTGGTTCAGAAAGCATTTAAGATATTGAGAATTTATGAGTTCTGAAGAAAAAAATGTTGAAATAAGTTGGGAGATTAGTTACAGAACTGGCTAATATCCTACAGGACAATAAAACTGTCACCTCTGAGGTTATCTTTTCTACTAGACAGAAAATAATTGCGTGTTTACCAGATAGACTAACAATTTGACAGATAATTTTGGAGTCTGTTTTTCAATCATTTGCTTGTTGAATCAATAGAAATAACATTCACATAGATAATTAAATAATTCTTGGGCAAGCCTCTTAAACAATACTCCAGAATGACATTAAAAGGGCACACAGGCCTGTGTTGGCAGAGTTTGTGATGCTTCTGCAGTGGGAGAACTGAGTCCGCTTCAGTGGGCTGGGATGTGCACACAGGGCAGAACTATGTTGATAGGGTATGTGGCCCTGAGGGCAATGGAGCCTGTCAGCTGTAGCAGACTTCTGCTTTTTAAACTGCCATATAGGAGATTGGCCCCACTTTCCAAAACCTGAAACAATTGGGTGCTCCCATGACTGGGGCCGGCCCCACTCAGCTGCAATCCTGAGACAGGTGACAACAGCCTTGTAGGCCAGAGGCCTACAGCAATTTTAAGACCCTGAGCCTGGCAACTGGTGGGAGTCTACTCACTTAACATAAAATCTGCAACAGGAATATGCTATTAGGCCTTGCAGCCAACTGTGCTGTGGGCTCCCACACTCAAAAAAGTGACTAAAGTGACCATAGCAGCCACATGAGGCTGAAAATTGCAACCAGCTGGCCAGGGGGACAGCCTAGCCTCCCCAGGCACTTGTAGCAAGAGGAACCCTGCCATAACAGAAGGACACAAGTAGCCCACACAGAGGACACTCCTGGAACATCTGGAACTGGTGAAAAGAGGGAAGCAAACTGCTATGCTTCATAAGGCATCTCTTACATAAGGCCACCTCTCAAGATTGGGAGATATAGCTGAACTACCTAATACATAGATATAAACACAGAGAAAGAGGCAAAATGAGAAGACAAAGAAATATGCTCTAAGTAAGGGAACAGGGAAAAAAACCCCGAAAAAGAACTAAATGAAATAGAGATAATCTATCTAACAAAGAGTACAAACTAATGATCATAAGGATACTCACTGATCTTGGGAGAAGAGTGGATGAACTCAGTGAGGACTTCAAGAAAGAATTGGAAAATATAAAAAGGAACCAATGAGAATTGAAGAATACAACGGTGAAAATAAATAAAACACACTAGAGGGACTCAATAGCAGAGTAGATGATACAGAAGAACAGATCAGCAAACTGGACAAAAGACTAGAGGAAATCACCCAAACTAAACATACAAAAGAAAAAAGAATTAAAAAGAATGAGGACAGTCTAAAGTACCTCTGGGACAACCTCAAGCATTATAACATCCATATTATAGGTGCCCCAGAAGAAGAAGAGAGAGACAAAGGGGCAGAGAATTGATTTGAAGAAATAATGCCTGAAAACTTTCCTAACCTAAGGAAGGAAAAGGTCAGCAAAGTACAGGAAGCATGGAGAGCACCAAGCAAGATAAACCCAAAGAGGCCTCACCAAGACACATTATAAATAAAATGCCAAGAATCAAAGATAAAGACAGAATCCTTAAAGCTGCAAGAGAAAGGCCATAAGTTACACAGAAAGAAAATCCCATAAGGCTGTCAGCTGACTTCTCAGCTGAAACCTTACAGGCTAGAAGGGAGTGGCAGAATATATTCAAAGTGCTGAAAGGAAAAAACCTACAGCCAAGAACACTCTACCTGGCAAGGTTATCATTCAGAACAGAAGGAGAGATGATAAAGAGTTTCCCAGATAAGTCAAACCTAAGTGAGTTTAGCACCAAGAAACCAGTCTTACAAGAAAGGCTAAAGGGACTTATTTAGGAGCAAAAGAGGAGACCACAAATAGGAATAAGAAAATCATCAAAAAAAATAAGTAAATCAAATGAATTCATTGTTAAAGGCAAATATACAGGAAAAGTGGCAGATCAACCACTATGAAGCTAATATGAAAGTCAAAAGACAAAAGTAGTAAAATGATCTATTTCCATGATAAGAAGGTAATGGATACACACACAGAAAAAAAGAGGTTAGATATGATATCAAAATCATAAAATATTGGAGGACAGGAGTAAAAGAGTAGAGCTTTTAGCAAGAGGTCAAACTAAAGAGACCATAAACTTTATATAGATTGCTATTTACATAGGTTATCATATATAAACCTCATGGTAATCACAAACCAGAAACCTATAATAAATAGACAAAAAATTAAGAGAAAGGAACCCAAATATAACACCAAAGAAAGCCATCAAAACACAAGGGAAGACAGCAAGAGAGGAAGAAAGGAAAAGAGAAGTATTAAAACACTAGAAAAAAATAACAAAATGCCAATAAGTACATTCTAATCAATAGCTACTTTAAATGTCAATGGACTAAATGTTCCACTCAAAAGGCAAAGAATGGACAGTTGGATAAAAAAACAAGACCTATATATATATATATGCTGCATATCAGACACACACTTCAGACAAAGACACTCACAAGCTGAAAGTGAAGGGATGGAAAAAGATACTACATGCAAATAGCAATGAAAAGAAAGCTGGGGTAGCAATAGTTATATCACAAAAAATCAACTTTAAAACAATAACTGTAACAAGAGACAAATAATAATGGCACTACATAATTATAAAGGGAACAATCCAACAAAAGGATATAATACATGTAAATATCTACACACCCAATATGGAAGCACCTAAATATATAAAGCAATTATTAAAAGACATAAAAGGAGAAATAGACAGCAATACAATAATAGTAGGAGACTTGAACACTCCACTTACACCAATGGATAGATCATCCAAACAAAAGATTAAAGAGGAAACATTGGCATTTAATGACACGTTAGACTGGATGGACTTAGTAGATTCATACAGAACTTTCCACCCAAAACCCACAGAATACACACTCTTTTCAAAGCACACGGAACATTCTCCAGGATAGATCACACATTAGGCCACAAAACAAGTCTCAATAAATTTAAGAAGATCAAATAATGCCAAGCATCTTTTATGATCACAATGGTATGAAACTCGAAATCAACTACAGGAAGAAAATTAGAAAGCCACAAATATGTGAAGATTAAATAAAGTGCTACTGAACAATGATTGGGTCAATGAAGAAATCAAAGGAGAAATCAAAAAATTCCTGGAGACAAATGAAAATGAAAGTATGACATGCCACTTTTTATGACACACAGCCAAGGTAGTTCTAAGAGGAAAGTTTAGAGTAATGCAAGGCACCTGAAGAACCAGAAAAATCTCAACTAAAAAACCTAGCAGTGCAACTAAGGGAACTATAAAAAGAAAAAACAACAAAGCCCCAAATCAGAAGGAAGCCAATAATTAAATTCAGAGCAGAAATAAATGAAAGAGAGACTTTAAAAAAAGAAAAAAATCAATGAAACAAAGACCTGGTTCTTTGAAAAGATAAAGAAAACTGACAAACCTTTAGCTAGAATCACCAAGAAAAAATCGAGAGAAGGCTCAAATTAAGAAAATCAGAAATGAAAGAGGAGAAATTACAATGGACACCTCAGAAATACAACAGGTTATAAGAGAATACTGTGAAAAAGTATACGCCAACAAATTGGATAATGCAGAAGAAATGAGTAAATTCTCTGAATCATACAACCTTCCAAAACTGAACAAGAAGAAATAGAGAATTTGAATAGACCAATCACCAGTAAGAAGATTGAAACAGTAATCAAAAACCTCCCAAAAAATAAAAGTCCAGGAGCAGATGGCTTCCCTGGTGAATTCTACAAAACATTCAAAGAATACTTAATATCTATCCTTCTCAAGCTCTTCCAAAACAGTGAAGATGAGGGGAAGCTTCCTAACTCATTCTTCAAAGCAAGCATTAAAAAGACAACATTAAAAAGGAAAATTACAGACCAATATCACAGATGAACATTGATGCAAAAATCTTCAACTAGATACTAGCAAATCAAATACAACAATACATTTAAGAGATCATGCACCATGATCAAGTGGGATATATTCCAGTGATGCAGAGATGGTTCAACATCTGCAAATCAATCAATATTAACAAAATGAGGAATAAAAATCACATGATCATTTCAATAGATGCAGAGAAAGCATTTGACAAAATACAGCACCCATTTATGATAAAAACTCTGAATAAAACTGTGTATAGAAGGAAAGTATCTCAACATCATAAAGGCAATATATGACAAACCCACAGCTGATATCATTCTCAATGGAGAAAAACTGAAAGCTATCCCTCTAAAAATGGGAAGGAGATGAGGATGCCCACTTTTACTACCCTTATTTAACATAGTATTGGAAGTCCTAGCCAGAGCCATCAGGCAAGAAAAAGAAATAAAAGGGATCCAAATTGGAAAAGAAGAAGTGAAACTGTGACAACTTGCAGATGAGATGATTTTATATAGAGAAAGCCCTAAAGAACCCACCAAACAGCTTTTAGAAATAGTAAATGAATATGGTCAAGTTGTAGGACACAAAATCAACATACAAAAATCAGTTGCGTTTCTACACACTAACAACGAAGTAACAGAAAAATTAAGAATACAATCCCATTTGCAACTGCAACAACAAAAAAATGAAATACCTAGGAATAAACTTTACCAAAGAGGTGAAAGACCTGTACACTGAAAACTATAAAACATTGTTGAAAGAAATTGAAGAAGACACAAAGAACTGGAAAGATATTCTGTGCTCTTGGATTGGAAGAATTAACATAGTTAAAATGTCCACACTTCCTAAAGCAATCTATAGATTCCATGCAATCCCTATCAAAGTTCCAGAACATTTTTCACAGAAGTAGAACAAACAATCCTAAAATTTATATGGAACAACAAAGGACTCTGAATAGCCAAAGGAAGCCTGAGAAAAAAGAACAAAGCTGAAGGTATCACACGCCCTCACTTCAAAACATACTACAAAGCTATAGTAAACAAACAGCATGGTACTGGCACAGAAACAGACACACAGATCAATGGAACAGAATTGAGAGTCGAGAAGTAAACCCACACATTTATGGACAGCTAATTTTCGACAAGGGAGCCCAGAACATACAATGAAGAAAGGAAATTCTCTTCAATAAATCGTGCTGGGAAAACTGGACAGCCACATGCAAAAGAATGAAAGTAGATCATTATCTTACACTGCACACAAAAATTAACTCAAAATGGATTAAAGACTTGAATATAAGACCTAAAACCATGAAATTTCTAAAAGAAAACATAGACAGGTACACTCTTCAGCATCAGTCTTAGCAGCATAATTTCAATGGGCAAGGGAAACAAAAGAAAAAATAAACAAATAGGACTACATCAAACTAAAAATCTTCTGCACAGCAAAGCAAACCATCAACAAAACGAAAAGACAACCAAAACATTAGGAAAAGCTATTTGCAAATGGTGTATCTGATAAGGGGTTTAATATCCAAAATATATAAAGAACTCATACATCTCAAAACAAAAAAGCTAACAAACCAATTAAAAAATGGGTAAAAGATCTGAACAGACATTTCTCCACAGAAGATATACAGATAGCCAACAGGTACATGAAAACATGTTCAACATCATTAGTTATCAGGGAAATGCAGATCAAAACTATAACGCAATATCTCCTCAGGCCTGACAGAATGGCTATAATTAAGAAGACAGGAAATAACAAGTGTTGGAGAGGATGTGGAGAGAAGGGAACTCTCATACAGTGCTGGTAGGAGTGCAAACTGGTGCAGCCACTTTGGAAAATAGTATGGAGATTCCTCAAAAAATTAAGAATAGAACTACCATACAATCCAGCTATTCCACTGCTGAGTATTTATCCAAAGAACTTGAAAACATGAGTTCATAAAGATATATGCAACCCTATGTTCATTGCAACATTATTCACAATAGCCAAAACTTGGAAGCAACCTAGGTGCCCATCAAGGGACAAATGGATAAAGATGATATGCTATATATACACAATAGAATAGTACTCATCCTTAAAAAAGGGTGACATCTCACCATTTGTGACAACATTGATGAACCTTGAGGGTATTATGCTAAGCAAAATAAGTCAGAGGGAGAAAGTCAAATACCATATGATCTCATAAATAGAAGATAAAAACTACAACAAATAAACACGTAGAGACAGAGCTCGGATTGGTAACTACCAGAGGGGGATGGGGGAGGGAGGAGGGTGGAAGGGGTGATTAGGCATATGTGTATGGTGATGGATTGTAGTCTTTGGGTGGTGAACATGGTGTAATCTACACAGAAATTGAAATATAGTGATGTATACCCAAAATTTATATAATGTTATAAACCAATGTAATGCAATAAAAAATAAAATTCATGTAGATGAAAAAAATAAAAATTTAAAAAAGGACACAACCATTTTTAGCCTTATTCTCAAATTTTGGAAATTTTTTATAAGTCATAAACAAATTTAATTATATGTGACTTCCACTAATTTTCAGTTTCCCTCACCTAACTAATTCATGAAGACCCTTATCTTGGTTATGATGTGACTTGCTCTTATTTCACTTGCAAGTTCATCTAATTCTTATGTAAGCCATTTCTCTCAGATTAGATTCTTATATACCTCACACTTATTTCATGTTGGCAGATTTTTTTGTCTCGTTAAGACCAATTGCTACATATTCTATGTGGTATTCCTAGAACAGTCTTTTTTTTCCTTTTGAATATTGTCTCTTATCTTTATAGCTAAGGAGGTTTGTTTCTTTTGATACTCTTTGCAAAGTATTTATTGATAGTTTCTTATTTTCCTGGGCGTTTATGGGTTTATGTGTGAGATGGTCTTAGACTTTTAATCTATTTTGGACTGTTTCCTACTGGCTGCCTTTGAATTCTGCCGGCTCCCGTCAGTGGGGGGAAAATAACTTCCAGATTATAGTCTAGGCTTAAACTGAATTTTCCACATTGCAAATATATTCTTAACAACTACTAGCACAGAGTAGATGTTTAATATATATTTGTTGACTAACTGACCTACAGCAACATGGGCACATTATATGCTATTAAGCTTTTCTTCTAGTGTGGAAACTTTTTATTTTGTGGGTATATTAGCAAGGATTCGAGAAGCACAAGAGGTTTTCTTAGGGAAAATATCTATCTATACCCATTATTCAGTGGTGTTCCACTGTTAGGATGACATCTTTTTGCACCGTTGTGTTGAGATTGATTTTGTTCGTGAGGCAAAGCCATACAAAGATTTTGATAAACTTTTATATGTAATATAAAGCCCCATTGTTTTCTTATTTATGGTAACCTGGGTGGTCACAACTTTCAAAAAATTGTTGCTTTAAATGTCAGTATTGTAGAACACTGTCCTCCGACTGTGAAAGCATTTACAATAATGTCCAGGCAGGATAAGGATATAAGCAGCATTAATCCCACCCTCGTGCTAAATCCTTCCTGTATTATGGCGTTTCTTTTATTGAACATTTTCCACTCTTTAACAACAAAGTGCATATGGAAGTGTTCACAAAGAAGAACTGAATAAGTAGTTGAATTCCAATGGGAGTTAAATGATGAAATCACCAACTCTTGCTGAGCTTTGTTAAGAATACTTTCAGACACCCTCAATTCCTCCACAGTTGGGCTCAAAATATTAATAGGTAATAAAGATGTTGAATTTGAAAAACAGCATGAATGTGTTCTGTCCCAAAAATATACGCTTTACTAGTTTCTATTTGCCTGAAATTCTCACCCTTAATCCATTTATTCACATTTACTTAATGTTAGTATAGATGAAAGATCACACTTTGAATTACTGCATTGGCTCTCAATTTTTCTTTTAGAATCTAAAACCTTGAAGGAAATATAAAAAATTAATCTGAAAACATTTAATGCTAATTGACTTATCAGCAGCTAATAAACTAGTTAGCTAGAAAAAGTCTAGAGATAATGAAATATAAAACACTAGGATTTTAATACATAATGGGTCAATGAAAAACCAGAGAAGTCAGATAAAGGGTGAAGGAGGCAAATTCAAAGTTCTCTATTTCTAAATATTTCTTAGCCCTAATCTGATCTCTAGGAAGAAAAATTATGGAGGGCCGGGGTAGAAGTAGTGTTGTCTGAATAAAAATTCAAACTGTTTTCACTCATCAAAATAATACTTTAAAAACAGGCAAGGAATATATGGCAATATATTCTTTGTATAGATTATAAAATGTTTTAAATCTCGTTTACATTTCCATATATTATTTGCCTTTCATAATCTATTTATCAGAGATTAAGCTTTTTCAAATATATGTGTATGTATATGTGTACACTATGTTTGTGTCTGTGTGTATGCATGTAGATTACTGTTCTAAGTTGTATGAATATTGTTTACTATTTATATAAGTACTTTTTATATAAATAGAAATATGGATACATATTGATATGGATATAGACATATATGTAGAGAGAGAACTATTTTGCAATAGCCCTCCTAATAGGAAAATATTTGTTTACACACGAATTTTGGAGAAGTATTCAGTTTTATGTTAAATCTCCATTGTGGATTCACAGAAATGAGGTATCATATAGTTCTTCCTTCTCATACATTTAATGAAACTGAGGTGGAGAACTCCACCAAGAGGAGGAGTATAGATTACGGGAACAGTATGTCATAGTGGACCTCCATTGGTATGCGAGTCAGGTGATCTGGACATAGTTTTAGCTCTTTTAGTAACTTCACGTGGTGCCTGAGATAAGTAATTAATGCTCTGGACTATCTGATCTTGTTAACGTATCAATTAAAAGTGGTGGATCCTAAGTTCCTTTTAAGTTTTATTGTGTTATTACAGGAAGATTAAAAAAAAACAAAAAGATTGATAATATTTTAAAGTAATAGTAAAGTTAATAACAAACATTTTTATTTCTTCAATTTATATATCAAAGCTGAAAGCATTGGCCTGGGTGCACTCACACACATACATATTTAAGCAACTTTAAATCCACATATGAAATTGGAAAATATTAGGAGAAGGCATGTATAGCATCAGTAGATTAGAACGGGGGCCAAAATAAAAGACTTTATTTGCCCGTAAAAACAAATGAAACATCAGAAATTATTGTATTTTATAATAAATCAATAAGAAAGTTATTTTTTCAAATAAATCAACACAAAAATATTTTATTTTTTTCTTGAGTAGTTTTGAGTACGGATTTGTAGCAGGTGTTATGTATGAAGGCACAGAATATTGGAATACCATCTGTGTGTGTCTGATTCCAGCCAAAACCTTTTCCTTTACTGTTATTGAAAGATTAGAGGATTTGATTCTGCTTCAGAGTAGCTGTTGCGACCAGTAGCTAATCCTGATGAAGATTAAATGAAAATGCTAATTTTAAACAGTTAAAATTTTTGTTATATTATCAGAGAAATTTTACAGCATAATACACCTCTACATTTAAAAAAAATTTTAAAACCTGGACATATACATACTTCTTCCGTGCTTTTAGGATGGTATAAACTAAAGCAGCCAGATTTCGTACAATTGTTGCCAAAATTTAAGAGGGTGTATAATTCGGGGGATAAGAACAGGACTCCCCCTACTGGCTACATGCCTGTTTCTTTTGCATCAAAATCACCATATAAATCACTCATAAAACAGTAAAAATTTAGCAGAATGAAAAATTAAGATCATCCTATCCAGCCTCTCACATTATATATTAGGAAATTGAGCCCCAAGATATTAACAGATTAATCCTTGTATTCATCCCTTGTAGCCTCAACAGCTAACCTACAAACCAAGTAAAAGTTTACCAAATTAATGTGGTTATTAGTAAAGATATTAAGAGAACAAAGGATATTAATTGTGGATTTGTGTCACTAATGTGAACATATTCAAATAATATTGTTATGGTACTCCATAGAATTTTTAAATTATAAGATATCTTGAGAAACAAACATATTCTCTTACACATAAGTTTCTTGCCAAATAGTTAACAAACAGGAAAAAATTATTCTTGGTCGTGCAGAGTCACAAATCCTGAATGAACAATTAATCAAGGGATTTAATCATTTTGACCTCACTTTAATTTCATTTGATTACTATGGCTCTGTAGACTATCACTAGCCTTTGCCTAATACTCACATGCATCTAAAATCCTTTCCCTGGTTTTTAAATTCTATTTGCTGTAATTTGATTCTCCTTGGAATACTCCCACATGAGCACTTTTCAGTGAAAAGCGTTAAGTTCCTTCTTTGCTTTTCACTTCATAAGCTAATAACCACAATTCATTCAACCATTTCTCATAGAGCCTATTTCACAATCCTTTAATATTTCTGGTGATCTCTTTGGAATCTCGTGAGTGTGTTTATTTCCCTTTCCAAATTAAGTAGCTGACACTGTTCTTCTCTGTTTAAAGATTTATTTTACAGTTCTTATAGTAATTCATCTGTGATTCTTTGCCTACATCCCACTGTTCTTTGTTTTGATAACCTTCCAATATCATTGGCTCACATTAAGCCTATGAACACTGTCGCTGAGTTTCAGGGTAACCGTCATCCAAGCAATGCAAAGGAAAATAATAACTGTAATTATAAGCTTGATTTGCATGGAACACAAATTTGAGAAAACAAACTAAAGAATATAACAAGTCTGCCTCTGTTATGTAACAGATAATGCTGAGATGTATATATATTTAATGTTTACATTTTGTAATTTATAAACACAGGTAAAAGAAATTAAAGGTATAACTCTCATTGATATTGTCAGTATTCCATATAATATATTCATATTATTTCAAAAATGGTCTTAAAAATAACATAGAAATTAATAGAATACTGTCTTTATCCTCAAACGGGATATAGTTGGTAAATATGTTTCAGAAGACAAATTTGTAGGCAATTAACTGTAATAGAAGAATAGTACCTTAACTTAGTAATTATCTGCATTGGTGTGAAATAACATGAATTTTGAGAAGATTATACTTAAAAATATTATTGACAATTTCAAACATATACAAAAGTAGAGGGTATAATACAGTTAACCTCCACGTATCCATAACCCAGGTTAGAGAATTATAATCTCATGGCTAAGCTAGGGGTTTTTTTTCCAGTTTTTTTGACATATAATTGACATATAACATTGTGTTAGTTTAAGGCATACAACATAATAATTTGATGTATGTACAAACAGTATTGTTAACTATAGTCACCATGCTGTACATCTCCAGAATGTATTTATCTTGTAACTGGAAGTTGGTACGTTTTGACCACCTTCACCCATTTCACCCCTTACCTCCAATGCTTGCTTTTGAAAACCATCAATCTGTTCTCTATTTCTATAGTTTTTCTAGTTTTCTAGTTTCCAAATATAAGTGAGATCATCCAGTATTTGTCTGATTTATTTCACTTAGCATAATGCCCTAAAGGTCCATCCATGTTGTCATAAATGGTAGAATTTTTTTATTTTTATGGCTGAATAATATTCCATTGTGTATATATACCACATTTTCTTTATTCATTCATCCATCAATAGACACAAGTTATTTCCATGTCTTGGCTACTGTAAATAATGGTACAATGGAGTACATATCTCTTCGAGATAATGATTTCATTTCCTTCAGATATATACCCAGGAGTGGGATTACTGGGTCACATAGTAATTCTATTTTTACTTTTCTGAGGAACCTCCACATTGTTTTCCATAGTGACTACACCACTTTATATTCCCACCAACAGTACACAAGTGTTCCGTTTTTTCCACATTCTCGTCAACACTTTTGTCTTTTGGGTGGTAGCCATTCTAACAGTTGTGACATAATATCTCATTGTGGTTTTTATTTGCAACAATGATTAGTGGTGCTGAGCACCATCTCACATACCTGTTGGCCATCTGTATTCTTCTATGGAAAAATGTCTATTCAGTTCCTCTGCCTATATTTTAACTGAATTGTTTGGGTTTTTTGCTATCAAGTTGCGTGAGTTCTTCATATATTTTGGATATTAACTCCTTATCAGATACATGATTTGCAAATATTTTCTCCAATTCTGCAGGTTGCCTTTTCATTTTGTTGATGGCTTTCTTTGCTGTGCAGAAGCTTTATAGTTTGATGTAGTCCCACTTGTTTATTTTTCCTTTTGTTACCTTTGCTCTTGGTGTCAAATCCAAAAAATTCATTGCCAAGACCAATGTCAAGGAGCCAAGCTGTTTTATTTATACTTGTAATTATTTTTCCCCTCTATAGATTATTTTGGGATACATCCCAGGAATAAAGATAATCCACTATTAATCTTATAATAACTTTATATCATCTGATTTCAAGATAAAGCCAAACTCCTTAGAGCTTTAGAAATTGTTTTTTAAAAAAGGACATTTTTATGGGAGAATTAGAGTAGACCTAATGGTAAAAGGTCAGTAAACATGGCGTATTGGGCTCATAGAATGAGGAGCTTCAATAGGGATGGAAATTATAGAAGAGACTTCTTGTCAGTGAAGCATAGTCAAATCACTGAGAAATGAATGTATATAATATTTTTAGGAAAGCACTAATGGTTTAGAGAGAGAATGGGGAAAGTACCTTGAAAGGTAGGACAAAATGCATTTGCAGAGGGCTTTAATGCCACATTGGAGTTTGAATTTCCTTCTTACAAGGAAAGAAATATATTTTTTAGAAAATTCATACATGCATTCAATAAATAATCTATAATGATCTTTCACAATATGCTTTTATAAGCTTTAGTAACAATTCACGGATTCTATGATTGTGTATAAGACAAAGTCAAACACCTAAGTACAACTTGACAATGTCCTTTATACCCTAGCTTTTGAAGAAATGGCTGGAAGGTAAGTCAAAAGCTTATGTTCCATTCACGTTCAAATACTTGCCACTGTAGTTTGTTATATTCTTCTGTTTGAAAACACTTTTCTCTCAGCTGGAGATGTCTTTTTCCTCTTGTCAACAATCTGTTAATGTGTTTATCAGTGAGAAACTTCTCTCTTTCTCAAGACAACCAAAACAGATTCAAGATAAATGTAGACAGCAAGAATTCATCAGAGAATTTGGATCTCAAAATTCCATTTCACTCTTCAAAATCCTAGTCTTAGCTCTATGATTAATAGCACACAGGTTCTCTGGGACTACTATGCATTGAATAAAATAAGGGTGAAATTATTTTCTACCTGAATCGTTATTCTCATGTAAAACATGGTAAGGAATGAATAGAGATTAACTATAGTAAAGACACTAATATTGGTCCCAAGAATGAAAATGATTAATATTATCCTTTTCTTTGCCTCATTTGCCACCAGTAAGCGTATTAAGTTCTATTGATGAATAATTTTTGTGGGACATTTTTCATTAAATTATACTTCAGTGGATGTGTCTATCTCATAAGATTAATTTTGGGGACAGAAAACCACCCACCATTCCTTAGTGATTCTCTATAGTTGACTCTCTATAGTGCTCTGTCAATCCCAGCAATCTCAGAGTCCATTTCCCCACTGTATGTTAACTTCATCAAAGAACAATTCAGATAAATAAAGATGAATGGAGAATCAAAGTGGGACTAGATGTTATCTAGATATGGCGTGCATTGATAGAACATTTTAAAACACTAAAGTAAATATCAGACAATTATTAGGATGTGTAATCAGGTCTTCATAGTACAGTCTTAAAGGGTAAGGGTACTGACAATGTGTGGTGAGGTCACCATTTTCTTTGCTAAGGTTATTCCTCCTCAGCCATATAACCTGAGATGAAAGAATTTGAAATCTTGAAAACTTAGATTTTGTTTTAAACTTTAGCATTTAGGCAGATTAATATTATGATATATAAGGAAAGATAACACATCAAGATCTTCAAGAACTTATCTATCCACATTCCACTGGTAAACTTACTGCGATGGAAACTGCTAATATATAGAAGACATACAGATGCAGATGACATTATACAGATAATATGTATATACAGACACACACATTGTGATATTACTTAATGTTGCTAAGTGTGAAACTTCTGGTTTAAAGGCCAGTACTGAGTCCAGTAATCCAAGCTTGTCCAAGATGAGATCTAGCGTATCTATTCTGTTCTCGTAAATGAAAATCTGCTTTGGGACTCAACACATTTCCTTTGAGGTTGATCTCATAAGTGAATCAACCAGATGAAAAATTTTTCTTGTAACAACTTGGGAGAACCAAGTTGATAGTAGTCAAAAGGAGGAAATATTGCCTTTGGAGTCTGGCAGTTGGCCAACTTATGCTATTCGGGGGTAAAATTATTTGAGAAAAGAAATTTTCCATTTGACTGGTTTCCAAAGGAGGACAAATAGGAAGTGTAATTAATAATTTCGTTCTTTTTTTCAACAAACATTTATGGAACACTTGCCAGGCAATATCAAATCAGAAGGCAGTGACAAGGACTCAGTCCTAACAATGTTTCCATTTCATTGGTGAAATTGACAATAAATATGTAAACGGGTAAATAAAATAATTTATATTGCAATTACCATGAAAAAAATAAAAGAGCACTGTGATAGAGAGCATACAGTGAGGAGGTAAAGACCACTTTTGATATGGCAGCCTAGGAAGGCTATTCTGTGGAGATATAGTTTCATTTGAGACTTGAATTATGAAAAGAAGACAACTCATGCAATGGTCAGGAAAACAGAGTGTTAGAGACATAGGAAATAGCAAGTACAAAGGTCCTGCATGGGAAGACCTGGGTTTGCTTGAGAAGTATAAAGGAGGTCGGTGCAAAGAATGTAGACAGCAAGGGGTGCAAGGTGTAAAATGAAGTTGCAAACATAAGTAGGAAGTAGATTATGGGATGTCTTTTTAGGCCATGGTAACGAGTTCAGATTTTATTTTAATTTCAGTAAGGGAGGTTCATGATCTTGCAGGAATCAGAATTGTCTTTTAAGTTATAATAGACGTTTATGTACAAGATTTTGTAAAGCAACATCTGGGCTTGGAGGAAATGTAAACAAAGAAACCTATAACTTATAAATAACCAAAATATTAAAAGATAAAATAAATGTGCAAAAATTATGATAGGGATTCATTTTACTTTCTCCACAATTGGCTCAAAATTTTCATGAAAAACTTAAAAATTTTCAAAAACAATATACCAGAACTCGTGTTGAAGAAGAAGAAAACACAGATAATGTGCTGTTGTTTCTAAACAAGGATATGTACTGGAAATTTGATAGGGTGGACAATTTATTTTATAATAATTATTATCTGATTAGCAAGCATTCACTCAATTTTGGGAAACACTAACTAGACTCATTCATCCCCGGAAGTGAGTTGTTAATCTGATTTAAATTAATCAATCACACAGATGATCTTGAATATTTTAGCTTCAGCCTTAGAAAGTGCTCATATCAATGTATTTGGAAAGCTATTTTTGAAACCTTAGCTTCAAGAGAATAACTTAATTTCAATAAATAAGGTTTTGTTGTATTTTAAAATACTGTGGAGAAAAGAGAACCTCTTTGCTTTAACACCAATGATTTACATAACTCTGGTTCTTCCTAGTTTAATCATTGTGTAAGCATAATTTTTCATGGTTAATGCATCATCCCAAGATACAGTAGATAATAAGACATAGCAGATTATGATTAGGAGAGTTTTAAAAGTTTCCAGCTTCATTTCTGCATTGTAAACCTTGTAAATCAGCAGACAAATTTTGTAGGTGTGTAAACATACACATTAGACACTCAAACTTTCGGTTCTCTCAAGAAATCATTATGAAGACGAGGAATACATTTAAATATGCATAGAAATTCTTGGCTGTTTTTTATTCTGATCTGAGCCAAACAGGAAAAAAAACTGTATTTTAAATTATTAAGGAGGTGGGGGATGAGGAAGCACTGCTTATTCTCACTATTGCATATTATAGACCAAAACAGTTTTATAAAACAGTATTTTAAACCAGCTACAGTTCCTATTAAGATATCTGGTTTCTGGGGCCAACCTGGTGGCACAGCGGTTATGTGCACATGTTCCACTTCGGCAGCCCAGGGTTCGCCGGTTTGAATCCTGGTGTGGACATGGCACCGCTTGGCATGCCATGTTATGGTAGACTTCCCACACATAAAGTAGAGGAAGATGAGCATGGATGTTAGCTCAGGGCCAGTCTTCCTCAGCAGAAAGTGGAGGATTGGCAGCAGTTAGCTCATGGCTAATCTTAGTCAAAAAAAAAAAGAAAAAATCTAAAAAACAAGATATTTGGTTTGGTGCCAGCCCCGTGGCCAAGTGGTTAAGTTCGAGCGCTCTGCTGCTGCAGCCCCAAGTTTCGCCAGTTCGGATCCTGGGCATGGACATGGCACCTCTTGTCAAGCCATGTTGGGGCGGTGGCCCACATGCCACAACTAGAAGAACCTGCAACTAAGATATATAACTATGTGCTAGGGGGATTGGGGGAGATAAAGCAGAAAAAAAAAAAAAAAAAGATTGGCAATGGTTGTTAGCTCAGGTGGCAATCTTAAAAAAAAAAAATGATATTTGGTTTTGTCTTGCCCATAATATTTCAATGTAGTTTTCTTTATAAATATGGAAATTTAAGCAGAGGGGAGAGGCTTGAGTTACTTTATGGGAACAAATTGATATTTTTGCAAGCAGTGTCTTGCCTTCAGACTTGTGTCTTATAAAGCATACTTCTGAAAATAATTTAGAGAGCTCTTTGGTGAGGTCTGAAATGTAAGCCAAGAGCTACATAAAGAATTTTGCCTGCAAAAATAGAAGCAAACAATACAAAACAAAATAACAAAAGCTAGGACTACTGGTCTATTAAGGATAACAGGCAGGACCATTGTTTTGGTATCAAATCCTAGAGTATTTCTCCTTTTGTTTTTTGGAAGAAATTATGGATGCGGTCACGGCTACAGACTTAGGACTAGTTGACATGGTGAATACACCAATTGCATAACATATGGATAAAAGTATTCTTGGCTTAACATTAAAGTAAACTATTTGTTAAACTGGACACTTTATAAATTCTAAGGAATATATGCATAATGTGGTGTTTTGGGGTCATTTTTTGTTTTTTTCAGTCAACTTTGAAAAGTCACTTATTGTAACAAAATAAAAGGGGTATTTATTAAAATTATAGATTTTATGGATTAATGGAATTATGATTATGACACATTGAAACCAAAGGCCATGCAAAAAAAACACTCTCAAACCAGCCCGGATGGTCTTGTGGTTAAAGCTCAGTGCTCTCACCACTTCAGTAGCCCAGGTTTGTTTCCTGGTCATGGAACCACACCACTCGTCTGTCAGAGGCCATGCTGTGACAGCGGCTCACATAGAAGAACTAGAAGGATTTACAACTGTGATATACAACCATGCATTGGGGCTTTGGAGAGCAAAAAAAGAGGAAGAAGATTGGCAACAGATGTTAGTTTAGGAAGAATCCTTCCCTGCAAAACAAAAAACAAAAACAACAAAAACACGAAAAACATTCTCATTATTTTATTGATACACTTCACCTGTACAGAGTCATTCTGGAGCAGGTGTGTAGCAGTGGAAAAGGCACATATGTTGCACATAGAAAATCCATGTTCAAGTCTGTCTTTTGTTTACTGGCAGTGAACATTATTTCTTGTACAAAATCATCATAATAAAAACAACTCTGCCAACCACTATGGTTTATGAATACTGAGTGAAAAAATACACATGAAAGTTTTCTTTTAATTCAAATACAAGAGAAAATTTTTGTGATGCTGAGTTTCAACATATTAGTTTTAGTTCTATGAATTTCTTACAAAAAATTCTCAGTGAACTTATATGGAATTAGGCAACATCGAAACTTTAATATAAATTTTTATCTCCAAAGGATTACATGTTTCTTCTTTTTACTGATTTGAAAATTCAATTCATTATAGTAATACTGTAAATTTATTTAACTCCTGAATTATGAAAATATATTATTTTAGATATAACTACTTTATGAATTATGTTTAATGTAACTTTCTCAAAGCCTAATGATCTAGAGTCTGACATTTTTGAATCCTTAATAGCAAGTTACTTTTCAGCTCCTGTGGTTGACTCTTCCATGTTAAGATAAGTCGTCTAAAATTTCCTTCTGCTTACATTTACTCTAATTACTGTGAAAAGTCATATGTCCTTGCTCACTTCCCTTAAGGAAAGCTCATCAGGTCTTTGCCTTAAGCATTGTTGTAGTTCAACATTTCACATAAATGTATTCTACAGAACACTGGTCTCATGAGAGACGTTAACAGGAGTTCCATGAAGAAAGGGTTTCAAGGACAGCTAGTTTGAGAAATATGGCGTACCATAAATCCCCACTTTAAGATGCACAGAACAGAGTAACAAATTACAGGTTTTAAGAAATTTGTGGTAAATAATTGTGTTTTTTTTTTAAGTTTCTCAATAATATTTGATCTCAGAAGGTTTTCCACCTAACATGTAATGGCATACTTTTAGGCTGATGCATTTTTTTCAGAATATGGTTTTAGCATAGAACAGGGACCACAGCCACAAACAAAGCCTTTCATTGCATGTTTTCCTTTCCAAATTTCCAAGATACAGCAAATTTTATAAGACATTATATGCATTTTGGAGAACATAGAACAATAAGGAAAAATATTCAAAATTTCTAATTATGGTAGCAAGATAGCTTCAAATGTAGCTAATAATGTTGAAAGATTCATTTGGGTCCAGATATTCCATTTTCTTCCTTGATGTAATCATCATGAAAATTTCATCTGTGGATTTCCTGTTAGAAGGCCAGAACTTGTTGGGACTAAAGTACATGTTTTGGTGAAATATGTTTATCAGGCTAGAATAATATTTTCACATTCGGAAATATTTGTTTCTTCTTAAGTATATATTCTGTTTAAAGTCAATATCTTGGAGAATATGAATGTAAAGGTAAGGTAGTATGGTGATAAGATTATCCTCAACTATACATAGATTGATATTATTTCCATTTCTGTTGTTGTCCCCATGCTTTATCCATTGTCTGTAATAGCTCTTTTTAAAGACCAACTATAATGAGAATAAGCAAGCGAAGACATACAGAACAAGTCTTCTAAAGACACATAGGGATGTTGTAACAAATGGTGCCATAACAATTGAATATCCACATGCAAAAAAAAAAAAGGAACCTAGATACAGACTTTTCACCCTTCACAAAAATTAGTTCAATGAGTGATTTTAGTAAGATGGTAGAATAGGAGATTCCAGCCCTTGTACCACCACAGAAATACCTACTTAACAATCACTCATAGATGAAAATAACTTTATGAGAGCTCAGATTCCAGATGGAAAGTTAAAGCACACCACTGGGGCACAGAATTGAGAAAAACTGTATTGAAAAGGGTAAGAAAAACAGTTTCACTCTACCCACATCACCCCTCCCATAAACCTGCACAGAGCAGCACTGACAGATCCCCTCAGCCTGAAGTTCTCCCATGGGGGAAAGAGAGTGACGTGAGCATTCATCTTCCCCAGCCTTTTGGGGCACCACCTGAGAAAGCTACTTCTGTCATACCTCACCTGGAACACTGAGGGAATCAGCATGGCTAGATTAGCAAGGGGTAGTTAAGAACAAGGAAAAGGGAAGGGTGTTCTCAACAACTAGCGTGCAGATCTCAACAGCTAACTCCTGGCTCCTGGCACTGGGCCTGATTGTGTCTTATGGTGCTGACGCTGTCCACCCCTGAACTCTGCCAACCAGCCCACCCAGAATTTCTGGCTGAAAGGCTTTCCCTGCTGAAGCCAGTCTGTAAAGACTGGAATAGGTGACTACTCCTTTAAAATGAGCAGACACCAGTGGAAGGTTATAAGAAACACAAAGAATCAGGGAAACATGACATCACCAAAGGGACAACAAAAAGCTTCAGTAACTGACCCTGAAGAAATGGAGAGCTACAAACTGTCTGAAAGTATTCAAAATAGCTCTCTTAAAGAAGCTCAGTGAGCTACAAAAGAATATTGATACACAACTAAATAAAATCAGGAAAATAATCCATGGACAAAATAAGTTCAACAAAGAGAGAAAACCATAAAAAAGATGCAAACAGAATTCTGCAGCTGAAGGATGCAATGACGGAACTGAAAAACTCAATAGAGATCTTCAATAGCAGGTTTGAGCAATCAGGAGAAAGAATCAGCAAACTCAAAGACAGGTTATTTGAAATTATCCAGTCAGAGTAACAAAAAGAAAAAAAGAGTTAAAGAGGGAAAAAGCCTACAGGATAATAATAATAAATAAAGAGGGTGAGAGGAAACTTTTGAAGCTGATGGATATGTTTAAGGAAACAATCAACAAAATGAAAGGCAACCTATGGAATGGGAGAAAATATTTGCAAACCAAATACATAATAAATGGTTAATATCTATAATATATAAGAAACTACCTACAACTGAATACCTAAAAACTAAACAATGATTAAAAAACTGAGAAAGTCACTAAATAGATATTTCTCCAAGAAATATATACAAATGGTCAACGGTTATGTGAAAAATATTCAACATCACTGATATTCAGGAAAATGCAAATCAAAACTACAATGAGATATCACCTCACACCTGTTAGGATAGCTATTATCCAAAAAATAATAATAATAATATAAGTGTTGGTGAGGATGCTGAGAAAAGGAAAACCTTGCACACTGTTGGTGGGAATGTAAATTATAGCCACTGTGGAAAACAGTATGGGGGTTTCTTTAAAAATTAAAAATAGCACTACCATGTGATCCAGCAATCTTACTTCTGAGTACATACACACAGGAATGGAAATCAAGATCTCAAAAAGATATCTGCAGTCTCTATTGCAGCATTATTCATAGTAGATACTTGCACACCCATATTCATACTTCTACACTCATGTCTATTGCAGCATTATGCACAATAGCCAAGAGATGGAAGCAAACTAAACGTCCACTGACGGAAGAATGGATAATGAAAATGTGGTATATATATATATATATATATATATATATGTATACACACACACACACACACATTATTCAGTCTTAAAAAAGAAGGAAATCCTGCCACTTGCAACAACCTGAATGAACCTTAATGAAATAAGCCAGACACGAAAGAAAAATACTGTATGATCTCACTTATCTAAGGACATTAAAGTAGTCAAGCTCCTAGAAGCAGAGAGTAGAATGGTGTTGCCAGTGGCTGGGTGGGAGGAGAAAATGAGAAGTTCCTAGTTAGAGGCTACAAAGCTTCTGTTACACAACATGAATGCATCCTAGAGATCCATTGTACAGCATAAGCCTATAGTTAAGAACCTTATTTTATACTTACAAATTTACTAAAGGGGTGGATTTTATGTTGTGTTATCACAAAAAGATAATAATAATAAATAAAGAGAGGAGGAGGAAATTTTGAGGGTGAAGAATATGTTTGTGGCATAGACTATGGTGATGGTTTCATGGATGTATACTTATCTCCAAACTCATCAGGTTGTATTCATTAAATAGGTACAGTTTGTGGCATGTCAATTATACCTCAAAAAAGTGATTTTTAAAAATTAACTCAAAATGGATCATAAATCTCAACAGATGTAAGATGCAAAACTATCAAACTTCTAGAAGAGCACATAGGAGAAAACATACGTAAGCTTGGTTTTGGCGATGAGTTTTTTGATATAATACCAAAAGCATGATCCAGGAAGGAAAAGTATGGATAGGTTGGACATTATTCAGTTGAAAGCTTCTGCTCTGTGTGGTAAACTAAATAATATCCATCCAAAGATATCAGGTCCTAATCCTTGGAACCTGTAAATGTTGCCTTATAAGGAAAAAGCGCCATTGTAGATCTGATTAACGATCTTGACATGGGGAGATTGTCCTAGATTATCCAGATGGTCTCCTTGAATCCAATTCTTATAAGTAAGAGGCAGAGGGAGATTATACACAAGAAGAGAAGAAGGTGAAGATGGTGGCAGAGATTGGAGTGATCTGGTCACAAAGGAATGCAGGCAGCCACCAGAAGCTGGAAGCTAGAGGAGCTTTTTCCCCTAGAACCTCTGGAGGGAGTACTGCCTTGCCGACACCTGTAGCTCAGTAAAACTGATGTCCTGGTCTCCAGAACTGGGAGAAAATACGTTTCTGATGTTTCAAGCCATCAGTTGTGTGGTAATTTTTTTTACAGCAGCCAACAGAAACTAATACAATCTGTGAAAAACACTATGAAGAATAAAAAGACAAACCACGGACTGGGAGAAAATATTTACAAAATACATATCTGTTACAGGACCTGTATCCAAAATCTTCAAAGATGCATGTGAACAATTAATTAGCAATGAAGGGGGCTTCTGATGTGTTATTACGTCTAAAAATTGCTTTGTATCATTTGACTCTAAACTTCAAAAGCAGGAATTGTGACCCAAGACTCTACTGAGCCATAACTATTGACTAACCTTATAGGACTCAATGTGACTTAACAGTAAAGCAATCAGACTCAAAATCTAGACACATCTGGGTTCAAATACTTGCTATACACCTACTAGCTGTGTTTCCTTTTACAAATTGAAAACTTTCCTCAACTGAGGTTTTCCAATTGGTAAGAGGGGAATGTAATAGTAGCTATAACAGGAGATTGTTATAAGAAATAAATAAGATCAAGTATATAAGAATTTAAGCACATACTCAATTATCAATGATATTATTATTACACCTGAAAATGATAATGTTAGTTGATAGTTATGTTATAGTTTTCATACACATTTTAAAGTCAATCAGAATTCATAAAAAATTTTTACACGTAAATTCCAACTTCAATTTGATAACCTTGAATGAATAGTCTGTTGTGCTTGGAAAAGAAGACTTTACTATTCTATGGATTCTATTTTGTGGTAGCATGAGTAGCTGGAGCAAAAACAACAACAACAATAATAATAATAATAATTAATAATAGGTCTTTCTGTTGTGCTCTTAAAGGTTTTCACTGAAGAGGACTTGAGTGGTGAAGGAGTTTATGCATGAATATTTCAATTACATTTATTCTTATGCTATGCTACTAGAAATAAGAAAAAAGGTTAACTAGTTTTCTCCCATGAAGATCAATTGAACAGAATTACTGTCTCATGAATCAAAAATGTTATTTCTGGGGTTGTGCATTACAGTTGCAAAACAGTTCAGAATCCGTTAACGTGGCTTCCTTCTACTGGGAAGTTAGAATCAGAGAGCATAACGGGATGGTTCTTCACCACCGCACCTGCACTTTTTGTATACTTATTTTTGGCAGACGTAAACACATAGAAATCACTCTGCAGGTGCACTTGAAGTATACTTGCCCCAAGGAGCTGCAGGTGTCTTGGCCAGTGGAGCCTCTGGAACCTGGCATTCCTCATATGATGGGATGTATTTAAGGCAATACAGTATCTGTGTCCTACAGAACTCTGCTAAATGAATCTATCCTTCAAGCCATATATGGATCATCATGAAAAATGATCAATCTAAAGTGAAGTCCTTTCATACTGATGTAATTACATAGGGAGAGGAATGGACATGAGATAGAGTGTTGGAGATAGCACCTTAATTAAGAATTCTATTTTCTAGCCAAGAGGATTGGGAATTATGGCAGTGGTTTCCTTGAAATGAAGAGAAATTCTCTCTTCCGTTTGTATGGCTGTGACAAACTAGAAGGCATTTGCTGCTCAGGTTAAAAATCATTTTCTAAAGTAATTTTACGTTTTAAGAATCACTACTCTCATTTTTTGCTGTTGATTTTTTTGTCACTCCTTCACTGGAAGTGTGATAGGGAAGTGTGACAGAAGATTGCTTAGAACTTCATGTTTAGCGTCCGTAGGGGATTTTCTTTCTCCCCATTACCAAAAATGGCATGCAAATTTGTTGATTTTATGAAGTTCTTTTGTTTTTAGCTATTCTGTTGCTTTTTTATTGCTTATTTTTGTATTCATCCATATAACAAGTTTTCACCTTTTAAAATTTATTTCGAACACATGTACGCCACACAAAGTAAATATTATTGTTTCTTTTGAATTTTGGAAAATTAAAAATAAGAAGTGATAGTCTCGATCTTCTCATTTTCACCACAAACTCCATCTTAATATCCCTCCATCCACTAGAGTCAATCAGCACTAGTGTTTTTTCACTTCACAGTTCCACTTGCATACGGATAAATACAACTATAGTGCAAATTCTTTCCCTTTTCTGCATTTTCCTTGTAAATATTCTTCTATAAATATAAGATTATTCTTTGAAAGTTTTCTGACAAGTAGCTTTTTCCCCCTTAACAAATTCCAAGTCAGACATATAAGTGTATTATTTCATTATTTTAAATGCTAGATTGTTTTCCACTACATGGTTACGCTATATATTATTTTACTATCTTTCTATCATGATCACATAAGTTGTTTTAAAATTATTTCTATTATAAATTATGCTGCAAAATATACCTGTATATAATTAAGTGTTGTAATCATGATAGTTTTTCTCAGATACATTCCTAGATGTGGAATTGCAGAGGCTGAGGGTATGAATGTCTGATAATTTTCAGTATTCTCTTACCCCCAAATACTTATTGATTATATCCCAACACATTGTGAGATCGTGTATATTGTCACAACTTCAGTGGCACTCTTTGTTGAGACCGCATATTCTTATGTTTTCCTACTTGATATTAAAAATTATATCTCATTTTATTTTGCATTTTCTTAATTAGTGAAATTGTCCTTTTCAAGTGTTTATTTTTTAATTTATATTTCTGATAAAATTTTAAGATTTTTGTGCTTTTGTGCTGTCTTTATTTCTCACTGATGTATAAGGTTTCATTTTATATCAGGTATTCCTGTGTTTGAAACATATGTTACATATTTTCTTGCCATCAATTTCTTTCATTTGTGTTATATTTTGCTATAACAAAGTTTAAATTTTTGTGTGGTAAAATTTTCTTTCGTGTCTTTTACATTTTCTGAATAAAGAAAAAGATAAAGCTGTAACTACAAAAATAAGCATATTTATGATATTTTTGCATATTGATTTTGCACACATGGCATTTTGTCTTTTAACAAAAACTCCAACTTTTAAGTAAATCCAAAGGCCATGATTTAAGAAAAACAATAGAGGTTTATATCAAATAACAGAACATAAAATAGGTTTTAAAATTACTTTATAATTTACTAAATGATAGTTACATTATGAGGAGAAGAATACAATTTCATACTTAGGAAAAACAACTTCCACAAAAGTTTTGCGAAGTGACGAAACAACAAAACAAAACCAAGTAAGTTAAAAAAGCCACAATATGATGTGGATTTCTCTATTTTCTTTGATTAATTTACACAATGTATTCTAATATTTAATAACCAAGTATATTATAGTGCCAACACTAAATCTTTTTCCTATATTAGCTCACTTGATCTTCACTAAGTCATCATTTAATCCTCGCAGTGATCATATGAGGTAGCTTTATTAATAGTCACTACTCCCAGTTGGGAAATCATAATTAGAGCGCACTTTCACATGGCAGTGAGCGGTATGATGAGCGCTAGACTCAGGCATTCTGAACCAGCTTGTGTTCTGAGTCTCCTGACTGAGGACGGTCCTCCCACCCCCAAATGATAATGAAGAAACATCTCACACATGTCTTCTAATACTTTTAAACTTATTTTTACATTTGCATTTACAATTTAATTATGAACTTAAATATGCATTTAACTACTTAATACAAAGTACTCATTCCTTAAATATGTGGTGTAAATAGGCAAAACAAACATTATGTTGTAAACTAATTAACACCTTCAAAGTAACACTTTATGAATTAATAGAAATCACAAGATTCAAAAAAATTGGACACAAGACAGAAATTAACTGTGAGGAAGATGGTGGAAGTAAGTCAATATTTTGGCTGGGGTTTGGGGAATATTTTCAAGGAAGAGAAGATTCAACATCTCCATCTCTTTAGTGTTAAAATTCAAAGTTAACACCACCAAAACTTCAGGCTTCCTGGCTTGTAGAGGCAAATGCTGCATTTAAAATTTGTGCCAGACAAGAAGAGAGCAACTAACACGCAAGAAGAAGATGGGGAGGAAGGAGCTGTTGTGCATGTCCCGTTTTTTCTCCTTCTAGACACACCAATCAGGTTAAGTCACTTCCTCTCTCTTTGGAACTAAGAGTGTAGCATTGAGAGGGGACAGCTACACTACACTAAAAGAACAAACAGGTGCCACAAGAACAAAATCTCAAGAGCACAGAAGAGGTACATCCTGAAATACTTGGAAAAGGGTGAAAATATTGAGTGAAGATAGCAAGCTGCTTTGCCTTCCTATACAATTTGCTGTGAGATAAAAGTTCTCATTAAAATATTAAATGACATTATTTCACACTGTCATAGTCTTCTTACCCATACAGCAACAAGGATGGTGACTTTCTAACCAGAGGGAAAATGTTCTCAACTTTTATGCAAGTTTTATTACTGAAAAGTATGCCAGAAAGTGTCATTTGAAGATGAAACATAATATACTTGCTTTTGCCCATGGAGGTTACCAAATGGGAAATATTTTCAATTTTCCTCTTTGACTCCTGTCTGCAGCTCATATAACTCAGGAACTACTTCTATTGCCACAATTACCAAATCATATTTTCCCTTCTGGTCTAAAGGATGTGAAATTTGAGAGTTGTGTTTTATTTATCTTCATATTTCTCAAACCTAGCAGAGTCCTTAGCATGTGGTTTTTGTTCAATAATTGTTTTTTGAATCCCAGCAGGACATCGATGTTCAATTCTAACTCCAAACGCATCCTTTTCAATTTTTAGCTACAAATGCTGTTTTCCTGGATGCTTTAAAGAGATACAGACTCTTCTGGATAACTTATTCATACGGATTGTGGCCAACCAGAGCTTACAGATATATTTATTAAAATCTATCTCAATTCCCCTTTGAGATTAGTCTAATCTTTAATATACATGTATATGTAAAATTGGAAGTAACACTGAGCATAGCTTTAATTGGTCAATGAAACACTATGACTAGCTTGTATTAGGACTATATTTCCTGTTGCTGATGAACTAGTGATACTGTTTTCTGCCCAAATGATTGATATTATAAATTGTGCCTCATGGTTTATAAATGAATACAGTTCCTATAAATGTCATAAATGCTCACTTGCTTAAAGTTACAATTTCACACATACAAATTTTAAATGACATATGGTATTACTAAAATTACACTAGTTTTGAATTATTTTTAAAGCCATATGATAGAAGAAGAATAGTCTTATCTAAATTTTTTTGACAATTTATTGAAAATATGGAATTTCAAGAAAGTAGATTTTATATAGCAAATTATTTTTATTTTTGCCATAAGAACAAGTGAATCATTCAAATATAATGAAGGTGTTCATTGAACATTATAAGAAAATATCCTCATTAAATGTTTAGGGATATTTATACATCATAAAGTCTTCTTCCATTGACATAATTAATTCCACTGCTTTATTGTCTAGTTACAAAAGTGTCACGGCTTCAAAACATAAGTTTATATCACGGCACAAAGTCTTTTTCTATCAGTCATTTTGTTTATTAATATATGAGTGCTGAATTTGAAATACAACACTGTAGCATAGTACAAAATTGTTAGTGAATGGAGAAGCAACGATGTGAACTGTAACTGTTGCGAGGATGGGAATTAAATCCAAAAAGTCCACAATCACAATGAATTTGCAGTGAAATCAAAAGCCAGCAGATGGAGCTTTTCAGTTACTGTTATGTAATTTTTAGTTAAGGCTGCTACTAAAACAAAATATAGGAAATTTAGAAATGGCATAAATGTCCTTTTTTTAATTAAAACTATTCAATCACTACTTGTAAAAAGCAGATTATTTTCAATGAAATGACATTTAAATACCCTTATCATTTAATTATGCACGTTTTAGTTTCTGTGAGTCCATCAAGCATTGTATCACTGGTTATACAAGGAAATTTTGAGACACTAGTTATTTGTCAGTGTTATGATACTTAGGTAATAAATGTTTATAATGTAGTAAATTTTACATGTGTCCCAGTGTTTACTGATATATCACTTCAAGCATAAATGCATGCAGTATTCCACCGTGTGGTCATAACCAAAATAAATCAATATGGGCAGGCACTCTGTAAATTCTTTGATATGTTCTAATTTATCTACAAACCATTATGAGATAAATACTATTACATTACCATTTTTTATTTGAGAAAATGCAGAATTACAGAGACTAAGGAAAAAGCTCAAGGTCATTTAGCTATAAGGGACTAAGGTGGGATGTAACCCTGGTCAGTCCGAATCCAGAGCTAATACACTTAGCACTCACATGAGTCTGCCTCTCTAACTTTTTAGCTATCTCTTCCTCACCCCACAACCATCTCCACCTACCTGGGCTCTCCAAAAATACTCCTTTAGAAGTAATATAAATATTATAAAAATAAAACATTCAAAGTATACATGAAAATTATTAAATACAAGACCAATGAAGAATTGATCCCTTGGGCAGATTTGTGCTTCACAGCATATGCAAACCTAAGGCAAACCTATAAACCTAATAATAAAACCCTCTACTCATCCTTTGCATAAACATTTCCTTTGTGTCTTTAGCTTGCATTTTGGAACTTAATTTCCCATAGAGAAAGTAGTGAGTATATCTAAGCTAGTCCACGACAGCCTATTTCATTTTTAAGGTACACCCGTTTGATTTCAGAATCTTAAGTCTGAGTGCTCTTTCCATAAATATGTAGGATGCATCCTTCCCACTTTTTTCCTAATTCAAAGTACATCTAGTGCCTCAGTCTATTGTAGAATGTAGAATACAGAACTACTTTAGTTCTTTTCAAATTTATAACCTTTCAAATTTAGGGCAAATCATTCCTTACACCAACTGCTATGCATTATGGGAAATGGGTGTCTCAGAATCAGAGCCTAGAAAGATGACTAACTGCTTTCTCCCATTTGGATACTGCCAATGGCTAGATATCCACTTGCTGTTATCTCCTCCACACCCTCTTTCTGAGTTGCCAGCACTGCATGAGCTGGGCGTTAGCTGTCCCAGAGGACCCATTCATTTCCCATTCATCTGATCCACACCCACAACCTCCCCTAATTCATCCCCTCCTCAGAGATCCAGCAGGTTCTAAGCACTCTAGAGAAAAGTTATACTTAATTCTTCCATTACTAGACAATTAAGGCATCCACTTACTTTCCTACGACTTTGGGAATATCTCCAGAGAATCTTGAGTATTTTACAGATAAAGAACTTCAAATCCACTTGGGATCTAATGACTACCTATGAGAGCCAAGGCACAAATCCATGACTTGTGTTTTCCCAATTAAGGAAAGGCGATCTTTAGTTAAAGTGAGAACTAAAAATGTAATGTAACATTTGACTTGCTTGGCCAATACCTTGTGCAAGAATTGTAGCTGGCCAAAATTACAAGGTTAGAACTCAAAACAATATGTACATATATTTATACACCCACACATACACTTTTAGGAATATAGATGGAATAACCAAGTGATTAAATGCAATATTTGTTGTACCTTATACATATATTTAAAACCACATAAGACATAACTTGAAATTAATAAATTTTGAAATATTTTCCTTTTCATCTAATCTTATATTTCATAAAATTCATAAAGTTTTGGCTTGTGTAACTCTGAGAATAGTACTGCCATTTATTGAGAGGAAGAACACTTGAGAAGACACCTTGTATTGGGAAGTAAAATGGAGAATATCGAGATTTTTCTGTGCTATGTTACATTGGAGATGCCCATTGACATTGATAAGTAGCCTTCCCTCCCCCCCGAAGTATAGAGCTTTTATTCAAAATATCCACGTTTAGCAGGATCATCCTGTATCATCCCTTAATTTATATAAGACTTAATAATTTATTTCCATTCTTAGTCTTTACTTCTTTTTCCAGAAAATAATTGTATGACTTATCCTTTCTTTTATATGCCTTAGGCATTCTTCCTTTAAACTTCAAGGAGATTCCCCTAGATAGAGTAAACAACTCTGTTATGAAACGCTGTGTGTCTTCTCACTTTAAAAATTTTTTTCAGAGTTCTTCATTCAGGCATTCAAATTCAGAAATGCAAAACTAAGGTGACTAATTTTGAAAAGTGAACTACTGAAATCATTTTATGCTCTGGAATGAGAGGATTATGTAAAAAGCAGAAGTCAAGGAGACATTTTCTCTCTCTTTGACACAGTAGGTTCTGATTTTACCTGGCATCTCCTTGAATATGTATATAGTAGTCTTTCATTAATTTAAGTAGGTGATTCATATATGTGCAAAGAACAACCTATGGATATTTATAATTTTGTATTCCTTAATTAATGATAACAACAAACTAGAATGTTTTGCTAAAAGGAAAGCAGATAATATGAGAAAGCTAGGAGATAAGAGAAATAAGCTGGTGGAGAGCTTTAAAAAGCAAAGTAGGTCACTGAGACAAGCAGAAAATATGCAATTTCTTTTTTAAAAAAATGAAGTAATTCTTAAAAGATATACTCTAGCCAGTGATTTTTTTTTAATAGAATAGCTTAAGACTCAAAATCACAAAGTACTATTTATAGAGAGAACTGTTACACGATTTGGGAAATAAAAATGTCTTCTCTAGAAAGTGTGAAAAACTGATAAGAAACCTTGTCTAAAGAGCAAATTCACTTTAACAGGACCCTTATAAGGTCATTGTGTAGAACTGGTGAGAAAAGCAAAAATATTTCTGGGAATCAGGCAGGAATAGTTTTGAATAAACTCACTCTGAATAAAATAATGCCAAATTTAAAAGAAATCTAAAAATGTCTTGATGCTGAGAAGGGACATAAAACAGGCTCACAGTACAAAAATCTGAGGTTAACAAATTTAAGGCAATTGAATAATTTAGTGTTTCAGTGTTGTATATAATTACTGCTCTTTATAGTCAAAGGAATATAAACAGCTCAACTGCAAATTGGTCTTGTTAGAAGAGAATTTAGTATAAAAATTCTTTATCTACTCTTCTCCCTACAGCCTTGTTTCCAACATTCATATGCAATTTTTTTTTTAATTAGGAAATAGCCACGATCATTCATATACACAAGAATCTCTTCCTCCAAGCAACATTTCTTAATTCTCTCCACTCCAACTTACTCACTTTTTGTACTCATCCCATGTCCTCTGGTATCTCATCACAGACATTTAATGTTTTACTTTTCTTCCCTCTTATTTATAAGCAAGTCAAGTAACACTGCCATAAAATTCCTTAAAGAAGGCAGGTCTCAATCATCACTGTTACTACTCAAAAACCCACTTTTACCTCTCCTGCACAGTTGCAAAATCTGTTTCCTCATCTCCCCATCATTCTACCCTTTTAGCTTCCAGTTATTCATATTACCTATTTAAAACACATATTAAGATCATACATTCCTCAGTCTGTGTCTCCCTTCCCTTCCACCCCAAATATGAAATCATTTTATGGCTTTACCTTGAACTGAAAATGCAATCCAAATTCCCTGATAAACTGTACAAAGACCTCCATGATCTGGCTCCTATTTACCTCCCCACAAACCACCTCAGTCCTATGCTCTGAGCCACACTGGTATCCTTTCTGTCTTGCAAACACTCCTAAATTCTTTCTAGTCTTTGTATTGTCTGTTCCCTCCTGCTTGAAATGCTCCTGGTATAATCTTAGATGTCACCTCCTCAAGGGAGCCTGCACTAACTACTGTATCGAAACAACAAAGGAAGTCACTTGCTTCCTTGTCCTAGGCATAGCACTGCCCTTGGCAGGTGTGCAAGAATGGGAAATAGGTGTTCTATTAGTTTCCTAGGGCTGTGGGAACAAATTACCACACACTTGGCAGCTTAACAAAACAGAAATGTAATCTCTCACAGTTCTGGAGGCCAGAAGTTTGAAATTCAGGAATTGGCAGGGCTGTGCTCCCTCAGAAAGCTCTCGGGGAGAATGCTTCCTTGCCTCTTCCAGCTTCTGGTGATGCCAGGTGTTGCTTTGTTTGTAACAACATAACTCTAATCTGCCTGTCTTCATATGGCTTCTCCCCTGCGTCTCTGCCTGTCTGCTCTTTTTCTGTGTCTTATAAGGACACGTGTCATTGAATTTAGGGCCCACCTTAATGCAGGATGGTCTTATCTTGAGATCCTTACCTTAATTATCTCTACAAATACTCTAATTCCAAATAAGGTCACATTCCAAGGTTCTGAGTGGAAATCTTTTTTCAGGGGCACTACTCAAACCTCTACACAGGTGCTTTTTTTGTGGCAATTGAATAGCAAGAAGTAAACACTGGAATATGTGAGGAGCGTGGATTTTTTCCCAGGATTGTGACTCCTGATGTGATAGACATTCACAGAAGTTAGAGCTAAAGTAAAGGTATGGTGCTAACAGGATTAGCGTTACTATAATAATAAAAATCATTAAGCAGTTGAAGAGAAATGATAATTTTCTTTCCTACAAGATTCTTGTATGCAGGAAAACCCAGAGCTTCATTCTATTTTCCACTCTCATTGACAGCAAGAAAACATGGGTTTAAACCAGAAATCTGGCAATGGCTCTGCCATTTATTAACTGTGTCAACATGGACAAATTTAATTTCCACATTTAAAAGGAGGATGCTAATCCTTGTCTCATAGGTTTTTCCAAGAATTAAACTAGATAATGTGTGAAAAGCACTTAGTACAATGCTAGTATTTAAGAAACACTCAACAATTGCATCTCAATATTTTCTCATTCTGATGATGAATACATTCAATTCTATGACCAAATGAAATATTGTTTAATTTAAATGCATGCTTCTGATTCTATTCAATATACCCAATTTATTTTTACTCTATCTTCATTTTTCCCAAGTTATTTTTAAAACTACCATGATCAAGTTGTACATAATCTAATGTTTTTGACAAATACAATGTAAGGTGAAAGATCACTTCCCAGCCCTAACATTTATTTTTTTTCATTATTTCCCAGTGTCTTTAAATAAAAGTATAAAATTATTTTTATATTTATTTCATAGGCAAATATATATATATAATAAATGTATTTTATTTTTATATTTACAGGCAATCCTCAGGCCTACTTCTATGGTATATATATATATATATATATATAAATGTAATCACTTCCCTATTTCCCTCAGATACATTCGTTTAACCCTTTTGGGTTTCAGTCTCTTTTTATAGGAACAATTTTTTATAAATTCTTATGGAAAAATCATCAAAATAATATTTGCAAAGCACTTCTAACTTTATAAATACTTTCATATACATCACCCATTTCCTCTATTAGTCACCCACTCATCCAACAACCAGTGCTTTTGCTAGCATTCTTGGCACTAAGATGGGCACTGCGGTAAAGAGCTAAAAACTATCCCCCAGTACTTTACTAATGGAGTGAGGCAAGTGCTACAATGGGTATATATGCCAAGTGCTATGGTAATTTTAAAGTATGATAAATGGTTCAGACTTGAGTGTGGAGCATTGTCAGCCAAAGGAATTTTATTTCGTTGTTCTTTTAATACACAGAAATTAGGCATAAAAGGGAGAAGAGGAATCTAGAAAGAGGGGAGAGCAGATGCAAAGGCATGAAGGCTTAATATGACTGTCTGTCTTTGAAGGAGAGGGATTGCACAAATTGTGAGTGGGGAAGATCCTAGAAAGCTAGAAAGTCATGCCTTAGACTTGGGCATTATTCTTAAGATAAACGAAAGCCACTGAGGAATATTAGGTAAGATGTGACATAATGTCATGTACATTTTAGAAAGCAGCAAGTTAGACACTAGAAATACATTGGAGAAGAGCTAAACAGGAAGTCGGAGAATAGGGGCTCTTTGGTAATCCTTGAGAGAAATCAGAAGGTTGTGATCTTTACCTTATAAGTGAGGTTGAAAAGAAGGGAATAGCTTTACATGACATTAAGAAAGTGACTACTACTTGGCATCCAATTGGATGTCACTTCTCCATGCATTTAAGTGACTTGCTTAAGTTCATTGGATAGTAATTGTTCACTCTCTAAATAGAGTTCTTCCTAATTTGGAGTAACAGATCTTATCATGCTGCCTTTGGAAAAATATCTTTATTTTAGGGTCTGGAATCCCTAAGGAGAGTGTGAAGTTAATTTTTTACACTCAGTGATTGTCTCTTCATTTCCTGTATGTTTGTTACCTAATGCTGGAAAAGAAACTATACCCAAACTTAGTGGCTTAAAACAATGATAATATATTAATCTCTTACCATTCTCTGGGCTGGCTGGGCTCAGCTAGGTGGGTTTTTTTCTATGTGGTGTTGTCTGAGCTGCCCTTACCCAGGACCCCAGCTGGGACAGCAACATTCAAAAAGGCTTTACACATGTGCTGGACCTCTTCTGGGATCACTGGAAAGGCTGTGGTTGGCCGCGTCTCTTTTCATCAAGGAGTTAGATTTCTGATGTGGTGGCCCAGGGCTCCAAGACTGAAACTGGAAACTGTCAGGCTTCTCAAGAGCTAAGCCCATAACTGGGACAGTCTTACTTCTGCTGCATTCTACTGAAAAAAGGCAATTCACATCCTACTTTGATTCAAGGAAGAGAAATAGATTTCTCTTCTTGATGGGAGGAGTGGCATGTGTATACAGTGATGAGAGGAATTATTTGAGGCATTCTACCATGCTACATCATTGGTGCTGACCCATTTTGCAGATCTTCTCTGAAAGTAGATATTTTTCTCTAATTATTATCTTCTTTGAAGTAGATAATATCAATTTAAGAGCATACGGTAACATGTAAATGTTAATAAAACAGATTATTCCTCAAAATGACAATTTAACATAGGTATATAAGAAATTATTTTTTCTTTGTATATGCCCATAAGATATTCTTAAGACATATGGCTTAGATATCTCTACAAACGCATTAAGCATCTATGCCATTTCTTGTACTTTCTCCAGTTTCATAGTGATGATAAATTTCATAAGGTTGTAATTCCTTTGCTATAAGACATAAATTTTGTAACCATCCCACACAGGGAGAAAAATTTCCTTGTAGTGTAGTATTTTCCAATTAGAAACATTAAAAGGAGTGATTTATATGTTTCTTTGGCATATGTGCTGGTCAATGCTAGCAAATGGTAGATGGAAATAAAACAAGCTATGGAAGATGAGAAGTCATTAATTTTGTTAGAGCAGTAAGGAATCTTTTCTATCCCAGACCAAAATATTTAGTTGTGACGCTCAGAGGGGCCTTTTATTTTTTGTAATGATTTCATTTAAGAAGGACTAGGGAAGTCTGTCATCTTCCCCTCTCTCTGATTCCCTCATGGTCATTCCAGTTTGGTTTCCTATGTTTTAAATCAAATAACAGTAAACTAGTAACAGTATTCAGAATCTGAAATTAATAAACATATTTTACACTTTTACAGGAAAGTATGTATTGTATTGCGTATTGTTTAAGGGCCTTAAAATGAATGCATTTTAATTTATAAACACACTGAAAATTCTGTGTGATAAGTGTAAGCCTAAAATTGAAGAGGACAGATTTTAATAAACCTAACCCTAAAACACACACACACAAACACCAAAAACAAGAGTCAAAGTAAAACAAAAATGAAAACGAAAAACTCTCTGTCCTTGAGCATATCATGACTAATTCTTTTGGTTCAGTCATGTTACGTATTCGGAAGACCAAAATCTTTTCAACTAAGTATAAGCACAACACAGATGTAGTTCCTCACCCCTCTTCTTGCCCCATCCACCTATCCCCTTGATCTCCAGGGTTGATTTTGTTATTCCTGATAATCAAGGTATCTCTTTTCTTCCTCACCTTCGCTTCCCAAAGCTGCGTGTCTTGTTAAAGGGAGGCATCTTAGTATTTAGGCTGACTTCATAGCTTGGATAGGAAGCTGCACTAAATATGTAAGAGCAGGGTCCATAGGTTCACTTTCCTTCTGTTTGATACAAGGTCACACTACCTATTAACACTGTGTGATCTTGAGAAATTATTTAAACTCCCTGTGCTTCTGTTTCCTTTTCTGTAAAATGAGGGTAACAATAGTAGGTGACTCAAAGTACTGTGATAAAAACTACAGGTGAAGTTCATGCATATTAAACACTTTAGAAGAGCACTAGGCACATATATCAATTAACAATGGCCTGTAATCTCATTAATGGTAATTCAGTGTTCCAATGAATAGAAAACAATAAACAGCTAAATCCATATTATGGTCATGGCACACTAAAACTACCCTCGCTCTTCATCTTTTCTAATTTTCTGGTTAGAGAACCAGAGACGACTGTCTTTCTCAGTTGTACTTATCTGGTAACCTTTGCCATTTTCAGTGGGATCTCTTATTCGTATGATGCCCAAGCTCAATATTCACCCCTTTTTTTTTTAATTGAGATTCATAATAGTTTACATCATTGTGAAATTTCAGTTGTACGTTATTTCTTGTCTGTCACCACATAAGTGCTCCCCTTCACCCACTGTGCCCAACCCCTTTTCTTAAAGATTTACTTTATTCTTGGAGGTGTTCACCCCTAGGAAATTTAGTTATCTACCCTTTGTCAATTTACACCCTGCTTTGGGCCTTCAGATATTCTTTTCGCAATGTATGTGTTAAATATCATTTCTTTTTATTTTCATCACCCTTTGAAATACTCTTTTAAAGAATGTTCTTTGGTTAACCTGAAAGCTTGTATCTTGACAGTAAGTCTCAAATATATCTTCTTGCTAGCAGCCATCTGTCAGCAGGTTGGAGCTGGACTGTCACTATCGTTAAACTAAAATACTCTTTCAGTGGTGTGAAAACCAATTCAACAACAACTTATCTTTCACCTCCCTTTATTCCCCTGCACTACACCACCTACAGAATTGTGTCCCCCAAATGGTAATGTCGTCTTAGCTGTCACTCACACTCTTGCTTTCCAAACCACACAAGAAAGAAAGGCTGCAAGGGAATTCAGAAGTCTTTGTGATTTGTTTGCTGATGTGCCAAGGGCTATAACTGCTCTTTGGAATCGCAAAAAGCCTGATTTTCACCTTTACGTGTCTTTCAGTGTACTATTCCTTCCAAAGGAAACAGTGACTCCAGGCCTAGAGGAAGAGCCACGGAGGTGTGAAAGGAGATAATAACCAGAACAGTTATTATTAGCGCTAGGTTAAAATGTGTCGGGTAACAATGGGAGGAAAAAAACGAAAAATCATATTGTTGCTGCTGCAGTGAAGAAAAATAAGTGTCAAAAGGAAGATAAGTGAGAAAATACAACCATGAAAGCTTTTCAGCTACTTTATTGATACAGAAATATTTTCTCTGCTCTTTCCAGATCATGCCTTTTTGCAAGGGTTTTTTTTTTTTTTTAATAGAAATGTTCAGGCAATAAACATGACAGGCGGCTAATGTCTGGAGAACTGTAAGACACCTCTGGATTTTGTAAAGTATGAGGAGAATGGTGATCTAATTCATGGTGCCCCCAGATATGATAATCTGGAAGAATTCTATTGCCCAGAGTGTCTGAAGAAATGATGGGAAAGCAAGTCAGATGTCAGACACAAAAATCTCAGTATAGCTCAGTATTTCTTTGATACTCCAAAGCTGTAAATTCTCTATAAACAATGGAGAAAAGAATACCTGTTTGTATTCTTAACCATGGCAAAGCACAAGATCCTTAAAGCAATATTCATTGTGACATAACTATAAATCATTTTATAATTTCTATACCTTGTGGTGATTATCTTGTGTATTCCTCACCGTCATTTTCTTACTTTAATACTTGATTGAAGATAGGAAATTGAGTAATATCCAGATTGAATGGTGTAAAGTTCACTCTAACAAGGTGGGGTAAAAATGTAGAAATCAGTGGGGCTGCCCTGGTGGCGCAGCGGTTAAGTTTGCACGTCCCACTTCGGCAGCCTGGGGTTCAAGGGCTCAGATCCCAGGTGCGCACATGGCACCGCTTGGCAAGCCATGCTGTGCCAGGTGTCCCACATATAAAGTGGAGGAAGATGGGCACAGATGTTAGCTCAGGGCCAGTCTTCCTCAGCAAAAGCAGGAGGATTGGCAGCAGATGTTAGCTCAGGGCTAATCTTCCTCAAACAAAACAAAACAAAACAAAAATATATATATAGAAATCAGAAGTCACAGCTGCGTAAGTCACACAGTCACATTCTGAAAAATTTGCCCTGCACATGATAACTGTATATGGTTAGACATACAGAGCTTCATTTTTTAAAAAAATCTAGTTTTCTTGGCACTTGTTAGCTAGTGTTTCCACAATCAGAAAAACACATTTATTTGGATTGTGACATGAGAATGAGAAGAGCTTTCTGATTCTTTAATTTTATTAACTATCTTTGGAACAGACACCCCAGAATTTTTTTTCAAGGCCCTTTATTCTACATTTATGGTCTAAAAGAATGTGTTATATTTCTTATCAGAGAAGAAATTAAAAGAAGAAAGGTGTTGGAAACTCAGAAGTTAACCTACCAAGAAAGGTCAAATAACTATTTAAATTTGTGTACAATTTCAAAGAAAAATTATACAAAATTAAAAAAAAAAATCTTCCCAGAAATCAAGTAAGGGTAGGAGTGAGAAGAGAGCGGAACAAGCCTAGAACAAAAATGAAAGATCAAGGACCCAATCAGCATGGTAGAGGAGGACTGACTGAAAATGAAAAACGAAAAACAACCAAATAGCTTAGCTGTGGAAACAAATTCTGGAGCCAGAGTAGTGAGCTCAAATCTCAACTCTGCCATCTGACAGGGGTATGACAGGGGTATAATTACTCTTGCCTCTGTGCCTGTTTCCGCAATTGAAAATTGAGAAAAGTTCAGGACTACCTCACAGGGCAGTTGAGAGGACTAAAGGAGTTATTACATACAAAGTGCTTAAAATAAATAGAAGTAAATCTCAACACTAGGTATGTCTCTCTATAAACGTACCAGTAAATAGTAAATGAAGAATATATCTTGAATAATCCAAATGGGGCGCAGCATGAGTGGCTCTAAATTCTGTGAGACATATAAGATGATCTTCCTTACTGGGTAAGCATCCTGAATCTATTAGAACTTATGGTTATAGCTGTCTATTTGACTTTTTGGAAATTACTAGCAAGCCTACTCATCAAATATAATATTTAGTATCCACAATCATATTAAGAACATTACGTTTTGTACAGATTTATTGAGAGAAATTTTGACGCTCAAAATTTGTTACTTTTGTGTGATAAAGTTGTTCTGTAACTTGCATTAAAATTTACATAGGTAGCAGAAAAATAGTGTGCTTTAGAAGTAATTTTGAAGCATCTTTATTCAAGTTTACATAGAAAGCCAGCATCATTTTACCTTTCATAGTTAGCATATCTTGAATTTGATGTTAAAGTATGTTGGGTTTATAGACTACCTCTTGTTCTAATATTTATCAGTACTTGAGAATAATTATATAACTACTAAAGGTTATGCTGCTTTAAGTGAATATTATGCTTCATATCTGTGCTGGGCACTTTATATATATTATTTTTATTCCTTATAAAACCATTTTCTGTAGTTTTAGTTATTAAAGTGAGCTCCAAACCCGTATAATACTTATCCACAGCAGGAGTGGTGAAAGCCAATGGTTAATCCAAAGACGAAAACATAAAAATTTTGTAAACTGTGAGAGCTGTGCAATGTTAATTACTATTATTCTACCAGAAGACAGGAAAAGTTAATGTAAAGTTATTTTAATGTCTATTTTCTTGCTCATTAAAATGCTAATTTTATGTGATTAAAATTTATCTTTTATTTTAGTGATGAGAGAATTTAGTCTGAGACAATTTTAGTGGCTTGCCCATGGATGCATAAGCACCAGTTGCTGGAGTATGATACTACATCTTCCAATGCTAATTATTTTTGCATTAATTTCATAATACTTGCTTTGTTTTTTGTTGGTTTGATGTCTAAATGATATTTAAATATAATGTAAATGTCACATGTAAATTCATATGAAGCAAAATAAAAAAAGATTAGAGAGTCAGAGTTTATGTGGGAAAATAATATAATCAGAAGTAGACTTTCACTTTATTTTAAAGCAAACATGGACTTACTCTAATTCTGTTCTTTGAAGGAGTTCAAATTTCATATAACCACCAAACAGATATTTTCACAATTCTTTGTACCGTGGCCAGAAAAAAAATATATATGTATATCTGAAGCATAATTTTGTTCTCAAGGGCTTTGGGATACAACTGGAAAGAAAAAAATATTAATGCATGTGACTCAACTGGTAAGCAATGAAATACTCTATCATCACTAGAAAACTTTGGTTTTAGGTTTTTAGACTATTACAAATCAAAAGGGGCCAGAGTTAATGGGATTTTTGTAAGAAGGGCTGAATTCACGTATGGAACCGAGAGATGACAAAATAGTTCAAGAGCAATAGAACATTTTAAGTTTTAAGATTATGTTTTGTTTCTCACTTTACTTATTCATTGGAAATTCTCATTTCCATACTCAGAGACTAACTCACTTAAGCATGAAAAATGCTAACATAGGATTCAGTATATTAGTACAAGCCGACCTATAAACCTACATAGAATATGAAGAAAGGAGTACGCCAATTTATAGCTTTTCAATATAAAATTGCTGCAAAGTGTATGGATCAAATTATGATATATTAATTAAAATAATTTATTTATATTTCTATTATTTTCTGAATCATAGGATAGTTATAAAATCCATTATGGATACTATTTTTCAAAACTTTGATAAACGTTTATTGGTTAGCTCTTCTACTTTGTACAGCAATAGGCATTGGAAATTTTAAAAGATAAATAATACATGACAGTTGTTCTTGACTCTATAATCCTAATCAATTAAATTCATGAACCAGCAAAAATCTTGCAGCATATGAAAATGTTAAGTTAACCTGGAGAAAAAGGTGGAAATATGAGATAGGTGAATCGTAGAAACATTTTATGTAAACTGTGAGAATATGGCAATATGTTTCTTTCTATAAAATAATATGTTAAAAATCAATCATACTAACTTCAAAGTTCCAACCTCTTTCTCCTCTTTTCACACTCTGCACCTGACACTTCCCCATCCTGACTTCTTATTTCACAATTCTGACGTCAACATAACAAATGTAGTAAACTTAAAGGAGTATAATTCCATTTAATTGACCCTGTTTTATAGGACTTTTATAACATACTTTATTTTTATATACATTAGAAACCACCATAAACAATCGTTTAACTTTTAAGGAAATAATGAGAAAAAAGGAAACGCAGTCTTTTAGAAATAGGTACTTATTTACCATTTATATTTTCTCATTCCTTTTTTTAGTTTCCACCTGGTATCATTTGTCTTTTACCTGAAAGAAATCCTTTTTCATTTCTTGTAGTGCAGGTTTGCAGAAGGTGATTCCTTGCAGCTTTCATTTATCTGAAAAAATATCTTAAATTCACCCTTTCAAGATTATTTCTGCTCAATGTAAGTTGAATTGCTTTTTTTCATCAATTTAAAATTTTCTTTATATTGCATTCTGATTGCAATTATTTTTTATGAGAAGCCTGTGATTTTTCTTAGCCTTGTTCCCCTATGTGTAACATGTTTTTTTTTCTCCAGCTACTTACAAATTTTTATTTTTTTTAAAGATTGTCACCTGAGCTAATATCTGTTGCCAATCTTTTTTTCCCCCTTCTTCTTCTTCTCCCCAAAACCCCCCAGTGTATAGTTGTATATTCTAGTGTTAGATCCCTCTGATTGTGCTATGTGGGATACCACCTCAGCATGGCTTGATGAGGGTGCTAGGTCCATGCCTAGAATCTGAACCGGCGAAACCCTGGGCCGCTGAAGTGGAGTATGCAAACCTAACCATTTGGTCATGGGGTTGACCCCCCAGTTTTTCTCTTTAAGTTCAGCATTTTGACTATGGTTTACCTAGCTGTGGTTCTCTTTTTCTTATCCTGCTGACCTTTGTAGATCTATAGGTCTGTGCCTTATATAAAATATGGGAAGTCTGTGCCATCATTTTGTCTATATTTTTATATCCCAAACTTGCTATCTTTTCCTTCCAAACTCCAATTACACTTATTTTAAACCACTTGACATTGACCTAACAGGTCCCTGAAATTCTGCTCATTTTGTTTCACTTTTTTCCCTCTGTGATCTTCAAAGTGGATAATTTATGTTGGTAAGTCTTCAAGCTCGCACTTCTTTTCTTTTTGTAGTCTCCAGTTGGATGCAATGTACATCCAGTAGCTTCTAGAATTTTGCTTTCATTCCTTTTTTTTTTTTTTAAAGATTGGCACCTGAGCTAACAACTGTTGCCAATCTTCTCTTTATTTTTTTCTGCTTTTTCTCCCCAAATGCCCCCCATACGTAGCTGTATATTTTAGTTGTGGGTCCTTCTAGTTGTGGCATGTGGGATGCTGCCTCAGCATGGCGTAATGAGTGGTGCCACGTCTGCGCCCAGGATCCAAACTGGCAAAACCCTGGGCTGCTGAAGCGGAGCGCGTAAACTTAACCATTCGGCTATGGGGCTGGCCCCTGATTCTCTTTTAATTTCCATTTCTGTAAGACTCTCTATCTGTTCTCTTTTATTTATCTTCCTATTTTCTTTTAATATTCTAGAATAGCTTTAGAAGCTTTTATGAAACAAAAGCTTTAAAAGCTTTTAAACAGCTTTAAAAATAGCTGCTTTAGAATCATTTCTGCTAAGTCCAATATTGGGCTCTACTTGAGTTAAGTTCTATTTTCTTCCTTTTCCTCCTGTTTCTCCTATTCTTTTTATTCCTTCTCCTCTTCTTCATCTTCTTTTTCAACTATGAATTACATTTTCTTGCTTACTTGAATTTCTAGTAAATTTTGATTGATTGTGAGACATTGGGAATAATATGTTTTAGAGACTTTAGATTCTGTCATTGTCCTCCAAAGATTATGATTGTTTTTATTTAGAAGGGATGTGAATTATTTGCTTATCATTTTTAATTTGGGTAGTTTTGATTTTATACTTTATATTTTTTATACTTTGTAATCTATGGAAAGCTCAAAGTGTTTGCCAAGCCCTGTAACTTGACAGGACTCAGTTTCCAAACTTTGTGTCTCAGTGGATCTTGTCAAAATTTACTTTTAGGTTTTATTGGAGTAGCTCTAGGGTGGATATTAGTCTAGAGAGTGGGTTCATATTCTCAAGGCTCCTGGTGTCTCGGTTGGATGTTAGAGATGGTAACAATAGGTTAATTAGATCTTGCTGCTCTAGAAAGACCAGCACTCTAATGATCTGCTAATAATCCCTTCCCTGGTACTGCTCAACCTCTACTTTCTCTGTTCCGGCAATAAACCACAGAGCAGCTGCTTTTGGACAATGTTTGGATGACCATGTCTGTGCATCTATAGCATTGTCTTGAGCCATCAACTTATAGTGAATATGCACATAGACACCCCTCTCTGCACAACTCTATTTTCTCCATGCTCCATTCCACAAACTCTAGTTGTTCTTTTTGCCCCAAACTCTGAAATCTTCCCCCTCAACTCAGTGGGATCACCACACTCTCTGCAAACTCCAACTCTCCAAACCACTGTTGGGAAGTTGTTCCCAACAGAGAGTTGGTAGGGCTCTAGGGCTGAAGGTACCACAGCAGAAAACATTGTTCTGGGAATACAGGGAGCTAATTGTTTTGCAAACAGAGCTTCTTCCAAGAAAGGAGGAAGAGTTTGACAGCCACTGCCAGTTTCCAGTATGGAACATGTAAGGGCAATGATTATAATGACCTCTCTTTTCTCCTAAACTTTTATTTCCTGCTGCATCTCACATTGGCCAAACTCAAATGGAAGCAGATGAACTAGAGGGTAAGGGCTAGTGATGCAGTCTATGGCCAGCCTCTCAAGACAAAAAGTAGCATAGGGAAAGAGGCAGAGATAATTGAGTGGAGAAAGGAATTGCCAGCATATAGACATTTCTGCATTTGAGACGATAAATCATTTTAAATTTATAATGGAAAAATACCTTTACTCACATATTTATGTAATCATTAGGGCACTGTGAAAATTACACAAAAATCCAGTTTATTAACTTGAGCTATAAAAATATATACATACAAAAATGGCTCAATATTATTGAGAGGAATATAAACTGATATTTCTATAGATTTTCCAAATGTTTAGAGCTTGAATAACTCTAAAAATGTTGTAGAAGAAAGATTCAAGCCAGATAAGCATAACTGGTATAATTTTTAGAAGATTAAATAATAGTCACTTTTTCCAATTTTCTAGGAGCTATTCATGCTTTGGTAATGCTCCCAAGAATTCTCTAAGCTAAGCATTATTATCATTCTTAATTTACAAGGCAGGAAACTGAGTCTCAGAAAGACTAACTAAATATCCCAGGATCACATAGCTATTAAGCGATAAAGGCCACTTCTATGTAAATCCAAAATTTACTTTCTCAATAGTGCAATCTACCGAGTGTGAAATGCAATAAAAGTAATTAGATGATTGATGTAAGTGGATGACGTTTCATTTAAAGAGGAAAAGAATAATATAAACTAAAAATCAATATTATAATTTGTCCAGAAGACCTATAAAACAGTCTGGAGAGAATGGGGTTTTAGGAAGTTTTTGCATTATTTAAAGGCATTGGAATTGCGCTAAAAGACATTAAGTTTGGAGCACATATGGTTCATGGGGTATGATCAGTAATAATTAAAATCTATTTTAGCGGCTAAAGGTCAGAAGAAAATTAAGGTATTAATAACATAAAAATATGATGAAAAGCATATATTAATGGACTATTTTTTTAAAAAAAGACTTTATTTTAATCCAAGGGAAAAAAAAAAACGTAATGCATAAGTCATTAGAGGTAGAATGTGACATCTTTATCAACATCTGATATAACCCACAATTTCTGAAAGTTTATATTTTCAGCACCACTATATCTTGACATGAAATCTTATTTGACTACATTGCTTGATGACTAAATAAGTTATCCTTGTGATTCAATATTTCTTTTGTTTTAATCAGATGAATTTAAAAGTCATTTATATTCCAACTTCACTGTAGTTTTTTCTTGACCTTAATTCTACAATAATGACCTGATGAACTGTTTATAAGTCTACAATTGAAGCAGTAGAAATATTTCAGCTTTCAAATTTTTCAGATGGAATATCCATTTACAGTAGCAATTCTGTGCTTTTGAGACTGCATTAGAGAATCATGTATTAAAACTAGGAAGCAACAGGAGACCACTGATTTCCTTTCTTTGACATTTCAGGCTAGTGTTTACATGGGATCTGATCATGTTTGTCTAAGATAATTTCATTTGCTGAATTGATAGGCTTTCCTCCATTGCTTGATTATTTCTAATTTCAGGAGTCATATTCTGTCCCTAATTTTTCTTTCATCAATGATTAATTTATTCCATTTTTTCCCTTGATGCTTTTACTTTAGAATCTTTCAAATACCACTGGAAATATTTTGGCCATTCCACAAGTCTGGTAATTCCATTATTATGGAAAATGGTGAATATCCTACATAATCCAAGACTAAACAGACAAATCAACAAGGGATGTGACAGTAAAAAGAGTTCAATGCTCTCAGGAAAGAAAAATTATGTATTTCTTTCTTGCCTTCAAGAAGCAAAGGAATAGATATTGTGGATACGCAAAATGGTCTGAGTAGAAAAGTTTGAAATGTAAGGTTGGTCTACAACATGCCAGTGGAGCAGAATGACTGATGCACTTCAGAAAATATGCCTTGGACAATCTCATCTTTTACCTTAAACCTAAAAGTTATATTTATGTGATACTAGTAAAAGTAGAATAAAAATGAAACATCAAATAACAAGTTTAACTCACCAATGAATTGACTCAAATTTTAACATTTCTTTATTTTCCCCAGCCCCTATATTTCAGATAGCTTTTCAAGCACTCCTGTTATAGTAATTATCATATACGTTTATTTGTTTATGTGTTTTTACTATTAGATTCTGAAACTTAAAGGTTGAAACACTGTCATAAAAATTTTATAAGACCTAATATCCAGTACAGTGTTTGGCAACTAGCCCATGCTCAATAAATGAGATTGCCTTGAACTATTGAATTAATTGTGAATTGTTTTATCCTGAATGATTATTTCAGTTCAGTATGTAATATAGCTTAGACATAGGTTTTTAGAATGAAAATTTATGTGGTTGAAAAAGACACTGAGAGGGTGGTTGGTGTGAAAGAGAATAAAGAAAAATAAATGATAAGAAATAAAGGTAAAGCAACACAGTGCAATTTCTACTTCTGGTTCTGGTAAAACAGCTTAATTGGACCAACTATTTCATCAAAAACAATTATAAAAAACATATAAAACCTAAAAAGAAAATCAAGCAAACAAAAAAGTTGTTGTTAGAACTAAATTGTAATAAACACTGGAGAAAATTTTTCAGATAGAAGAAAAATAAATTGGATGAAAGAACTGAAGTGGTGAAATAAGTAAATATGTAGATAAATGTAAATGAATGTTAAGTGATTAAGATAATAATTGTGTCTTTTGGGTGTTTATAATATATGTATAATTAAAGTCTACCAAAGCAATAATACAAACACCAGGGGATGGGGGTGGGGTTATAATGCTCCAATGTCCTTGCTGTGTTTAGGAAGTGATGAGTACTAATTTGTAACCGACCCTAATAAGCAAGGATGCACATTTTATTCTCTAGGGTTACCATTAAGAGAATGTGAACTAACAAACTAATAGAGAGAATAAACACAATAAAAATACACACTCGATTAATACAAAAGAAAGCAACAAGGGGAAGCAAAAGGAATAAATAACAGATGGAATAAAGAGAAAGCAAATATACATATATATAATTATAGTAAGTTTAAATAGATTAAGTACTCCAATTTAAAAGTAAAAACTGTCACATGAGCTAAGAAAACTAAACACTGCTTACATGAAATCCACTTTGACTATAATATTATAATAATCATAAGTATAGAGAGTAACTTATAAATAACAGTGTATCTATACTAATGTCAGATAGAGTAGACTTTATGGCACGGCCATTGATGGATCTAAAGAAGTTCATTTCATAATGGTAGACAAGCAAATTCACCAGGACTATATAATAAAAAAAAATTTTAACTGTATTAACCTAATAATTTAGTGTCCAAATATATAAAACAAAAACTGAAGTAGAAGGAAGGGACAAATGCTCATCATAGAGATTTTTAGCAGTTACTCAGTAAGAGATTAAGAAAACAGGAAAAAAATATTGGTAAGAGTAATAAAGATTTAAAGATCTGACACAACAGGCATGCATTCACCCAATAAATGAAGAATACACATTCTTTACAAGTCTGCATGGGAAATCTACCATTATCAGATTACATTTTCCCCCTCAAGAGAGGCAGACTCTTCAACATTAACATTTGTGTGATGGTCTGAGATCTAAAGTGTCCTCCTACTCTGAAAAGACTAAAATAATTTGATATGTTTTTATTGATAACCTAAACTAGAGTCATGGAATTATATTTCATGACATCCATCTGCTAGCATATTTGATACATTTGGGCAATAGGTATTTTTCATTCTCTGACAAGTTGGTAATAGGATTCTCTAGTATGTTTATTTAAATTTGTAGGCTCTAATTCAACGAAACAACACGATAGTTAAGTTATGTAATGGATAATTTAATGGCTAAAAATAACAATAACAGTAATAAATAAGAGGAAGAGGAAAAAGAGAAAGAGGAGCTAACATATATAACATTCACTATGTTTAAAATACTGTTCAATGAGTTTTGCAGTTGTTAACATGTTAAATCTTTAAAATAGGTCCTCGTATTATCCTGTTTTATAGACAAGGAAGCTGAGACATAATAAGATTAAGTAATTTCCCCAGAAGTCATGCTAGATTGTGAAATAAGAATGCATGGCTTCAGAATCGGTGGCTTGTTGAAAAACTAGTATTTTCCATGAAACTAAGAATTACATTTTAAACTTTAAAGAGACGAATGTAGACAAGAAGTTCTCAGTAAATTCTTATTTTAGAGAATATATAATAAAAAATACAATGATCTTTTAGAGAAATGAAATCAGGTGCAAATTTTAAAAAGAGTTTTTCATGACTATTGTAAACTTCCTTGTCTCAAGTGCAATAATATTGCATAGATGTGACTGAAATCAAAAACTGTATCAATGGTTGGTAATTATATAATTTAAAACAAAATACATAAGAAGTATTTTTATTATGTATTATGGTTCAATACATTTTTGATGATGTTCGTTACCTCTATTGTTCTCTTTGCTTTATCTAGAAACCAATTTCTTTATAAATTTCAATCTATTTGAAGATGTCATATATCATATACTCCCCCGAAAGAAAACAATAAAAGAAAGTACATGTAGAAATAAGATAATTGAAGAGTTTAGAAAAATAGGAGAAAAATTTTCCTAGAGGGATTTTTCACTGTTTATAATGAATTGAGCTTGAAACTGAAGGACCTGAAATTTTTTCTTAGCAGAACTGAAGGGAGAGTAAGTTTCATTTAAGGAAATCCATATGTTTAAAAGAAGTGGAGACAAGATAGTTCTAGATTTAATCCAAAAAAAGGAGAGTAAATTATGTGGCTAAAGCACAGATTTCAGTGCCATTTATGGGGGACAATTTTGAGAGATAATAGTAAAAACATAACTTGGATTGTAAGTCAAGGACTTTATTTGGGTTTTTCCATGGAGTCAGCTCTGTTCTAGGAGGTTGTCTTTGGTGACAATGTATGGAAAGGATTGGGCACAGAAGCGACAGAGGAGGAGGAAATGCCACAGGTACATCCCCCAGGAAGCACTTTCTATAATGGAGATGACGTTTATTAGTCGTTCTTTAGATCGATACCTATGGAAGGGAAGAGTGTTGGGTAGAGGGAGAAGTTGAGCTGTTATTTCATCCCAGAAAAGGGCTCTGCCAATCCCATAGATAATATTGGAGCTGGAATATCACTTTAGACTGTTCTGTGTTGGAATGAATGACTCAGGCCTTTATATTCTCACATTTATCAATCATTTGATGTGGGCTGCCCTGGACAATGGTGTGATCTTGGACTAGCCAGTTTTCTTAGCATAGGCAATTGTCAAAGAGGGCTGACAGCTGAGAGCTATCTTCCAGCAGCATTCCAGGCAGCTGTGAGAATAGTCCTTTACACCTGAATGGGGATCTGACATCCCAGCATCCACCACAGAAGTTCATGTTGACAGAAGGAATCCAAATGAGATATGAGGACCTACATATGATGTCATTCTAGTCATAGATTAAATAAATGTGTAAATGAATAGAAGGTTGTGAAAATCACGATTAGCCAAAGAGTTAAGAAAAGAACACTATACATATTCTAGAAGTTTCAAGATGTCAACAATGTCAGTGGTCAACAACATCAAAGCCTGTGTGAAAAGATAAAAGCTAGATTGAAATGGGAGGCTCATGAATGAGAAATGAAAGATTGGAGGCAATAAGTTCACATGACTCTATTGAAAAGTTTGTCAGAAAAGGAAAGAAAGAAATACTAACTACAACAATTACCATGCATTCAGCTTGTATGAAAGAAGCTCAGCACGGTGCCTAACACATAGCAAGGTCCTTCACTGCTTTAAAAAAAAGTAACGATAGCAAAAATACTTTAGTTATATAACGCCACATATAACATAAATTCAAGAAATATTGCAAGTATATTTCACCAAAGTTCATTTCTCTGACTAAATAAGAATAGGAGAAAATACCTAGATGAGCAGCTACCTTGAAAATTTCTGATAGTTAAGTTTTATGAACAATTTAAGTAACAAGTATTGAATATTTGTATTTTATTGTAGTTACTTTTACATATTTTATGATGTGTCCATAAATAGCGATTGTTGTCTTGAAGGAAATTCTACAAATAATGAATAGGTCTAAGTTAGAAAGAAGAAATTCCCTACTTCAAGATCAGAGGAAGAGCTATATGAATAGAGAATGACACAGGAAAGTTTTCGTGGTACAGGGAAAGAAATTTTAGTTGTGACCTAAAAGTTTTCAATAAAGAGTGAAGTAAAAAAAAAAAAAATGAGAGAAACGGGTGGTGCTGAGAATAAGATTTTGGAAAAATTGCAAAATAGTGATAGTGGTTAGTGATGCATCATTTAATTTATTCTTTCTCCCATTTTCACTTGGTCATGATAAAAATTGTAGTTCACTTGAGAATATCTTTCTTTTTGTCTATGGAGATGTTTTCAAACAGGATGAAAATACACATTTGGTTTACTAGTGATGATCATTCATAAGTTACATGCAACCCACGTAGATCAGTTTCTAATTTAAGTCATGCATAAATACAAACCCAAATATTAGCAATTTTAAAGATTTGTATATACTGAATAACAGAGTAATTCTAATAAACAAAGACATCTCCAAGCCATTCTTCTGAAAAGAATTATGAGAAAATCAGCACCTCAAAATATTTTTTGAAGGTGAGACTGAACAAAAAAAAGGAATGCTTTAATGAAATAAAACACACACTTTAACTCATAGAAACCATTTAATTTGAATATTTAGTAGCTTTACTGAAATATAATTCATATACTATAAATTTCACTCATATAAAGTGTACAAATTCATAGATTTTAGTATTTTCAGAGTTGTGCAATATCACTACAATCTAATTTAAGATCACTGTCATTAGTCCAAAGAGAAACCTTGTACCTATTAGTGGTCACAATCCATCCCACCCAACCACTTATCCCTGTCAAGCCCTAAGCAAACACTACTCATTTTGTGTCAGTATAGATTTTTCTAATCTGGACATTTCATTTGAATGAAACCATTGAATATGTGTACTTTTATTACTGGCTAATTTCACTTAGCATAATGTTCTTGAGGTTCATCCATGTTGTTGCATGCATCAGTACTTCATTCTTCTTTATTGCTAAATAATATTCTACTGCATGGAAATACCACATTTTGTTTACCTATTTATCAGTTAATGAACATTTGGCTTTTTTCTACTTTTTGGATATCATAAATAATGCTGCTATGGAAATTTGCATACAAGTGTTATATGGACACATGTTTTCACTTCTCTTAGGTAAATACCCAAGAATGGAATTATTGAGCCACGTGGTGCTCTCTGTATAAACTATGGAGGAATTACTAAAGTCTTTACGGAATGACTGCCACATTTTACATTTCTACCACAATGTATGAGCTTTTTAATTCCTCCACATCCTTGACAATAATTGTAGCCATCTGGTAGATATCTAGTAGTATCTCAATGTGGTTTTGGTTTTCCAATGATTTTGTTCATTTCTTTAATGACTAGTGATTCTGAGCATCTTTTCATATGGTTATCTGCTTTTAGAGAAATGTTTTAAAAATGCTTTGCTCATTTTTCCATTTTGTTGTTTGCCTCCGTTGTTGTTGTAAAACTTCTTTATATATTCTGAATACAAGTGCCTTATCAGATATATGATGTGCAAATATTCTCCTATTCTGTGGCTTCTTTTGCTTTCTTGATGTTATTTACAGCAAAAAGTTTTAATTTTGACTAAATCCAATTTATCTATTTTTTTCCTTTGTCACTTATGCTTTCAGTGTCATCTCTAAAAGATCATTGCCTAACCCAAGGCCATTAGGTGTTACTTCTATGTATTTTTCTAAGTGTTTTATAGTTTTAGCTATTACATTTAGGCCTATGACCCATTTTGAGTTAATTTTTGTGTATGGTATGGCATGGTGTCCAATTTTTGTGTATGGTGTGGCTATCTAATTTTCTCAGCTCCATTTGTTGAACAAACTTTGTTTTTGACATTAAATTTTTTTATCACCATCACCCCATTGTAGCAATGCTGCTCCCTTGATTGTTATGGGAGGCCAGTTAGGGATCCTGGGCTTCTCTCACCATCTGATAGTAATGAGGCAGTGCCCCCCCACCACCACTTTCCCTGCTCAGGCAGTCTCAGAAAAAAGCCAATTAAACAGGATATTTAAATAGGACCCAGAATCTCACAACATAAAATGAAATTATACAAGTTGCAACAAAAAAAATCATTCATCAGGGCCAGCCTGGTGGCATAGTGGTTAAGTTCACACACTACTTTGGCAGTCCAGGGTTCACAGGTTTGGCTCCCAGGTGTGGAACTACACATCACTCATCAAGCCCTGCTGTGGCGGCATCCCACATACAAAATAGAGGAAGATTAGAATGGATGTTGGCTCAGGGACACTCTTCCCCAAGCAAAAAGAGGAAGATAGGAAACAGATTTTAGCTCAATACCAATCTTCCTCACCAAAAGAAAAAAAAATCATTCATCATACTAAAAACCAACAGGAGCTCAAACTGAATGAAAAAGGCAAAAAATGAATGCCAACACCAGATTACAGAAATTTTAGAATCATCTGACAAAGATTTTAAAGGGGCCATGATAAAAAATAATCCCTCAACAAATACAAACACACATGAAACAAATTTTAAAAATTTTAAATGTTAGCAAAGAATGCAAAAGTCTCATCAAAGATTAATGGAACATATAAAGAAGAATCAAATAGAAATGTTAGACACAAAAAGTACAATAATTGAAATCAAAAGCTCAATGGATGGGCTCAATAGTAGAATGGAGGGAACAGATGAAAGAATGAAGGAACTGAAGATAGAAAAGAAATTACCTAATCTGAACAACACGGAGAAAGTAGAATAAAACATTTAAAAATGGACAGTGCATCAGGGACCTGTAGGACTAAAATAAAGGATTTAATATTTATGTCATTGGAGTCATGAAATGAGAAGAGAAAGAGAGTAGGGCTAAAGAAATACTCAAGGAAATAATGACCGAAAACTTCCTAAATTTGGCGAGATACACAAACCTACAGATTGAAAGAGTTGAGTAAACTCCAAACCGGACAAACTCAAAGAAAAACATGCCATGCAAATCATAATTAAACTGAAAACTAAAAACAAAAAAACAATCTTACAAGCAACCAAGGGAAAAGGACACCTTGCCTATAGGTGAAAGTCAGCAAGAATGCAGAAGAACTCAGTAACACCACTGACCAACAAGAGGCAATCAATACTTACAGACTACTCTATTCATAACATTGGAATACACATTCTTTTCAAGTATCCAGGGATCGTATACTAAGTTAGACCAGATCCTAGGCAATAAAACTTAATTTTGAATTGAAATCATCTAGAGTGTGTTCTCTGATCAGAATGAAATCAAACTAGAAATCAATAACAGAAGATTAACAGGAAAATCTCCAAACATTTGGAAACTAAACAACTCACTTCTATAATAACCATGGGTTAAAAAGGGAAATTCAAAGGAAATAAAAATACATTAAACTGAATGAAAATGAAGATACAATGTATCAACAGGTGTGGGATCCAGCTAAAGCAGTACTAAGACAGACGTTGCATAGTACTAAATGCATGCATTAGAAGAGTAAAAAAGTCCCAAATTAAGAATCTAAGTTCCTACCTTAAGAACCAAGAAAAAGAATAAAAGCAGCAAGGAAACAGAGTAAAAAGGCAACCCACAGAATGCGAGAAAATATTTGCAAACAATCTGTCTGATAAAGGATTAATATCCAAAATATACAAAGAACTCCTGCAATTCCATAACAAAAAAACAATTAATTAAAAAATGGGCAAAGGACTTGGATATACATTTCTCCACAAAAGACATACTAATGGCCAACAGGTATATAAAAAGATGTGGAATATCACTAATCATCAGGAAAATGCAAATTCAAACCACAATTAAATATTGCCTCATACCTGTTAGAACAGTCATTATCAGAAAAACAGAAAATAAGTGCGGCAAGTTATGTGGAGAAATTGGAACCATTGTGCCCTGTTGTCAGAATGTAAAATGGTGCAACCTCTATGGAAAACAGTGTGGAAGTTCTTCAAAAGATTAAAAATAGAACTGCTATATAATCTGGAAATCTCACTTATTGGTATTTATCCAAAAGAATTGAAGTCAGGATGTCAGATACTTGCACTCCCATGTTCATTGCAACATTATTCATGATAACCAAGAAGTGTAAACAGTCTGATGTCCATCAAAGGGTGAATGGATAAAGAAAATGAGGTATGTATATACAATGAAAATCAGTTTTAAAAAAGAAGGAAATCCTGACATACACTACAACATGGATGAAACTTAAGGATATTATGCTAAGGGAAGTAAGTGAGTCACAGAAGGGCAAATACTACATGATTCTACTTGTAAGAGTTACCTAAAGTAGTTAAATTCATAGAAGCAGAAAGAATGGTGGTTGTCAGGGCAAGGGAGATGGGGAAATTAGAAGTTATTGTTCAATAGGTATAGCATTTCATTCATACAAGATGAAGAATTTCTAGAGATCTGCTGCACAACAAAGTGAAAATAGTTAATAATATAGTACACTCGAAAATTGGTAAGAGGATAGACTTCGTATTATGTGTTGTTTACCACAATAAAAAAAGGCTAATTGCTGCTAAGTTCTTCACAAGTCTTTATCATACAAGTACTGTGTGTCAATAAAAATGTGAACTCTTGATGGTGAAAAAAAAAGAGTCATGTCAATATAATTGGGCACAAAAGCCCAATAGCAGTCGATAAACACAGGAGTGAAAAAAGGTAAAAAGTAAACAGAGTGTGAATGCTTGTCTATCATGGAACACGGTTAGCACAGAAGAAAACAAAAGAAATTTAAAATCATAAAAAATGCTGTACAAATAGTCATTGCATTGCTGTGTACTGTGTAGGAAAGGTAAAATATGAGCGGAAAGAAAAAAAGAGAAAAACATTTAATAATCTATATTATTCACCAAATTCTTGTTGACAATACGACCCAAATTACATAAATTTTTATTTATCAAGTATAAATTAACTGTTTAATTTTAAGTGGACACTAAAAATTAAGATGTGAAAAATACAATGTAAGGCATTCATACATTCAAAGACTGAATCTATGGAAAGTTGCAATGCCAAATTTATTTTTTTTTGTGAGGAATACTGGCCTTGAGCTTACATCTTTTGTCAATCTTCCTCTTTTTGCTTGAGGAAGATTGTCACTGAGCTAACATCTGTGCTAATCCTCGTCTATTTTATGTGGCACACCACCATAGCATGGCTTGAAGAGTGGTGCTAGGTCTGCGCCCAGGATCCAAACCTGTGAACCCTGGCCCACCAAAGTAGAGCAAGCTAACTTAACTACCATGCCACCAGGCCAGCCTCACAACACCAGTTTTTGAGATGAGCTTTCCATAAACACACACCGAATTGTCTAGATTAAGTTTTGCCTTTGTGTATTCTCTCAGCAAGGTGTGCTTATCCCAATCACAGCAGTTACCATAGTCTATACTAATAATAATCTATACTTCCCTACTGTCTCATGTTGTAGTTTGTCAGTTCCATGAAGACAGACTAGGATAATGTCCTTTTTATTGTTTTATCCCTAAGGCATGACATTTGTGATGAATAGGTGAACAAAAACGGTAGAAAGATTATCAAAGGAGATGAGTGGAAAGGAGACGATGTTTCACATGTACTATAAAGAGCAATAAGGAGTTGTGAATTTATGAGAACAATGAGCTATAAAGAATAAGCAAAACAGGGGCCGGCCTGGTGGCGCAGCGGTTAAGTGCCCACGTTCCCCTTCTTGGCGGCCCGGGATTCACCAGTTCGGATCCGGTGTGCAGACATGGCACGGCTTGGCAAAAGCCATGCTGTGGCAGGCAGGCATCCGGCATATAAAGTAGAGGAAGATGGGAATGAATGTTAGCTCAGGGCCAGTCTTCCTCAGCAAAAAGAGGAGGATAGGCAGCAGATGTTAGCTCAGGGCTAATCTTCCTCAAAAAAAAAAAAAGGAAAGAATAAGCAAATCTATTTCATTTAGAAATGTATATACGAAAGGCAAATATGGCTTATCAATGAATAACCAGAAACCTAAGCAATTATGTCCTAAAAGAGAAGGGAGAAAAGGTCAAATATCCATTAAAAAAATATGTGAAGGATAAGGAGAAGCAATTCATAAAAGAATTATGAATGAGTGAGAAGCACACAACAAAATATTTTATCCCAAGAGTAATCAGAGAAATGCAAAATAAGATATTAATGTAACATATTTTGCCTTGCAAAATTTGCCTTGCAAAAAGTCTAGTGTTGCCAAAATCGGGGTTGGAGATGGGAAACTTCAAAACCTGGTGATAGCAGCAGAAATTTTTACATTTATTGAGGATGGTTTGGCTGTAGCTATCTGAATTTAAAATTCAGGACTCCAATTTTTGCAATTCCATCTGAAGGATATTTCACACAAGCTCACAAGGGTGTACATCTAAAGTTTCTCTTCACATTTTTTAAACTACAAAAAATGAAGCCATTGATAGGAGATATGTTAAATAAATTGGAGAACAGTCATAACAAGTGCCACATAGCTATGTAGTCATTGAAAAAGAATGTAGTACAATTATACATGTGGATTCAGAATATAGTGATATTGTACAAAAATAAACAAAAAGATTCAGAAAAATATGCGTAATATGACTGACTGTATTTGTAAAAAATATACATGCATAGAAATATGCATATATCTGCATGTGCCTAAAAATGGCCTGGAAAAGTGAACACTAAGCTGATAAGAACAACTAATCTTGTTAAGCATAAGTAAATGTGGGGAGATTTTGTTTTACTTTCATAAGCTCTATTTACTTCTGATTTTTTTTTTGTTGAAGATTATAAATCTGTTGGAAAAATGTGCTCTATTATTATGAATAATGTGATGTTTAATCAAACAAATATAAACAAAAGTGAAAATAAAATGAAGAACACAGACAAGAAAGCTTAAAAATAGGCGTAATTTCTAATTTGCCTGGGGGAAAAAAGGAAAAGAAAAGCATTGAAATGCATGAATCAGCAGGCCATTGAAGAATTAGTGGACAAAGCTGAGCATGTGTTTTTAGGACATATGTCCTTTTTCTAAAAGCATCAGGGTTACGGGGCTTGAGGATATATAAAACAGCCCACAGATCAGATTGTAGCTGAAGGGATTCACGCTTGCATTTAGTTATGAAGTTCAAATTGGAAGCTGTTCAGGCAGAAAACTAATAGAAATGGATGATAGCTAATTAACCTAAGGCTTCAAAGTAATTGCTCTGCAAGAAGCAATTTCAAAGGGACCTTCCTTCTTTTTGTTTTTGAAAATCATAAAATGCCCTATTTGACTTTTGGTGAATGAGCAAAAGTATATGTATCCATGCAAATATTATTTTTGTAGAACTTCTAACTTACCCAGCTCCTGGTAAGTTTTTAAAAGGCCAAAAGAATCACAAGAACCGGGCTTCATATCACATACTGAATACCCTGGCTGAGGATTTTGCCATTTATGGAGATAATCAGTAGACTCCTGAAGTAAATATGGCTAGGCAGATAGAGTTGTACTGATTAGCTCAGCCCTGTGCCACTTTCCTCACCACTAGAGTCAGACAAGTCATCTACTCCAGAACACACAGCTGTTTGACAGAGAAGTGACTTCCCTAGCAAAAGCAAGGTGCTCTTGTGAAGAGTGTGGAACGACTGCACAACATCCCAAATCAGCCTCTGTTTGCCACAATCTACAACTCTGGCTTCCCATTTTCCATGCGTGGTTCCTCACACTTTTCAAAAATATCCATAACTATATAACATATACTCATTCTGTCTCAGTGAAAGGAGCCCCAAATTTTCTGCATTTCCACATCCAGTTCCAAATACAGGTAATTTGAGTAGTATGGAGTTCTCCCCCCTAACTTAGCTCAGTATCTCTGACTTACAGCTTCCTGGCGCTTAAGGTTCATGTACGACCCACAGATGTGGAAATGGCATCTGGGGGAAGAATTCTCATCAGACTTCTAGATCTAAGGTTTAATTGCATATAGACTAGTCTGGATACATCTGAGGACCATCTTCTCTGTCCAGTGTATAAATTTTAGGGTTTTGCATTACCCAAGATGACTACAGAATATTATATATTCATAAATAAAGCCCTCAAGAAACATGGTAAGTTTTCGAAGGCTCTCCAAGAGACAAGCTCTCAATAATTTAGGCCTGCCGTAGAATTAAGATGGAAGTTCTTACGATGGCTGCTGTCAGTGTTCCAGGATTCAATTTTTCAATATATTTTCTCCCCAACCTGAGGTTTCACTCTGATGTGCTTATTTTAGGATTGTGTCCATCCTGGACCAACCACTCGGTGTGAAGACACAGCAATTACACAGATTTTGTTTTAGGTCTGAGTCATTTATCCCTCTGCTAGAATCAGATCAGGACAGATTTTCCTAAAGCACATAGGCTACATGACAGAGACACGGATACACAAAAAAGTTAGCATGCTTTACCAATAAAAACTGCAGTTAATTTTTTAAGACCCAAAATGCATACTAAAATCATTAAATTTAATGTGGTTTTTACATGTATACAATTAGGTGGGAAACTACATTAGGGAAGATATGGTGTTCTAGGATTGTGTCTGTCTATTGGATCACGTAATGGATAATGAATCAGAAGTGTAAAGGATTTTATTTCATCAACCAGTTTATAGTTACTAACCACAAGATGTATGATATGAGAAGACTTCTAGCATTGTGCTACCTATGTTTTGCCTTTTAAAAAACAATTTTGATAATTTACCTAGTTCTGAAACTGTCATTTACAAAATTATTTTAACATGATTCTTGGAAAAATAAAAGGCCTTTTCAAAATACGTCACCTGGATTCTTCTTGTTTTATATAATATTAATGTCTGTTTATTTCTCTTTTATTGCAGGATTTATTTATACATGTGGTGGAACTTTAAAAGGACTTAATGGCACTATAGAGAGCCCTGGTTTTCCATATGGATATCCAAATGGTGCAAACTGTACGTGGGTAATAATAGCAGAAGAACGAAATAGAATACAAATTGTTTTTCAGTCATTTGCTCTAGAAGAAGAATACGACTACTTATCCTTATATGATGGACATCCTCATCCTACAAACTTTAGGACAAGGTTAGTGTATTTTGAATGGAAAAATGAAGGGAAAATATTTTATGGGTAAAAGTAGTTTATTTTAAAAAGGATGTTTAACATTTATGATGCAATTATAATAAAATCATATTCACCATCTAATTATTATTCATTTGGAAATATATCATCCCATGAACAAATCAGCTTGGTATTTCTGACTTCCTGATACTAGTATGTTAATATTATCTCTCAAAAAACTGAATATAAATTGAATTGTGACCTCTTTAGAGAGCTTAAAGGTATTTTGTTTTCTAAATACTTATCTCCAGGCTTCATTCTTTATGGGCATAACTTTTAGTAAAGTGAATGCATACCATGTAATGTGTCTTTCATTGGTATGTACCCAATTTTAATATACAGTAATATGCAAAGATACTTACAAATCTATATTCATATGATAGCAAAACACATTAATTTTAGATAATGTGAATGGGTTTATAAGATCTAAATATCTTAAAAATAGAATCTTTCATGTCACTAACTGGGATATTTACATTTCTGTCCATACAAATGAAGTTACTTATTTTTAGGCTAGTTGATAAAGTAGATATGAAAATTATCTGGCATCCTGACTGTTATTTAAATGGTTCCCAGAATTTCTTTTTGGGAAATAAGATATCTAAACACATGAAGTATTTTGGCTGTCATATCAAAAACTCCTTTTAAGCATAGATCAACTCTAATTCAACCAACAAATTCAAAATACCAAATATTACATATGTCATTTAGTCCTAAATTTTTATCAATGTATGAATATTTTTCTTTAACTGTAGTAAACTGTTTTATTAACTTATAATTCAAAATATTCTAAGCAGATAACCTGCAAGAATTAAAGACTCTTTGCACACTTGCTTATTTTTGAGCTATGATTCTGTGATTCTGTTACTCTTTCTAGTAGTTGATACTGTGTATTTGCCTTCCTGATTTACAGGAAGCAGATTATCAACATTAAATTTTTATATTTTCATCAGTCTTCCATATTCTTTTGCTTTGATTTTTCCCATTTTAAATACAAATCTGATATATATTATCTTTCCACTTTTAGTAGGAAATCATATAATGTAGGGGGGGAAATGATGGACCAGGAGGTAAGATTTGAATTTCAGTGTTAGACTTGTTGCTCACCAGCTGTTTGAGCAATCCATGCCACTTGTTTGTGCTTAAACTGGAAGATGGTAATAATAAACAGAATGTGTTCCACCTCTCCATACTCTTCTGAATATCTCATGAGAAAATATGTATGAAACAGCTGCATGAATATAAGATCTTTTAGTACACATTTGAACTGTTTCCAGGCAAAACAGTTAAAAATACCTGAGTTGTTTCAAACTACACATCTATGCAAAGAGAAAGTCACTAGATTGATTATAGGTTAGGTTCTATATATTTTTTTGCTTTAAATTCATTTACTGAGCATTTTTAACTTCTTCTTCTTCTTCCTTTTACACTGCTAAACTCTTTTAGTATTCATCTGTTTCAAAAATACACAGTATGGTAGACACACCTGATAGTGTTATTTCATCATCATTGCCAGTTCATTAAAAGTTGGATGTCCTTTGTTAATGACATAGCACTAAGTCAAGACAGAAACCACACCACATGACACATGACACTGTGTGTGCCTGTGTGCTTGCCTGCACTAGTGGGTGGGTGTGAAGGTGTGCGTATCTCCCTTCATCTGCACACATCCAATCAGATTACAGGCCGTAAGAGAAAAAGGAAGATGCTTTTTAGACTTTCAAGTCAGCTAAATTGATGTATATAAAAGTAAAAATACAAAGACTTTTTATATTTTCTTTACATCACCAATGTATGCTATATAATTGGTGTAAATATAAAAAAGAAAGAAAGCTCTCTAAATGTTATCTGGTAGTTCCTATCAATTCACTGATAGCGTTATTTGTACAAGGATCTATTCTCTAAATCTCCTTGAAAATGAGAAAATGCATTTTTATTTCACCCTCATTCTTTTTTTTAAACAATTGTGGCCTCTGGGAAGTCAAAAGCCTGTCAGATGGTGAAAATAAACTTACTTTTCTCATTCTTTCTTTCCTAAACTGTAAATGAGGAATAATAACACAATTCACGGAGATTTTATGAGGATTTTAATGTTATGAAAGCTCAATAAATCTAATATTTAGCATTTATTGATTCCCCTGTACTTGACACTGTACTATTTCGTATTCATCATATTTAACTTCTCCCCCACTCAAACAATGTGAAAAGATTTCTATTACTATCATCATCGTTTTATAATTTGGAAAATCATACTTACATTGCTAGCCCAAGGCTAACACTGTTAAAAGTAGCAAGAGGCAAGATCATCATTCCAACCTAGATTTCTCTGAATTCAGAGCTTAAGCTTGTAAAAAAATAAATAAATAAAAACCCAAGCAAAACAAAAATATATATACACACATATATAAAATCTCTATGATTTATATTCTGATATATAAATTAAAGCCTATTTCTCTTACCCGTATTAGATAAAATTTAACGAATAAGAAATAAAAACAAATATTTTTAAACACATAACATATGAAGATATAAACAGATAAATTACACATTTATTCCAGTTTATTTTATGGACTCTATTCTAGTACATACTCCATAGCATTTTGCTCAGTGTGAATGTAAAATGCATCTATTGGTCTTTATGCTTAAAGAAATACTGTTGCTAATGTTACAGCTGATTTTAACTAGAAAGACAGAAAAAAATCCACTGTGTACCCTGCAGTCCCTTCCAGACTGTGTTTACATGCAGTCAGCTGTTTGACTAGAAGCTGAAACTGCTGCTGATAGTCTGATTCATTTTTGTGTGTCTCTGACTCACTGTTTTCTTGCTTTTTGTTTGTCTCACATTCTCACTTAATACATGTCCTTATGGTATGTCTGCTGTTCTCTATCTTTCAGAATTTGATACTTATCTTTTGTTACTTTCCATGAGCTCCAATAATTTTTTTTTTTAGGATAGCTTGCTATACTTGCCTCGTAATAATACAGAAATATGGTTTGTAGGTCTTGTCATTCTTGCCTGTATAAATAGAAAGCTATATCAGGTTTGGTAAGCACAATTTCATATTTTTAAACTATTCTCTAAAACTCCAATTATTGATTATCCTGCTTGCCTTCCTGTTTTCTTATTAATTAAATAAAAATTGATATTCTTGGCTCAATGTGACACTTGCCGCAACGCACCACTAGAGAATTCCTTTATAGTTACACCTTTAGCTTAGAACAGATGCTGGTGCGTTTAAAACAAATTTAGTCTATGTGATGCCTCGGGGAATTGTAAGGTTCGTGTACTTTTTGTTTGCTGCAGTTGTATTTTTTCAATAAGAAAGTTATCCCAAAACGTAAAAAAAAAAAAAATCACCCTTAACTTCATGAAGCAGAGATGGACATATTATAAATTTAGGATCATACTGTATATGCTATTTTATGTCCATATTTAAGCTCCCTACATTAAAATATACATATTTCACATATGACTAGAACTTTTGTAAGCATCAACTTATTGGATGCTTATATTTAATCATACTGTAATTCAATTAATTATTCTCCTATTATATTTTTTATTCATCCTTTCATAATTAATTCAGATATGAGCATCAGCATTATTTCAGATATCAACATCAGGATTAATTCAGATAACAGCGTCACATCACCACCCCTAGGTAAAAAGTATTCTGGAAAAAGAGGACTCCATTCCAACCTCAGTCATGGAAAGTGGCACAGAGAGGGCTAAGGACTGGTCGGTCAATAGACAAAATATATGCCAAAACATTTTTATTCATGCTTTTTATTTTACTGTTAAAAACAAAGTTAGGTTTTAAGAATGTTTAATTTTCTAAATAAATTACTTTTAAAGTTGTGATTGAGAAAAGAAGAGGTATGTAATTTAAGATAGCTAAAGTTTATGTTGTCGTCACTTCCAACTATGACTATGACCTTATGATAACTACCTCCTCTTTTTTTCAATTACAATTTTAGCAATAATTTATTTATACTTGATGCTTACTTATTTGTAAGTTTCCATGGAATATCTTTTCCATTCCTTCACTTTTTGAACTTATGTATCTCCTTAAAGCTGAGTGAGAAAAATTACAAACGTATTATATTGCAAATAGCATCAAAATAAGCAATGTGTTGATATAAACTCAACAAGTGTTATATAGAATGCATGTGATTAAAAAAGTTGTAATCCAGGCTAAAAGATGTAAAGTAAGAAAATAAAGAGCCGAACTATATTCATGGGTAAAATGACCACATTTTCTAAAGCTCTCGTTCTTTGAAATTGCAATACAAATGTGTTACGATTATAGTACAATTGTAATATAAAACACATAATGTATTTTGAGTTACTTGAAAAAAACGATACAATAGTTTGTCAAACTATCACATGAAAGTAACCAGGAAAATATTTAAATATAATGAGAGTTTAAATTGCAAGATAAAAATGTGCAATAGAAAACAATAATTAGAATGTGGTATTGGCCGATGTAAGAACAGAAGACATTTGGAACAAATCCTGTATGAATTCGGAAAAACAGGAGAAGATTAAATCACAGATTTTAGGAGAAACGTGAGAGATATTTTCTATCATTATAAAATATGATAAAAAACATAAAGAAAATGATTGTACAATATGATTCCATGAGTAAAAACAATAAATAAATAAATAAAATTCTATGATAAGAATATACTTCAAACGAAATAAATACTTAATTATCAGAGGAAATTATTTGCGAGATTTATAAAACACAAAGGCTTGATGTGTTTAATATAAGTAATTTTTAGAAATTAGTATGAAAATTAAAGTCATACAAATAGAAATGTATAAAATATGAGCAGAAAGTTCACAAAAGAAAAAATTCTAAATGCTAATATACTGTAAGAAACTAGAAAAAGCAAATCTTGCTAGCTATCAGAAAAAGTAAATGAAAGTAACTATGTAATACTTTCCAAATATAAAATTGTGTAAGACCTAGAAATTTTAAAGACTGTCGTTGAAGATATTTAGGTACTTTCCTGCATGAGTAGTAGGAATGTTAGTCTGGGCACGGTTTCTAAAGGATAATTGCATTAGGTTTCAAATAAATTTATCATAAATAAAACTTTTTAAATGTCTCCTTCTCCAAATTAGATACAGATTTTGTTTGCTTTGTTTAAAGTAGCGAAATCACGAATGTTTAAGATAGAGATTGATTAACAACCAGTGGGAGAAAGTCCAACAATGAGAAAGCAAGTCTTACAAGAACATTTTATGGATGGGGAAAGAGTTCACAACATATTACTAGCTAGAATAAAAAACGGACTATAAAACAGTATGTATGATAACATAAGATACCATGTGCATGTGTGTCTGTATGTTTGTGTATTTATGAAGGATTTATTCCCAAATGACACTCTGGTTATCTTGTGGTGATGGGGTTATGAGGATTTTTTTCCTTTTTTTTTTTTTGCTAGTCTTTGGTTACTAAGATTTTTACTTTTACTATCCAGTGGCACTAGAAAAAATTAATAATCTGGTTCCTTTATATCTCTTCCACATTTCAAGAATATTTTTCTAATATAGATCATTTAATGATTTAGAGTTTAAATTTCAAACTGGAAGAGATGAACATCATTATAAAAATGAGCTTTGACTGTAATTCCACTGTCAATAATTTAGACCTTCAAATAAATCAAAACTATATCATGACTTTATTTTTTATTTTTGAGGAAGATTAGCCCTGAGCTAATATCTGCCACCAATCCTCCTCTTTTTGCTGAGGAAGGTTGGCTCTGAGCTAACATCCATGTCCATCTTCCTCTACTTTATATGTGGGATGCCTACCACAGCATGTGTCCAATGCATAGATCCGAACCAGCGAACCCCTGGCTACCGGAACAGAGCACAAGAATTTAACTGCTGCACCACTGTGCCAGACCCATGAAACTTTATTTTTGAACTTTTCAAATTCACAGTCTAAGTTTACATATTTAAATAACAATTAAAAAGGAATTATGAAGGACAAAAGTGCTTTTTAAAGTTAAAAGACATGACATGCAAACAATTATGTGTTAAAATTATTTAATTTTTTCTAAACAATTCTTTCTTTTATTGTGCAGATAATGGCCCTAAATCAATAAGAGTAAACTTTAAGTATACATACTTACATATGCCCATCTTGTCCTCAATGTTGACTAAAAAAGTAAACATTGAATTATATAAATTATTAAACACTTTATTAGAAGTGAACTGTATTTTAAAATTGAGGCATAAATTTTCTACAGCTCAATACTCACATCTTGAGTGTACAGTTAAATAAGTTTTGACAAACTATACATAAACTCATGTAACCCACAACTTTATTAATATATGAATACGCTCATTACCCCAGAAAGTTCTGTCATATTCCTTTCCAGTCAATCACTACACCTTCCCAGATTACTACCGTACTAATTGATTTCGTCATGGATTAGTTTCGGCCTTCTAAATATTCATATAAATTGAATGTTACAATATGTATTGTTTTGTTTCTGGTCTTTTTCACTCAGCATGTTTTTGAGATTCACCCACATTGTGCTGATCAACAGTTTGTTCCATTTTGTTGCTGAGTACATTTCATTTCATGAATTGTTTACTTTCCTGCAAATGAACATTTGGATTGTTTTAAGTGCTGGGCTACCCTGAATAAAGATACAATGAAGATTCGTGCACAAGTCTTTTTGTGGATGTATTTTCATTTCTCTTGGACAAATACCTAGTAGTGGAATTGTTGGGGTTATTGGGTAAGCATATGTCTAATTTCATTAAAAAATACTCCCAAACAGGTTTCCAAATGTTGCCCATTTTATATTCTGTCATCACTGTATGAGATTTCTGATTGCTCAACATTTTCACCAACATTTGAGGTTGTCAATCTGTACTGTGTTTTTATTTTGCATTTCTGTGGTGACTAATGATATTGAGCACTTTTTCATGTGCTTATTCACCACTTATTGATATATCTTATGAAGTGTCTGTTCAAATATTTTGCCTATTTTTAATTGCATTCTTTCATTTGTCTTGATATCATTGTGTCTTTATGCAATGTTTATATCATTTTTGACAAATATACACATTGCAAATGTTTTCTTCCAATCTATGGCTTGCTTTTTCATTTTACTACACTATCTCTAGATGTGCTGAAGTTTTTAGTTTTACAAAGTCCAATTTATTACTATTTATTTGCTAGTCCTTTCTATGTAGTCTGGTAAATATTTGCTTATCCAAAGATGGAAAGATATTCTCTTGCATTTGCTTCCGAAGCTTTAAAAACAGACTTTATATTTAGGCCTATGATAAATCCTGAATGTATGAAGGAGTCTCCTCCCCAACACTTTAATTTACTAAAGACTTATTACATTGCCACAGGGCATGCAAGCGAATTAGAAAAAAAGCCAATTAAAATTGTGATGCACCTTAGGCAGTTAATGATTCTTCTCCTTAGATATCATTGCTCACTTTGGAGTATTCAAATTAATGATTGGATAGATCTCAAGGACAGATGGGGTTTCTAGAACTTTTTGTCAACATAAAAGACTCTTTCAAATCTGAGTAAGGCAAGGATTCAAGAGTATACACAATCATTTGTTGTTTATACTAGGCATGTGGCCAAAAAGAATTGAGGTGGCTTTTAGTGAAGAAACAGACTAAATTAAACCATTAAAACAGGAGTTAAAACATAAAACAAAAGATGTCAAAAAGCAAGTTTAAACACTTTGTTCCATGGATTATATTTATTCAATGTTTTATTGTAAGTCTGTGACAGGTTTACTTCCTTTAGCCTGCTTGATATCCTAAAGCAAACCACATATGGTGTTATAAGTCACTAACTAGCAGTATTTCTTGTGCAAGTCACTCACTCTCCACAAACTTTCATTTTCTCATCTGTAAGATGGCATAATCAAAATGCCTGCTTGACTATCACAGAGAGCAACTTGATGTCCTAATAAATATAAATGTTTTTAATAACCAAAAATTTCATACAGCAATCTAAAACCTTAAGTAAATTTTTAGATTAGGTATGCCAGATTAACTCTTTGTGGATTCATTTAGATTTGTTAATATGTAGATATTGTAAGGGAAGCTACAGATAGTCTCTGTTAAAAACCAATATTTTCTGAATAAACACTCTGTGTCAGGCTATTTATATACAACTCTCATAATATCATTTCAGGTATTATTCCCAATACTATTACACAGATGAGAAAATTATATTTCATGAGTATTAATAACTTCTCCAAGATAACAAAATTAGGTTTTCAAGAGACTGAAGTTTGCATTTAAATAGGTTAGAACACAGCTCATTAGTTACATGTATTTACATTTTTCAACTATACCACTTTTGAATGATGGATTAGAAAATTTACTTTAGACAACTATAGAATCAGATAACTTTTACTGACCACTTATTTTATAAAGTCATTTTATTAAATCTAAATTAAATGGCCAACAACATTAAAGGGTATAAGAAAAGGACCCATATTTACAGCAGGATCACTTTTTTAAAAAAATCACCTATTTGCTGTTATGAAGTGACCCTCCTTCCAAAGACATATTTCTGTCACAGAAATGATTGCATAAAAGAGAACTCTTCCTTCATAGATGTTTCCAGTTTGATGTTCTTAAGATAGCTAAAGATATTGAGCCCACATAGAAAAATAATTGGATTTATCAACATAAAAAATATGTAATTAAGTACACGGCCATGCAGGTGATCTTTTTAGAAATATCAAAGACATTTAAATTCTATTTTTATGAAAAGAAGTCACAAGTTAACTATAAATAAATTCAAAAATGTTATTTAAAAATCTTTAACTTGCATTGATTTTATAAAAGATTATAATACTAATTTGGGCGAAAGTTTGGGACGACAAAAAGAAATTAATTTCAAGAATTCAAGAAACAGGTAATAATTTTGTAAATAATCTTCTCACTAATCTTGTAAGATAGAAGGGGTCATAAGTTTGTATACAGATATACACCAAATGTAAGAACTTTGCAAAGTCTGGTGATAAAATATTGTTATCTTCAAACTATATTAAAATCAATGTATTGTATGTATATTATATATTTGTTTCAGATTTGCTTTTTTGAGGTGTTTTAAAATCAAAATAAAATTTCAGAATACTAATATATGACACTTTGAATGGTGGACAGAAAGGCTAAAAACATGCATAGAAGATGGAAACTTGCCACAGAAACTACCAGTATATTTGTGGGTATTTTTAAAATGCATGGACCAATTTCAGCAACCTCATTTCATTCATTTTAAAAATAAGGTTTTCTAATTACAAAAGTCAAGTTATTTCTGGATGAGATGTGATCACTGAAAATATTCAACAAAAGAAAAGTGATATTAATACAACCCACTACCATACCAGATCTCTTGGGAAACTGGGTACAAAGACAAGATATACCAGAGGCAAATATGGGAATAACAGAAGTTATTTTGATTATATGAATATTTATTTATATATATTATATTTATTTGATGGGAGACGATCGTATTTCAGCCTAATAGGAATAATTCAGTAAAGGAGAAATTTTAATGATGTAGAAAGAAAAAGAAAAAGAAACAGTTGCTAAAATGTGTCCATAAGCAAGGGGAGATGGGGTCCAGTGCACACAGCAAGAAAGTGGACTTAGAATGGGAAGCTCATTCATAAGGATGTGCTTTCTTAGGCGTTACCCTCCATGGTCACAGCTGAAGTGAATATTCTGGGGTGTGTCTTTTTTGCAGGCTGCAGAAGTTCCTGCCTGTTCAAGTCTGTGTTAAGCCTCACTCAAAAGTTGATTTTTATCCTGGCTTGTGATGCATTAGGCAATATAGTTTCCATAATAACTTAGTAAGCCTATGATCTTTTTTCTTTTTTAAAGATTTTTTTTCCTTTTTCTCCCCAAAGCCCCCAGGTATGTAGTTGTATATTCTTTGTTGTGGGTCGTTCTAGTTGTGGCATGTGGGACGCTGCCTCAGCGTGGTTTGATGAGCAGTGCCATGTCCCTGCCCAGGATTCGAACCAACGAAACACTGGGCCACCTGCAGCAGAGCAAGGGAACTTCACCACTCGGCCACAGGGCCAGCCCAAGACTATGATCTTTTTGCTTTTCTTGAGCTCCATATGTCAGTAACTATATACAAAGTTTTTGGTTTTCTTTTCTAAATATAATTCTAAAATAGGTTTTATTTATTTTTCCTCCATCATCTTTTTTTTCTCTCTCTCTCAAATTACTGGTGGATATCCTGAAGTCAAGAAACGTGAGAATTTATGGGAAGATGGCACTCTTAATCTGATTGTTATTTCATAACTTTGAGGCTCGTTGTTCTCTGATCCTTTTTCAATCTTACTTAGTAATATTTGTATCCAGAAGAAATTGACGTTCCAGTTTTGGAAGGCCACTGTCTCTAATCTCCAGTCCTTTTGATCTCTGCTTGAAAACCAGCCAAATCTTGTTTGAACTCTGTTTGGTAATATATATCTGTATTGTAGAATATGTGTATGTACGTACAAATGTATTGTAACATATTTCTAAAGATAGCTAATATTTTCTCACACTCTTTCTGGCTTTTTCAGCCACATTCTCTAGAATTAAAAGCTCAATAGGCTCAAGTAGACCCTCAAAATTATTGAAAAAGGAAAAATGCTTTACCAAATGCTGTGCCATTGCCTAAAATAGATCATTATATTTCTAGCCTGTAATACCTATTTCTTCAACACTTATTGCCTGACTGCTAAGCCATTGGCACATATTTTACACTTTTGTCATGGCAGTGTAACACTTAAATAGCTATTCCGCAAATATTTTACAAATAAGCACAAGCATCAAAAAAAGGATAGAAAATTATTTTAGTTTTAACACTATCTTAATTTTAAAAAGAACTGTAAAATATTCTAGATTAAAAATAACAAGATGTTCCCGGAAGGTCATATGAATTCTTTTCCAAATGAAATAATTTTTTTCTGCCTGTGACGGACTGACAATATATCAATTAATATACGTTCATTAAGAAAATATTCAGTGAGAAAAGGTGTTCTTTCCATTCCCATGAATGACTAACAAAGTTGACCACTTTTTATAAGCTTATCGGCCATTTGGATATCATGTTCCATAAAGTGCTGCTCACATCTTTGCCCATCTTTTTTTGGGCTGTCTACTTTCCTCTTAACAATATGTAGGAATTCTTTATATATTCTTGATAAGAGTTCTATCACTTTGTGCCTTGCCTTTTCATTTTCTTAACTGTATCTTTCAAAAAATGGATGTTATTAATTTTAACGTAGTATAGTAGTATAATTTATCAAATATTTTCCTTGTTTTCCTTCATAATTAATCCTTTTGTGATTTATTTTGCTGTTTTTTACTTTTTTTAATAATTTTTTTTTTGAGGAAGATTAGCCATGAGCTAACATATGCTGCCAATCCTCCTCTTTTTGCTGAGGAAGACTGGCCCTGAGCTAACATCCGTGCCCATCTTCCTCTAATTTATATGTGGGACGCCTGCCACAGCATGGCTTTCCAAGTGGTGCCATGTCTGCACTCAGGATCCGAACTGGGGAACCTCAGGCCACCAAAGCGGAACATGCAAACTTAAGCCCCCTGCCACCAGGCCGGCCCTGTGATTTATTTTGAAACCTTCGCTTCTTCCAGGCTACAAAGATATTTTCCTAGTATTATTATTTACTAACTTTTTTTAACATTTAGATACACAATCTGTATGGAACTGATTTTTGTGCATAGTGTGAAGTAGAGAGCAAGGTTTATATTTTTTGTTTTGTTTTGTTTTTTATGTATGAGTATATACTTGATTCAGTACCATATATAGAAAACAATCTTTTCTCTACTGCAGCTCAGTTTATCACAAATCAAGTAGCTATTTATGTGTGGTTCTTTTTCTGGACTTTCTATTTCACTGGTCTATTTGTTAACACTTGAAGTAATACCACACAGCCTTAAATACTATAGTTTTATAATAGGTAATGACATCTCATAGGGTATCTTCTCTAGCTTTGTGGTCATTAATTTCTTAAAATCAGCAATAGATATATGGCAATTCTCTTCAATTTAATACACAGTCATGAACCGCATAACAACATTTCAGTCAATGATGTACTGCATATATGACTGTGGTCTCACAGGATTAGTAGTGTATAGCTTAGGTGTGTAGTAGGCTATATCATCTAGGTTTGTGTGACTACACTCTATGATGTTCACACAATGACAAAATTGCCTAACAACATATTTCTCAGAACATATCCCTGTGGTTAAGTGACGCACGACTGTGTTAATTTAATAAAACATAATTTAACTGAAAATATATATTACAATTAATATTTAACAGAAAATGTTTTGTTCATTCTTATCAAGCATTTATGATGTGCTTGATATGCTTTTCTTGTCATAGCATATAAGAAGGACAAATACAAGTAACGTGTTTAGTTTTATTAGAAAGTAACACTACCATGTTTCTTCCTATCATTCTCCTTCCATAAAATGCTTTATTTCTTGGATGGGGTCTACCAAGAAGCCACTCAGTTTCCTTTCTGGTTGTTTTCTGGGATTTTGTCTTTCAGTGAATGCAGAAAGAAGGTTACTGTGATAGGATAACTCTTTGGAACTACATGTTAGACATAATGTCGACTGGTTTTTTAAATTGTACAGATCTTGTGCTCCTTATCCAAGAAACAGGAGGAAAGATAGTTTCTTTCTACCAACATTTTGGTATTCTCTCTATATGGTAGCAAGCATTCATAGGACACTAATTGCCATCAACTAGTGTTCAGTTCCATTGTTCTCATGGTAATCCCTTCTAGAATCTGATCACACATTTACTGTCAATATACACTGTCATATTATCACTGAAAATATTTTATTTGGAAGTTAGGGAAAGTTTTATTGGTTTCTACTGCTCTATTTTACTCACGTATTCTCAAGCTAGTGTTCTATTTCCAATATTTTTAGCTGTATTTTATATAACTCTTTTCAACCTCACCTTAGACTCTTTTTTGAACACAGTCATTTTTGTGTTGATATCCTTTGATTGGAAGGTATTTTTTGCTTTCAATATTGAATTTCAAATGTCTTTCTTTTTTTCATCTTCATTTTACATTTAAATTTTGGTGGTAATAATGTTAAGTTGGTAGAAATCATTTATTTTGGAGTCAGATAGATCTCTGTTGAATTCTAATTCTTCCACTAAATAAATAGGAGAGCAAGTCATTTAACCTCTCTAAACTTTATTGAAAATGAGAATATAGAAAGACAATTTTCACAGTGTTTTATTGACTGAACGTGTAAAGCATTAAGTCAGTACCTGGCACAAAAAAAGCTTCCTATAAACATTAGTGATGATAATTTAAAATCTTGACTTCTATGACTTTGTCTTAATATTTACATTATTATCCAGTGCCTCAATCTCTCCTTCCAAAAGCCTGTAATAAGGACTGTCCTTTATCACGGTGAATGTCAATCACAGTATAACTGATATTTCTTTCATAGCTAAGCTTCTTAAAATAAGTCAATACAGGCTTTCTATATTTCCTCTTTTCCTATTCGTGTTAATAATCACTGAATTTGATGCGTCATCTCACTGAAGCTACTCAGGACAAGGGTGATCTTCTAATTTCCAGGTCCCTGGACTAATTTTAGGTACTCACATTAACTTTCAGTGTCAGAATAATTTGGAAAAACTGAACAACTCATTGAAAATTTACCAAAACGAATTGAGACTCACCATAGGTTAGCAGAAAGAAAATAGCCTTAATTTCTGGCTTTGCCATTTACTAACAACGTGACTTTTAACAAGTAATTTCTCCTTGTAGGCCTTCAGTTTCTTCATTTGCAAAACGGAATAACAAAAATAAAGTCATATACAGTCATATAGGTTAAGGGAGATAATGAGATAATGTATATTGAACACTCAGAAACTTCCTAACTGGTAGTATTTAATATTATTTCATTAGTTAGAATAGTTCTGCTGGTTTGGCATAAAAGTAGCCAAAGAAAGCATTTTGTTCACATAAAAATTTTAATTTCAAAGGCACGTTTCAAGGTAATATGATTGTCCTTGTTAGTGAAAATTAAATTAAGCCACACATGTATATGTGGTAATATCACATTTAATTTAATACATCATAGCAACAGGATCTATCTAATGGTTCAGAGAGTATAGAGTAAAACATTATTCAGAAGTGATAGAAGACTACATAAACATACATTTAGTTTTGATGGAGATAGCATATCATATATGGAAATGTGTTTTTACCCAAGGAAAGCAATAGTAAAACAGTGATCTAATTTTATGATCAACAAGGTAGTGTTTTGTTAACTGTAACTGAAAATAACGTATTTGTTTATTATTTTCATTTCTCATATTCCTTCTTCCTAAAACTTTTGTGGAAAAAAATGAGAAAATGATTTTCTACCTATAAACAGCCACCTTCCCTAATAATTTTTGTGTGTCAGACAAGATATAACTAGAAAAATAAACAGAAGGAATTTAATATAGGGAACTAGTTTTAAAAGACCTGAAGAGATGAAACCAAACAAAGAGGAAGAAGTAATCAGAAATGATTTACTATAGGAAGGAAATACAGCTACAGGAAAAAAGGAAGGGGCTGGAATTTCCAGATTGCAGAACACATTGGCTGCTGTGCCATGTACAATGCTGTCCCCATGGAAAAGAGTGGCATTTAACAGACACTGGAGCCAAGGGGGTGGGCCATCCAGCAGAGGCTGACTCCATAGAAGAGCAACCACATTGCCACTGCTAGAACCATGAAGAAGGGCTGCTTCCAGGATGAAAGCTGGAACCATCAAGGCAATGCAGCCACTTCCATAGTTGTTGCCAGAAGAGAAAGAAGAGAAAGGAGCAAAGTAACATGCCCACCTGTCTATTTTTGATCTCTCACCAGTGCCTCCTAATATGCAGAACCCATCAGGAAGGCAGGTGGCACAGAAGTCTGAGCAGCTTATGGAAGGACGGATGTGGGAATGACGAACAACCAATAAATAACTGACCCATTAGAGTTAATTTTTACTTTCCTGTTTGTTTGTTTTAATTTTCATTTTCCCTTGTGGGAGGTACTTGCAAAATGGTCAGAATGGATGAAATATATTATAGATGTCATTAAATTAGAATAAACACTAGCCTGGGAAGATGGGCTTGCTGCAAAGATGAATGACCTTTAATCAAAAACACGGATTTTATCTAGTACGTAATTAAGAGTTATTGAAGGATTATAAGTAGCAAAGTAAGGTAGTTCCTTGGTCAAATATTTATAAATTTTCACTTTAGGAGGCCTGTGGAGGAAACGCTAAGATTACAGGTAGGTAAGACTAGAACCAGAAGAGCTTTATATTAAGAGTCTATCCAAAAAGTTTAGATAAAAGATGAGGATCCAAATTTAAGTAGAGTTAATGGGAATAGAAACCAGTATCTGGATTTGAAATTCATTTTATATACTTTATATTCTATTTTAATGGATAACACTTAATTAGAATTAGAATAGACTACATTTTTCTCTCTTATATTACCCTGAGTTTCTATATGGTAAACACTAGAGCTATTCCAGAGTAATGTCATTTTTAAAATATTTTATTTCCTCTCCTCCTAGTTCAAAAATTGAGAATATTTGTGTATTACTACTAATGGTTCTGAAATTCAACCTAAATAAAAAATACGTACATTCTTCCAAGAACATTTTGAGAGCCTCCTATTTGCCAGGCCGTTATTCTAGGCCTGGGCACTGTGGATGCACATGGTTTCTCCACCTTGGTAGTGCCTGTGTTCTAGTGAGATCAGATGGAAAATAAACAAGGACATAGGTTAGGCAGATTATGATAAGTGCTTTGAAAGCCTTTGGCAGATTTTGGACATCACTGGAGAAGACACATGAATCAACATATATTTTCAAAGGATTACTCTAGCAATCAAGTTGAGGGTATACTGGGAGAGAGAGGTTTGCCAGAGGGCAACAGGAACTGAGGAAACTAATGAAATAATCAAGGTAGGAGATGATGGTGGCTTGGATTGTGTCAGAAGCAAAGAGGTAGTGAGGAACCAGCACATATACTGCAGATATTTTGTGACATTAAAGGCCATAGATTCCACTGAATTATTACATGCACAGAACGTGTGAGAGAGCTACCAAGGAAGACTCCAGGGCTTTTTAGCCTAAACAAGACTAGAATTTACTAAAAAAGAGAAGACAGGAAAAGACAGGTTTTTAAACTGTTATATAGATTTTGGACATATGTCTGAGATGCTTAGACATCAAAGTGGGAATGTAAAACAGTGATTAGATATATAGGTGTAGAGGTAAGGTAAAAGGTTGTCTAGAGAAGAAAGGGTTGCATCTATCAGAGGCTAATGTAAGAATATTCAGAGAGAAATTTTATAGTAGAAAGATTGAAGTCATGCCTCTGTCCACATTATATAAAGTACCAGGCTAGAGTAATGGTGTGTCATGGGGTAAAGATCAGTGAAACATCACAAAGAGAATGTGTTTCTAGGGGTTTTTAAACAGGACTCCAAAATAAAATGCCTGTTTGAAGAGCTTTTTTGTTTGACCATTATGAAAACTATTGAGAAGTTTTATTGTTGGTTTTTTTCATTTATATTCTCCCTACTTTCACTCTTCTCCACTCCCTTTTTCCTTTTCTTTCTTCTCATTTTGTTAATTCATTAGTTCATTTTATAGGAATTACCTCCAGTGTAACTATCTATTGTCTGACTACAACTAATAAAACTATTATATTTAACAGTATGCCATCTCATATGCTACCTCAAAAGTTACGTTTTTGTCACATTCACAAGAATATTCCAAATTTTCCACATTAAATTTATTTAATGGGTAAATTAAGTCTATTCCTTTCTCTATCCTCTAGGACTAAGGAAAATAATTGATTATAGTCCTCCATATAATTGTGCAATTTAAATTTATAGATAATTTTGTCTTCAAAGTAGTTTCTAAGTATGCCCACCAGTACTTAGTAATGAATGTGCTTGCTTTCTGTTTTCTCCATATCTTCATTGATCTAATGATTAAAATTACATTATTTCTTTCTCACATCATTTCTCATAATTTACAAAGGACTATAACAATATTTTGAATATAAATTAACTTCTATACTTATTTCATGCACTGTTTTCTGCATATAAGTATTTAATGTTATATTTGCCAGTGTGCTCAATTTCAGGAATTCAGTTACTTATAAATTCAACTAGTTTTCTTTTCTTCTCATGTTAGTTTACTCCATATAAAAAATAAACTATTTCTGTGATTCCTATGAAATTCTATCAAAATTGCACCCAAATTCCAAAGTTATATGGAAACAGAAATGATATTTATACTTTAACGTAAAAATTATTAAAAATTCCTTTTTAAGGTAAGCATTATAAATTCAATACATAGGACATATTAGCATTTATAAAATATGATATACAAATGCTGATTCCTAAACCTAACTAGATATTTGCTTTAAAAAACAGTATAATGCTGGCCAGCCCTTGGCTGAGTGGTTAAAGTTCCATGTGCTCCACAGTGGCACCTTGTTTCGCAGGCTTGGATCCTGGCATGGACCTACTCCACTCATCAGCCATGCTGTGGAGCCATCCCACATCCAAAAAATAGAGGAAGATTGGCGCAGATGTTACCTCAGAGCCAATCTTCCTCACCAAAAAGAGAAGAAAAAAGTATAATGCTCTCATTCTAACCTTGTCCATGTCATGTCAGTAGAAACTTGAGAAAAGTAAATGTAAATAAGCAAGCACTGTTTTCTCTTTTTCTATTTTCACTATGACATAGCAATTGGCATTTGTCTATTGGTATTTATTTTACTTCCTTTAGATTTTTCATATTAGAATACACACTTATTTCAAATAAAAGTTATGTCCTTGACTCTGACTCATAGTTTATAGATGATTATATACGATTTTGGATACAGATAATGACTCATTTTGTATGATTATGAGTTATATTTTATAGTATCTGATATATTGGTGATTATTAGTAGAACAAACATCTTGGATTCCCAGGACAATCTTGGTGGGGTTTTTTTGCCTATTTTCCTATTATAATTGTTAACGAGGTGCTCTCCAAGGAGTCTCAAGCTACAAAGAAATTACAGATATATGGCTATTAGCCTTATGGAAAGAATTCAATATTTTTTATTTCTTCCATGTAGGATCCATGATTTCCTTAGGTTACCTTCTTACATAGGAATATCATTAAACTATAAAGAAATGAGATTCTTAAATGTTCTCCTTAAATGCAGTGTTACAAATAAAATCTACTTTAATTGTCCCAATGAGTTCCTACCACAGTTATCAAGGATATATTAAACGACTGAAACATTCTGATGAGTTACTTTATGCTAATCACTCCAATTTTAATGTAATAATATTAACTTATTGACAATGGAAAAAACCCTTTATACTACAGGAGACTTTTACATTTAAAACAGGACAAAAGAAACATAGTGCAATATCTATTGCAACTTCAAGTCATATTTCCATGTTTTACTAAAACTAAATTATATATATTTGTTAGTTTATTATAATATCGTTAGTTAGTATTATTTTCCATACTAGTAAATATCACTTGAGAATCTCTAAGATATTGAAAATGGAACACCAAGATACACAAAGACATTATTTCTAAAATAAAAATGGAATATTTATACCATTATCTAATTATGTTTGCTAACATAATCATCTTCGATGTTATGAACTGGAAAATTTTACAATTGTTTCATCTTGATAATGTAAAAGGGTGATTTAAAAACAAACTTTATATACAATAAAACAGTTCATAACAGTATAAGAAGTAATTTATTATTTAATTTTAACAAGTTGTCTAATTTAAAATGTTTGGATCTGAATTATGATTATTATTTTAAAGTAATAGATTAGTGGACTGAATGAGTTTGCATTTGACATAAAAAATTATCATTGATAACAATAAATTCCTTCAAATCATGTCCAAATTCACTAATTAATTAGGTGGAGAAATGACTGCACATATGTTCTATATCATTGCATTCTCATATTAATACTTTTATTATCTATTCCAATGAAGGCAGATTATAATTTTATTTAACTTAAAATTATTAGAGAAAGTTTTCAAGATGCTATATTATTCCCCAGTTGTGTGTATGTATGTTTATATATTTATATATAAAAAGATAATCATCTCAAAGGGAAGTTGTACAAATTTATGAGAAAGTGGTGTTGGGCCCGATGGATATAATTAATGGTTACCCATGTCTTGTATTAGTGGTTGTTATATTCTCAATTGTTTCTATACAATAGTTTTGCAAACAAAATACTATAGATTTAAAACAGAATCAAAACTATTCTAAAAAAGACTCCACTTTTCTAAATTTTAGAATATCTACGTTAAATTGTACAGTATCTTTATCAGAACATCTTCAGTCGTCACCAGCATAAAGCTTTAATTAAAACTCTCCAACTGCGGTACTCTATTTATCTTATGTATAAGATAATACTACATCTAATATCTTTTTTACATATTCAAGACCATAAAACTGGCGAATGGCATAGAATCTCAAAAGGTTTTCTATAACTATTTTAAGTTAAATAAAATTATAATTTGTCTTCATCATTGAAACATGTCATAAACAATATAGAATATCTTTGTATATATTATGTATCTATGTATACACATTGGTTCAATATGCAGTCATTTCTCTTTCAAGAGCAAACCCTTTAACACCTGGAGAAAACAGAAAAACAAAATCCCACACTTCTAATATACATATGTTTTAAATACATAGATAAATGATATGTCATATAAATTTCATGCTTTGCTTAATCTGAGAGATAATCAGTAATTCACTTCTGTGGAATAAAGCCTTTAATTTTGAGTTAAATTATTATTGGTGGACAATGGATAAGCGAATCAAACAAACAGTCGTCAGTATGGAAGAAAGCAAAGTATACATTTATAAAATCACGGGGTTTTTTTCCTTACGAATGTACAGAACCCATGAAGAAGTATAGCAATATTCATTTGAAAAGGTGTGTATAATATTGTCTGTTAGATATCTTGGACAAGTACCAAAAAAAGATGGCAGGGTTTGTGGGGGGTGGGGAATCACTTAACTCAATATCAAGCATTGTAAGTTCCTAAAGACGCATGTGTTCTGTCCCTTCTCTCCCTCCCTCCCTCTCTCTCTCTTCCTAATTAAGAAGATCTATCAGTGATCAAGGATGCAACAAATGCTCCCATCTCTTTCTCAGTCATAGTTTTGCCTTAAATTTACCTTAAGCAAATAGCGTGTAATGGGTCTTTACTAATTTTATATCCAAAATAATCAAAAGTCCTAGGAATACTAAACTCAAAGGAAAAAAATACTTAGACGAGCATAATAGCATATACTTCAAGGATTACACTTGGTCAAATAATCCAAGTTTATTATAAGTATCAAAAATTGGGTGGTACAGGAAGGAAATTCTGATCGGTGCATGAAAGAGCTGGTAATTCTCACATCTGTCATCAAGAGTGGATAGCAATAATAGCAAATACTTCTGTAGTGCTTGCTAAATGCCAGACATTGTTCCAAGTGAGATGCTTGTATTAACATATTCAAAACTGACAAGAACTTAAGGAATAGGTATCATTTACATCTACATTTTGCCAGTGAAGAAACAGAAGGGGAGGGAAGAAACCTACCCATTGTCACACATACCAAATGACAGCACTGAGGTTTACTCCAGGTGGTACAGCCCAGAGTTATCACTTAATGTGTTTACGCTAATTAGATGAGCCTGGGAAGGTTCATTATCAAAATAATTATGGTAAAAATAATATTCAGCGTGTGATAGACACTGTGCTAAATTTTTACAGGCATTATCCCACTTAATCCTCACAATATAACTATGGGATAATTCCTAGTATTAACCTCATCTTATTCCTAGTTTATTGGGATAAAGTAACTTGTCCAATATCAAATTGCTGATAAGCAGTAGAATATGTTTTCCAATTGTATAGTCTAGAATCCAAGCTCGTAGTCACTAACTTCAGCTGCTTCTTTAAAACCTCAAATTTTGGAAACAATATGTTCATTAACAATTGCTGGTGTTTATGCAAGGTGGGGACACTGTAAAATAGACTTAAATGTCTGACATTGACTAATCGCCCAATGTAACTTCTCTGTACTTCAAGTTTCCTCAGTGGTTCAACTAGAACACCTTTGGAATTATGGCCATTTATAGCCTTAAAGATAAATAATTTGACAAATCAAAAAAAAAGAAAATCAAGCAAAGGGGCTATTGTAGATGTTTTGCAGTATTTGCAGCAGATAAAGAAATTGAAAAGGTTGAATTTTGAAGAAAATTTCCAGTAATATATTGCACAGGGCCTGGATAAAATGTTGATCTTGAAGATGAACCTCCAAAGTCACTGGAAAAAAAATGAGGTTTGTATAAATGGAGTGACTCTAGACATACTGAGTTGAGGATATCCTCAAGCTATGTTTTTGAGGAAAGAAAATGTTTTCTCCACGGGATAGCAGTTTTATAGCATTTTTGCATCTCTCAGAGTTTAGACAAAAAAATTGAAATACTTAAAGCAAGAACATAAGAATAACAAGAATTCTAAACTTAAGGCTGGGGTATGAAGATCAGAGAGAACCTTCACTGGCTTTCAGGAAAGCAGGAATTTGCAGAAATTGCAAGAAAACACTAGTGATGAGCTCAATTATTCACAGCACCCAAACAATTCTTTTAAACAAGAATTCTGGCACGCTGATGGGTTTTCCCCAAACCTCACCTCTATCACCTATTGGAGTCCATGCACCTACTTGCCAAGACATAGTAATGGCTTACATTTTTAATTCACACTCCACATCTTATGCAAGTGACTTCATTGATAAAATCTAATATAGAATACCACTGGCAAAGAGAGGTATTCTGGCAAGCATAGTTCCAAGGATTATAGGCACTTCAACACAGTGGAAAGAACAGAAAAGAGTGGAAATGAATGCTGGTTGCCTACCTTTTTATCTGTATCTTTACTATGTTCGGAGTCATATCCATATCTACCCTATTCCCTAACCATACCCATATGTATATCGGTATCCATATCCATTTCCATATCTAGATCTAGATCAAGCATGTGTCCCTAACATTGCAAATTTGCTTTTCTCACGTATGATCTCTTTCTCAGGAATTTCGTATTTGAAAGAAGCTTCAGCTCATTTACTCTTAACAAATGATATAATTATTCAAATATTGCCACAGCCATCTTTCCCTTTAATATTACAATTACTGTCATCTTGACATAACTATGAATTACTGTGCTGTGCTTCTTGTGCCCCAATATCAATAGGGTATGCATGGTTTATTCTCATAGAACAGTCATTACTTTAAACATCTACTTGTTCCTGTGATTTTCCCATTCCTTCTGAAAGTAAATAGGTTAATGGTTTGTTTCAGTAGAGAATCCCCTGTATATCACAAGGATCATTTTTAAGAACTGTATAACCAAACTAAAAATGTAAGATAATTCACATCCGAAAATCTTACTATGAGTAATGAGAAATCACTGTGAGGATGCTGGTGTTATAAAACAATTTATCTTAGCCATAGAATGACACAGAGTGCAGATGAGAGGGCAGTGGATTTTGAGTCATAACACTAATGAAACTAACATTTAGTGGCTATTTCTTAGGTTCCAGAAAATACACCAGGCCATTCCACATGAGTCTCTGATTTAAAAAATCCTGGGATTTTGGTACTGTTACCACTTTTATTTTTAAATAAAGGTCTCTCTTTCTCTTTTTCCACTCCCATGTCTATTTCCCTCATCTCATTAGAAGCAGTAATATGCTAGTAGTTTTTTAATTTAAACCTATCGTTTTTACATTCATACTTTTTACTAGAGAAAGTTTAAAATACTATAATTGGCTGATAGGCACCTTAAAAATATACATATTGAAAGAGCCCTTTGATTGCATTGTTAGAGATAGTACAGATCTAGTCATTCTTGATTCTCAAGTCTTCTAGAAATAAAAATATCTCACTGTTAAAAGTTGATACAGATAGTTACATAATGAGACAGGTATGATTCTTATCGACCAAACTTGATGCTTTAAGAGTTTCCAATAAGCTATAAAATGGCATGTTAATTGCCATTAATTTAAAAACAAATCCTCAAATGAACAGCCTATTATTTAAAGAACACATGCATCGACATTTTAAATGACTTTCTTATAATTTAAATTTCTATCAATTTTGCATCAATTACCAAATTACTTTCATACTTTTCATATTTGTCATTGATATATAGTTATGTTCATTATTTAACTCTTCCTGTAACTAGTTACTCATTACAGTATGAAACATCACTGATGTTTCTGAATCTTTGTAAGAGAAAACGCTTAGAGAATGTTTTCATCTAAAGGGGGGGCATGAGAAATAATGGGATCACTCACTCTGTGTGATTTTTAAAACATACAACAGCTTCTGATGAGTGTTTTGCCCAGTAGAGAACAAAATGCTAAGATATGATTGGGGATGAATGTGGGATTGGTAGAAGGGAGAATACGGGTTATAAATTAGAAACTATTAAATATAAGATGAAAAAACAACCAATATGTTGTGCCACCCTGTTCTATGAGAGAATTTAGTGGAAGAATGGCAGTAAGTTATTCCTGGTTCATGACGAAATATTTACTAGATAAGAGTGAAATGTGAAATAGAGGAAACATTATGAATTTTTCATAAAATTAAAGGCGTTAAAAGGAAATGATTATCCTTTAATCTGAGTTCCCATGCATTTTTAAGCACCAAATTTATGGTGAGAGACAATGTTGATTGTTGTGATGCCACAAAATAAAGTAGTTACTTAGTAAAATTAACTCGTTTCAACCCTTTATTAGCCATTCCTTCTCAAATTTTAACTTTTATAAAAAAGAGCATCTGAAGGAAATTTACATTGCATCATTCTAGGATTCTCCCCTGTTATGTTTATTTAGTTTTCCCAGTAGGGAAATATCTTTGCTACCCACTGGTAATATTTGCTATAAAAGTATCAACAAGTACAACCAGTGGTTCCTCTTTACTTTCCTGGCCTTTAATTCAATGATTTTGTAATCGTGATACAGTTCTCAGCAGCCTCTACTACTTAAAGCTATCATGTGGGTAAAATCATGTTCTTATCTATTCCAAATACTTGTTAAGAAATTGTTATGGGCACTTTGGAGATACAAAGATGAATTAGATATGCATTCTTTCTTCACAGAATAGTCATTTCCCTTTTGAGAAAATTATAATGGGGAAAGAAATAGACTGGAGTTGGAAGTTTTGAGTTTATATCTTTGCTCCACTGCCTACCAGCTATATGAATTTAAACAATTTACTGATATTGAGCAATGATTTCTACAATTATAAGTCACAGAAAACAGAGTTACACTCTTGTATTATTTTCAAAGGAATACAAAATGTCATTCACTTTGCAACTTTATCAGTATGAAGGAAATACAATTGATATAATAATTTAATAATATATGCAAAACACTAAATTTCACAAATATCTGAATTGGTACAAACAATTCCATGGAAAATAACATGCTTATCCACAAAATATTAAACTTTTACAGTACATAGAAAATGTGTTAAGTTCAAGTGAAATATGTGTATATTTAAATATTGTAACTTATGACTCATGTTAAAGGTACGTCATATTAGTTTTAAAATTATATAGTTGTATCCCAAATATATTTCAAACAGATGTGCCTAAGATCTATGGTCTCCTTATAAATTTTGAGGTTAATAACATGGTGAACATTGTTTTTTCTGAACAAGTGTCTCTATGTAGACTATCTGAATTTTCTTAACAATTGGAGTTCCTTTACATTCTTATGATTCTTGAGAACAGTATTCCAGGAACACAATTTTTAGTTTGGAAAAGAATGTGTTCTGATGGCATTCACATTCTCCTACCACCTCAATTCATTAATTTAACAGCTACTTATTGAGGGCCTCTTACACAGTATGCATTGCACAAACCACTGGTGATAAATTAGTGAGTTCCAAGCACTGACTTCACAAAGCTTAGCGTCCAAAGGAGAAAGAAAGATGCTTGATAGATAATCACATGTAAATATTAAACTACAAAGTGAAGTCTTGTAAAGAAAAGTTACTAATGGGATTAATAACTGAAAGTTTATTTTCAAATCAAAAGCAAGGTATTACAGGAGGTGGTAAAATAAGTTACTGCAATTCGTCATAATGATACAACTATCATGAAAATAAGTTTAAAAATATACATTTTCCCTCATTTACTGAAATGAAAAAGAAAACTAAATATCTCGTTATTCAACATGCCACTACATGCCTATTATTTTAAAATAACTGCAGAAGACTAGCTTTTGATAAAAGGGAAAAGTTGCTTACATTGTCCTCTATCTTGGATAATTTAATGGTAAAAATGTTCTAAATATTATCTTAAAGTATTGGATTATTTAATCTATCTGCATTAGTGTAAAAATCTGAAATTTCTTGTAAAATAATTTGTATGTTTATGTGTACATTAATAGTTCAAATATTTAATATTTTGGTTTAATTTATATGCCAAAGACAATGAAAGGATAAGCAGGGTGTTTACTAGAAAATGGGACACAACAATAAATTGTAGTCTTAGACCTGCCTCTATTGTGAACTCGATCAAGTTGTTTAATTTCTCCCAGACTCTTGTGCCTTCTAATGTGAGGATAAAATTGCATGTTTTACCTACAGAGATTTTTTTAAAAAGTTATATTTAAGTAAATTTTAAACCAATAGGCTCTGAATCTATTTATTTTGTATAATATCACCATGAGTTTCAGTGACTTAGAGTGGGTAACTAGGTTTCTTGGGACTTCCATTTTCATTTATAGAGTAGATTAATATTTTAGACACATTTTTGAAAAAATGTATATTCCAAAGCCCAAAAGAGAGCTATACATTTATTTTCTATTGCTGCTGCAACAAATTACCACAAACTGAGTGGTTTATACAACATAAATTTATTAACTTGCAGTCTGGAGAAAGGAAGTCCAAAATGAATTTAACAGGGCTGAAATCAAAGTGTCAGCAGGGTTGCATTCCTTCTGGAGGCCCTAAGGAGAGAATCTGTTCCTTGCCCTTTTCAGCTTGTAGAGGCTGCTTGCCATTTTTTGGCTGGCATCCCTCTTCCATCTTCACAGCAAGCAATCACTTCACTCTGACTTCTGCTTCCATTGTCACATCTCCTCTCTCTGACCCTCCTGCCTCCCTCTTACAAAGATCCTTGTGATTACTTTGGGCCCATCCAGATAATCTAGAACCATCTCTCAATCTTAAGATCATAACTTAATCACATCTATAAAGTTCCTTTTGTCATATAAGGTGACATATTTAAGAATTCCAGGGATTAAAACCTGGGCATTTTTGGGTGGCCACCATTCATAACATAGCATCTGATATAACATCATAATAGTCTGATTATGAAGTAAATAGGTTTTCATACTTTTTCATGTGTTGCAAAACCGTTGTCATTTTTTTCTGACGTTTCTTATTTTTTATGAAAAAATACTCTGAGCACTTAAAGTGGGAAATGTTTTATTCTTATATCTTTATATCAAGAAGTAAGGTTGAAAACTATTGAGAAAATTATTTATTTAATAACTCATTAGTTACCCATTGTCCCTGCAATTCCACTACTTAGATACATTGCCAATACAAATATGTATATATGCTTACAAAACATGTAACAAATTTTTATGGCAGTAGTATTTATAAAAGACTCAAATGGAAAAAGAAGTCCACCGACAGTATAGTGAGTAAATAAATTGCAGTATATTCATAAAAAGGAACCCTAATAGCAATGAAAGTGAAGTTCCATACTCCTGCTACGATAGTACAAATATAGTGTCAAGTCAAAGAGGCCAGAGGCAGAATAATTTTATTATATGATTTAATTTACATAAAGTTCTAAAACATGCAAAATTAATTTGTTTTGTTAGAAGTCAGGGGAGGAGTGAAGTAGAAATGAATGGGAGGGAGCATAAGCAGACATTCAGTATTGCTTGTAATGTTTTATTTCTTGACCTGAAATATGTTTAATTAGTAAATTAATTAGTGATAATTCAGCAGTATGTACACTTTGGATTGTACACATCTTCTGCATGCATGCTATAGTTCATTATATTACATTCACTATATGTATAGTTCATTATACATAGAACATATTTATAAACAAACAAAAAGATCAAGATTATAAAATCAGATTATAAAATTATAATCTTTTATGTATAAAAACTATAACCCAAGTATATTCTGGTTATAGGCAATACATTTAAAAAAATAAGGATACCAAAAGTTTGGAGGTAAACAGATGTTCCAGCCTAATCATAATAAATGAAAGTTGTAGATTTATTACTATCAGATAAGATAAAGTTTAAGATCAAATCATTATTAGAAATAGCGTGGCACTTCTTAAAGACAAAATATTCAATTCACCAGGAAATATAACAATTTAGACTTGTATATGCTTAATAATGTAGCCCCCAAATACATTTTCAAATGGACATAACTACAAGGAAAAATACAAAAATCTACAACCATATTGGCCGATTTCAGTATATCTCTTTCAGTATCTGGTAGACCAGATTTAAAAAATACAGTCAACACAGAGACCATTTGAACAGGATTAACAAATTTCTCTGAAGGAAATACTGAATACATCACCTACCCAATAATGAACACCCATTATGGTAGGCAGAATAACGGTCCCAGAATAATGGTTCCCTCAGAACTTGTGAATATATTATATCAAATGGCAAAAGGAGCTTTGCAAATGGAATTAAGATTACAGATGTTATAATAAGAAGGTATCTGAATTATCAGTTTGGGCACAATCTAATTACATGCACATTTAAAAGCAGAGAACTCTCTCTAGCTGGAGGCAGAAGAGGCAGCAGCAGAGAGATGAGGTAGAAGGAGAGACTAGAGAGATCTGAAGAAGGAGAAGGACCTGGACTGCCATTGCTGAGTCCGAGGGTGAAGGAAGAGGGCTACAAACCAAGGAACGCAGGCAATCTCTGAGGAAAAAAAACTGAGAATAACCCCACACCAACAGCCAGCAAGGAAATGGGAACCTCAGTCCTACAAATGCATGGAACTGAATTCTGACAACGGACTTATGAATTTGAAAGTGGAAGCAGATGTAGCTCCAGAGGTGCCTGAAAGCAACGCAGCCCAGCTGACACCGTGTCCGCCCTGTGAGACTCTAAGCAGAGAATCAGCTGAGCTACACTTTGCCTAGACCTACATAACTGTGAGCTAATAGGTGTTGTTCAAATTTGTGATAAACTGGATTAGGAATAGGAAAATACTATACTTATTCTTTATAAGAAAACCAGGCACATAATAAAAAGTTTACAATATCTGACTGCTAAAGCAAATCTCAATAAATTTCAAAGGACTAAATTCATACAGAAAACATTATCTAACTGTAATGCAAATGACATACACAGTGGTAACAAAATATAACTAAAGCAAGCCATATGCTTATCTTTAAGAGACGTACTTCCAACCATGGGCCAAAGAAGAAATCACCAAGGAATTTAGAAAACACTTTGAATAGGTCACTTATGGGATGTAGCTTATGAAGCAAAAAGAGGAAAATTTAAAGCTTTAAATGCTTGTGTACTCTAGAGAAAGTTTCTAGAGAAACTGCTACATAATTAAGAATGGACTTTTACAAGAAAGTTGATGAAAACACACTAGATAAATAATAAACAAGCTAAAGGTCCATCAACGGTAGGATGAATAAAACAAGTATTGTATATTTATTGCAGCAGATTCCTACACAGCAATGGTTCTCAAAATGTGAACCACTGATCCTTGGAGGTCCTGAGACATTTTCAAGGGGTCCAGAAGATTAAAACTATTTCCATAATAATACTGAGACATCATTCATCTTTTTCACCATGTTGGCATTTGCCCTCATGGTACAAAAGTAATAACGGGTAAAACAGCTAGTGCATTACATCTTAATTGGTGCCCTCAAACTCTACTAGTAGTCATTAGTCGTATTCTTTACCACCACACACTTGCAGTGAAAAAAAAAATAATAATAATAATCCAATTGTACTTAAGAATGTTCTTCTTGAAGCTGTAAATAATTATCTCATTAAATATCTACCCTGTAGTATCCCTTTTTTTAACACATATGACAAAATGGAAATTATGCCCCAAAACCCCTTCTTATACCTACCAAAATATGATTGTTGTTTCAAGGGAAAACAGTTATATAACTGAGTTGTCAGCTGAACTTTTTTCATGGAACAACCTTTTTATTTGAAAGAATGACTAATTTATAAACTATGGTTAGTCACACTTGGATATTTGGTATTTATTTTCAAAAAAAAAAAAAAGAAAGAAAGAAAAGAACCTGAGTTGATACTTCAAGGAAAACAACTGACAGAATTTGTTGTCAATGATATCTGAGTTTTCAAGTAAAACGTTAGAGTTTTGGAAAACTTTAATCCACCACTGTAAGCTTTAGAGCTTCCGCCAACTTAAAGATATTTCTGATGAGATCAGTAACAATAAAAATAAATGTGATTTTTTGACACTATAAGAAAATGCATCAACATTTAAAAGGTCTTTCTAACTCAGTGAACTAATACATTTCAAATTACCAATGCATGATGTTAAAAAAAATGCATGAGTAAAAATAATCGATTACATGTGCAAGGTGAACCAATGGATTTTAATGTTACAGAGTATAAAAATTAATTGATATGACTTGAATTTAATGTTGCAACTAACTTGTCAGGTTTTTGTGTAGTATCAAACAAGAGTACCTGCTTTTATTTGCAAAGCTATTAGAATACTCTTTCCTTTTCCAATTACATATCTAAGTGAGGCCAGGGTTCTTCATACTTATCAAACAAAATAACATATTGCAAAATATTGAATAAAGAAGCATATATGAGAATCCTGCTGTTTTCTACTAAGAGGCCAGACATTAAAGAAATTTTCAAAACTAGAATGCAATGATTTCTTCTCTTTTTTTTGGAAAAGATAGTTACTTCATATTGAAATATTATTTATTTCAACATGTAATAGACTTATTTTACTTATTTTAAAATTAAGTAATAAATGCACATTTAAAAATTTTTTCTCAGTTTTAATTTAAACAGGGTAAATATTGATAGATCTAGCCCACAAAATCGTTTTGGGGTTCTCAATAAGTTTTTAGAGTGTAAGCAGACCTGAGACAAACATGAGAACCACTGCTAGGCAGCAACAAATATATGGTAATTTAAACGTAGACTAATCCTACATATAAAATGTTGGGCAAAAAATAGTAAAAGTATATAAAGAAAAACAGTATCATTCCCTTGCATAAAATACTTAATTCTTATTCTTATGTTAATAATAAAAAATGAAAAAACATAAAAGGCAATTCGTAGAAAAATTAAAAATTACAAATCTTCATTAGTTTTATAAAATTATATCCCATGAATATGGTTTTTCTTATTTTTAATTTTTCCTTTCTGGTTTAGAAAAAAATGTCAATTGTAAATCAGCTTTTGTATAATCAAGCTTGTAACTATATGCAATAAATTATTAGCAAAATAAGTAATAAATTATGGGAAAAATATCAGGCAAATACTTGTTATGTAAACATATGCAATATTAACTAAAAAGTAATTTGCAACTATTAATTTTAATAACACTTACTGGAACTTGGGAATTTGATAAAACAAAATCACTTCTCATTTGTAGACATTTCAGTTTAACGATTTCATATTTAGATCACATCTCTTCCTTTAATATTAAATTTCACTAAATACTTCCCACTCTTTCTATATATTCTAAACTATCAGGAAAATAATTTATTTGACTAAAATATCCTTTAAATGTTCAGTTGTTAAAATCAATGGCATAAAATATACACAAACACATACTCTCACAATTCATTTCCCCAAGTTTGAATTAATCAATATTTTCATATAGATGATGTATGTGATGGATATGATAAACAGCAATGAGTGCAGTGCACACATTCATACATAAATAAGTGTATATTTATACTTACAGTAATTGCTTTTGATGAGTGACTTCTAATCAACATGTTATAAATGCATTCATATACACATGTACACAAATACACACATACACAAACACATAACTTAGACAATTTGGAGATTTGATAAAATAACTTTTAATGCTCTTTTAACTCTATTAGGTAAAATATCTGTAATTCTAACAATTCCGTTTATGTTTTTAGGTTAACAGGATTCCATCTGCCACCGCCAGTGACGAGTACCAAATCTGTGTTCTCACTACGTTTGACCAGTGATTTTGCAGTTAGTGCTCATGGGTTCAAAGTATATTATGAAGGTAAGTGATGGCAATATAAAAAGATCACTTCCCAGCTTAACATATTCAAACCAAAATTCTGCGGGATGAAAATCGAACAAGAATACTCAGGAAGGAAGATACAGTTCATATTGTTATCCCAAATCCTATCCTGAGATTCACTTTCTTAATAGTCTTTAGTATATAATACAATGCTAGAATTAGTAGGCTTTAATGTTTCAGTGCAGTGTGCCTAGACAGAGGAAAATCTTTCCCTTAAATTTTCTTAGGAGATGAGATCATGAAATCACTCTAGGGTTAGACATTAATAAATGGGAACTAAATGTGAGAGTAACAGGAAACTAGGTCTGATTTGAGATTCAGGCAACTCAGACTCCACACTATTCTCTTCTGTGCTTTGCCTCTCCACCAGAAAATAAACTGGTAAACTGTCTTCTCTGCAAGTTAGAGTCAAGAGAAAAAAATCCCTTAAGAGACAAGATTTGCCATCTTCCATTTGAAACCAGAATTTCCAGTCCCACAGATCCATAATCCCTTAACCACAAAGAGGAAAACTAAGAAGCTCTTGAAACTGAAGGTTTTTATCCGGAGGTTTGGTATGCACTCATTTAGCATCAAAATCTGACCTGAACTGATTAGAGGCTGTTTATAATCTTTATTTATGCCACACAGTGTGGGTACTCATGTTTCACTATGCAAATATTGTTTGATAATCTGTTGGTACCACAGGCTCTGCTGACGGTGTTAAAAATGCACAGAATCTGCATGTTTTCCCTTTTTAAAATAAGAAAAAATTCTAATAGCAAAAATAATCTATTCTCAAGGATTTCAGATAGAGGTCATGGACTTGTAATTTCTTCTTTATGTGATTTGACAATAAAACTCTCCTAGTTTAGGGAAGAGCCCCTCCCTTCCCCATAGGAATAGCATATCAGATTTCAACTCATCTCCACAGGACCACATTACCAGAATGCACCACACCAGGTCTAATATCATCATAAGAGATACACAAATACAGTAGCAGGAGAGGTTACTTTCTAAAGCACATAATAATTCAAATTATTTATATGTTTAAATATCAATAAAATGATATTTTAAACATGACATGTTTAAAGAGCACACTAGAAAATAATCATGTGTCAAATAGAATTGCTTTAGTATAAAGGGTGACAGTTTGCATGTGTGGAAAGTTTTAAACTAAACATTTCATCTAGTGCTATTCTTCTCACTAGAAAAAATACCCTCTAGCAAGCAACTGAGTAAAAACATTTTCTCTGTCTTATATCCTAAATAATCCCACATCACAGCAGTTTTGAATACTATTTTCTACCTAATACATTTCTAAAGTGTTACAAAAAGATGCATTTCGAGACTTGTTTTCCTCCGTTCCTCCAATGTGATAGTAATAATCATTAGTTTTTGAAGGTGCTTTCACAACAGTGGAATATTTTTATCTTGGTAAGTTAATTCACAGTTTAAAACACCATAAATACAAAGGTTTAATTTTAAGTGTAATTTTGGCAATATTGAAGAAGTTAGTAATACAGTAATTTTCTATTAAGGGCTCCTTAGTAGAAAACATCTACTCTGTTTATCAAAGTATAAAGATCCCTTAAGTTAGTTTACCCCTTCAGTAAGTACTAAGTATACTGAAAATGTAGTAACTTGGAAGATGAATTATGAAGTTGCCATGTTTTCTGGTTTGACTGTCAAGTTTCATGTAACATACTCAAAAATATTTTCATAGCTTTCCATTGTTTCTATGTATGCAACATTAAATTTCTGTCAGTTTTTTCCACTTTAGTGAAAATGGATTCATATGTCTTCATGACATTGAAAGGTATGTTTGGGAGATCCTGATTTAAATATGAGGTGTTAGGCATCCTGGTAGTATTGAGGGATTAGCCATCATGCTGCAGAACATCTTTGGTATTGATTTATAATGAGTATGTTTTACCATGTGTATTAGTTTTGTATTACTACTGTAAGAAATGACCATGAATTTAACAGCTTAAAACAACAAAAATATATTATCTCACAGTTCTGTAGCTGAGAAGTCCTGGTGGTCTCTGCTAGTTTCTCTGCTCAGGGTCTCACAAGGCTGAAATAAAAATGTCAGTTGGTTGGGTTCTCACCAGAAGACTCTAAAAGGAATCTATTGCCCAAAGCTCCTAGAGGCCTCTCTCTCTTCCTTGTACATCTGAGATCCTGCAACTGGTGCACTGAATACTCTCATACTTGAAATCTCTCTTATTTCCCCTTCTGATGCATCTCTGTATTACCTTCTCCCACCACCATCCCCCCACCATCTCTGACTTCAGCTGGAGAAATTTCCAGGCTTTTAAAGACTTACGTGTTTATATTGGGACTATCTGCATAATCAAGGCTAATCTCCCTATGTTAAATTCCTTAAACTTAATTACATCAGCAAAGTTCTTTTTGCCATGTAATATGACATAGTCACAGATTCCAGAGATTTTTTTTCGGGGGGGGGGCTTCATTTGTCCTACCACACCATTTGAAACACTATATAACATTTTACAGAGGGAGTAGCTACAAGCTTTTATTTATTTAACCATGGCCAGTAGTAGTGTCAGGGCCAACTGGTGTATCGTGAAGTCCAAAAAGCTTAGTTGGAAATTTCAAGTCCCTCCTCCACCCTCTTCATTTTGGATCCAGGTTATCATTCTACAATTACCTCAAACTACACCTCTGGACTTTCCCTATATCTCAATAAAATAATCTACCAATCTAGACATTTCCTCTAAATTTATGCTTCCTTTTTTTTTCAAGATGATCTTAATATCTGAATTTCACTTTTCTTTTTTAACGATTGGCCCTGAGGCAACTCTGTTACCAATCTTTTTTTTTCCTTCTTCTCCCCGAAGTCCCCCAGTACATAGTTGTATATTCTAGTTGTAGATCCTTCTAGTTCTGCTGTGTGGGATGCTGCCTCAGTGTGGCTTAACTGAGCAGTGCTAGGTCAACACCCAGCATCCAAATGAGCGAAACCCCGGGCCACCGAAGCGGAGTAGCAAACTTAACCACTTGGCCACAGGGCCAGTCCCTGATTCTCATTTATTTTCATTTTATCTCCTTCTATATAGTCATTTACTAGTTATTTTCTTCATCTTTTGAAGTTTTCTAAGACTTTGTCCTTGTATATGAGAATTCTATTTATTGGTAATATTTGTGCATTTATCTGTGTTTCTCAAACTGCCAACACTGTACCATATGCATCAGAACCATCTGGAGAATTTGTTAAAATGTAGAATTCTTGGCCCCAATTAAATATCCTGAACCAGACTCTGGACTGAAGCTCTAGAATATGCAATGCAATTCCAATAGTAAATCCAACATATAATAAATAATTGATAAATGTAAGTGTCTGTGATCTTTTCAGAACTTCTGTGGTGTTACGAACTTCTGTTGCCCTACTTTAGCCCATTTTTCTTAAAACTGTGGAGTGTGATGCCCCTGTTTTATAAATTTTGATCAAGTTTAAGAGCTTTTAGCCATTTATTGGAAACACTTTTAAACTTCTTGAAGTTGAAGCTGTGAGCTGTTAAATTTCTGTGGAAAAATTTCCCCATATATATCTAGCTGCATATATCTTTATTTTTCCTCATTATTATCTGCTATATACTTCAATATCTTGGCACTATTTCCCACAGTTTGTTTCAGAAAACTTTGGTTTCCTATGTCAATGTTAAAAAGAAATGAGTAAAATGCTGTTCTGTAAAACAATAAATTTGAGAAACACTAATGTATACTAAGTTGCATAGTCTATGTAACCACTTTTCGAAATTTGATTAGGATAAAACTTGTAAGATCTATGTTCTATGGAACACACAGTGGGAAAAGCTCTTATGTCTTTCTATATCTGCCAAACAGAATTCAAAATATATTCTAGTTTCTGCTAAAAGTTATTTTGTATACTGGAGTCCTTTTACATTTTACTTTCAAAGATGTATAATCATTCTTTATAGACGAAAGAGCATACAGTTAATATACCACGGAATATTTGACTATTTTAGAATCACTTAATGTGGAAACAAAGTAATATAATCCAAGCATATAGTGGATTACATACATACATACGCATATGTAGTTATGAAATATTATTATATACATTATATGAAGTGGCTACTTTAATGTCTGGGAGAATCTCAGTGAATAATTTCAGCATATATCAGTGAACCAATTCAATTATCAGAAATGGACATAAAAATAAGAATATAGTCTTGAAAATCACCTTAAACATAAGGTAATTATTATGCCATAATGATTGTTAATGTGTATGACTAAGTAATTAAGAAATGATGGGGATAGGGGCTGGCCCCGTGGCCCAGTGGTTAAGTTCGCGCGCTCCGATGCAGGTGGCCCAGTGTTTCGTTGGTTCGAATCCTGGGCAGGGACATGGCACTGCTCATCAAGCCACGCTGAGGCAGCATCCCACATGCTACAACTAGAAGGACCCACATCGAAGAATATACAACTATGTACCGGGGGGCTTTGGTGAGAAAAACGAAAAAATAAAATCTTTAAAAAAAAAAAAAGAAATGATGGGGATAAAAAGCTCACTTTTAGCAAATATGCTGTTAAATCATTCTCACATTTTAATTCAGAAATATAAAAATATGGGAAATAACACTGCTACTGCTAGCTAAAATTTGAGTGATTTCTTTGTGCCAACCACAGTGCAAGAATTTAATAAAGCATTAATCTTAATGTAAAAATATATTTAAATGCCCTACAGATGTAAACTATACATTTTGGAGATCGTTTTATATCTAACTATAAACTATAATTCGACTTATAGTTAAATGACTATTATAAATGATATATAGATATCTAATAATTCCATCAGTAATGAGGAAAGATTTAATATATCTCCCACTTTCAAAGAATTAAAACTCCAATGAATGTGTTAAAAGGCAGACTGGGCTATGTTTAACCACTTAGAATCTGCGCTATTCACAGATATTTACATTAAATGAATAAGGTTTAGGGAAATTTGGGGCCTTTTGAGAAAAGCCATAAATAATATGTACAATTATTTTTACTTTTTATGGATATTTTCTTTGCTTAAAAATCTTTACTTTCTTGAAGTAAAGAATTTCCTTATGAGGCATTTTAAAACTACAAAATTGCTCATAAAGCACAAAAAAAAAACCAAGCTGAGAATGAAGAAATGCTAAAGTCAGTGATATACGACCTACTTAATCTTTGTGCTTCATATAGAAAAACTGGATGGCATTCTAGATTGTATTTTATTCTCCAGAAATAGAATGATTAAACTTAGTATGTAATCTCATTTCACAATGAATTTCCTTCTTTTATATATATTGTTAAATTTGTCTTATCTATCAACTGCTATAATTTATCATTTTGATATGGAGTGCTAGAACAAAGTTTGAGACAGTGATTAATTTAAGATTGTAATTATATGTCAAAGATTTGTGTGTGTTTGTTTCACACATTCAAGGGCTATACTTTGTGATAAATTGTTATAACTAATAGTAGTACACAACTAGTGGCTCAAAAGATAAGTGTACTATGAGCTTGATTAAAAAATTAATTTGTGAATTTACCTTGATTCCCCTCTACAAAAATGTAGTGAGCTAGAAAAATAAAATTTGATGTTTATTATTTGATTATAAGTATGATGGAATATTAGAGAAAATTAAATTTGAAATGGTTTCTTCCTTATAAAAATGATTATGCTCTTTAATAGGACACCATTTACTATCATAACAAATCAACATAGATAAAATAAAATGTACAAATAAAATATTTCAATATTTGATTTAGGAATAATTCAGTAGGAATAATAAACAGCATCAATCATTTTGATTCTTAGGATATACATACTGTATTAGATAAAATTATTTTTCCACATGGAGAAATAATTATGTCATCAAATTTTCAGCGCTTGTTACACAATCTTCAGCTTTAAAATGGATTTTTAGTAATTTTCCCCTACCTCATAGGACAACCTACTTTACAAAATGCATTCAATATTCCAATAAAAATTATGCTTTTCCTAGGTAGTGTGATATGTTATCTTGTCTACAATATTCTTTAGATTTTGTATACTATTTTAAGCATATTTTTTAACAGTGAACCTTTAATGCCAACAAATGTGGGAAACTGCTTTTCATTTGGTCATAGGTCGAGGGGAGTATAATCTTAGTTTCTTCAAAATCATAAATAACTGGCTAAAGTAGATGGGAAATAGATGATGAAAAATCAAAAAGAATGCAAGAAGCTAATCTGATGCAATATTAATTAATAATACTCTTTGAACAACATATTGATGCTTCCTCGTGTAACAAAATGTGAATTGACCTCAAGGCACTGTTTGTAGGACTTTTACTATTATTCGGGTAGCTAAATGTTCATTAGTTATTGCTCTTTTCATCTAATTATTGCATTAATAATAATATTTCCAAATATGTCGTTAAAATAATTCAATCTTTCTAAATAGTTCTCTTCACAGTCATTTGCATTTGTAATAATTTCTTTGTTTATCCATCATCTTTGAAGGCACTTATTAATACTTTTGGTTCTTTCACTGTGCCTCCATTTGAAGTCTATTTCTCATTTTACAAACTGATCTCTGACAGTGTGCTCTTTCGGCTGTAAATGTAAAGCACGAGTCATCACTCACTATGCTTCATAAAATATTTCATTATGCCTTTCCACATAGACATATAGTATTTATTTCACACAGAAATATTTAAAGGAATTTTTTCCATAATATGATCATTCCCATCTGCATTGGTTTTATATTGCTGCATAGCAAACTACCACCATTTAGCAGACTAACACAACACAAATTATAATCTCAAAGTTCTATAGGTCAGAAATCTAGCAGGGGTCAAATGGGTTCTCAGCTCAGATTTCACAAGGCTGCAGTCAAGATATTGGCCAGCATTGTGATTACAAGGTCTTATTCCAAGCTTAATGGCTGCTGGTAGAATTTATTTCTTTGCAGTGATAGGACTGAGGCCTTTATTTTCTTGCCAGGTATTGACCAGGAACTTTTCTTAACTTTTATAGGCTGCCTATGGTTCCTTACCATTCTTCCTGACTCTGAAGGCACTTTGCAAGCTGGCTTTCTTCCAGTTCAGCTGGAGCACATCTCTCTGACTTTGTCTCCCTTTCCAGTTGGCTAGTAAGGAGTCCTACATAGATTAACATAATCACAGGAGGGACACTCCCATCACCATTGCCACATAATATAACCTAACAAAGGGGGCAACTATACCATCATATCCCTAGGTTCCACCTATACTCATGGGGAGGGGGTGGAAACCTTAGGGCCCTTAGAATTCTGCCTAGCACATCATGTTGAGTGATTCATCTAGGTGATAGTTCAAAGTGGGATAGAAGATACAAGAAGAGAAAGAATAGAAAGTTACAAAATACATTTTATAATTAATCCACCTAAGTGGATCCATTTTCACCTGAAAAGAGATATAGTTAATATGTTCTTTACATTTTTTCTTCCTACTTTGGTTAATTGATTTCTTTTAGGTTAGTAAATAGCACATCTTTATATTCGATTGCATAGGTTAGATACAAGTTAATTATAATCTTACACTGTACTTCAGATTTTTATTTTTCAGGATGATCACTTTTTAATATGAATGCATTTTTTTATATAGCATGTCTTTCTTCTTAGCGAAAAATATAGGATAATATAAAAAATTTTAAAATACTGGACACAGTGTTACAAGACCTAATATTTAATGCTGACTTTATCACTCAGATGCTGTGAAGCTTAGTTCTTAACAATGTAAAATTAATAATACAATATTGATTCTACAAGGTTTTTTTGAAGATCAAGGTAGTTAATCATGTAACATCCACAGAGCAGGGCCTGATGTGTAAGCAACGTTCAAAACATGTTAGCTGGTATCCTTGCTGTTCCGCCATCTATATTCAATATTACATATTGTTACTAATGATATACATCTAATTTACACATTGAATATATACTATTCAATATTATATATTGATATATCAATGTTACATATTGAATACATATGTAACATATTGTTACATATATATTCATATGATTGCATATTGAATTTATATGTATTCAATATTATATATTGATAAAATATCTATATATCCATATATATTATAATGTTTGGTCATGTCATAAAAACTCTCTGAATTTCCATTTTCTCAAAAGGAGTGCTATATCGAGCTATTTGTTTTGTCTTTCTTAGAGTGTTGTTCAAGTAAGAAAATGGATATGACAATTTACCCAAGTGTTATTTGGGCTAAATAAGTTATGCAGTACCACCCTTAGCTAGGGTTTCCCCAGAATCATAGTGCTGCGAATAGGGTAATCCATTTTCAGCTTGAACCAAGGGAAGAAATGACACTTTTCACACTTGTGCAATGCTCTTCCAGTGACAAAGGTCAAAACCCTGACAGGTTAAGAGAAGCAACCTGCTCAAAAGTTGCAACTCTGAGCTGGCAGGTCATTCCTAGAGACTGAACTAGAGCATGACAAGGCAGTTGTTCCAACTGACTTGAAAAGAGGGCACAATGGGAGGATGCCAAGTCTTGTGTAGAAATTAATTGAATAACACTTGTTAAATAAATACAGTCCTTTAAGGAGGTGTATAAACAAAAGTTCCTAAGAACTTTATGGATAATTATAAGGGCCCTGAAGCAAAGAACAAACATCTTGGTACAGACGTTGTGGCTAGAAGAGACGATCCCAAGAATCAAAAGTAACTATATGTGCTAGACTATAACAGAGTGTTCTTTTGGGTCATTTTGATTAAATGTGATTATTTTCTTCTAGTGACAAAGAAATAATAGAAATTACTGACCCATCTTCATAGTTCTGTGTATCTACACATTGTCAAGAACTGTGAAGACTCTGAGACTTTGCCCTATCGCAGAATTAACAATTTAGCCAGCCAGTTTCATGGATGCTGGCAGAAGACACAAAACAGTACGGAGTCAGGGACAAAGGACTTTATTACATACAACAATAGAAATAGCCAGAGTATCAGCAATTTTTCAGGCTCCAAATGCCTCAATTCTCCTGCAGCAGTCCAGATGACTCCTACATTCATGATGGGTTGTGCTACAGGAGAGGAACTCTGTGCTTAGGGAACTGGGATCTGTTATAACAGATAGTAAGTAAACAGGCTCTTTGCTCTGGAGGGAGACAATATTTTCATATTGTTGCTGAACAAAGAGAGTGAGGACCTCTGCTTACAAGATGTGGAAAACATGAGAAGCATATGGGGAATTGTTTCCCAACAGATGTGTGTACTGTTCTACCATTACAGCATCTGGATTCAGTAAATCTTAGACAATTTTCAATCATTTTCAAAAATTCCAAATAAGAGATACCTTTAAGTACTGTTATGTGAAGATCCTTCAAATGGGTATATGCTATCTAAAGCCTTCAAAATTTTTATTGGCCATATTTAGTATTATTTTAAAAAGCACTTAATAAGCAACAATATTCTATATATACTTTTGGATAATTTTGTAAATATCATCTAAAAATAATGAGTACTATTTCTTTCCTTCTTTTCCATCTTTTATGTTTAGACGTGTTTGTTGAACTATCTATTTATAGTGCGGGATACACTTACTCCATCATGATTTCATAAAGATTTCTCCATCTACATTTATTTGTACATGGAGTCTCTCATTTTGTCTCTTTGTGCTATTTTTTGTTTGTTTTATACCAGGATAATACTAGTTTACATAATGCATTGAGTAGATTTTCTAACACAGTTACCACAACATAAATTCCAAATGACTGTAAATAATTAAATTTTTAAAATGAAAATGTATAGTCCATGAAGAAATATAGCAGAACATTGTCAGCTCTTGGGAGAGGAAAGCTTTCTAACTATGAAAGTCAAAAGGAAAATATGTCACTAAGGAAAAGACTGATAGATTAGACTAAATAAAATGTGAAAGCTGCTGAATATCATAATAAAAATAATAAAAGAGCCATTCTTATATTAAAAGGCAAAAGGGGCCGAGGCATAGCCAAGTGGTTAAGTTCGCACACTCCACTTCGGCAGCCCAGGGTTTTGCGGATTCAAATCCCGGGCGTGGACATGGCACGGTTCAATAGGCCACACTGAAACGGCGTCCCACATAGCGCGACCACAAGGACCTACAGCTAGAATACATAACTATGTACAGGGGGTTTTGGGGAGAAGAAGAAAAAAAGAAAAGAGAAGATTGGCAACCGATGTTAGCTCAGGTGCCAATATTTAAAAAAAAAGTAAGACAAAAGAAAACGAGGATTTAAAATTTGAAATCTACAGGACAAATACATATATTTATATTATATATCTATACAAAACATTATTGTCTCTGATATGACATTTGTAAAACATATGAATTGAAAATTTACTAAAAAACTAAAAAAGGCAAGAGCATGGGAATAAAAAACTTTAACTTAAACTTATCATTAACACTAATCTTACGTTTAGAAATATTTTGGCATGTTGACAGGGGAAAACGAGAAAAGGATTTTCTGAGCTTAGTAGCCATGAAGAAGAAATATGAGATGAGGTCAAAGTAATTAAAAAGGATATGTGTTCAGACAAGAGATTTATCAAATGAAATCTTTCAGATCTGAGTTGATTAATGTAAGCAGAGAGAATTTATCTATCTATATTAACTTTTGATTATGAGTTAGAGAAAGATTTGAAATATGGAAGTAATACATGGTATATTTTGATTGATATTGGATAGTACACAACCTTCTTATAATGTAAATGAGAATTCCCATTTCATCAATTTTGGAAATTTTGTTTCCTTATTTTCCAGTAATTGTTCAAGGAGGTCCATCTGTGTGTAGTTTTAAAGACTCTAGATTATTAATTTAATTTAAGGACTGTTAGACTACATTTCAATTATCTTTAAATTTCTTTAATTATGACCATATAGTATGTCGTTTTCTCTCTTGAGTCAAGCTGATATAATTTTATCTGTAATGGAAGATATGCTGACAGTATCAGTAACTCAACCTTATATTTTTCCAATAAAACATGTAGGTCATTTTATCAGCAGTTGTTTACAAAGACACTGACGTACATGTATCACATAAACTAAATTTTGTCATGGAAGTCTACTTCAAATTTGCATTAAATTTGTATTACTTTTATTTCTTCAATAATAAAACTCTCATTTCAGGTATCCAATGTCTATCTGGAATTGATAAATAAAATTCATCATAGTATGTGATCAGGTGAAAACTAGATGTGAGTAGCCTAGCATTACTTCACAAGTTCATTCTATATAAAAATATATGACAGGCAATGATAATAGCAGTTTAAAATAAATCCTGAAGATTTATGTGACTTTTGAATACTTATCACCACTTTTTATTTTCTCATTTTATCATGTCTGTTAAATAGCCTACATTGCTCTTTCACACTTTTTTGCCACTTGAAAAAGAAAAGGTGTTGGAAAACATTTTTCAAATGTGTTGTAGCAGTATCATCTTAAGAAAGAAAATACAATTTTTATTTGTTGATGTGATTTTACTAGAAACTTAAATGAGTCTTAGGATCATCAAAAGTTCTCAAAAGTATTTTAGGGGAAACGTGTGAAATCATAATATGAATAAATCAACAATTCCTCAGTTATTATGGAGGATTCCATAATAGCATTATATCAGAAGTATAAAATGAGAATATTTATCACTATATAGAAAATGCTAGAACACTTTATTGTAAAATTAATGTCTACTAGAAATCTTGATTAATTGGTGTCAAAAATAATAATACAATGATGTAAATGTAAATTAATGACTAGAAAATAATAAATTATAGGGGCTGGCCCCGTGGTGCAGCAGTTAAGTGCACACGTTCCACTTTGGTGGCCCGGGGTTCACTGGTTCGGATTCCAGGTGCACACCTACACACTGCTTGTCAAGCCATGCTTTGGTAGGCGTCCCACATATAAAGTAGAGGAGGATGGGCATGGATGTTAGCTCAGGGCCAGTCCTCCTCAGCAAAAAGAGAACTGGTGGCAGATGTTAGCTCAGGGCTAATCTTCCTCAAAAAAAAAAAAAATAATAATAATAAATTATATTGTTACAATAAACTAATTCCATTGTTCACTAATTATGTGCTGAGGGAAAATGCATTGACTTAGGCCAGAGAACAAAGTTTTGTTAGTCAGCATGCAATGATTGAAGAGAATGATGATTCTAACCCACTTCAGTGTTTCCTACTTTTTGGGTACATGGCTACATGCATGTATGAAATTAGAAACATCATGGAACCTATATAGGTCAAACCCTCTACCTGTGCACTAAATTTTGAGGTTTTGTTGTTTTGTTGTTTACTTGTTTTACTCAGCAACTGTGTTTCTGCAATTGTCCTCTGTGTCTTGTGTATCATCATTTTTTCTAATAAATCTTCCCCATTATTTTCCATAAAGCCAAATGGTATTTAACAAAAACAAATGAATAGACTTCTCTTGACCCTGAAATACCTCCAGCCCTTGCTCCATCTACCTGGTGCCCGCTAAAAATAAATTCTCACAAAGTTATCTATATTTCCTATGGTCACTTTCTCCATTTTTAATTTACCTTCTTGAATACTCTTCAGTTAGGATTTTGCCTCTACCATTCAACTGAATCTCCTATTGTCAAGGTCATCAATGATGGAAACATTGCCAGATTTTAAGGTCAATTCCCAAATTACTCTTCCTGTTTTCAGAATTTAACACATTCTACTTCTCATCTCTTCTTCTTCTTCTTTTCTTTTTTGGTGAGGAAGATTGGCCCTGAGCCAATCTATGTGTGATGCTGCCGTAACATGGCTTTGTGAGCAGTGTGCTGGTCTACGCCTGGGATCTGAACCCAGGAACTCTGGGACATCAAAGCAGACTGCACAAACTTAACCACTATGCCACAGGGCCAGCTTCTCATCTCTTCTTAGAACATTTTTTTTGCTTGCCTCCCAGGATACCCTTTTTTTCATTGATTTCCCCCTAATATACCTTCATTCTTTAGACCCCTTGGGTAGATCCTCCTGTTATTTACTTCTAGATATTGGAGAGCCACAGGGCTCAGTCTTTGGCCCTCATGTCTATCTACACCCATGTTCTATGTGGCTTATCTGCTCCAGTGTCTGAAAGAACCACTTTCAAATACACTGAATATCATCATTTAGCTATTGCTATGAAACAATCATAAAACCTCAGGGGCACACAAAATAAGTGTTTATTGTTCAAGCTTCTGAGGGGCTTGGCTCTGTCACTTTGGTGATTTTGGTTGGACTCACTCATGTTTCCGCTTATTGGCTAATCTGGTTGACTCCATCTCAGACAAGTGAGGTGATCTGACAACACTCAAGCCTCTCATTTACTAACAGGATATTTTAGGCATGCTCTCATGCCTATGCCAGTGGTATAAACAAGAGAAAAATGGAAATGTACAAGCAGTGTTTCAAGTTCTGCTTGATTTTGGTCTACTAACACCCCACTGGCTAAAGGAAGTCAAATAAACTAGAGACCACAAGGATGAGACCACAAGGGCGTGACAATGTTATGTGACAGAGGGCATGCACGAGTGGGAGATGGGATGAAGAAATGGTGGCATTTTTGCAATTATTTTACTATAATTGCCCATCATGTTTTTCAGCCTGATGTCTTCCCTGAATTCCAGATTGTCTCATCTCTATGTATTTCTCAATAAATAGCCACACAATTCATTTAATTGCTCAGGTTCAAAAACTTTGGAGTCATGCTTTATTCCTTTCTTGTTCTAGCAACTTACATCTAACTCAAAAACAAATATTGCATCAAAATATATCTTGACTCTTACCACCTCTCACCGTTTTTACTACTAATACCCTAGGCCTAGCGACTATCATTTTTTCCCTGGATTAAACCAGACTATTACTCTAGACTCTGGTTTCCGAGCTTTCTCTCTTGCCTTCCCAACACCTGCATATTCTTCAATATTAGTTCATAACACTTCCCTACTTAAAATCTTTTTAGGACACTTTTGCTTATACCCAATTGGCCATATTATAGATGCATGAAACTTGGCTGCACTGAGGGCTAGGAAATGTAGTCTTTATTCAGGATGTTAATATGCCCAGCTAAAAGCTGTATTACTATGAATGAAAGGGATAGAGGCTAATAGGCAACACCTGAGCCTCTGCCTCAGTGTCAGACAAAGAAACAACGCATATTCTTGCTCCATATCCTTTCATAAAGATAAAAACACTGTGGTTCTACTAATAAAAAAGGCAAGAAGCATAGCCTTGTCTGTTTATTAATGCATCTCAAAACACCTATTAAGCACCAACTATGTTCTAGCCATTGTATTAGGTGTTAGAAAACCTTTAACGTGGCTCTCAGGATGCTCATGATTTGGTGGAGAAAAAGAAGTAAAAGCAACTAATTTCCTAACAGCTTATAAGAGTTTTTACATCCTTTTATATTGACACAGAATAATTCCATCAGATAAATATTATCATTCTGATCTACAGATAAACAAAAAAAGGACATAATTGACTTAGAGATAGCAGTACATTGGAGCCAGCTCAGAGGGGATCATGAGAGCAAATTTTGCACTGTGAATACTCTTCCCAACTCCGCATTCAGTGACTTCATGTTGATACCTTGAAATTGGCTCTGTTGGGAGTATTTACACTACGGAAATCAGCAAAATTTTAAAAGCAGATATTTTTATTTTGTTTTGTTATCCAGAGAACCAGCTGTTAAACATTTACCAGCCCAAGACAGTAAATGGTAGGCTGGCTAATGGAACTAAGGCCTCCTTCTCCACATCCTGCATTTCTTTTTCTCTTGGTGTAAAGCACGACTTTCACCCTTTTGTGTCATCTTGTTGCACAGCTGATTCTTATTTCAAACAACTGCTATGGGGCTCAGGGTCCTGCAGTTCTAACAGAATTGTAGGTGACACCAATCCTGCTATCCCACACACCCACACACGACATAAAATCTTTTATATTTTGCTTTAAAATTTTCAATTTGTTTGGTCATCAAGTTATTCCAAAATACCATCACTAAGCCGTATTTTCATGGCTTCAATAGGAGTTGGAATTTGTTGCAGCGAAATTATCCTACTTTTCCTCCCATGACATGGTCAAAATTGATGTCAATTTCATAGTTAGGAATAAAAATCAGCTGAAAAGGGAGCTTCTGCACTCTGCCTTGTTAGTTTTACTTTTTATTATTAGCAAACAGTTCCATTCTGCAAATTATAAAGTTCTTCCTTATTTCCAAATAGTTGACTTCTGAAAACACTGAGTTATAAAGTTTTCTAGTGAGCAGACTGTGAGATGACTGAGCCTACTATGCCAGCTTCAGTTACAGTGATACCACTAGCTAATTTTGCAGCAGTCACAAGCTCTTGCTCTGGGGAAATAATGAGTAGCATTGACGCTGAGCATGAAGTTCTTCATATTCAAATTATTACAAATCCAGATCTTGTTATAAGAATTTTTAAGATACATCATATGTGTCTTATATTCTTTAAGAAAACAAATGACTTGGATTTGCATTATATTCTCCATTGACTTCTTCATGGGCATGAACAGATATAAAAATATAATACTTAGCAACACATCCAGAACAAAAGTATTGGATACTTTCATAATCTAAAGTTCAAATTTTTATTTCTGCTTCTGGTTTCTTCCTGCAATTGCTTCTCCTGAAATCTAATCCCTGCATTCACTAACAGCATGAAGGACACTCATGTAGCAAATTTCTCCTTGTTTGGATAATTGCATCTTTTGATATATTTATTTATTATAGTAAATATTCATGTTAGACAACTAATCAGAGGCCTAAATAATGACACAGTCTATGCATAAATTAATTACTTCATTTTCTCCTTTAAATTAGTTAATTTATTATCAAGACACAATAAAATAAATGGTAAAAATACACAATTAAGATGTTTAAATTGAAACACAACTTATAAACTAATTACTACATATATCATTGTATTTAAATATTTTTAGGAAACACATTTAGAGGCAAATATTAGATTTGGACACTTCTTAAAAATTATAAAATCTGTGTGTTTTAAGTTTTAAAATCTCTGTAGTTTCAGTTTTTATGGATTTGGAATATATTTTGGTCTTGACTTTATGGCCACCCCTCATTAGTAGGATGAACATGGTAATTGCATAATTTTTTATCTCCACAAACTAATGATTTCAAAGGTAACATACAATGAGGATAATTGTTCCAATTGGTGAACAGATACGACAACTTTTAGAATTGCAATATTTTCAGTTCACTATAAACCAAACTAAAATAAAGAACAGAAAACAATGTGTTGCTTCATTATTGTTTTTCTACAAAAATCTTACATTTATAACTCTTCATAGTTGTTAAGGAATGTGCATAGAAATATTATCACATACACTCTTAATTTCCAGCACAATAAACATTCTCCATTTTATAACTTTAAAACAAACAAAAAACAAGTGAAGAATCAAAGATCAGTTAATGGGGGAAGCTTTTATTGTACACAAGAACAGAGCTGATGGGGCTGGCCAGTGGTGTGGTGGTTAAGTTCACATGCTCCACTTTGGTGGCCTGGGGTTTGCAGTGGTTTCAGATCCTGGGCACATACCTACACATTGCTCATCAAGTCACACTGTGGTAGCATCCCACACACGAAAGAGAGTAAGAGGGCCGCCCCGGTGGCACAGCAGTTAAGTTTGCACATTCCGCTTCTCGGTGGCCTGGGGTTTGCTGGTTCGGATCCCGGGTGCGGACATGGCACCGCTTGGCACACCATGCTGTGGTAGGCATCCCATGTATAAAGTAGAGGAAGATGGACACAATGTTAGCTCAGGGCCAGACTTCCTCAGCAAAAGAGAGGAAGACTGGCAGTAGTTAGCTCAGGGCTAATCTTCCTCAAAAAAAAAGAAAAAGAAAAAGAAGAAAGGAAACAAAAAAAAAGAAATAGAGGAAGATTGGCAACAGAGGTTAGCTCAGTGCCAATCTTTCTCACCAAAAACAAAACAAAACAGAGGAATTAAGAAGAACAGAGCTGAGATCTAAAAGGTAGATGTAGTCTCAATCTTTAGTTCAATTCACTTTCCCATATGTAATGAAGGACTTAAAATAGCCACATTTTTACATTTACGTATGCTAAGGTAACGTTGTTGCTCAGCATTTCAGCACTAAAAAGGAATCATGTCTTTGTCTAACAAATCTTCCAAGGACTCCCAATTGAAAACTTGGCCATACATGAATTGAGAAATAAGAAAATCTGGTCCTTTCCTACTTTTTCATCTTCATTTCCTATTCTCCCACTTCCATTCTAGAATCCAGCCTTCTTGAACTATTCATACTTTTCCAAATATGTAATGTCTTCACTCAATCAGCATTCAAAAAATTATTGTTGAGGGGCTGGCCCCGTGGCCTAGTGGTTAAGTTTGTGTGCTCCGCTGCAGGTCTTCGTCAGTTCGAATCCTGGGTGCAGACATGGCACTGCTCACCACGGTGAGGCGGCATCCCACATGCCACAACAAGAAGAACCCACAACTAAGGATATACAACTATGTACTGGGGGGCTTTGGGGAGAAAAAGGAAAAAAATAAAATCTTTAAAAAAGAATTATTGTTCAATGAATATTTAGATGAGTGAAGAAAGGAGTGCCAACCATGATCCAAGATGACTTTAATATTGTGTGTTACTAGAAAATAAATGTGATCTGAATTGTTGGCTCTAAAAGGATGCCTAAAAGTTTCAAGTAAATTAGAGTTCAGGATTTCTACTCCATTTTCATTTTTACCTATTTTATTTAAAAAGAAATGAGGAAGTTGTCTCCATTTTTGATGTATAAAACTTCAGTTATGCCTCTCTCTCTCTTTGGTCAGATGAGGGACACTGTTACTTAACATTGTAAGGGAAAATCTAAATCTACACTTACAACTCATAGTGGAATATAATAGCCTTTCCCAGGCCAAATCCATTTTTATGTTAATGGGGCATTTTGTTGAAATTAATGGGTCATTAGTCTCCTGTGAATAGAAGGTTCTGGTAGCAGCCTTCACAAATTATTTGAATTTAAGTACAAAGTTTTAATAGTACAAGCTTTATTTATGGTAACTTCATAAAGTTTAGAGTGAATTATGGAATGCTGAGGCTAGCTGTACTCTGGGAATATTTTCAATGCATGCATATCTAAAGTTTTTATAATTTTACTTAATCTTTTGAGTGTAGGTTTCATTTTTTCCTTAAAGGACTAAAATTTGAAAAGATTCTTGGGGCTGGTCTTCTGGCTTAGTGGTTAAGTTAGGCATGCTTCAGTGGCCCAGGCTCATGGGTTTGGATCCTGGGCACAGACCTACACCACTCAACAACCATGCTGTGCCAGCAACCCACATATAAAGAGGAGGAAGATTGACACAGATGTTAGCTCAGCAATAATCTTCCTCAGCAAAACAAACAAAAAACACAAAATGAAACAACATTCAACTGAGTAAATTTGAAGACCTAATTAGCTTTATTAAATGATTCATGAATGAGCAGCAGCCCATCTAGCAACTAGAAGGGCACTCTATTTTGTATACAAAATGGAAGGTTTTATTGGCAGTAGGAGGGTGGGGCAAGAAGGTATCAGCAAGAGGAAAGAAAGGGTTGTTTCAGATCAAGACTTCTTTTGGAGAGAAGGGAACAATGGCAGGCAGGCATTTTATCACACAGATTATCTAGTTCTAGTCAGGAAATTTCAGATTATTTAAGTCACATTCCTGGGAGGGGCTGAAACTATAATTAAGTCTTGTTTTTTGCTGTCATGGGGGGCAAAATGACTCTATTTGGGGCCTGTTATTTCTCTTTTTTAACAGTGTATAATGGGATATCTTGACATACATATACATTATGAAATGATTATCACATTCAAGCTAATTAACATATCTATCAGGAAGAGGTAAATTATTGAATGCGCTAAACTTTTTGAAAAAGATGGCATAGAAAAGTTTAAGTGTGGCAGGATGGAGGTGTTTGTTAATTTTAAGAGGAATATTAGAGAACTTCAAGAAATTTTCAGCGCCTAATCTCATTGGGTAGCTACAGGATAAAGGGGAGAGAGCCTCAAAGTGAGAATCAGGTTATGGCTCAGCAGACAGGTCGGAAAATGTACATGTGAAGTCAAGTAGAGTGTGGACAATAGGGTCATACTCAGGATATTAAAAAAGATTTTGTATTCTGTAGAGTGGTGTCAGTTGGATGTTTGCAGGTCTAAAGTGGGTGATGTACATGGAAAGGCACTATACCTAATTAGAAAGGAACAGATCATGTCAGGCATAAGGAAAGAATTGAAGGTTTGTTTTTCTTAAATTTCAGCTTTATTGAAGTATAATTAACAAATAAAATTATAAGAATTATATCTGGAAGAAAAGTCATGTAACTAAATGCTAGGATCAGTGACAGCGTTGGCATATAAACTCGCAGATCGAAGACATAAATTTCAGTCCACACATTGGAGCTAAATGTACTTTCTAGCTTTCTTTGTGTATGAGGATAAGTTTTGGAAGGCCTGTTTTACTTTAGTGGAAAAACAATGTTTTCAATACATGTTGAAAGGATCATGACCCGTGAAAATCTCTCACAGAAAGGAAGAGATGAGGTGGAGAGAAAAGAAACATAGACCTGCATGGATATGAGCAAACAGGCCACTGACAGCAGGAGAAAAAATATAGAATAGTTGGAGATGACTAAATATTGTCAATAGAGATTATTTTTAAGTTAGAGAATTAGGTAGAAAAAATGGAGAATTACGAAGTAGTAAAACTCAAAAGAAAAAAGTAACCTTAAAACTGATTTTAAGGCAGAAAAATATGAAAAGAATATTAATTGCACTTGGCCATTGAGAAAATTACAGCACTAAGTTCTATCAATACCAGTGATGGAATGATAGAACAGAAATTAAAATTTGACATAGAATCGATAAGAAAAAAATCGATTCGTTTTGTCAAGTGACTTGTCCTGATGTCTCCAGCAATCCCTACGGTAAGGGCCACTGAACTACCAGGTACATCACCCCAGGAACAATAATGAGTCCTGGTTTGGGAAATCTGACATGATAACTTCAACCTATGCATTGGTTTCGTTCAAATCTGGACTTACACACTGGGCTCTTCTTTTAGCTTAACATCCATATTATTGATCTGTGTTCCAATTATGAGAACTAAGTTCTTGTTCTACTGGGTTGAGGAGGCAAGCAGAACACTTGCTTCCTTATGCCCCCAATTTAACAGAATGCCTTTTCTATTTTCTATTTAACTGTCTGGCCTGATTTTCTACTAGTGGGGCTTCCATAATCTGTTGATACGATAAAGGGAGCTAGTATCAAATTTAGATACCGGGCTTTCTTAGTTTGGTCTGCCCATCACTCTTGAAATTCTTATATCTATCTGCAGTATATCTCCATGTGATGTTTATGGTTTTGAGGAAATTAACTCAAGATTTTAGTAAAACATGGACTTTGAAAAAGAATAATTTTCTATCAAAGACTTTTCCCAAATTTTTGAGTTTGACATAAAAAATGAAATTGGGCTGGTCATAGCAGAGAAGGTCATGGAGCGTGGACAAAACTTGGAGAGATGACAGAGGTGTTTTTTCTTCCTTTGCTCTATTGAGTTTGAGTTAGTGGTAGAACATCTCATCTATATAAGAAATAGAGATACTTGCAAGTTTTCTGAACACAGAAGATTGAAGAAAAAGGAAAAGAAGGTGAAAAATACTTTCACAAAATTAGAAAGGACTAAAAAGGACAAAGTTGACCTTTGTTTAGCCTTTTTTCCCCAGAATTACAACTTCATGTACATTTGAGGAAAAAATAGAATTTTTAAGCATTTGTGGATCATCCTTTGCTATTGGTGACATACAGCATTGTCAGCAATTCCATAAGTAATGACATTTGCTATGAAAACCAATGTTCCAGACATTATAGTTTATGGCTATTGATTCCATCAGGGAGAAATTGGAGATTATTGATTTTGACAAGTAGACAGTCAGAGAAGGAAAGATGACTAAGGGATTTGTAGAAATTAGGTAGAAGGACAGTTGCTGAGAAGTCATGAATATTCTTTGGAAAGTTGATCAGATTTTTAAGGAATTTTGTTGTTGTTGTTGTTTTTGTTTTTTGGGTTTTTTTTGAGGACGATTAGCCCTGAGCTAACTGCTGTCAATCCTCCTCTTTTTGCTGAGGAAGACTGGCCCTGAGCTAACATCTATGCCCATCTTCCTCTACTTTATATGTGGGACGCCTACCACAGCAGTGCCATGTCCACACCCAGGATCTGAACCAGTGAACACCAGGCCGCCAAAGAAGAACATGTGACATTAACCACTGCGCCACCAGGCCAGCCCCAGGAATTGTTTTTTTTTGTATCAGATATAATAACAGTATGAAAGAAGATAAAAAGAGTAAATTGCATTTTATGGTATTTGTGAAAAATTTAATGTAACATTTGGGCACAATATAATGAGTGCTGCTCAGATACCAAATTTCTCTGAAGGTGTATTCTACCAGACCAGGCCTGAATTATTTTATGTACATACTTAGGAAGCCATGGGCATTCTAAGAAGAAAGTATAAGATTTATTTCTTGACTTTTATATAAAGACATGAAAACTCTGTGAAATGAATCATGGCAATGGGCAGATTATGAGGAAATGAAGTCACTAAAACTAATGCATTTTTACCTTTTAATTTTCTGCAAGTCTCTAGCACAGGGGGCAAAATCGATATATCATATTAGTTCACCTAAACAAATGCTCCCAATACACTCTCCCAATTTCCATAAGGGAAGTGCTTTGGATACTAGATTATTTAAACTAGTATTTATATAATAGGTTATTTAACATTGCTTAAAGATGGAAATTCCAAAGTAATTACAGACTTAGGAATTTCTGTTACTTTAAGACATTACATGTAAGAAGACTTTTTTTCCCCCTCCAACAACGAAGGTGATATTAACTTTATTATTCTTCCCTGTGCTTTCTTTGAAAAAGAATAAGTGAAAGTTGAGGAGGAAAAGCTACATATCTCACACCACTCTTCCTCTGACATAAGAATTCTAATTGTGAGGTCAGTTTGTAGTTAGGTCACAGTCTAGAATAAAAGCCTGGAACTTTTCAATGAATTCAGGTGAATTCATCCTCAAATTTACTTTTATCTCTGGAATATTTTGTGTTTTCTACAGTTTCTGTTTGTCTCTCCATTGTCATAAGTGAGGCATTGATAATCTCAGAATTAGTGACTGTGGTCATTAAAAAAAATGATGAAGTCTGCATACATACTTATAAATTCTGCAAGTTCCATAAGGTGGGGAGCGTGCCTAATTCATTGTTGATTCTCATTTTGCACTTACTAGATACTGAAGGATTCTATTTACTTTTCATGTACCCTTCTGTAACAGAATTATGTTTTATCTTCTTAGCTTAATTCCTGGCTGGTAACCCCTCTACACAGGGTACAATATTTACACCTTCCAGAAGTTCTATAATTTCTATTTAATTTATTTTTATAATGCTTAATGTGACCTTGTTAAGTATGGCTACTTTCCACTTTGGTTGGAAGCCAATCTCTACATTTTTGCTGTGATGGTATAAGCAATGGTTACTCTTCTAGTGGTTTTTATCCCAGTAAACAAGACCATTTAACTCTGTGATATTTGATAGCTCCCGTTTGATACTTCCATATCCCTCATCTGCCACAGCCACTCCATAACATGCATCTATCTCCTAAAAAGTTTTGAACGCAGTCACTGCAATTTTTTTCTATCTTTATTCCATCAAATGCTTGGTCTGTTTGACCCAATCTCCACCCTACCTCTTCCACCCTGCCACCTACAGTGGCATCTTTTAAAATAGGAATTCTGTTTGTGCCACCTCAAATTTTAAACCATCAGTAGTTTCCCGTCAGTGTCAGGATTAAAACCAAAAATATTTAAGTTGGCCTGGAACTCTCTACAAGATCTGATTGTTGTTAGCTGATTTTCTTCTCCAGCTGTCTGTACTATAGCTATTCTGGCCTTTTTCTGTAGTTCTCTTGAGAGAGCCACACTCCATTTAACCTCAGGATTTGTTCACTCACTATAGTAACCACAAACTCTGGTCTGCAAGATTGTACCTCTCTTTGCTTTTAATCAAATAATTTAAGTAGTTTCATGAACCACTTATTTCAGTGATAGGCAGAAACTAAGTTTGGAAATTCTCCTCCCGTCTCCATTACCTGTTGCAAGAGGATCAGATGAAAACGTCAGAAAGGAATTCTCATGGATATTATTATATCTAATCTTTCTTTACTTCTCTCTGACATTCCCTGATACCAGCCCAGAAAATTGCTTTCCTTGTCTTTTTGCTCTCTTCTGTATCCCTGGTACCTAAAAACAGGACATAGCATAGATCCTGATATGTAGTTACTTGTTGAATAAGTAAAAGTGTTTATCAATTAACTTCTTTTATGTCTTTAAGCTAAATACACTCCTCTTTTGCAATGTCTGTTTTTCTATATGCATATAGAATTACAGGCACACCTTGTTTTATTGCTCTTCACTTTATTGCATTTTACAGATGCTGAGTTTTTTACAAGACCCTCCACCAGCAAAAAGATTATGACTTGCTGAAGGCTCAGATGCATTTTATAGCAAGAAAGTTTTGTTTGTTTGTTTGTTTGTTTGTTTGTTAGCAGCAGAGCTGACATCTGTTGCCAATCTTCCACTTTTTGCTTGAGGAAGATTGTCACTAAGCTAACATCTGTGCCAATCTTCCTCTAATTTTTTTATGTGGGTCGCCGCCCCAGAGCAGCTAACACGTGGTCAGTGCCTGAGATCCAAACAAGCGAACCCTGGGCCTCCAAAATGGAAGGTGCAAACTTAACCACTACATCAGTGGGCTGGCCCCAATAAAGTTTTTTTTTTTTTGAGGACGATTAGCCCTGAGCTAACTGCTGCCATTCCTCCTCTTTTTGCTGAGGAAGACTGGCCCTGAGCTAACATCCATGCCTATCTTCCTCTGCTTTTTTTTTTATATGTGGGACACCTACCACAGCATGGTTTGCCATGAGGTGCCATGTCCTTATCCAGGATCCAAACCAGCAAACCCTGGGCCGCCATAGTGGAACATGCAAACTTATCCGCTGTGCCACTGGCCTGGCCCCTAAAGTATTTCTTAATTAAGGTATGTAGATTGCTTTTTTGACACACTGCTATTGCACACTAAATAAACTATAGAATAGCAGAAACATAACTTATATGTGCACTGGGAAATCAAAAAATTCATATGACTCATTTTATCACAATATTTACTTTATTGTGGTGGTCTGGAACTGAACCCACAATATCTCCAAGGAATGACTGTATAATCCTGTTTCCTAGTTGGTAACCAGCCCATCCTTCTTATAAATTAGACTTCAAATTATTGATTTCTTTCTTCAATACTATTATCATAGATTAGTTCTGCTTTTTTCAGAAACAAGACTCACAAACACTTACTTTTACTTATGGCAAGAGTAGCCACATCAAATGCTTTAAAGACCAGGAAATTAATGCAACAGTGAAACAGTAAAGAGTATTGGGGAATCAAAGAACTCATGCATGACATAAAGGTAGTCAAATTCATTTTAAAAATGCTCTGTCCAACAAAAATCTTTAGGCCAAACTCCATATGTGGACTACTAGATTTTCAATGTTGAAAATCACTGATGGCCTGCTGGCATATATATTTTCACCTTACTATAATTTGATATAGAAAAAAATCACAATGAAGAATAGGTTATTTCTCGTGTATTCTCTGTTCCAACAGGTATCTAAACTTCAAGGGGAGGCATATAGCTGCTATGCAAGGCTTTCTTCAAGGACCGTCTTTCCCAATACTATAGGCACCTTTCTGGAAGGACATGTTAATTAAAAATATTTCCATAGTAAACATCCAATGTCTTTTAGCTAAACTGTCTAAGAGTCTACCATTTTCATAGAGTATAACAATATATGATATGGGTGATTTGTTCCTTTTTTTCTAAAGAGCACTGTCAGTTAAACTGACATTTTCAGCAACTGCAATTACATTTATTTTTTTAAAAAGACTAAGAATTTTCAGACAATTTAAGAATTTCTTGAATATCATACCAAATTCAAAATAATTATGCTTAGCAATTCATGTCCTCAACATGGAGACATATAAACAATAGGAATTCTAAATCTTAAACAAATTAGCATTAATTTTAATGTAAATCATGTTCCAAATTATCTTTGTAATATAGTACATATGAGGCAGATAAATTGTTTTTTCTCTATTTTTAAGCACTGTGTACAACACTTTTCCTGAGGATCATCAGTTCAGAAGAACAATCAATTGCTTCATTATTTTATCACCGCTTATAAGACATCCAATATCTTCAACAAATCAGCTACTTGACAGGTCCAAAAGATATCATTAGAATAAATTAGATTTCTGGCATTTTGTTCCATGAATCTCTCCCCAGAGTCAGATGCAATGTGGTCTCTTCTCAAATATTGTCCTAAATATCTTTAAAAGTATGGTTCTGTCTATTTGTTGCCTCAGTCTCCCACATTGTCAGATACACGTAAAACATAATATGACTTATCTTAAGAAGATTCCAGTAATTTGCAAGTGGTAGGAATTTTATCATATCTTTTATTATATGTCAATTATATCACTGACTATTAATATAAGAAGTTAATGTACAACTTTCCCAATGTAACTATTGTTTTAATTTCTTTATATTACTAACAGAAGGTATAAAATAATATGCACTGATAATAAATTTGCTCAGAATTTGCCTCTAAAATAAGGAGGTAAGAATCCAATGTATTAACTTTTGAATACATGAAGAACAACCCAAAAGTTATGCATAAATGGTAGTTCTGGAAATTTATTCTTCATAAAAGCAATCGGAACCCAGAAAAAATTTCAAAATAAATTTTTTTCAGCACTTTCAAAATTAACCAAAGGCTTGCAAAAATCCAAGGAGTGTTTACTTAAAAAAATGGTTTAATGTCATTAAATCCAATAGCTTTGTCATGAATTAAGTTGCGCTATTCCTATAGCCCTCTTCCTAGATCCATAATAACCTTGACAACTAGTAGCCACACTATCACAACAGCTGTGAAACCTAGCAAGCTAATAGACATTGCAAAGAGAAGACCAGGTTCGAAGCTCATCAGAAAGCTCCATCCCTGGAGAACTGTTACTATTTAAACTGTCTGTTAGCCCCCTGGAAGAGTTCCATTTACCATGTTTTCCATTCTTTGACCTGATCCAGACGTGATCAGTGGGAAGAGCTCTAGCCACAGAGAATTTCTCAAAGAAAAAAAAAAAGCAGCAATTTTTTAATACAGAAGCTGTCTTAGGTAGTGATACCAGTTGGTGCAAACAAGAGGCTGACCAAAAAACATCTCATCCAGGGAATGGAATATCCATAGGGGCCTTTATAAACATCTGACATATTCCTAGGGACTTAGAAGACCACATGTATGTGCAGGGCTGTGTTTGTGGCCAGGAAAGACATGATAAAACATGAAACTCTGACTTATAGCCCTCCTTGATGAGGAAACGAAGGCTAACATAGAGTTGAAAATTGCTAGAGCATTGCATGTATGCCCCAGCACAAAAACAGAGCCTCTCAGCAGAATGTCAAAGATTTATTGGTTCAAGGCATTTAAAGAAATCAACATCTAATCGAAAGTCAAGGACTGAGCTAAAAGAGCAGACTGTCCATGGACAAACACAACAGGGGATAATGATTTTAAGAATTAAACTAAACAAACAAGCAGTAATCACCACAACAAACAGCCATAATAAACCCTTTTAGATAGGGAGTCTGGTTTTCAAAGAAGACACACTATATTTTAAGTCAAATGACTTTTTCCAGTTTTCAACAAAAAGTTATAAGACATGCAAAGAAACAGGAAAATATGGTCCATAAATGGGGGGAAAAGCAGTCAGCAGAAACTATATCTGAGAAAGCCCAGATATCTGGCTTACTAGAGAAAGACTTTAAATCAGTTATTATTAAAATGCTCAAAGAACTAAAGGAAATGACATCTAAAGAACTAAACGGAAGTATGAGAATGATATTTCACCACATAGAAAATAGCAGTAAAGAGATAAAAATTTTAAAAAGCATCAAATAGAAATTCTGGAGTTGAAAAGTACAACTAAAATGAAAAATTTACTAGAGAAGATTAACAGCAAATTTGAGTTGGCAGAAGAAAGAGTTAATGAACTAAAAGATAGGCCAATTGAAATTATCCAATATGAGGACTAGAAAGGAAAAACGATTGAATGGAACTTCAGATACTTGAGGCACATAATCCAATAAACTAACATAAGTCGTAATGGGAATCCTGGAAAAAGAGGAGCGAGAGAAAGGGCTAGAAAGACTACTTGAAGAAATAATGGGGAAAAAAACCTTCCTGAAATTTACGAAAAACATTAATCTACACATCCACCTAGACACATCAGAATCAAACTGTCAAATGCATAAAACAAAGAGAGAAACTTGAAAGCAGATCAAAAAAAACAATCTTCACACACAAGAGATCTTCAATAAGGTTAACAGTTGACTTATGAAAAACCATGGAAGCCAAAGGCAGTGGTAAGACATTCAAGTGTTGAAAGTAAAAGACTCAACCAAGAATTCTATAATTAGCAAAATTACTTTTCAAAAATAAAGTGGAAATTAAGATATTCCCAGATAAACCAAAAACTGAGAGAATTTATCACTAGCAGACCTATCTCACAGAAATACTAAAGAAATTCTTTCAGGTTGAAAAGAAATGACATTAAAAAGTAACTCAAATTCACACAAATAAACAGAAAATGTCACCAGAGTTAATAGGTAATGAAAAAATAAAATATAAATGTATTTTTGTTTGTAATTCTTTTATTCTATCTTAATTTGAAAAGAACTGCATGAAGCAATATGTAATTATAAAACTGTGTTGATGGGCTTATGATGTAAAAAGATGTATTTGAATGACAAAAATAGCAGAAAGGAGAGAAGAGAGAATGGAACTTTACTGAAGGAAATTTTTTGTATACTACTGAAAATAACTTGGTATTAATCCAAACTAAACTATTATTATTATTTTTAAGATTGGCACCTGAGCTAACAACTGTTGCCAATCCTTTTTTTTTTTTCTTCTTCTTCTTCTTCTCCCCAAAGTCCCCAGTACATAGTTGTATATTCTAGTTATAGGTCTCTCTGTGTGGGATGCCGCCTCAGCCTTGCCTGACAAGTGGTGCCATGTCCGCACCCAGGATCTGAACTGGTGAAACTCTGGGCCACCGACGTGGAGCATGAAAACTTAACCACTTGGCCACGGGGCCAGCTCCTTAACTAAATTACATCAAGTTAATACGTTAATTTTAATCTACGAACAAGCACTAAAAAAACCCCTCAAAAATACAGAGTAAAATAAACAAGCAGATTAAAACAGTATATTTGAAAATATATATTTAACACAAAAGAAAGTAGTACTGGAAAACTAGAGCAATGATATAAGACACGTAGAAAACAAATATCAAAGTAGAAGACAACTTATCAGTAGTTACATTAAACATAAATAGATTAAACACTCCAATCAAAAGGCAAAGATTGGCAGAATGGATTAAAATAAAACATGATCCAACTATATGCTGTTTAAGAGACAAATAGGCTGAAAGTTAAAAAGGTAGAAAAACATACACTTTGCAAACAGTAACAAAAAGAGATCTAGAATGGATATACAAATATTGCACAAAATAGACTTTAAGACAAAAACTGTTACTATAGAAAAACGACATTTAAGACAAAAACTGTTACTATAGAAAAACGACATTTTATAATGATAAAAGGGCCAATGCATCAGGAAGACGTAACAATTATAAATATATATGCACCTGACAACATAGGTAAAAACTACAGGAAGCAAAAATATTCAGAAGTGAAAAGAAAAATGGACAATTCAACAATAGTTGGTGACTTTAATGCTCTGTTTTCAATAAGGGTGGACCAACTAGGCAAAGGATGAACAAGGAAATAGAAGACTTGAACAGTACTATGCACCAACTAGACCTAATAGTTTAGATATGTATAGAACATTCTACCCCACAACAGAAGATATCAACCATTCCAGAGATAAACTTTTATATTGTGATCAATTGATTTTCAACAACAGTGACAAGACAATTCAATAGAGAAAGAACAGTCTTTTCAAAATTGGTGCTGGGACAACTGGATATCCACATTCCGAAGATTAAAGCTCGATTACTACCTCACATCATACACAAAAATTAATGCAAATTGGGTCACAGACTTAAATGTAAGACTAAAACTACAAAACTCAGAAGAAAGTGAGAGTATATATCATTGATTTGGGTTAGGCAATAGCTTATTACTTATGACATCAAAAGCATAAGCACTTGTATCTAGATTATGTAAAGAATTTTTAGAACTCAACAATAAAAATCAAATAACTCAATTTTAAAGTGGGCAAAGTTTTGAATAGCCATTTTACAAAGAAGGTATTAAAATGGCCAATAAGCAAATTAAAAAATGTTCAACATCATTAATCACTAGGGAAATGAAAATCAAAACCACAGTAAGACCACTTCACATCCAGTAGGATAGTTAAATAAAAAGGACTAACAATAGTAAGTGTTGGTGAGGATAGGGAGAAATTGGAGCTCTTGTACATTACTGATGGATATGTAAAATGTAGCAGCCACTTTGGAAAACAGTTTGACTTTTGCTCAAAATGTTTAACACAGAGTTACCATACAATCCAGCAATTTCACTTAGAGGTATATAGCCAAAAGAAGTAAAAACAGGTCTCCAAACAAAAACTGTACATGAATGCTCATAGCAGTACTATTCAACAATAGCCCCAATGTGGAAACAACCCAAACGTCCAACAGCTGATGACTGTATTCCAAAAAAAAGTGGTACATTCACATAATGGAATATTATTCAACAATCAAAAAGAATGAAACACTAATACTCACAATAAAATGCATGAACTTTGAAAACCTGAAAACAGAAAACTACCTACAAACTATATTACTTCTTTTATAAATTATCCAGAAAAGACAAAGCTATAGAAACAGAATGTAGGTAAGTAGTTGCCAGGGAGTAAGGAGGAGGGGGATGGGGAGTGACTGCTAATGAGTTAGAGTTTCTTTCTGGGGTGATGAACATATTCTGAAATTAGACAGCAGAGATGTTTCCATAGCTTTGTGATTATACTAAACTACTGAATTTGACACTTTAAAAGTGTGATGTATATGTTATATAAATTATATCTCAATGAAGGTGTTAACTAAAAAGGAAACTGTGGATAAGTAATTTTATATCAAACGCACTTTTTTTCTCCTTCAACTCTAGGAAGAAGTTAATACATATTATCCCTTGGGTTTATGGATAAAGAAATGTGCAAAAGAAAACTGAAAACAAAGAAATAAAAGATTCAAGTTAAAATCGCTTCCATCACCTTTCAAATTCATGCAGATCTATTGTAGGTTTCAGCCAATTTTCTTTTATTTATTTATGTTTGAGCACCATAACTTTTTAAATAGGCTGTGAAAGTCCTTTGACTATTTGCTTACATTTATACAGTGAGAGAAACCTATTCATTTGTTTCTCCTGAAAATCATATTATAACCAGGTAGTTAATAAAGTTATTGAGAATCCTGAGAACCTGAATTACATTCTAGATAGAATCTATGCCCCCCACCCCCAGAACTTTCCAATTTAATAAAGAAAAACATACTTCACACATAGTAGAATTCCACATCTTGGAATGAGGAAAGTATGCATGTAAACATTTCAAATTTAAACATTGCTTAAATGAAATACAGTCCTTTGTTACAACAAATCCGCATCAAAAATCAATTAATTTCCTTTTAAAATTCAAATGGACCTCAGACTCCATTCTGTTACCCAACAATGAGTGCTCACAATAGAGAAGAAATGTTGTTAATGACATAGTGGAAGCAGACCGCAGTGTGAAGATGATCTAATCCCTTGTCTTTACTACAGTGTTAGCATGATTTATGATTTTCAGTTTGGTGAACTTCAGCCATTCTGGCAGCTGCCCACAGAAATTTTAGTCACTTACTGTAAGTAGTTGGATGTAACAATCCAAGTCACAGAAATAGCACAGAGCTGACATAGTAGATTGCAATAAATTAAAAACATTAAATGGCTCCTTAGCCTCTGAAACAACATCCGATAAGATTTAAAGAAACAAAAAGAACTCTATTATACTAGTATTTTATTCTGGTCATCAAACTAAAATGTATATGAGTAAGTATATGTCCCTAAAAAACAAGGCTAACTCTAAAATGTTGACATTCTTTTGATGCAAATCCCATACAGTTTTTTATATTTTTATTTTTTAATGTTTTTTTTAATTGAGGTCACAATGGTTTATAATACTATATAAATTTTGGGTGTACATCATATTTAAACTTCTGTATAGACTGCATCATGTTCATCACCAAAAGTCTAGTTGCCATCTGTCACCAAACACATGTGCCCGTTTACCCTTTTCGCCCTCCCCCTACCCGCTTGCCCATTGGTAACCACCAATCTGTTTTCTGTATCCATGGGTTTGTTTATCTTCCATGTATGAGTGAAGTCATAGAGTAATTGTCCTTCTCTGTCTGACATTTCACTCAGCATAATACCCTCAAGGTCCAAACATGTTGTCAAAAATGGCAAGATTTCATTATTTATGACGGAGTAGTATTCCATTGCCGTACAGTTTTCTAATATATTGACATTCATCATTTAGCTTTCGTAATTGCTCTTAATTAAATTTTCAATCATTTTTTCATTTAAAATTCACAATTCAGTTAATCTCAAGACAAAGTTCAATCTATTTTCTTTTAAAAATATAATGGTATTAATATTTTTCGTATAATGCCTATTTTACCTACCTAAAGTTGTGCATATATAGTTAATTGTAACTTAAAGAGTCATCTTGCCTACGAAATCTAGTATTCAGTGCACATCAGGACCTATCAGAAAAAATCCCTGCAAAACAGCACTTTTCTGGTGTCAGCATGGATGCTTTTCTGCAAATGTCAGTGATGTGTGTCAGAGGACAGGATAGAATCCTCCCACTCGAATTTTATTTTCCTTTTTGAAATGACATCCATTCTTTGGAATTTCTAATACTTAATGCCCTAGGAGCAAGCTCTTTTATTGAGAGTTTTCCTTTCTGAAAATCTGTACTTCCTCACTCCCATTTTAACTTACCCTTTTGCACTTGAGACATTCTTTTTCAGCAAAGACTATAGGCATCCAAATAGATAGCATTTACAAACAGCATTCAAAGAATTCATCAGGAAGATTACATATTAGATATATAATCTAGTGTACAATCTAATGCTTTTCTTCCTATTTAAGATTCTATGAATTCATTTTGTGAAAAGATATTTGTGATGAAATAGATCAACATGGGCATAACTATTATTACTCGCCCTTCTCTCTTCAGAGTCTCACTACTAGGTGCCTTATACATGTATTAGGCATGGATGGATCTCATTCTACAAGCTCAGGTGTAAAAGGAATATGACTTTTGTTTGGCCATTGTTGTCATTCATGTGGCAAAAACGTAATTTAGTTCCTTTATTGACATTTTCCTCAGATTTTTCTGAGGATGAGGACAGTCTTGATATTTTTTTCTTCTCGTTATGTTTGAGATCAGAAAAGTCTCAGTGTTTCAGAATATTTTCTGCTTCTATTTTGGTCACCCTCCCTAGAAGCTTTAAATAAAATACAAACTACTTGAAATAAAGAAACAAAAAAGGGGGAATACAAGAAGAAAAAGCAGAAAAATATAGGTAATGCCTTGAAAATATGATTCCACCATACATATTACCTAATTTGTTCCTCTCAACAATCCCTTTTGATATGTCTTATTATCTACAATTTCCAGGTGAAGAAAAACAGACTTGAAGAGATTAACTCCCCTGAAACCAAAAAGAAAGAAAACAAGAGGCAAAAACTAATTGCAAAGAAATGATACAAATTTGATCTTACTATAAAGCCTCTACTTTCTGTAATTCTATGTATCATTTCTGCTTGGAAGAATAATTTTGAAATGAAGATGCTACTTATTTGAAGTGAAAATGTATATCATTAGATCATCTGTTTCATGTTTAAACATATGGAAAAATAAATGAGGTTACATTTGATACACATATTTCAATGGATGGATCTGGTTTAATAATACATTTATTTGACATATAATTTTACGTTTAACGTAGAAGGTACAAGAGAAACAGATGGCTTTTGTCTTGATGTGAAACTAAATTACTGATACAGAAACTCTTAGAAATTGTCATAGAAAATCCACACTATAACCAGATTTGGGTTTTACCCATTTGAAGGTTATATATATTTTTTATCCTTTCAACATCTTTTCTTATTAATTATAATATAGTAATAATAAAAAATTTACTTCCTTAAAGGTGGAATATTCAAAATTTCTGGTCTATAAGACAATTTTACAAATACACACTGCAAAAAATTAAAACGTTTCCTCTAATTGTATAATATCACATTTTTAATAAAAAGGGTTTATTTGGTATAAAATATAACTGTATTTGGTATAAGTACAACTGAATACTGCTTTTATACTCCCAAAGCTGCTCAGAGACTTCTACTGGCTATGCATTATTTCAAAACTCCATTTCTTGAGCACAGTGGAATATTTAAGCTATCAGAATGCCTGAGTGAATTAGAGCTGAATATTATTCTAATGACTAGAGCAAATCTAGAGGAAGATTTAACCTGAAGCTTATATTAAATATTAAATATTTTAGTCATCATCCTCAACTAGGTTTACAAATATTGGCTCTTTCAAAAACTCTCCACTTTCATCAAATTTTGATTCCCAAATCTAATGCTTCTCCATGCACAGACAATAAAACATCTTTAGACGAGAATATCATCAAATTCCCACCATTAAACCAACAAACCACTTACTGCTTGTCGTCAGTCCTCTCCTCTTTCTCTTTTTGTTAAAAGAGGGAATTTATATTTGTGATTTGCATTCCTTTAAACATTTCAGAATCAGGCCCCCCCCCCCCAAAAAAAAAAATTGCCAACAGGAGTTTTGATTTGTGTTTCACTAAATAGGCAAGTCAATTTAGGATAACTAATCTCTTTAGTGAACTGAGTTTTCCAATTTAAGAACATAGTATACTCTACCATTAGATAGGTCTTTAAAAACTTCTCTCATTGACGCCGTGTAGTTTTTTTGAAGAGAAGACTTAGGCATCTTTATTGTGTTTGTTCCTTTATATATGGAGTTTTTCTTCTTTTATTGGATAAGATAAATACTACCATTTAAAAAAATTTTACTTTTAATTATTTCTCACTGGATTATAAAAAACATTTATTGGTTGATTCTGCTTCCAGTGACTTTTTAAAGATGTTTTCAATTATAATAACTTGACTTTAGATATTTAAAATTTTCTGCATTGTTTTCTATGAATAATAAACGTTTTATTTCTTCCTTTCCAATCATTATACCCTGTCCCAGTTACTACTACTGTGTAAAAAATTACCATTTTTTTCTAAGTTTAAGCGGTCTCACTCATACACAGCTGATAGTTGATGCCAGCTGTCAACTGTGAGCTCAGCTGGGAGAATACCCATACGTGGCCTCTCCAACATGACAGTCTCAGGGCATTGGACTTCTTAAAAGGCATCCAGGTGTTCCAAGCACAAGTGATCCCTCCACCAAGTAGAAGCTATATTGCTTTTCGTGTTCTGGCCTCAGAAATCATGCAGCATGGTTTCTGCCTCATTCTATTGCTTAGAAGTGAGCAGCAAGCCTGCCCAGATTTAAGTATAGGGGACATAGACTTCACCGCTCGTTCAGAGGAGTGTCAACTAATTTGTTGTCATTGTTTAAGATTGTCTCAGTCTATAGTACGGCCCCAAATTATTTACATTGCTCCAACACGCAAAGTGCATTCATTCCCTAACGACTCCACAAAAGTCTCCATGATTATATTATCACTCTCAGAAGTGATGACCACAATCTTGACATTTCAATTCGGTCCTCCTTAAGATGAGGTTACTCAGATATCGCACCTTGAATAAAATCATTCCTCTGGTTCTGGACATCATGTACTACAGAGATAAGTTATCCACTCCAAGTTTGAGGTTATATGAAATAACCTCAAAAAACACCTGCTAAAAGGAGGGGATGGGGCTTCCTGCGGTGGGACTCATTCGTGTGGCGGCAGCAGCAGCCGGGCCCTCTCGGGCCTGCGGCACGTGACGTTCCGGCGCCTCCGCCGCGGTGGCCGCTGCAGCCAGGGGCCCGGTGTGCTGCAGGAGGGGGCTCTGGTGTTGCGGACAGTCCTCCAGAGGCTCGAGGTGAGGCGGGCGGCTGCACGTGTCCTCCGGCCTGTGCAGCCCCTGGGGGCACCTGGGTGCGTGGTGCCAAGGCCCAGGGCCTGAGGCACTGAGGGGCCGCGTGAGGCGAGGGGGCAGAGTGCCAGGTGCCAGGCTGCCTTTCCAGGGCCTTGGCCCCGGGGCCTCAAGCTGCGCTGCTTCGATTGGGGGTTGGGGAGCCAGGCCGAGGCCTCACCTGAGCGGGTGGCAGGTGTGGCAGGTGCCCTAGAGCGTCCGTTGACCTCTGGGAGAGCTAACTTGGTCCTGTGGCTTTGCTTCTCGTGCTTTCTTAGCGCTTTTTCTGACTGACTGGGAAGCGGCGCGGTGGGCTGGAGGAACCCGGGAAAGGTCTGGAGTGGGTTCGGGCTTGGTCGGTACCGCTAGTAGTGGGGAAGGGTGCTATGGGCCCGAGAGAGAATATTTAGGATTAGCGTTACAGGTTCAGTGTTTGAAAATAGAACAGCAAAGCGAAGCCTGGACCCTAGCACCCTAAACAGTAAGGAGAATGTGCTAGAACACACAGTGGTTGAAAAACTTCAGTTTTAACATTTACACGTGTTCGAGAGTGGGGAGTAATCCAGGCAGACGTTCACAGGACGTTAAAAGCAGGAAAGCACCCAAAAGCTCGCCGAAGGCAGGTCATTATATGGTGGAGGAAACTGAGGCCCAGAGCTATGAAATGAGTGGCCCAAGATCACGCGATTAGTTTAATGAGCACGTTGGGATTATATTTGAGGGCCAGCCAGTTTTGGTGTAGTGCTTAAGGTTACAGCCCTGATTCAAGACTTTCATCGGCCCTTTGATGCTGTGTGAACTTGGGCAATTTACTTACCCTTGTGCTCCAGTTATCCCCAAATAATGGATAATAATACCTGATGGAGTTGTTAGAATTAAATTAAGATTGTATAATGTAGGACAGAGAAGTCTGATACATATTAACTGCTCAATAAATGATTGTAATAAATTATTATAGTCTGAAAGCTCTTGTTCCATTGCCCTGACTTCTCCTAGTCTTTGAGGTGGTTAAGTCCTGTTTCCCAGGACCTGAAGTCATATTTATGGTGATGGGAGGAAGAAACTGGCCTTGTAGATCAATTGCTGGGCATGACACAAGCGAATGCTGGTTGAGGGAAGTTAAACTGAGCTGACTTTTAAAAGCTTGAGAGGACAAAGGTGAACCACAGTTAAGTCTTTTACGTCTAATTTAGGAAATGGAAATTTTTGCTTCATTTTTTAATAAGTAGAGGTTTTTTTTAAAAGGAAGAATTGTATTGTTTTTTAAAATCATTCTGTATCTCCATCTTTTTCCAGCGGTGTTTGAGGCTCATAAATAGGATCGCTGCCATGTTGTACATTTGCTAGGATTATGCTTAGAGCAGAGGTGAAGCACTGTGTGAGTGTCTCCTGTGCATCAGCCAGGGCGCACAAGCAAACAGGCCAGGTAACTGGATCATGAAGTGTGTGGTTAGAGTAAATGTCACACAACAAACAGATTTTCTAACCTATCTGAAAATGGATGTCTCATCCCTCCAAATCTTACTGTCTTACCTCAGCAGTTCAACTAGCACATTCTCTTCTGAGGACCACAGGGGTAAACGTTTTGACAGAAGTCGTTGCTGCAATTTTGGCAATCAGGCTATTGTATCCTTTCAGTAACAGTTCACTTTGACCTGCAAGGTAGCTTACCGGGGTGAAGTGATGGTTGGTAAGCAGAAATGCAGGCTCAAGAAACTTGAATTCCAGTCCCAGCATGGTAACTAGTTTATGAACTACCTTGGTTTCCACATCTTTAAAATGAGAATAAGAAATCTGGATATCTTACTATTAGGAGTTTAATGGGAGGGACAAATAACATGGTGCACATGATATTACTTCGAAAACTGTAATAAATTGTACAAATGAAGAAGTGGAAGCTCTTCTAATAACTCCTAGGAAATAGTGAAAGTGCCTCAACATATGTTTTTGTAACCTATGTAGCTTACTGTCGGACTTTGTGAGGCAAGTGCAGGTTGAATGCTTTGTTACTGCAACACGTGTACTTTTTAAATTAAGCTTAACTGTGACCGTTGAAAATTATTTGGAGAATTTTGTTTTTTAAAGAATTTAGAGAATCTTCTGCAATATGTTTTGAGTATTCATATCTTAAACCTACTTAGTTTATAGGAAAAAAAGAGAGTGCTATGGAAAAATTGATCCTAATTTTTCTGTAAATGGAAAACAAAATTCAGAGCTGTAAACAAGGCAGTATAGACTTGTTTTTTTCTTTTCTTCTTCTCCCCAAAGCCCCCCGGTACATAGTTATATATTCTAATTGTGAGGCCCTCTGGTTGTGCTTTGCGGGACACCACCTAACACTGCCGGACGAGCGGTGCCATGTCCGCGCCCAGGATTCGAACCAGCGAAACCCTGGGCCGCCGAAGCAGGGTGCAGCAGTTGAGTTCGCACATTCTGCTCTGGTGGCCCGGGTTTCACCAGTTTGGATCTCGGGTGTGGATCTATGCACTGCTTGGCAAGCCACACTGTGGTAGGCGTCCCACATTTAAAGTTGAGGAAGATGGGCACATATGATAGCTCAGGGCTAATCTTCCTCAAAAACAAAAATAAAATAAAAAGAGACAACTTGAAAAGATAAAGTATAAAAATTTAAATTAATAAACTTAAAAATAAATCAAGCCTTCATTTGTTTTAAAGATCTTTTTCCTGAATAGACCCTTATTGAAAATAAAGTTTCTATCTTTGAGAGGTGACAAATTTAATATTTTTGTAGTGTTTGCCTATTCCTACAGTGATCTAAATGATTGTCTGGATTTGCTAAAATTTGATGCAGAATGTATGTGCTTCTTTTGTTAAATAGAATATTTTGTGTTCACTTGACATCTCATGTACATTATTGTGTACAGCAAAATAATATGGACTTTTTTAAAAATGTGTGCTGAGAACAGAATTAGAATTAACCAAAGTAGAGCAAAATCTTAGACCTTTCACAGTTCTTGACTCTATGTCTGTCAATAATTGTGCATTTGTCTATTTGTCTTTTTATTTTCATCAATTTTTGCTTCATGTATTTGTGTCTGTTATTAGATGTGTACATGTTTTGAATTGTTACATCACCTAGATGAATTAACCCTTTATTGTTATGTCTTATTGTTTTTTAAAAATTGTGCCCCTTAAAGTCTATATTGTCTGCTGTTAGTCAATACATGCTAGGTTTCTTTTGATTTGTATTTTCATTTATATTTTTTCATCCTTTTATATTTAACTTTTCTTAATCCTTGAATGTGTGTATTTTTTTTCATTTTTTCAGCTCTATTGAGGTATGATTGATAAATGAAATTGTAACATATTTAAAGTGTACAACGTAGTGATTTGATGTATGTATATCTTGTGAAAGGATGCCTCCCCCTTCGAGTTAGTTGACATGTCCATCAGCTCCATATTTACCTTTTTTTGGTGAGAGCATTTAAATTCTACTCTCTTAGCATGTTTCCATTGTACAACACAGTATTATTAACTATAGCCACCATGTTATTCATTAGATCCTCACACCTTATTCATCTTGTAACTGAAAGAAGTTTGTACCCTTTTACCATCCTGTCCTTATTTCCCCCATCCAGCCCCTGACAACCATTTTTCTACTCTGTTTCTGTGAGTTTGACTTTTTTTTTTGATTCCACATATAAGTGACACCATGTCTTCCTCTGTCTGGCTTATTTCACTGAACATAATAAACAGCTTGTTGTTGGGTGTTTTCTTTGTCCAATTTGACTGTCTTTGTCTTTTAATTGAAATTTACAGTCTGTTTATAGGAGGGTGAATATATACCATTATCCTATTCCATCATAATATTTGTATTCTATTTGCTCCATTTATTCAGTATTTTTTTTTCTTCTTCTTTGTTGCTTTTCTTTGGATCAATAAATACTTTTTCATTTTCTCCTTACATTCTATTTGATCTTCTACCTTATTTATAATTTCCATTCCATTCATAATTTATGTGTTACTTTGTTTATAAGTGCATGTTTAAAAAAATCTGGATACTAAATATAATTTTAGTTTCTGGGTATAACATATATTTATAAGTTCCACTTTTTAACTTTACGGTCAAGAGTTTATTAAAGGGAATCTAAGTATTACTACTTGCATTACACAATGGCTTTAACCATGATATTGTTTAGAAATAAGTCAGAGGTACGTAGACCCAGATATATGAGTAATTATCCATTGACTATAACTTATCCATTGCATTTGAGTTGAATTTAATATAAGTTGCCCATTGGATATTATAAATTTAATTCACTATGATTTCAAGTATAATTACTGGCTTACTAATATAACTTTTAATATTGATTTTTAGATATTATCTGTCTCTCTCCTTTTTTTGTTTTTGCTGAGGAAAATTTGCTCTAACATATGTTGCCAATCTTCCTCTTTATTTCCTTGTGGAGGATTTAATCCTTAGCTAACATATGTGCCAGTCTTCCCCTACTTTGTATGTGGGTTGCTGCCAAAGCATGGCTGACAAGTGGTGTAGGTCTGTGTGCAGGATCTGAACCCACAACCCTGGGCCTTTGAAGCAGAGCGCACCAAACTTAACCACTATGCCCTGGGGCTGGCCCCTTTAATTTCATTTTTGAAAATAGCATGATTAATCCTCTAAAAATTGTGGAAATAACAAGAACTTGCAGGTATCAATTATTAAAATTTAGATCTTAACTTTTTTACCACAAGGTCTAACTCAAGTTTAATCTGACTTTTTAAAATACTACTAAGGAAGAGAGTAAAAGGATAAAAAATAAATTTTCCACCTACTTAAAAAAATAAAGTTGCAAAACATTAAATCTTTCGCAGTTGGAAACACATTTGTGGGAGGAACATTTACAATAGAGTTATGCAGCCTATTTCCTTTTTTTAGTATAAGTTTATATGAGAGTAATGTTCGTAAAAGAGTCAATGAGCCAATAAATGGCGCTTAGGGGTGATCAAATACCATAGGGAATGCCAGGTATGTGATTAACTTAAAAGTTACTCTCCAACACATTGGACATTACTCCTATAAGAGAAGTTGATGTTGATTTGATAATGAGTACTTTGTTTTTTTTAAAACCACGTGAGAGGTACAAAATTCAAGTTTTCACTTTCATTTTCACTACTAGCCTGCCCAGATCCTTGCTGTTCAAAATGTGGTTCATAGAATGAGCAGCACTGTCATCACCTGAGAGTGTATTGGAAATGAAAATAGTCCTCACATCAGGCTTGCTGAATTATTCATTTTAATATCATCTCCAAATGATTTTTAGTGCATATTACAATGCAGGAAATAGTGGTCCAGATAATTTAGAGACATCTCCAAACATTGAAAAAGATAGAAAAAAACAAGAGTAATGTCTTTGAAAATTGCCCAAACTGAAAAATGACTATTTTTTTTGAGGAAGATTAGCCCTGAGCTAACATCTGCCACCAGTCCTTCTCTTTTTTGCTGAGGAAGACTGGCCCTGAGCTAACATCCATGCCTATCTTCCTCTAATTTATATGTGGGACACCTGCCACAGCATGGCTTGACAAGCGCTGCATAGCTCTGTACCCAGGATCCAAACTGGTGAACCCCTGGAACATGCGAACTTGACTGCTGTGCTACCAGGCCAGCCCCCAAAAATAACAATTTTAAAGCATGTTTTTTCTCTAATTCTCACCAAAAACTTGATGATCATGATTTAGTCCTTTCATGTTTTCAAGAAGTTTTAGAAAAGCAAGTATGTAAAATATACGTCCTTCCACAAGTAAATAACCAATATCAGCAAAAGTACATGGAAGTCACACAGCAATATGTTTAATATTTTAATTACATACAATAATAACTTTGTCCTCTTCAAAACTTTTTTGAATTTTCAAGCCAAATGAGATAAAGTTTCAGGAATATAAGTTCACTTTCAATTGCAATGTAAGTAATTGTGTCATTCACTTAAGATCAAAACCTTTTATATAGAGTCATGAAATCATGTGCTTGATTTTCCCTTAATCTTTTCTGGAAAAAAATTACTTGAAATGCCTCTTGAAATGAATCAGATTTCTTAATATGTTCATCCAGGGCTGATATTCAGCTGATAAGGGGTGCTTATAGCCTGCATCTAAATGACTGTTCACTTTTCATGTCAAACTGGTTGTTAATAGCACTCCTGCTTTTAGGCGAAAGGAACTCTCCCTAAGTATTTGAAAAAACTGCTTTCAAATTCCCTTTCCTCTTCCTATTTTCTACATAAAATGTTATTATCTATCTATGCCTCTTAGAATGTACAATTCATGAAGGAAAGTATTTTTGTATGTTATATTCAGTGCTATAACTCTAGGCCATAAAACTCTCAGTAAATATTAGTTGAACGAAGGAAATTTTTCCACAGATGATTTTTTTATAACAAAATTGATCATAATAAATTATGACATTGGCTGAAACCAACAAGATCAAATTTTATTTAGTTTCATTTGAAAATATTCTCATAAAACATATTTGAGGTACTTTTTTTTTTTTTTCTGAGGAAGATTCATTCTGAGCTAACATCTGTTGCCAGTATTCCTCTTTTGTTGCTTGAGAAAGATTAGCTCTGAACTAACACCTGTGCCAGTCTTCCTCAATTTGGGTGTGGGTTGCCACCACAGTATGGCTGATTAGTGGTGTATGTTCATGCCTGGGATCCGAACCTGCCAACCTGGGCCGCCTAAGTGGAGCACACTAACCATCATGCTACAGGGCCGGCTCCTTGAGGTACCATTTTGCAGCAAGAAAATTAATAAACCCTAAATGCTCTTACATTTATAGTAAAAGTACACTTTATGCCCATGTTGTCATTCTATGCATTGATATTATGCTTTTGGAAAGATACATATTTATGATCCAATTTTGTCAACTATTTCACTGTAAGAGAAAAGGTTTATGAAACAGAAATGTCTGTTGTTTCTGTGTAGCAAAATAAAAAATAAAATTTCCTTTTCAACGAAGACCTAACCATAGGAAAATGGTTAAATAATTTGTAACTTACTGACTAATTTATTTGACAAATTACGACTATTGTTAAGTGTAGAAAATGTTTATGATATTGTTTATGTTGCATAAAAGAGAACACAAAATTATTGCAGGAATCTTGAATATTTCCACGTGCAAGTATGTATACATATGTGTATTCAAAGAAAAAGTTGAAATAGAGTTGAGGAGATACAACTAATTGTACTAATTTCCAATTTTACTTAGTGACACTTTTATATTGATGAACATGGATATAAGTGGCAAGTGTAAAGGGAAGATCTTTAAGCTAAAGTGTACAGTTATAAATCATGTCTATATTAAAAAATTAAAATTAGCTGAGAAAATTTAATCTGAAGGAGATAAATGGGGATGTTATAGAAAATATAATATGATAGTCATTTTCAAACATTTGAAGAACATGGAGAAAAGGGACTAAAAATATTAATAGAAGAATAAAGAACAGAATTAAAACCAAACTTGCTGGAAGTCACTGTTAAGACATTAATAACACAGTAATGCTCAGTGTAATGTAAAACACTTAAATAAACTGAAGTTTAAAAAATCAATCTTTTAAAAGTGGAATGGACAAAAGTAGTAAGTACTCTGTAAATGGGCGTGTTCAGTAGTCTTCAGATTACATTTGTGTAGGATGTTTTCAGAGAGGATTCTTGCATTGCATTTGCTGGAAGTTGGGCTCAAAATATCTAAACTCTTATAATCTTATGATCCTAGTGGCATCTGCCCTTAGTTTCAGACAGAAGATCTCTGGGCCTGCACAAAGACTTGAAGGTTGTATGAGCAAATTTCATGACACGTAAAGTTGGGCACACAAAAATTAGTAAAGAATTCTAAAACTGAAAGGAAGTTTACAGATCGTTTCAACCAATCCCATAGCTCTAAAAGGGATGAAACTGAGGTTCAAGGATTTCAAGTGATGTTAAACTTACTCTAATTAAGTCAGCAGATGTTGTTGTCTGTTCTGCACCTGCTAAAGGCAATTTTAAAACATCTGGCAATTGAGACAAATTATTTAATAGAGGTCTTCACAAGCAGTTCTGGTAGTCTTTAATTTCTTTCCCTATATTAGTTTAAAACATCAAAAAGCAAAGGACTCAGGACCTATTATCTCAGCATCCCACAGACATGCTTTCATGGATATAGTTAATTCAACAATCTCTTGATGATTTTCCTCTCTGCAGTAGGCTCCATGCTGGAGCCTGGGCATGGTGGACACAGTGGTAAATATAGCAGTCATAATCCTGGTCTTCACTTGGTACTGAGTCTAGAAAAACTCGATATAGAAAGAATAATTCTAAGTGTGATGAGTAATACCCACCTGGTCAAATTATATGGCACCACACTGTATGTAGCAAAGGCAGGTAAGCTATCTAGGACTGGAAGTGAGGAGAAAGCAGGAAACATTAGAAAACTTAAGAGCAAAGATTCAGCAACAAGTTGTAAAATAGCACATCTGTCATACTTGAAGTTTACAAAGTCTTAAAAAATTTGGAGAGAGATACATTTAAATATATTTTTCTGTGACGGCTAAACTTTGGTGACTTTTTTTTCTTAATTCATTATTTTATAAATTTTATGAACTCAGGTTGTGTCTGCTGTGCTCCTTAGCAATATGCCTATGCTCCTAGGATAGAGATTAACAAATAGTGAGCTCTTAACGAATAAATAGAAAGTAGTGAATTTGATTTTTTGCTGACAGAGGTATGGAAGAGACTTACCTTTGTAAAAATTCTCTTTAGTTGAGAATTTTTATTTCAAATGTCCGTAATGGTTGGCGGTTTCACATAAACCATTTTTATGGCTCACATTCTTCAAGTTATGCCTTAGACTTAGGCCATTGAGTCATCTGCACATATCTGCAGGCTGTTGGAAAATCCATTTACCTGTTTTAACAGGACCCTTTAGATCCAGTAGCCTTCTGTTGCTTCATTTCTGTTTTGGACACACACATTCATTCCTTAGTCTCATTTGCAAATATGGTATATGCAGCCTTTGTAATCTGTGATCTGATCACCTCCTCTATAGGTCTGCCCAAGAATCATGTCACAGTGCTGCTCTACCCATGGCTCATGGCTCTCTCTATTCCCATTCCATAAGACAGCTTATCTGTCTGTATGTCCCTGTGCAACTGGAGTGGAAATTCTCACTCCAGTTTAGAATAGGTAAGTTTGAGGGAAGAAAGCCAGTTAACATAGGTATTCCTTGTGCTTCCAGAATTGGAGTTATGTTAAATATATCTCAATTATGCCTTGAGATGGCCATCAATATATGTTACCAGGATCCTGTATACCTGTAGGTGTAGGTGACAACATTCACTTTTTAAAAATCCCTTGAGTTTTGACACTCTGAGAGGAAAGAATGATTCTCTTCTCTCTGACAGAGTTTGGGAACTCATTTCAAACTTATTCATTTGAGGCAAAGTGACACATTATTCAGAATGATCCACAGTATCTGTGCATGTTAAGAAAGTAGCAAACAAGAAATGTTCTTCAGTACATTTTTAAGCAAAACCTCCATTAGAAACAATCTCTGAGATATTGACACCTAGAGGATAGATTCAACAGCTATCGTATTATTTTATACTTTACTGAGTATCTGTGGTTTTTCAGATGTAACTTTAATGCCAAATTTGACTTCACACATATTACTGAGACAGAAGACTGCTGACATGTCGAATTCCAGCTCTCTGTTACTGCTCTTTGTTAATTGTTTAGAAAATGATATTTAACAGTAAAAGAAGGAGATATGCCCTTAGTAATGCAGATATAACCACATAAGAAGAGAGTAGGAATAATAAAGCTCTTGAACTTGCTGAATCATGTCCTTGGGTATTTAAGTGGTGGAGAATTCTTCTTATAGTTTTGCATGGATGGGTACTCAATATATGGAGTAGGAAGAAAGTGCTTGGAGACAGTATATATTTAAGTTATTTCTCCAGCTCCACTAGAGTAAGTATCAAATAATTTCACTACCCTTCTCTAAGGGTGCTTGACTGGAGTTCTTTCAGAATAATATTTACACTTCCTTAAGTACTGATTACTCAGCAGTGAGTTCCTTGAGTTTTGTCACACCTTTTAGCTCTCCTTAGGAGACCAGGAGGCAGAATTCAGGTTATCTACCAACAGAATATGTAGAAGGCCTAAAAGGAGGCCTCGTGTATATGAATATGGAACCAGTCATACTTTTAGACTTACTTTTTTTCAAAAGAGCTAATGTTATATTTAAAATGTAAATTTAATGTTAGTTTTCGTGACATTCTTTGAGTCCAGCATCTTTTCTGGTAAGGGGGTTGGAACAAAGCACTATGTAATCAAACTTCAGGTTTCTTTTTTTGACTTTTATTATTATCTTTACCATACCCCTGTGATTAGGCATTTGGGGATTGGAAAATGTGGACCTTGAATATGGAGAGTGAATAGATTAAGGACAGAATGTCAAAATAAAAAGACTCCAGAAGGTTTTTAAGAAGATAGGAATGCCTTCTTTATCCAAAAATTCATGAAGACCATAAGGTATAGCTTAGTTTATGATATTAACAACCAACATAAAAATATACCAAAAGAAAAAAGGCAAAGATAACATGATAACACAGAATAATGTGTGTCAGAAGGGTGGAATTTAGAAAATTATCTAAGAACACAGACCAGGTAACAGATAATTTTGACTAGGTGGCTTCAATATCTGGTCATCTTGGTAGATAAATTTTGGAGATATTTGCATTAAATTTTTGTTCTATTGTCATCATTATTAAACTAGCATTCTGTGAGGGTTGTTAGAATGTGGGTGATACTTCTGCCTGATCTTCATAAAGTTTTATTTCTTTTAATTAGTAAATTGGCATCCCGGTAGATATCGTTATCTCTTATGAGATAGATTAGTGCCACTAATTCTAGGTAAATACTATCCACTCTGGTCCATTAATGAGATACGGCAGGTGTCCCAGAATGGACAGCCCACATGGCCTCTCCTATATGGCATCAGAATTTTCTATTGGTTTTGTGTTACTAGAGTAATTACTAGAGAACTCTTCCCCGATGTCTGCTCCTCTTTTACAAGATTTTTTGTTGTTATTCTAATTTTCCTTTTTTCTCTTTCTCCTCCTTTTCCATTTTTGTTAAGTAGGTGAAATATAATGAAGGAAAAGAAATTAAAGCTGTGTGGGGAATATATAGAAAAGGAAAATATCGAATGCAAGTCACTTTGCTTATTTTAAAACCCCAACTATACTATGTTTCCCTCTTTATGTAAACCAGAATGATACTGGTAAAATATCTAATTTTCTGAGTGAAAAAATGTAGATGAAGTTAGGCAGAAGCAAGCTCATAAATTTAATAATACCAGTATTCTGTACAGTGGTATGGTTGTCAAAATATTTCCTAAACAGATAGAATTTAATTTGTGTAGTACCCCTAAGGAATCTGGAAGAAAATGGTTACACCACTTTTACAGATGAGGAAGCAGTCTCAAAGAGGTAAATTATTTCCAAGGAGCCTGCTCTCAGGACAGGAAGAGAATTTATAGGTTTCTGAATCCTAGTATGGTCCTATCTTCTTGCCATACACTGCTTCCTTCTAAGAATCTAGAATGCCTATTTTAAGCATACTATATGTTGATAATAAGGAAACAACACTTTTGTCCATTCTAACAATCAGTAGTGCATGAGATAATTTCAACTAAGGCATTGTAGAACACTGTCTGGACAAACCAGCTATCAGTGGCCAGAGAAACTAACCTAGACATGGACCATATGTGTGATGAAAATGACTCCAGGTCAAACATCTGCTTTTTAGACAAATTCATAAACACCATCTGTGAAATTGTTTTTTAAAGTGCAAGGATATGATTGCAATGTAGAGTTACCTAAGACAGAGACTGTAAATTTTAAATCATATTGTGGCTCTATTCCTGTGGATTTTAATATTGACGGGGGCAGATGCTTTAGTTGGTATCCATGCTATGTTTTTAATGTAAGGGTTTACTTACATCAGGTTCATACCCCACTCTAAGGAGGAAAATACCATGTATTTATTGCTAAGAACTAACAAAAAAGATGAAACACTGTAACAACATTAATAACATTAACCAGATAAAGTAACTTTTGTTTGGAGACTCCTAGGAACAAATTCAGAATTTTCTTTTGTTCTCTAAGTTTCTTTTTCTGAATTAATCTTTACTTGTCTGACACCCATACCAACTGGTTTCAGCAGAGTGCTCTCAAAGAAATTTGCATAATTAAGAGTATCTTTTTAGCATAGTACATTTGCTTGGTCAGTGTATCAGAAGTAAGAATAGAATGTGCCTCTTGAAAATCAAACTGCCATGACTCCCTAGCATATTTAGATTAATTCTCACTGATGTGATAGTAGAGATTGGAAATCTGACTAATGGAAAAGAGAGCAAAAACAATGAATTAAGATAAGAACCAAGACACTTATGGACAAGAGAAGAACCCACGTACAAAATGAAAATTTTTCTGAATGCTGTCTCGAGAGGTTCTTGGTTGTGTTTCATGGAAATAGTTCCCCTCTACTCTCTCCAGTCCCTTTTCACTGTTTTGGTGATTCATTTAGACGTTCTGGTGTTTTAGGTAACAGTGGTTTTCCATGCCTTCTTTGGGATTGATATAAATAGAGGTTTAACACAGTGCTGAGAAAGAGCATGCTAAGACCTGGCTTATCTGTACTCATCATCACTTTCATAGTTCTCATATTGATCAAATCTATAGTAAGAATAAAGGTAAAAAACACTGATGTTTTTAGTTAGCTCTGTATTGCTCAGATGGGAAAACTTTACCTTAGAGGCTGAATTTTAAGTAACTGCACATAGATGTTGAAATTCCATGTCAAGAAGAAAATAAACCTTAATATCACAAAGAAGTTCATTCCTCTTAGCTAAAAATGAGAATCAAAAGTGAATGAAAATAAAAAAGAAAACCAAGAGTTTAAAAAAACAAACCTATACTGGAGCCAGAATTTAATCATTGTACAAGGCACATTTGATACTTCTCTATGCATGTGAGAAGAGACAGATGGTTAACACACACACACACAGACAAGTTTTGTAGTAATTATAGTGTTCTTGATTTAAGGCCCCACTGTATAAGTATGATTTAGATGAATTATTATTATAGTACATATTTCTGGTTGCATTAAATAACGTATTTGCTGTTCATAAAACTTCCATGTTAAAATAAGTATTATTAAGAAAAGACGTTTGAATGTTTATTAGCAAAAGTTAATCAACACATAGATGATTCAAGATTAACTTTCACATGTGTACTGGGTAGGTGAAATTGTTAATCATATACTATAGAAGCTTATCCAACAACTAGAATTTACAGTCACTGAAAATCAATACTACCATCCATTTATATAAGTGACACAGGTAGAGGATGATAATGGATTTAAATAGATGTTTGTGAAAAAATAATTCATTATACTAATCCAGTCATAATTTTATGAAATATATTTGTTGTTTTCAGGAACTATAAAGCCTTGACTATAGATGTCAATACATGGAAATGTTAGCCAGATCTTGGTTGATGACTGAGTGGGTTAGTGAAGCAAAATAGAGACAGAATGATCAGTTTCAGTAATATGCTAGAACAAAATAAGAAAATAAACCAAAGCAGAGTTAGTATAAATCAGAGTTAGGTTAAATTTTTGAGGTTTTAAAAACAGAAACTACAAGAATATAAAGTACAGAACCCAGAGGAAACATGTTTTGTCCAAAAGCAAAAGCACCCAGATGTCTTGTGAAAATTCGGGGTAGGTCTTTGAAGGCATGAAATTGAGAGACGTCTGTCTGTTGGGAAATACATGGTATCACCAGTCATTTGCCTTAATGAGAGATTAAACTCTGTAATAACGTGCTAGGAAACATGAGGATGATTATTGTCATTTTCAGCCCTCATTCTGGATTTTCACTCTTCTCTGAGTTTCTTCCTTAGGATCACTCATATACTTGTCTGCCATTACTAAATAACAGCAGGCAATAATATTACCTACTACTGCTGATACTACTATCAACTCTTAGTGGTAGTGCATGTGTTGTTTACCTTTGTATTTTCCATTTTATACCAACATACAAATGCATACATGATTATACGTACACCCACAGCTTAATGTTTTGCCTAAGAAAGCACCTAATATATATTTGATAAAAGAATGAAAGAATAAAATAATGAATAGACATTAAATAGCTAGTTAATAATTTAAAAATAAGTGTGTAAAAATATACTTTACAATTCTAATACTATTGAAATATTTTGAAACTTCTCTATGCTGGTATATGTTATAAAAGCCAAATGAATAATATAATAAGGCTAATCTCTATTTTTGCCATGTGCCATTTCTTCTGGTGAATGTTTTATAGTCATTAAACCTTTTGATATTCATTACAACCATACTGGGCAGATATTGCTGCCATCCCCATTTTACAAATGAAGAAACTAAGACACAGAAAATTTTGTAATTTTCCAAGGTCACAAAACTAGGAAGTTGTCAAACTTGCATTTGGTGACGTATTCTTTGGCTCCAGAGCCCAAGTTCTTAAAAATGATGTTAGACTGAAATTAAGTTGTAGTAAACTTTGTAAAGCAGCAGTAAAAGCTGTCTGGCTTTACTTTTTTTAAATTCAACACTTAGCACAGTCTTGAATAAATATTAAAATGACCTCTTTGGTAAAAGAAGTTATTAGAAAAGTTTTAAAATTTAATATTAAAAACCCTTTTTTTAGAAGAAGCTAAGTGAAGTGTCAGGAAGTAATAAACAGAAACATGATCTAAAAAATAGTGCCTTATTTTTAGGTAGATTATAATAACTACCCTAAATTAAGCTGATTTCAAAGCAGTCTAGCACATACCTACAAGAAAACAAAAGAAACAGAAACAGTATGTGAAAATACAAAATCACAAAATCAATAACATTGAATGAACTTCCTATTTCTTTCAAAGGATGTTGCATTGTCTATAGAGCCATGGGAATACTTATAAAAATGGAATTTGCAACTGTCATATGCTCGATTAATAAAAAAAGTTCAAATGAATTATTTCAATATGAATTGCTTTGAAATGTTTCCATTAGGGAAAATTATATGAAAGCAGCACTAATTTAGAAGTGCTAATATAGAGGATACATTTAACATTTTAATTTGTAATATGTATTTTCTATGAAAATAATTCATGTGTATATAGTAATCGTGCAATTCTTATCTACCTGGTGATGATAGATGATAGTTATTTCTCCTCATATAATTCTGTGGAGTCAGTTATTTGTAAATGTGTTGTACTTTGAAATTTTTATTCTACTTAGTTTGTATTTATCAAATTAATGTTTTGTAACACTTGGAACTTGTTGTCTTGAACTGACATGTTTGCTATGTTTTGTAATATTGCTCATATATATTAATGAGTGTCTTATCAAAATAGTCCAAATACACATATTACAGTTTTTTCCCAATCTTTCTAAAAGCAAATATTAAAAGAAAAAGAGGAATCTTGCCTGTTTTTATTGGATAGTGAATATGATTTTGAGATTTTTCAATTAAAATTCTTTGCTGAATTTAAGTATTTATTAGAAAAAAAGTACAGATTTCAATATAAAATATTAGAATGTAAGAATTTTTGAGGGCCTGGCTCCGTGGCCGAGTGGTTAAGTTCAGGCGCTCTGCTGTGGCGGCCCAGGGTTCTGATCCTGGGCTCGGACATGGCACCGCTCGTCAGGCCACGTTGAGGTGGCGTCCCACAACAACCCACAACTAGAAGGACCTGCAACTAAGATATACAACTGTATACAGGAGGGGTTTGGGGAGATAAAGCAGAAAAAAAAAAAAAAAGATTGGCAACAGTTGTTAGCTCAGGTGCCAATCCTTAAAAAAAAAAAAAAGGAAGATTGGCAACAGTTGTTAGCCCACCTGCCAATCTTTAAAAAAAAAAAGAATTTTTGGAACTCTGTCTACTTAACTTCCAAAGACATTATGAGTCAGAAAAATGCTTAAAAATTTTTTAGGGACAGGTATCTTTCTTGCATTATCTGGATTCTTTATTTGAATTTCATAAATTTATGTTCCTTGTTTGAGCTTCATGTCCTGTCATTATATTCACTTCTTCTTTCAACAAATACTTATTGAGTGTCTGTGTTTCTCCAAGAACTGTTTGGGGCTTGGGGCTGTTGTAATGAACAAAATGAAGTTCCTGCTCTCCTTGACTAACATACTACTAACGGGAGATAAAAAATAAATAAATAGTAGTAGTAAGTGCTTTGAGGAAGAATAAAGCACATTAGGGGATGTAATTGGATGTAAGGGGTACTCTTTTGAAAAGACTAATAAGGAAATGTTTCTCTGTAAGATAGTATTTGAGTGCAGACCTGAATGAAATAAGTGTGAAAAATATGCGCTTACCTAAAGGATGAGCATTCTAAGTTGAGAGAATAGCAGGTTTAAAGACGCTGAGATAAATATTTGTATGAGGAGTGTAAAAAACAGCAAGGAGACCTATGTGGAGAAAATAAGAAGAGGGAGCAAAATAAATGAGGTACTTAGAAGTCAGTTGCGAGATAAATTTGGATCTCCCCATCTTGCTTTATATTTAAAAAGCCATTTTTTGGGAGGAAAAAATAAATTCAAACTTACAGAAAAGTGGCAAAAATAAAAATGGGAAAAAGAACATTCATATGACCTTTATTCAGATTTGACGTATTATCAACATTTAAGACCGTTTGCTTTATTTGTTGTGCCGTCCTTGTGTGTACCTGTGTGTTTATATGTGTATGCGTTGTTTTCTACTAAGCCATTTGAGGATAAATTGAAAACACCATAGTTTGTCTCTTCTTTTTCTTTAGTTTTATTTTATTTTATTTGTTTATTTTATTGTGGTAACATTGGTTTGTATAGTTATATAGATCGCAACTGTACCTTGTTATATTTCAAATTCTGTGGAGATTACATCATGTTCACTAAAGACTAATTACAATCCATCACCATACACATGTGCAAATAACCCCTTTCACCCTCCTCCTTCCCCACTTCTGCTCTTGTAACCACCAATACAATTTCTGTCTCTGTGTGTTCCTTGTTATTTTTATCTTCTATTTATGAGATCATATGGTATTTGACTTTCTCCCTCTGACTTATTTCACTTAGCATAGTACCCTCAAGGTCCATCCATGTTGTCACAAATGGCCAGATTTCATCCTTTTTTATGGCTGAGTAGTATTCTATTGTGTCTGTATACCACATCTTCCTTATCCATTTGTCCCTTGATGGTCACCTAGGTTGCTTCCAAGTCTTGGCTATTGTGAATAATGTCACAGTGAACATGGGGGTTCATATGTCTTTGTGCAGTCATGTTTTCATGATCTTCGGATAAATACCCAGCAGTGGAACAGCTGGACCCTATTGTAGTTCTATTCATAATTTTTTGAAGAATTCCCGTACTGTTTTCCTTAGTGGCTGCACCAATTTTCACTCCCACCAGCAGTATATGAGATCCCCTTATCTTCACATCCTTTCCAACACTTGTTATTTCCTGTCTTGTTAATTATAGCCATTCTGACGGGTGTGAGGTGATATCTCATTGTAGTTTTGATTTGCATTTCCCTGATAATTAGTGATGTTGAACATCTTTTCAAGTGCCTATTGGCAGTCTGTGTATCTTCTTTGGAGAAATTTCTATTCAGACCCTTCGCTCATTTTTTAATTGAATTCTTAGTTTTTTGTTGTTGAGATATATGTGTTCTTTATATATTTTGGATATTAACACCTTATCAGATATAAGGTTTGCAAATATCTTCTCCCAATAGGTAGGTTGTCTTTTCATTTTGTTGATGATTTCCTTTGCTCTGAGTAGCTTCTAGTTTGATGTAGTCCCATTTACTTATTTTTTCTTTTGTTTCCCTTGCCCGGTTATACATGGTACTTGAAAATATGCTGCTAAGACCAATGTTGAAGAGTGTACTGCTTATGTTTTCTTCTAGAAGTTTCATGGTCTCAGGTCTTACATTCAAGTCTTTAATCCATTTTGAGTAAATTTTTGTGCATGGTCTAAGATAATGGTCTACTTTGATTCTTTTGCATGTGGCTGTCCAGTTTTCCCCACACCATTTATTGAAGAGGCTTTCCTTTCTCCATTACATGTTCTTGGCTCCCATGTCAAAAATTAGCTGTCCATAGACATATGGGTTTATTTCTGGGCTCTCAATTCTGTTCCATTGATCTTTGTGTCTTGTTTTGTTCCAGTACCATGCTGTTTTAATTCTTATAGTTTTGTAGTCTATTTTGAAATCAGGAGTGTGATACCTCTAGCTTTGTTCTTTTTTCTCAGGATTCCTTTGGCTATTCAGGGTCTTTTGTTGTTCCATATAAATTTTAGGATTCTTTGTTCTATTTCTGTGAAAAATGTCATTGGAACTTTGATAGGGATTACATTGATTGTGTAGATTGCTTTAGGAAATATGGACATTTTAACTATATTAATTCCTCCAATCCAAGAGCACAGAATATGTTTCCATTACCTTGTGACTTCTGCAGTTTCTTTCAACAGTGTTTCATAGTTTTCATTGTACAGGTCTTTCACTTCTTTTCTTAAGTTTATTCCTAGATATTTTATTCTTTTTGTTGCAATTGTAAATGGGATTGTATTCTTAATTTCTCTTTCTGCTACTTCGTTGTTAGTATATAGAAACACAACTGATTTTTGCATATTGATTTTGTATCCTGCAGCTTTACTGTAATCATTTATTATTTCTAAAAGTTTTTTGGTGGATTCTTTAGGGTTTTCTATATATAAAATAATGTCATCTGTAAATAGTGACAGTTTTACTTCTTCCTTTCCAATTTTGATCCCTTTTCTTTCTTTCCTTTTCTTTTTTTTTTAAAGATTGGCCCCTGAGCTAACAACTATTGCCTATCTCTCTTTTGTTTTTTTCCTGCTTTTTCTCCCAAATCCCCCCAGTACATAGTTGTATATTTTAGTTGTGGGTCCTTCCAGTTGTGGCATGTGGGACGCCGCCTCAACGTGGCCCGATGATTGGTGCCATGTCATGCCTAGGATCCGAACCAGCGAAACCCTGGGCTGCCGAAGTGGAGCGTAGGAACTTAACCACTCGGCCACGGGGCTGGCCCCCCTTTTATTTCTTTTACTTGTTGGATTACTCTGGCTGAGACTTGCAATATCATGTTAAATAAGACCGGTGAAAGTGGGCCTCCTTGTTCCTGTTCTCAGAGACATAGCTTTCAGTTTTTCTCCATTGAGAATGATATGAGTTGTGGGTTTCTCATATATGGCCTTTAGTATGTTGAGGTACTTTACTTCTAAACCCATTTTATTCAGAGTTTTTATCATAAATGGATGCTGTATCTTGTTAGATGCTTTCTCTGCATCTATTTACATGATCATGTGATTTTCATTCTTTATTTTGTTAAGTGATGCTTCATGTTGATTGCTTTGCAGATGTTGAACCATCCCTGAATCCCTGAAATCAATCCAACCTGATCACGTTGTATGATCTTTTTAATGTATTGTTGTGTTTGATTTGCTAGTATTTAGTTGAGGATTTCTGCATCATCTTCATCAGTGGTATTGGCCTGTAATTTTCTTTTTTTGTCTTGTCCTTGTCTGGTTTTGGTATGAGGGTAATTTTGGCTTCTTTGAATGAGTTAAGGAGCTTCCCCTCCCCTTCAATTTTTTGAAAGAATTTGAAAAGGATAGGTTTTAAGTCTTCTTTGAATGTTTGGTAGACTTCACCAGGGAAGCCATCTGTTCCTGGACTTTTGTGTTTTGGGATGTTTTTGGTTACTGCTTCAATCCACTTACTGGTGATTGGTCTATTCAGATTCTCTGTTTCTTGTTGATTCAGTTTTGTAAGCTTGTATGATTCTAAGAATTTATCAATTTTTGCTAGATTATCCAATTTTTTTTTGGTGTATAGCTTTTCATAGTACTCTCTTATAATCATTTGTATTTCTGAGGTGTCCATTGTAATTTCTCCTCTTTCATTTAATTTATTTGATTTAATGTATTTAATGTATTTGAGCCTTTTCTCTTTTTTGCTTGGTGAGTCTAGCTACAGGTTTGTCAATTTTGTGTATCTTTTCAAAGAACCAGCTCTTCATTTCATTGATTTTTTCTATTGCTTTTTAGTTTCTATTTTATTTATTTCTGCTCTGATTTTTATTATTTTCTTCCTTCTACTGATTTTAGGCTTTGTTTCTTCTTTTTCCAGTTCTTTTAGGTGCACGATTAGATTGTTTATTTGAGTTTTTTCTTGCTTGTTGGGGTCGCCATGTATTGCTATAAAATTCCCTCTTGGAACTGATTTGCTGTACCCCATAGATTTTGGCATGTCATATTTTCATTTTCATTTATCTCCAGGTATTTACTTATTTCTCCTTTGATTTCTTCATTGACCCAATCATTGTTCATTAGCATTTTCTTTAATCTCCACTTATTTGCGCTTTTCTGATTTTCTTCCTGTAGTTGATTGGTAGTTTCATAAGTTTGTGGTCAGAAAAGATGCTTGGTATTATTTCTTATATTTATTGGGACTTGTTTTGTGGCCTACTTTGTGATCAGTCCTAGAGAATGTTCCATGTGCATTTGAAAAGAATGTGTATTCTGCAGTTTTTGTATGGAATGTTCTGTATATATCTACTAAGTCCATCTGGTCCAATGTGTCATTTAAGACCATTGTTTCCTTATTGATCTCTGTTTGAATCAGCCATCCATTGGTGTAAGTGGAGGGTTAAAGTCCCTACTATTATTGTGTGGCTATTTCCTCTTTTATGTGTGTTAATAATTGCTTTATACATTTGGGTGCTCCTTTGTTGGGTGGATAGATATTTACATGTGTTATATCCTCTTGTTGGATTGATCCCTTTATCATTATGTAGTACCCTTCTTTATCTCTTGTTACAGTTTTTGTTTTAAAGTCCATTTTGTCTGATATAAGTATTGCTACCAGTTTGCCTTTCATTGCTGTTTACATGGAGTGTCTTTTCCATCTCTTCACTTTCAGTCTATGAGTGTCTTTAGGTCTGAAATGTGTCTCTTGTATGCAGCATATAGATGGATCTTGTGTTTTTATCCAACTGGCCATCCTATGCCTTTTGATGGAGCGTGTTGCCCTTTGACATTTAAAATAGCTATTGATAAGAATGTACTTATTGACGTTTTGTTACTTTTTTCCTGGATGTTTTAGTAGTTCTTCTTTGTTCCTTTCTACTTTTCTTACTCTCTTCTGTTGTGGTTTGATGGCTAAGTATTATGTTTCGGTTCCTTTCTCATAATTTTTTGTGTATTTATTAAAGGTTTCTAGTTTGTGATTACCATGAGGTTCATATATAACAACCTACATTTGTAGCAATCTATATTGAGTTGATGGGCTCTTAAGTTTGACCTCTTGCTAAAAGCTCTACTCTTTTACTCCCCTCCTCCAACGTTTCATGTTTTTGATATCTAACCTGTTTTTTTGTGTACATATATCTGTTACCCTCTTATCGTGGAAATAGATAATTTTAGTACATTTGTCTTTTACTTCATATTAGCTTCATAGGTGCTTGATCTGCTACCTTTACTGTATATTTGCCTTTACCAATGATTTTATTTTTTTTTTTTATATTATTTTCTTATTCTTATTTGTGATCTTCTCTTTTCCACTGAAATAAGTCCCTTTAGCATTTCTTTTAGGGTTGTTTCTGGTGATAAACTCCTTTAGATTTTTGGGAACCCTTATCTCTCCTTCCATTCTGAATAATAACCTTTCTGGGTAGAGTATTCTTGGCTGCTGTTTTTTTCCTTTCAGCACTTGTATATCATGCCACTCCCTTCTAGCCTGTAAGTTTTCAGCTGACAAGTCAGCTGATAGCCTTATGGAGTTTTCTTTGTATGTAATTTGTTGCCTTTCTCTGATGGCTTTTAGGATTCTCTCTTTATCTTTAATTCTTTACATTTTAATTATAATGTGTCTTGGTGTGGGCCTCTTTGGGTTTATCTTGTTTGATACTCACTGTGCTTCCTGTACTTGGATGTCTGTTTCCTTTCTTAGGTTGGGAAAGTTTTCAGCTACCCTTTCTTCAAATAGATTCTCTGCCCCTTTGTCTCTGTCTTCTCTTTCTGGGACACCTATAATACAACTGTTACTGTGCTTGATGTTGTCCCAGATGTCCCTTATACTGTCCACCTTATTTTTAATTCTTTTTTCTTTTATCTGTTCACCATCTATAATTTCTTCTGGTCTTTTGTCCAGCTTGCTGATCCATTCTTCTGTATCATCTACTGTGCTATTGATTTCCTCTAGTGAATTTTTCATTTCCATTTGTATTCTTCATTTCTGATTGGTTCCTTTTTATATTTTTCAGTTCTTCATTGAAGTTCTCACTGAGTTCATCCATTCTTCTTCCAAGATCAGTGAACATGCTTATGACTACTAGTTTCTACTCTTTGTCAGGTAGATTGTTTATCTCTGTTTCATTTAGTTCTTTTTCTGGGATTTTGTCCTTTTCCCTCACTTGGAGCATATTTCTTTTTCTCCTCATTTTTCCTCTGTCTATGGGCTTATATATATGTTTTAGGTAGGTCAGCTACATCTCCTGTCCTGGAGAGGTTGCCTTATCTAAGAAATGGCTTGAGGCACAGCACTGTGCTTCCCTTTTATCACCAGTTCCAAATGTTCCCAGAGTGTCCCCTGTGTGAGCTACATGTGTCCTTTTGTTGTGGCAGGGTTGCTCTTCCTGCTGATGCCCAGTGAGGCTAGGTTGTCCCCCTGGCCAGCTGGTTGTAATGCTCAGCTGTGTGGCTGCTGTGGTCCCTTCAGTTGCTTATTGGGTGTGGGGAGCCCCAGCACAGTTGACTTCAGGGTTTAATAGCGCATTCATACTGCAGTTTTTCATTTAACTGAGTAGGCCCCCAGTGTGGCTGGGTTGCTAGGCTCGGGGGCTTCAATTGCTGTAGGGCTTCAGCCTGTTTGTCTGCTCTCAGGATTGCAGCTGAATGGGGCTGCCCCCAGGTGTGTGAGCACACAGTTGTTTCAGGCTTTGGAAGATGGGACCAATTCCCTATGTGGCTGTCTGAGAAGCACAAGTCTCCTGCACCTGACGAGCTCACCACCCACAAGGCCACACGCCTCATCACCACAGTCCTGCCCTGTGTTTGTGCCCTAACCCACTTATAGGCACCCAGTTGCCCTGCTGCAGAGGCCCTACACTCTCCACTGCTGCATACCCACGCATCACATGCACTGCCTCACAGAAGCAGTTCATTTGCCAGGCTTCAGAGGTTCCAAGCACACCACCTATGCAGGCCCACAAGTTGCCTAAGGGTTTGCTGTTGCGTGGGTCCTGTCCCTAGGATGGGCTGCCTGCTGTGGCTGAACTAGATTAAATCAGTGCCCTAGTGGATGTGGCAGACCCCTGGGCAAACATGCCAGAGTAAGAACTCCAATGGCATCTACCAGCATCTGTGTCAGCATGCCTGTACTAGGTCACAATAATGGCTGCCACTAATGTCTCAGTCACTTGGGAGGTCTTATGTCTCACTGAGGTGTACCCAGAGCCCATCAAGTGAGTCTCTTTTCATCAAAGACTGTGTACCTTTCTTTCTAGTGATTTTAGGTTGCTTTCCAGATGGGTGAATTTGTACCTAGGCCTTTTCAAAGCCATCAAAGCCAGATATTATGACACTTGTCGTGGTTATGCTGCTTATTGTGGTAACGCTCCCTGGTTCAGATCCCCCACTCCTCCAGGGAAGCCTTCATACCTGAAGATTGCTCTGGCTGCTTGTGAAGCACCATGGCTCAAAGGTGGTTTTTTCCTCACCAGAAACTAATTTCTGCCTCAGTCAGTGCTGATGCTTGTTAAGGGAGTTCTTTTTATCCAGTTTTCAGTTCTTTCTCAGGAGTAATCATTCCAAGAGTAGTTGTAAATTTGTTGTGTCTATGGGAGGAGGTGAGTTCATAGTCCACCTATGCCACCATCTTGACATCGTCCAACACCATTTTTCTTGACCCCTATCCTTCAATGTGTACTTCTTTAGGGATATTTTCTTACATAATCAGAGTGCAGTTTTCAACTTCAATATATTTAACATTGAGACAATACTGTAGTCTATTGTGTACATTTCAGTTTTGTCAATTGCCACGATAATATTCTTCATTGATGTTTTTCAATCTCCAGTACGGAATCAAACATACTATCAGGCATTGCATTTAGTTGCAAGGCCTCTTTAGCTTCCTTTAATCTGGACTACTTCCACAGACTTTCATTATCTTTTATGATATTGATTTTTTTTAAGAATACAGTCCTTCCACTTCCTGCTCTCTTAAAACATAGAGCATTTACAGTATTGAAACTGTGTGGCTGTTTCTCACGATTAGATGAAGGATATGAATTTTCAGGTGGAATTTCACATAGGTGATGTTTGAGCCTTCTCACGGTGCTGCATCTGGAGGCATATACTGTAAAATAGGTCACTTACTGGTGATGTTAACTTTGATTACTTGGGCAAGGTTCTGATTCTTTGCTGTATTTTTACTGTTATTTTTTCCACTTGCAATTAATAAACAGCCTGTTGGGAGACATTTTTAAACCATGCAGATATATTGCTGCTTCTTAAAAAGTCCCCCATATTTTGAATCCATTGGTAAATTTTGCTTTGGAACAGAACTAAACAATAAAAAAGGAATTAATGGGGCTGGCCCCGTGGCCGAGTGGTTAAGTTGGCGTGCTCTGCGGCAGGTGGCCCAGTGTTTCGTTGGTTCGAATTCTGGGCGCGGACATGGCACTGCTCATCAAACCACGCTGAGGCAGCATCCCACATGCCACAACTAGAAGGATCCACAACGAAGAATATACAACTGTGTACCGGGGGGCTTTGGGGAGAAAAAGGAAAAAAATAAAATCTTAAAAAAAAAAAGGAATTAACTACTGATATATGCAACAATATACATGGATTTAAAAATAAATTTTATTAAGGAAAAGAAGGCAGACATAAAAGACTACATACTTGATTACACTTATATGAAGTTCTAGAACAAGAAAAACTAATCTATTGTGATAGAAACCAAAAATATTTGCCCATGGAGAATAAAGATTGACAGGAATTAGACATGAAGGAAGTTCCTGGTCTGATGGAAACAATCTTTATCTTTAATTGGGCATTGATTATGTAGATGTATATTTGTCAAAACTTATCAAAGTGTATGCTGAAGATCTTTGTGTTTCATTGCATGCAAATTATGTATCAGTAAATAAGTGCAAGACATAAACAAACAAAAAAGTGTTAATAGTATTACCATTATTTCCCAAAAATTCATATATTTACTTTTTAGTGATTTGTTTGATGTCAGTGATATGTTAATGTAGGTAAAAGAGTAGATAAGCCTAAGAAGCAAAAATGTTTTTGAAACTTCACATAAAATATTCTAAAGAATAGAGTATTTATTCTTGAGTGCTAACTTGTGGAGTACAGAGTAGTACTGTGGGATTTCAGGGGACTTAGAGACCAAGAAAGGCAGCAATTGCTGGTAAAAGTGCAATGCAAGAGAATGGAATGAAATATCTGTGTGAAACAGTCTGGTATAGGCCCACAGTCAACAATGAGCGTTTGTATCTAGCTTGTGGAAAAGTTAGTAAAGCAAAAGGACTGGAAAAAACATTTATGTTAACAAATAGTAAAAAACAAAACAAAACAAAAATTGAATGAACAAGATACTTGAGCTAATATGCAATATTTTACCAATAAATACTGTGTTAGCTGTAAATTTTTCTGTAATTGCCCCTTATCAAATTGACTAAATTTTCTCCCATTCCTAGTTATTGGCTTTTTTTTTTTAATAAGGAAAGGATATTAATATTCCTCAAAATGTTTTTTGCATCTATTAATGTTCTCTCATTTTTTCTTTTAATATAGTGAATTACAGATTCACTTTTAAAAATATTAAGCCAACCTAAAATTCCTGTGATAACCTCAATTAGTCATGACATATTATTCTTTTTATCTATTGTAGCGCTTCATTTACTGATTTTAAAAAGATTATTAAAGAACTAAAACAAAAATAATAACTTGCACTGAGTTTAAGATATTTTTAGAAGTAAAATATAACAATAATAGCACAGGGACAAAATAACTTAATACAACTGAAAAGAGTAGTCTTCACATATTTACCAGTTGTATTGTCCTTTATTCCTTCAGTTATCTGTAAGTTCCCTTTGGTATAATTTTTTTTAAGCCTGAAGGACTTCCTAATTTAGCATCTCCTATAGTTTCAGATCTCATGTCAATGAATATTTTTACTTACTGCTTACCTGAATATGCCTTATATCACCCTCATTTTTGAAGAATATAATTTTGTTTTTGGATATAGGACTTTGACAGTTTTTTTTTCTTTTAACACTTTAAAGATATTATTCAATTGCATAATTGTCTCCATTGTTTCTGGTGGAAATTTAGCATTCATATGACCATTCCTTTATGTTTGTGTCTTTCTCTTTTCTCTGGCTGAGTTTGAAATTTTCCCCTTCATCTTTGGCTTTCTACAGTTTGTCTATGATGTACCTAGGTGTGGTTTTCTTATATTCATCCTACTTGGGCTTAACAGAGTTTCTTGGATCTGGAGGTTGATTATTTTCTACAAATTTAGTTATATTTGCAACATTACTTTTTATAAATACTTTTTTTAAATTTCATTTTTTCTCTCTTCTTATTCTTGAACTCCAATTATACATATATGAGATCTCCTGATATTGCCTACATATTACTAAGTCTCTGCTTATTTTAAAACATACTCCATCTCTCTGTTCTTCAGGATAAATAATTTCTATTATTTGTTTTCAAGTTCACTAATGTTTTTTCTACAATATCCAATCTACTGTTAAGTGTCATTAATAAATTATTCATTAGACAGTATAATTTTCAGTTCTAAGGTTTCTAATTGATTGTGATTTGTAGTTTTGATTTCTCTACTGAGATTCCCCATTTCTTCACTCATTATGTTTGTCTTTACCTTTAAGTTCTTTAACGTAATTATAATTGGTTTTTAAAAGTCTTTATCTACTAATTCCAAAACTGTGACATTCTTTGGTTTGTTTCTATTGAATGTTATTTTCTTTGATTATGAATCTAATTTTTCTGATTGTATAGCTAGCTTTAAAAAATGTTATGGTGGATTTTATGGATAATACTTTGTAATGGGGTTGCATTATGTTGTCTTTTTAGAAAATGTTACTGAGTTTTAGTCTGCCAAATAAATTACTGACATATCTTTTAGATCTCTTCAGGTTTTGTTTTGGTCTTAGGATGTTTCTTTTTTTGTTTTCTCATTATTTCTTGGGAATCACCTTATGTTATTGATTGGTTCTTACTTTTAAGTCTTGGCCTTCCTTGGGTCTCACCTACTTTCTGGAAGGTCTCAGTGAAATCTCTTCACTATTATTGGACTTAAACTCCAATAACTGCATTTTCTCTGATATTTTTGTTCAGTTCTCAGTCCCTCATTAGCCATCCTCTGTGAAGCTTTGTGGACTTCTGCCTTGTACATGTATATCTTAGGCCTTCACTAATTTCCCAGGAAACCCACACACAAACAATTGTGACTTGCTTCTCAAACTACCCTGCTCTTCCAGCATCTCTCCCCTTTTAGTTCCCTGTTCACAATTCCAACCACATCCTCAAACCCGTATTCCAGTCTCTGCTTCTCAGTTTTTCAAGTGCCTGATGCTCTACTAGGGCTCCAACTCCATGTGCTAAGGAAAGTTCTGGAAAAGGTGGGTTTCACCTCATGTTTTCCTTTTTTCAAGAATTATAGTCCTGGGGGCCGGCCCACTGGCGCAGTGGTTAAGTGCGCACATTCTGCTTTGGTGGCCCGGGGTTTGCTGGTTCAGATCCTGGGTGCAGACAAGGCACCACTTGGCATGCCATGCTGTGGTAGGCATCCCACATGTAATAGAGGAAAATGGGTATGGATGTTAGCTCAGGGCCAGTCTTCCTCAGTGAAAAGAGGAGGATTGGCAGCAGTTAGCTCAGGGCTAATCTTCCTCAAAAAAGAAAAAAATTATAGTCCTTCACACTTTGCCATTCTGTGCCTGAAAACCTTACCTCAGGTATTTTGTTCACTTTTATAATTGTTAGTGGTGGGAGAGCAAGTCTGGTAACATTTATTCTTTCATGCTCTTAATTTTTTTAATTTTCTCAATTTTTGAAATTACAAAAAAGTGTGTGTTTATTGTCACAATTGCAAATATATAATCATATAGAATTATTTGAACTCTTGCCAACATCTCTCATACCTCATCCCCTATTCAAGCTCACCAATGTTAATGGCATATTATGAACATTTCCTTAAGTTTATCTCATTGTCCATGTGGACATACACAGAATTAGATAAGAATTTGTTTTGTTATTAAAGGTACAAGCTTAATGTACACATAACTTAGAAGGCGTTTTTTTTTTTTTTTTTTATCACAAATCAGTATTTCATGTCCATAACTCTTGGTTAATACTTATAGATCTATTTTATTGTATGACTGGATTGTACTTGATTCAACTATATCCTTGTGGATAGGAATTTTAAATTATTGTCACCACAAAATATATTCAGTGAACATCTTGTTCTTGTTGCTTTTTCTCTGTTTGCTAGATTCCTTCATGTGAGATTGCTGGGTCAAAGGACAAAATACATTTAAATATATTTTTGGATTACTTTTGAAAATGTATAAGCAATTCTTTTCCACCAGCAATGTATAAGAACGCTAGTTTCCCTGCTTCTTTGCCAAAATACATTTGGAAGTTGAATATATCTCTTTTCCACCAAATTTCTTTTGAAAAGTATTTACAATAGCTGAACTTAACTGAGGTAGAATAAAAGGCTGTTCCACGTAAATTGTTAAAAAAATATGAATAATCCACAATAATTCACAGTTGAATGAGAACATTTGAAAGGTTAAATAGACTAGTTAGTAGAGACTGAAGCCATAAAAATGTGTAATACAGAAAAAGAAAATGAACATAATAAGATTTATCAAGGCTTTCTTTTTTGTTTTACATGTGCTTCCGTTATTGCATTTAATGTTGGAAATGTAATTTTAGTGTGAAATTAATTCATTGGCATGTTTGCTTGAAAGTAAACAACTTTCAGAAAAGAAGACTTGTAGTCATGAGTTAATGATTCAAAGTCTGACTGCAATTATTTTGCTCTTCTTTGAATGTCCATTTAGAAGATAATATTTCCCAAGGTCAGCTGCAATTAATTTGAAGGCACTTCCATTTTGATTAGCAATTTCACTGGCATCATTAACAACAAATGGTCTATCAGCCTGAGAAAGGTTAAATCTACAAATCTATGAAGTTCTGAGGAACAACTTGAGTCTGTTTTATTAATATTTAGCTTTCCTTTTGTCTTTCTACATAAGACCAGGAAATATCAAATAGAAACTCTTGAAACCTGTGTTGACCAGTTCTTTGGTTTAATTTTGAAACTGATCCATCAAACTATTGTCAGAGTTTTACCTTTCTCCTAAAGCTCAAAACAGAGGTCATTAAATTTTGTCAAAATCACTAGCAAAGCCAATCTATCAACAGATGTGGATCAGTGAACTTCTCATAGACATCTCTAAAACCATAAAAATGGCATTTTATTAAGAGTAGATGAATTTTTTCCTGTGGTTCTATATACCATGGCATGTTTGTCTGAAAGATTTAAGAGTTTGTTCACACCATGGGAGTCTAAATTATCTGATTCATAAAATTTCCTCTTAGTTTCATATCATGTTGATGTCACCTTGTTGCACATAGAATTCTGCAATATTTCAAAAACTTTAGGTACTCAGAAATTTGTTTCGCTTTATGATGACAGAAAAGCCAGATATTTGATTCATTGTATATTTAGGCTAGAGAGTGATTTTAAGATTTTGTTTTAAAGAATAACATTTTTATTATCTGTGCTATACACATCCTATGCAAAACAACCAAACTAGTTTGAGCATGTATTTATTAAACCATCCATTCATGATAGCATTGTCAAGTACTCCTCCAAATATTTCTGAATCAAGTTACTTCATAGCGCTGAAAGACTGAAATGACGAAATTGTAGATTTCTTTGTAGGAAGAGTGATTGAATGTAAAAGTTTGAAGATAGTGAGGGAAAAAAACAGTGATGGTCCCTAGAAATGTTTACTTGATTAGAAGGTAGATGACACAGAAAACCAGAAGTTGTATCTTTGTTAGTCACTGTACATAAGACAAAAATTATGTCCCTTGTAGATTCTCCATAAATTTATGATGCTGGTGCCAATACTATACTCAAGTCACCAAACATGCATTAGCAGTTTACTAAGAGTTTGGGTCAAGGAGCTGCTCTGAATATACAAAATAACCTACATGTGTTTCCCATTTATACACACAAGAAACATACTCACTCTATGCAAACACATGGCAGTGGACAGGTAGTTAAAAGTAAATATTCTTTTAAGTGAGAAATTTCTTGAGGCCGTAAGTAACAGATTTACTTACGGCCTCAGTAAGATCTGAATTAAATTGCCAAATTCTTTGTCTATTCTTTTATCCTTAAATGTTCAGTAGAAGTCTACTATTAATGGCCCTTTGGAATATGAGGGAAGAATTACAGTGTTCCAAGAATCTGTGTTGGTGACCAGTAGTTAAGTAAAAGAATTCATGACGTAGAGTTGAAAGGTATTATTGAAACGAGGAAAGTGTGGCTTTAAATTTAACTGACTCAGAAGCAGTATTAGCCAAACTCTTTTATAAGAAATGGGATTCTAAAATAGAATTATATTCTTCTAAGTAATATGCTGTGATGGAAATAATATATATGTATTTATATTATACTTATATAATATGCAAATATAATTCTGTACTTAAACACTCAGACTTATGGAAATACTGGGTGCTAGAAAATGTGCTATGTTAGGCAGTTGTATTAATTTTCGAAGTTAGCCACTTTCTTTGATAGTGTAAATTAATAGAAATTTAGTAACTCAGTTGAAATGTGATGAAATTAGAGACTTTTCCATGGAATTTGTAATACAGATTAGATCATGTGGTAGATAGATTCTTAACATGGCTATTAACAATTCCTCCCTTCCCTGTATACACATGCCTGCCTCTCATCTCATCAAGAAGTAGAGTCTGTTTCCCTCCCCTTGAACATGGCTTGGATATGTGACCTTCTTTGACAAAACCAAACCAACCAAAAAAAGGTAAATATAAAAGGAGACGTAGATATAGTGGAAAGCAAAAATAAACTTCCCTATGGGCTGGAACAGAAAAGAACCACACAGGAATAGTAAAGAGCAGAAGCCTCACTTTTTTCTCATTTCTATTGAAGTGTTAAACTCTCAAAGACTTTTTTTCCTTGTTTTATTTTTATTTATTTATTTTTTATTGAGGTCACATTGGCTTATAACATTATATAAATTTAAGGTGTACATAATTATATTTAGACTTCTATATAGACTGCATCATGTTCACCATCAAAAGTGTAGTTGCCATCTGTCATTGTACGCATATCCCCCTTTAGCCCTTTTGCCCTCCTCCTATCCCTTTCCTCTCTGGTAATCACAAATCTGTTCTCTGTATCTGTGTGTTTGTTTGCTTATCTTCCATATATGAGTGAAGTCATATAGTAATTGTCTTTCTCCCTCTGACTTAGTTTGCTTAGCATAATGCTCTCAAGGTCCACCCATGTTGTCACAAATGGCAAGATTTTGCCTTTTTATGGCTGAGTAGTATTCCATCATATACATATACCAAGTCTTCTGTATCCATTCATCCACTGATTGGCACTTAGGTTGCTTCTAAGTTTTGGCTAATGTGAATAAGACTGCAGTGGACAAAGGGCTGCATGTATCTTTTTAGATGAGTGTTTTCATGTTCTTTGGATAAATACTCAGAAGTGGAATAGCTGGATCATATGGTATTTCTGTTCTTAACTTTTTGAGAAATCACCATAATGTTTTCCATAGTGGCTGCACCAGGTTGCATTGCCACCAGCAGTGTACAAGGGTTCTTTTTTCTCCACATGCTCTCCAACACCTGTTATTTCTTGTCTCTTTAATAATAGCCATTCTGATGGACGTGAGGTGATATCTCACTGTAGTTCTGATCCACATTTCTCTAATAATTAGTGATGTTGAATATCTTTTCATGTGCCTGTTGGGCATCTTTATATTTTTTTTGGAAAAATGTCTGTTCATTTCCTCTGCCCATTTTTTGCTTTGTTTTTTTTTGTTGTTGTTGAGTTATATAAGTTATTTATATATTTTGGATATTAACCCCTATTGGATATTTGATTTGCAAATATTTTCCACTAGTTGGTAGGTTGTTTTGTTTTGTTCATGGTTTCCTTTGCCATGCAGAAACTTTTTAGTTTGATATAGTCCCATTTATTTATTTTTAATTTTGTTTCCCTTGCCTGATGAAACATGATATTCAAAAAGATCCTGCTAAGACCAACGTCAAAGAGCATACTGCCTATGTTTTCTGCTAGGAGGTGTTTGGTTGCAGGTCTTACATTCAAGTCTTTAATCCATTTTGAGTTAGTTTCTATGTATGGTATAAGATAATGGTCTACTTTCATTATTTTGTGTGTAGTTGTCCAGTTTTCTCAACAAAATTTATTGACTTCTTTATTCGTTATATGTACTTGGCTCCTTTGTCAAAAATTATCTATCCATAGATGTTTGGGTTTGTTTCTGGGCTCTTGATTTTGTTCTGTTGATCTGTGTGTCTGTTTTTGTGCAAGTACCATGCTGTTTTGATTACTATAGCTTTGTAATATATTTTTATATTGGAATGTGATTCCTCTAGCTTTATTCTTGAAAGTCTAAAAACAAATCAAACAGAAATTCTGGAGCTGGAGACAAAATGAGATAAAGAATAAAGTAGAAAGTTTTGGAAACAGAGAAGACGATATGGAAGAGAGAATTAGCAGGCTTGAAGATAGAAATCTAGAAAGGATTCAGGTGGAAGAGGAGAGGTAACTAAGATTTTTAATAAATGGCAAAATTCTACAAAAAATATCCAACACAGGAAAAGCAACATAAGGATAATGGGCATCCCAGAAGAAGAGAGGGAGAAAGGAGCAGGGAGAGTATTTAAAGAAATAATAGCTGAGAACTTCCCAAGGCTGGACAAAGAACTGGATATACAAGAATGTGAAGCTAGTAGAACACCTAATTATCTCAACACAAAAAGGCCATCTCCAAGGCACATTATATTAAAACTATCAAAAGTCAATGACAAAGAAAGAATATTAAAAGTGGCCAGAGAGAAGAAAATAACTTAAATTGGAACCTTCATTAGGCTATCAGTTGATTTCTCAGCAGAAACTCTACAGTCTAGGAGAGAGTGGAAAAATATATTCAAAATATTAAAAGACCAAAACTATTAGCTGAGCATATTCTATCCAGCAAGATTATCCTTCAGATATTAAGAAGAAATAAAGACTTCCCTAGCAAAACAAAAGTGGAGGGATTTCATCACCACTAGACCTGCCTTACAAGAAATGTTGTTTGGAGCCTTCCTCCCTGAAACAAAAAAGCAAAGGTATACAAAGCTTTGACCAAGATGATAAATAGACAGAATCAGAAAATTGTGACTCTATATCAGAATAGGTTAGTAAACTCTTAATTATAACATAAAGGCAAAAGGTAAAGAAAGTATCAAAAATAATTAAAGTTGGGGCTGGCCCAGTGGCAAAGTGGTTAAGTTCCCATGTTCCCATGTGCTGACCAACACACCGTTCATCAAGTCATGCTGTGGCAGTGTCTCACATACAAAGTAGAGGAAGATTGGCACAGATGTTAGTTCAGGGACAATCTTCCTCAAGCAAAAAGAAAAACACCTAAAACTAAAACCACTTCAATTTGTTAACAAATTCACAAGACAAAATGAGATAATTTGTGACAACAAAACCATAGAAGGAGAAGATGAAAAGGATGAAACCTTCATAGGATAATGGAGATAAGATGCTATCAGCATAAAAAGGATTGCCTCATCTATGAGAGCTTTTATACAAACCTCATGGTAACCACAAATGAAAAATCAGAGCAGATTCACAAAACGTAAAAAAAGAGGAAACTGAGAAACACATCACAGAAAACCATCAAACTGATATGGCAGACATAAACGTTCACAAAAAGAAACAATGGAAATATAGAACAACCAGAAAACAAAATATAAAATGGCAGTATTAAGCCCTCATATATCAGTAATCACTCTAAACGTAAATGGATTTAATTCACCAACCAAAAGACACAGAGCGGCTGGATGGATTAAAAAAAACAAGACCCAACAACATGCTGCCTCCAGGAGACTCATCTCAGCTCTAAAGACAAACATAGTTCTCAGAGTGAAGGGATGGAAAATGATACTCCAAGCAAATGGCAACCAAAAGAAAGCAGATGTAGTCATATTTAGATCAGAGAAAACAGACTTCAAGCCAAAAAAGATAACAGGAGACAAAGATGGACATTATGTAATGAAAAAAGGAACATTCCACCAAGAAGACATATTTTTTTTAGAGATTTAGTTTCTTTGGTGAAGTACTACTTCTGTTCATTAATTTTATTCCTGAGCTCATTGAACTGTCTTTCTGAGTTTTCTTGTAATTCTTTGACTTTCTTCATGACAGTTATTTTAATTCTCTTTCAGTTAGATCACAATCTTCCATGACTTCAATGTGGTTGTTGGAGAGTTGCCATTTTCTTTTTGTGCTATTATGTTACTGTAGTTCTTCATTGTGCTTGATGAGTTATTCCTCTGTGCTGTATTTGTGGTAGCAAACATCTTTCTTATTTGTGTAAAGCTTTGGTTACTTTGATTCTGGGCTGCTTCTGGTTGTATTTGAGAGCCTATACTTTCCACCCTCCACTGCCTCTGCTAGAGGCATCATCAATGCCCTCCTTGTACCGCTTGTGCCTCTGAGGTTGCTATTGCAATGATGCTTATGATGTTGCTGCAGTTGCAGGTGTTGCTACTGGGATCAGTGGGCTGTGAACACCTCTGCTGCTTCCAGGATCACCAAGGTCTTGTGTTCCCCTTCTGTGGTGAGGGGAGGGGAATAATGGAGTGAGATCCAGGATCATGAACTCTGCCACTCTGTCCAAGTTTGTTGAGCTACAGGAGCTGCTGCTATGGGTAGGGGGAGGGTGAAGTTGCAGTTGCCTCTCCAGCTGGCCATGATGTTGATGTCACGCTCTTCAAAGATTTTTTAAATTTCCATTTCTATAGTGTCACACAGTGGTCTATACCACTTAGCTTCACAGCATTTATTACTAATTTACATGCATTATGTAGATTTTATTTAGATGCTTTTGAGGATAGGGATTTTTATTGTCATTGTACCTTCATAATCCATGTGACTGTCTGATTCATAGTACCTGCTGAATAAAGATTTGTTTTGGGGAGAAGATAACAATATATAGCAAAGAATTAACATCCATGTTATATAAAGAACTCCTCAAAATCAATAAAAGATAAAACAAACAGTGTATTTTAAAAAAGGGAACAGATACAGGCAAACAATTTATAAAATAAGGAAACTAAATGCCCAGTAAACAAAGGAAACTATACTTAGCTTTGTTTGACAAAATGGAACTGCAAATTGAAATAAGCAAAAAGTCATTTCACACTCGTCAGATTAAAAATCTCAAAATTTTAACAATATTAAACATTTGGAATGATATAGGGGAAGAGAAGTTCTCAAACACTGTTTAGAAAATACAATTTATTCTAAAATATTTGAAGAACAATTTGGCACTACCTCATAAACATATACAAATGCTAAGATCTAATAATTCCACATTAACTCTCTTCCCTTTCTTACCTATTCAAAATCTTGCACAAATGAACAAAGAGTCAAAGATAAGTAGAATAACTGAAGTAATATATAAAAATATAGATGGGATATGAAAACAAGTAGAAAAATGCAAACTGCAAAATTACATATGTATGTGTATGTGTGTATATACATATTTGTATAAATATGACAGTACTATTAATATGTGTTAAATTAAAAACTCTTTATTATTTCAGTGTGTACATAGTGGATACAGCCCAAATTAATGAAATTGTTTCCTTCTGGTGAGCAAGAGTTTGGTGTGGGCCCAGGACAGGAATTTAGGGGGTTAAACTATTTATACTGTTTCTTTATCCTTTATAAAAAAATACAAAACCAAGATTTGGTTGGTGGTACACAGGTATTTGTCACATTATTCTCTGTATTTTTCTCTATTTTTTTAAGAAACTTAACTTATTGTGTTATATATATTTTTCTAGTTACAAAGTGTGTGATATGTGATGCTACATAATACCTAATTTGTATAAAACTCTCTACAGAACCAAAGCCAAAATAAAGGAAAAGTAGTACACAAAAATCTAACTTATTGCAATGAGGTTTGAAAAAAGATGACTTTATTCATGCTAATATCATTACTCAAACCCAGAATGAATATCCTGAAACAAATGTACTCAGTGAATAGGAAACTTTACTTGGTTAATCATTAAACTGATTGCCATCCCCTTACCTCTGTATCCTGATTGGACTATTTTCTCCGATCTTCTGTCATCTCAGACACCCACTCTACAAAATCACCCTTGATGTTGGGTGATCTCACAACTTATGGAAAACAAAATTAGATCACATATTTTTATGGACCCGCACTTACTCATTCCTATGCAGACATTCTGGTGATATCTTGAAATATCTATAAATAAAACATTTATCTTAATGGGTAAACTTTCAAGCAGGAAACTACTCACTTTCTTAAGTTTTCTTTATGCTTATTTGTTGATTTCTTTGTCTTTTAACTAACCTAAAATCTTGGAAGCTACCTTTCATTTACTCGAAGGTTTCCCTTTTTAAGGCTTTTTTATTATAAAATCATGTATATTATCCCCAGAGTTACAATATTGACATCACAAGTTTCTACCTGCCTTGACCTTCAGATAGATCATGGTTAAGGAAAATTATTATATTGAGTCTAAATTAATAGAAAAGAATTTATTCTGTAATCATAAATTAGATATTTAGATTTCATATGACTTAAACATTGCAATCGGGACTGTAAAAAATAACGCAAAAGAAGATTTATTTACACGAAAGTTTTCTTGTGCTATTGTTATCTTCTAGGGCAAAAGGAACCATGTTAGTAAGAGTTCACTTTGATCTGCTGATCAAAGCCAAAGATCAAGTAAGTGTGGTGTGCTCATCATTCCCACTTTTCTTCGAATCGAGGTGCAAATTAAACTGTTTTCATGCTGGCATGATATCCAAATTTAGAGGCTTCTTAATTATTTCCCATGCCATGCCTACAGCTGATTCATGGGTCACTTTGAGTAGACTAACTCCAGAATAGCTGATACTCGTGAAGTCTTTTAAGGGAAAAGCATGTTAAGTCGCACATTCTAGGAAGCAGAGGTAAGATCTGAGATTCCATCTACATTTGTAAATCTCTCTTTTTTTTTGGTCAGGAAGGCTGGCCCTGAGCTAACGTCTGTTGCCAATCTTCCCCTTTTTGCTTGAGGAAGATTGTCGCTGAGCTAACATCTGTGCCAATCCTCCTCCATTTTGTATGTGGGAGACTGCCACAGCATGGTGTGATGAGGGGTGTCTGGGTCCATGTCCAGGTTCCAAACCCAGGAGCTCCAGGCTGCTGACACGGAGTGCACAATCTTAACCACTACACCAGTGGTCTGGCCCCCATAAATATCTTTTATAGTTAGATAAAAACTATCTTGGCTTGCATAAAATTTTCTCAACAAACATTTGTAAAGCACTGTACAGATAAAATAATCTACAGGTCCTGTTGAAGTCCGTGATATACAAATGTGGTAAGAAATTTTACTAGTCACTGCCCAAGTCAGGTGTGTCTAATTTGATTATGATTAGTAGTTGATATTTTGTGAAGGAAAAGCCGTAGTTCAGTGTACGTCTACTGGTTCATCCATGGCAAAAGTAAAGTAATTCACAGAATTTATTTATGCAATAAGACATCAATAGAAATAACAGAGATAAGTTTGGAAGGGTTGAATAATTTACAAAGAAATTGAGCCTGTATTTATTGTATATCTCCTATCAGTGTGTTTTCTTTTGTTACTGAATAGATGTCAGTATACATCTATTTTTTAATCACAGGTTTTCTTATTGTTTTCTGACTGTAGTAGATTTTCTTGTAGTCCTCTGATGACAGTAGATTTTCTTCTTGTCTTCATTAAAAATTTTATCTTTGATAATTAGCTATGAGTTAGTCTGCCTATAATGTCCTTTTCGGCTGGACATGATAGACTAAATTCTGTGTATAGAATCTTCATCATAATCCTGCAGCTCCACACACTGTTAAACATTGGGTCTCTTTTGATCGAGTCTTTTAATATGAAATATATAGAGCTATAATTGTTTAGCTTCAAACTATCTGAAGTGATAATGCCTCAACATTTTACTCATTTGCTAATAAAAATCACTACTTTATTCTTGCTATAAATTTTAATATTTGCCCAATAAATTTCATTAAAGAGACAATATTTAAGTACCTTTTGTACACATGATGGTTTTTTGTGGAAACATAAAAGTTGCAAATGGTTAATATCTAATACAAAATATTAGATTTCCTCAATTATTTAGCATGGAGAAGTAGCATGTGCCATCTTCTGTTGAGGCAGCATACCATCGCTGATTTTGAGATCAGGTGACTCGAGCTTTGGTTCAATTGCCTGATACCTTCACAAGCTTTTAAATCTATATACATCTCAGTTTTCTGATATACATGCTATTATAAAAAATAATAACTTTTTGGTAGTTGAAAAAATTAAGCGAGCAGACAGGTAAAGCATTTAAAAAAAGGACCTTGTGTATAGTAACGTTTTTCTATGTTAGTCTCTATTTTTTTTTTAATTTTTAAAAAAAATTTTTTTAAAGATTGACACCTGAGCTAACAACTGTTGCCAATCTTTTTTTTTCTGCTTTTTATCCCCGAATCCCCCCAGTACATAATTGTATATTTTTTTAGTTGCGGGTCCTTCTAGTTGTGGCACCTGGGATGCTGCCTCAGTGTGGCCTGACGAGCGGTGCCATGTCCGCGCCTAGGATACAAACCATCAAAACCCTGGGCCGCCAAAGCGGAGCACACAAACTTAACCACTCGGCCACGGTGCTGTCCCCAAGTCTCTATTTTTAATGACATGGATGATGGAGATAGTGGCATTAGTGGCAAATACAGCAGCGTAAGCCCAGGCCACAAGGCGATGAAGATAGTAGACACTTGATAAATATAAATATTTAGAGAGTGAGCAGTAGTCAGGATTAAACATCCAGAAATAGTATTAAAGTTCACTTACGTTTTCTGTAAATAATTCTTCATCCTACTACTTTTTATAAATATTTTTTTTTTTTAAATGAACAAGACATGAAAGAACTGGAAGGTCATCTTACTTTTGCCAGTAGGGTACCTTGGGACATCTTAAACTTTAGATTAAAAGGAGAGAGATAACACAGGGTAATGTGCATTTTCTTACTTAAATCTCCTATGGTACACATAGTTCGTTGAAGGCTAAGTTCTTTTTTTTATGATTTATTTATTTTCTTGTGGTAACATTAGTTTATAACATTATATAAATTTCAGGTGTACATCATTATGTATTTTGATTTCTGTGTAGATTACATCGTGTTCACCACCCAAAGGCTAATTACCATCCATCACCACACACATGCACCTAATCATCCCTTTTACCCTCCTCTCTCCTCCCTTCCCCTCTGGTAATCACCAATCCAGTCTCTGTTTCTATGTGTTTGTTTGTCGTTGTTTTTATCTTCTACTTATGAATGAGATCATACAGTACTTGACTTTCTCCCTCTGACTTATTTCACTTAGATAATATCCTCTCAAGGTCCATCATGTTGTCACAAATGGCCGGATGTCATCATTTCTTATGGATGAGTAGTATTCCATTATATAGCAAGTCTTCTTTATCCATTCATCCCTGACGGGCACCTAGGTTGCTTCCAAGAATTAACTATTGTGAATAATGCTGTGATGAACATAGGGGTGCATGTATTTTTCTGCATTTGTGTTTTCATGTTCTTTGGAAAAATACACAGCAGTGGAATAGCTGGATCATATGGTAGATCTATTCTTAAGTTTCTGAGGAATCTCCATACTGTTTTCTATATGGCTGCACCAGTTTGCATTCCCACCAGCAGTGTATGAGGGTTCCCTTCTCGCCACATCTTCTCCAACACTTAGTCTTTCCCGTCTTAATTGTAGCCATTCTGATGGGAGTGAGGTGATATCTTATTGTAGTTTTGATTTGCATTTCCCTAATAGGTAATTATGTTGAGCATCTTCTCATGTGCCTGTTGGCCACCTGTACATCTTGTTTGAAGAACTGTCTGTGCAGATCTTTTGCCCATTTTTTAATTCGATTGTTGGTTTCTTTGTTGGTGAGGTGTATGAGTTCTTTATATATTTTGGATATTAACCCCTTATCAGATTATGGTGTGCAAATATCTTCTCCCAATTGTTAGGTTGTCTTTTTTTCTTGTTGATGGTTTCCTTTTCTGTGCAGAAGCTTCTAGTTTGATGTAGTCCCATTTGTTTATTTTTTCTACTGTTTTCCTTGCCTGGTCAGACATGGTACTTGAAAATATACTGCTAAGACCAATGTTGAAGAGCATACTTCCTATGTTTTCTTCTAGAAGTTTCATAGTCTTGGGTCTTACATTCAAGTCTTTAATCCATTTTGAGTAAATTTTTGTGCATGGTGTAAGATAATGGGCTACTTTGATTCTTCTGCATGTGGCTGTCCAGTTTTCCCAACACCATTTATTGAAGAGACTTTTCTTTCTCCATTACATGTTCTTGGCTCCCTTGTCAAAAATTAGCTGCCCATAGATGTGTGGGCTTATTTCTGGGCTCTAGATTCCTTTCCATTGATCTGTGCATCTTGTTTTTGTACCAGCATCATGCTGTTTTGGTTACTATAGTTTTGTAGTATATTTTGAAATCAGGGAGTGTGATACCTTCAGCTTTGTTCTTTTTTCTTGGGATTCCTTTGGCTATTCAGGGTCTTTTGTTCTTCCATATAAATTTTAGGATTCTTTGTTCTATTTCTGTGAAAAATGTTGTTGGAAGTTTGATAGGCATTGCATTGAATCTGTAGATTGCTTTAGGAAGTACAAAAATATTAACTATGATAATTCTTCCAATGCAGGAGCACGGAATATCTTTCAATTTCTTTGTGTCTTCAATTTCTTTCAACAATGTTTTGTAGTTTTCAGTGTACAGACCTTTTACCTCTTTGGTTAAGTTTATTCCTAGATATTTTATTCTTTTTGTTGCAGTTGTAAGTGGGATTGTATTCTTAATTTCTCTTTCTGCTATTTCATTGTTGGTTAAAACACAACTGATTTTTGTATGTTGATTTTGTGTCCTGCAACTTGACCGTATTCATTTATTATTTCCAAAAGTTTTTTGTTGGATTGTTTAGGGTTTTCTAAATATAAAATTAAATGTAAAATCATGTCATCTGCAAATAGTGACAGTTTTGCTTCTTCCTTTCCAATTTGGATCCCTTTTATTTCTTTTCTGGCCTGATGGCTCTGGCTAAGACTTCCAATACTATGCTAAATAGGAGCAGTGAAAGTGGGCATCCTTGTCTGATTCCTGTTCTTTAGAGAGAGAGCTTTCAGTTTTTCCCTATTCAGAATGATAGTACCTGTGGGTTTCTCATATGTGGCCTTTATTATGTTGAGATACTTTCCTTCTAAACCCATTTTATTCAGAGTTTTTGTCGTAAATGGATGCTGTGCCTTGTCAAATGCTTTTTCTGCGTCTATTGGGATGATCATGTGGTTTTTATTCTTCATTTTGTTAATATGGTGTATCACATTGATTGATTTACGCATGTTGAACCATCTCTGCATCCCTGCAATATATCTCACTTGATCATGGTGTATGATCTTTTTAAGGTATTGTATTTGATTTGCTAGTATTTAGTTGAGGATTTCTGCATCGATGTTCATCAATGAAATTGTCTTGTAATTTTCTATTTTTGTGTTGTTGTTGTTTGGTTTTAGTATCAGGGTAATGTTGACTTTCTAGAGTAAGTTAGGAAGCTTCCCTTCCCCTTCAGTTTTTTGCAAGAGTTTGAGAGGGATAGGTATTAAGTCTTTGAATGTTTGGTAGAATTCACCAGGGAAGCCATCTGCTCCTGGACTTTTATTATTTGGGAAGTTTTTAATTACCGTTTCAATCTCCTTACTGGTGATTGGTCTATTCAAATTCTCTATTTTTTCTTGATTCAATTTTATAAGGTTGTCTGATTCTAAGAATTTATCCATTTCTTCTAGATTATCCAATTAGTTGGCATGTAGCTTTTTGTAGTATTCTCTTATAATCATTTGTATTTCTGAGGTATCTGTTTTAATTTCTCCTATTTCTGATTTTGTTTATTTGAGTCTTCTCTGTTTTTTTCTTGATGAGTCTAGCTAAAGGTTTGCCAATTTTCTTTATCTTTTCAAAGAACCAGCTCTTTGTTTCATTGATTTTTTTCTATTTTGTAAGTCTCTATTTCATTTATTTCTGCTCTGATTTTTATTATTTCCTTCCTTCTGCTGATTTGGGACTTTGTTCTTCTTTTTGCAATTCCTTTAGATACCCTACTAGATTGTTTATTAGGGATTCTTCTTGATTGTTGAGGTAGGCTCAAACTTCTGCTTGGAACTGTTTATGCTGTACCCCATAGATTTTGGGATGTCATATTTTCATTTTCATTTTTCTCCAAGTTTCTTCTGATTTCTCGTTTGATTTCTTCATTGACCCAGTCATTGTTCAGTAGCATTTTGTTCATTCTCCACATATTTGTGGCTTTTCTGATTTTCTTCCTGTAGTCAATTTCTAGTTTCATACCTTTGTGGTCAGAAAAGATGCTTGGTCTTATTTCAGTCTTCTTAAATTTATTGAGACTTGTTTTGTGACCTAATATGTGATTAATCCTGGACAATGTTCCATGTGCATCTGAGAAGAATGTATATTCTTCAGTTTTTGGATGGAATGTTCTATATATACCTACTAAGTCCGTCTGGCCTAATGTGTAATTTAAAGCCAATGTTTCCTCGTTGATCTTTTGTTTGGATGACCTATCCATTGGTGTAAGTGGAGTGTTAAAGTCCCCTACTATTATTTTGTTGCTGTCTATTTCTCCTTTTGTGTATGTTAATAATTGCTCCTATGTTGGGTGCATAGATATTTACATGTGTTGTATCCTCTTGTTGGATTGTTCCCTTTATCGTTATGTAGTGCCCTTCTTTGTGTCTTGTTATGGTTTTTGTTTTAAAGTGTGCTTTGTCTGGTATAAGTATTGCTACCCCAGTTTTCTTTTCTTAGCCACTTGCATGGAGTATCTTTTTCCATTCCATCACTTTCAGTTTGTGAGTGTCTTTTGGTTTGAACTGTGTCTCTAGTATGCAGCATTTATATGGCTCTTATTTTTTATTCAATCGGCCACCCTGTGTCTTATGATTGGGGCATTTAATCTTGACATGTAAAGTAGCTATTGATAAATAGGTACTTATTGCTACTTTGTTAATTTTTCTGGGTGTTTTAGTAGTTTTTCTTTGTTCCTTCTTTCTTCTCCAGCTCTCTTCTCTTGTGGTTTGATGATAGTCTTTAGTGTTATGTTTGGGTTCCCCTCTCTTGGTTATTTGTGTATTTATTATAGATTTCTGGTTTGTGGTTACCATGAGGTTCATATATAATAATCTACATACATAGCAATCTGTATTGAGTTGGTGGTCTATTTAGTTTGACCTCTTTCTAAAAGCTCCACTCTTTTGCTCTCCTCCTCCCACATTTTATGTTTTTGATATCATATTTAATCTCTTATTTTGTGTGTGTGTATCCATTACCTTCTTATCATTGAAATAGATAATTTTAGTACTTTTGTCTTTTGACCTCCATATTATCTTCATAGGTGGTTGATCTTCTACCTTTACTGAATGTTTATGTTTACCACTGATTTTATCTCCCTTTTTTTGGTGATAATTTCTTATTCTTATTTATGGTCTTCTCTTTCCCACTTTGTTCCTTTTAGCATTTTCTGTAAAACTGATTTCTTGATGATAAAACTCCTTTAATTTTTGCTTGTCTGGGAAACTCTTTATCTCTCCTTCCATTCTGAATCATAACCTTGCCGTGTGGAGTATTCTTGGCTGTAGTTTTTTTCCTTTCAAGACCTTAAATATATTGTGCCACTCCCTTCTAGCTTGTAAGGTTTCAGCTGAGAAGTCAGCTGCTAGCCTTATAGGGTTTCCTTTGTATGTAACTTGTTGTCTTTCTTTTGTGGCTTTTAGGATTCTCTCTTTATCTTTAATTTTGGACATTTTAATTATAATGTGTCTTGCTGTGGGCCTCTTTGGGTTTATCTTGTTTGGTGCTCTCCGTACTTCCTGTACTTGGATGTCTGTTTCCTTCCTTAGGTTAGGAAAGTTTTCACCTGTTATTTCTTCAAATAGATTTTCTGCCCCTTTTGTTTCTATCTTCTCCTTCCGGGACACCTATAATATAACTGTTAATGTGCCTGATGTTGTCCCTGAGTTCCCTTAGACTGTCCTCCTTCTTTTTCTTTTTTCTGTTCAGCTTGGGTGATTACCTTTAGTCTTTCGGCCAGCACGCTGATCTGTTCTTCTGTATCACCTACTCTGCTATTGATTTCTTCTAGTGAAATTTTCATTTCCAGTATTGTATTCTTCATTTCTGATTGGTTCTCTTTTATGTTTTCCATTTCTTTGTTGACGTTCTCACGGAGTTCATCAGTGCTCCCAAAGTGAGTCAGCATACTTATGACTTTTGTTTGAACTCTTTGCCATGTAGCTTGTTTATTTCTGTTTCATTTAGTCCTTTTTCTGGGGTTTTGTCTTGTTCCCTTGCTTGAAATGTATTCCTTTGCCTCCTCATTTTGCTTCTTTCTCTGTGCTTGTGTATGTATGTATTAGTTGGGTCAGCTATGTCTCCTGATCTTGGAGAAGTGGCCTTATGTAAGAGATGCTTTTTGAGGCCCAGCAGTGTGCTTCTCTCTCATCACCAGTTCTAAGTGTTCCAGGATTGACCCCTGTGTGGGCTATGTGTGTCCTTCAGTTGTGGCAGGGTTGCTCTTGCTGCAGGTGCCAGGGAGTCCAGGCTGTCTCCCTCGCTGGCTGGTTGTAATTCTCAGTTGCATGTGGCTGCTGTGGACTCTTTGGTCACTTTATTGGGTTTGGGGAGCCCCAGCGCCATTGGCTGCAAGGTCTAATAGCACATTCCTGTTGTAGTTTTTCTGTTAAGTGAGTAGGCCCCCAGTGTGGCTGGTTGCTAATCTTAGGGGTTTATAATTGTTGTAGGCCTCCAGCCTGTGTGGCTGTTGTCAACTCTTTCAGGATTTCACCTGGGTGGGGCTGGTCCCAGGCCCAGGAGCATCCAATTGTTTCAGTTTTTGGAAGGTGGTGCCAATCCCCTATGTGACTGTTTATGAAGCACATGTCTTCTGTTACTGATAAGCCCCATGTCCCACAGGTCTACACATCATTGACATAGTCCTAGCCCATGCACACATCACTGCCTCCTGGCAGGTACCCAGTTGCCCCACTACAGAGGCCCCCACACAGTCCATGAATGCCCCACCCACTCTACCACTATGCACACCTGCCCTGCCCCACAGAGGTGGACCCACATCCTGCCTACAGAGGATCCAGGTACCCTGTCTGTGCTTTTCAGGGGTCCTGTCCCTGGTGCAGGCTGCCTGCCCTGGCTGAATTGGATTTAAACAGCACTCCAGCAGGCAGGGCAGACACTGGGCTAATAGGCCAGGGGAAGAACTCCAGTGGCATCTGCCAGCATCTGTGTCATCACATCTGTACTAGGTCACAATAGTGTCTGCCACCAATGTCTCAGTCCCTGGAGAGGTCTCACCTCTCACCGAGGTGCACCCAGAGCCTATCACGTCAATCTCTTTTCACCTAACAACTGTGCACCTTTCTTTATTGTGATTTTAGGTTGCATTCTGATTCAGGTAAACTTGTGTGTGGGCCCTTTAAGAGCTGGGTTTTTTTCCACTTATGTCTGACAGCTTTCCTAGGGGTATTCCTCATTGTAGTTAATAGCCCGCAAAGCCAGATAGTATGAGACTTATCACAGTTGTGCTGAGTCTGAAGGATGCTTATAGCAGTAATGCTCCTCCATTCAGGTACGCCACTCCTCCAGGGAAGGCTACATACGTTAGTGTTTCTCCTGGCTGATTGTGAAGTGCCACAGCTTGTGAAAGTGGGTTTTTTCCTCTCCAGAATTAATTTCTGCCTCAGTCAGGAGTGTCCCTTGTTATAAACGTTCTTTTGTCTAGTTTTCACTTGTCTCTCGATGGTAATTGTTCCAAGAATAGTCGTAGCTTGGTTGTGTTTGTGGTAGGAGGTGAGTTCAGAGTCTGCCTATGCCATCATGTTGACACCAGCTCCAAAGGCTAAATTCTTTATTAGTCTTTTAAAAAAATCTTGGTAAAAATTATTTGCATTTCATAATCATAATAATCTTAGGTAACTTCCATTTACCTGGCATTACAAATTTCTTGAATGCTATCTTACTTTTGAATTTCCTATACTTGCAGTAACCACAAATATTTTTAAATCTCAAGACATTTAATATGTGAATCCTGGAATCATTTAAGTTATTTTGAATATTTTGCCCTTAAATCCACCTCCATATTAAGTGTTTCATATGTTTTCCAAATTACTGCAATTCCCTTTATTTTGTAGCTTCTGATGTTAAGATCTTTAGTGGTATATGCGAGACATTTCAGTGGCATGATTATCAGGCCATATGAAAATAGATTATTTTTAATAATCAGCAAAAGAAATATGATACACCATTCTGAAACTATACATTACTGACTACTCTAAACATTCCATATTTTTAAATATCTATTTTATATTTTTAACATAAAATTTCCTCTTTAAAATTAATTAAATAATATAACATTTATTAAATAAATCCTAGCATCTAATTATGTGCTTTATATCCCTTCTTTTATTTACTTATCATTAGGGGTCTGTGATTTAGGTATTATTTTTCTTATTTTACAAACAAAGAAAATATTTAGTAAGTTTTACTGATTTACCAAAGGTTAGATTTAAATTTAGTTCTCCCTAATACTTAAAAAATTTAAATGGAAATTTAAATGAGCACTATTTAGTTAGAAATAGAAGAAGAAAAGGAAACCTCACTATAGATTCTAAAATTCTTGGAAAGGGAAAAATGTCCTCTATTCTATATTAAAATAAATGTCTCATTAAGAACTTATAAATAAATTCATGCCTTTTTAATTTGAATCTGTTATGCCTGACACCTAAGCCATGTTTTGGTCATTGTTGGGGACTTCTGTAAGAGGCTTAAGATTCAAGGAACAGTTTAATAAATTTAAAAAAAGTGTAGCATATTGTCTAAGAGGTTTTAACATTGTTTTCAACTATTTTAGCTTAAAGGAGAGACTTTTTTTTTACTCAGGAAGATAATAATTTTTTCTATTTAAAAATTAATAAATGTTTGTTTATGACTTAACATAGTACATGATTAAGGTATGCGAGCATTGCTGTGTCTAGTTCAGAAGGGTGGTAGAGTGGAAAGAACGTGGACTTAGAAGACAGAGATACATGACTTTAAATCTAAGGTGTGCCTTTGACACTTTTTATGGTCTTGGTCAATTTATTCAACCATTCTGAGACTCAAGTTTCTCTTATATATGATAAAAATAGTAACTTTTATTTTGGATGATTCTAATTTGATTAAAATATATAAAATTTTCACATTTTACTTAAAGTAGTCATTACCACTATTAGTGTTTTTCCTGTTTAATTTTGTTCTAGAAATGAAAAATCAATTACTTATACTATAAGTTTAGTTCATGAAGATAATTATTTTAACAAAATCAGAATCAATTCCTTTATCTAAATCTTCTGATTAAAGCTGTCTAAAATTGTGTAGCAGAAATCATAATATTCTTTACCTGCACTCCATGAATCTGTGCAATTTTATTGAAGGATTCAAGATCAAGCTGAAATTTCTGGTTAAGAAACTCAGGTATGAAACTGCAATGGTCATTTATAAATGTCAGAGACATAATTTCTAATTTTGAAATGGTGATTAGTTGTGAAAAGCAAAATATGATACTTCCAGTAGCTGGATATTTCAAAATCCAAAAGTGGAAAATAAGTTTTATAAAATTGGAAAACAAGTGGGACAAGAAATATATATTTATATGTAAACCTGTTGTGGGAAGTAAAATTGTGGCTAGCTTCATAAACAAGGTTAATTGTTTTACAAAGGTAAGGGCAAGAGAGAAAGTAAAAAGCATTCTTAATGTTTAAAAAAAGCAATGCAAGTAAAGAAAGAAAAATAACAATAAATGTCTATCATACCGATTAGCTAAACTATGACTACTCTGGACACACACAGTCATTTTGATAAAAGTTGTATGTTCTTAACGTTAATTACTTTTGTTTGATTCTTACAATAACTGAATAAAATAAAGAAAATTAGCTTTTGTCAAGCATTTATTTTCCTTGTGTTTTCTGCCTCATCAACAAGGAACCATAAATGTGAAATATTAGAAATCTTAACATATCCCTCTCCTTGTTTTTCACTCTTGCTGTTTACATATAGATCAGGTTACATTAGAGTTACTTTGGTACCAATTGTGCTGTATTTATTTTGTAGAGTCAGCTTTCAGAACAACTCATACCTATAATGTCAATCTCACATTAACACTGTGAGAGTTCCTTGAATCCCCAAGTCTGGGTAAGGTTTTTTTTTGTTGTTGTTGTTAAGTATGGTGGTAGCAATACTTGTTAAACTCTCACTCAATTTACGATAGAGGAATATTAAAAAATCTTTCTCCTTGAATATAATGGAACAACTCATGCCTTTAAATAAGTATTACATTGTAGTATAATTACTAACTTCCTTGTAAATATCCCCCAGCAAATGATAACCTTTGAGAGGCCAGAGACCGCAAGTATGTGTTCACACTGTATCTCAAGGAACAAGCACATTACCTGCTACTGTGTAGCTGGCACATATTTATAGAAAGAGTAAATAAAACAGTGTCACGTACTATGAGTTTGTGCAGATTCCTTTCAACCTTTGTTCTTTTGAAATATATCTAAACATTTTTAATAACGTCAACCACTATTTTTTGTTGATTCTCTGAAACAATGCTGTTTTTCTTACAAAAAATCAAGATTTTTTATTTCCATATAAGATTTCGTTCAAGGTATATGCTTACTGCATGATCTATTGCAACATTTTGTAAAACAACAGAAATTAAAATTGATCTTTCTCTAGAAAGATGTTTTAAAAGAGGTGCTCTAATTTAGAAAGTGAAAAAAAATTTTGCTCTCATTAATGTTTTCCACTATCTACATTTATTTAAAAAGAGAGGGAAGTCAACTTAAGCATATAAATACAGAAATATACATACATATATGTACTATATATACACTTATATACTACTTATATGTATATGAAATGTATATAAAATATATATACACATATCAATTGATGTTGCTACATGGAAAAGTCAGATTATTGAGATTTTTCGTGTCTTTTTATTTGATTTTATTTTTTGCTGAGGAAGATTAGCCCTGAGCTAACATCTGTTGCAAATCTTCCTCTTTTTTTGCTTGAGGAAGCTTAGCCCTAAGCTAATATCTGGCCCATCTTCCTCTATTTTATATGAGGGTCACCACCACAGCATGGCTGATGAGTGGTATAGACCTGTGCCCAGGATCCGAACCCACAGCCCTGGGCCACTGAAGTGGAACATGCTAAATTAACCACTAGGCCACGGAGCTGGCCCCACTTCATGTTTTATGTTTATTTTCATGTTTTTACCCTCATGTTTTATATTATCTTACCTATATAATAGAAGGTTAATTGAAGATGTCTAAAAGTAGGTAAAACAAGGGAGAGCAGTTTGTACACATTATTTACAAGTTTCTAGTTTAACTACCATTTGGATAAAAAATCTAAAAGGATTAAAACCTTTTGGTTCTAGGGAGCAGAACTGATGAGCAGGCATGAGATGATAGAAAGATTTGAGATTAAGGATGGTAATTTTTCATTATAAGCGCTTCAGTAGTATTTGATATTTTAATAATATGCATTGGATAAAAATTACTTATATTAAAGTGAAAAGTATATATTAAGAGAGCATAGAGAGCATTATAAAAAGCATTTTTTAAAATTCAGTTGACAAAGATGGGTTCCTCCATAAATTAGATCACCAATGACAATTTATCCTTCTGTCATTCCATAAATTGTCCAAATCTAGGTTGGTTCTAACAAGGTGCTAAATACCTCAACAATTTTTCAGGTGAAAAGTTTATTGATTCCAAAAGCTGATTCAAGCACACTTTTTTCTTCAAGCTACATATTCAACATCTGTATTAATTGTTAGTATAAAGTCTACACCTATAAATAGGTTGCTGAATCCTTATACTGTCTCATGTTGTTTCCAAATTAAATACAGCTAGATTTGGCAGCTTGAACCAAAGATAAATCAGTCTAAATCAGTCTGTTTAGAAGTGTGCGTGAATCACATCAGGTTCTGAGGATGGTGGAAAAATGAGGCAACCTTGACTTAAATGCTTACCAAGTATACTCATTGTTCTTTGAGGATTACTTGTTACTCCTGGAGTTTTGGATAGAAATTTTTCAAAATGACAGGCAACATCGTAGAAGATTTTTAGACCAATCCGATGACGAAGGCAGTTTCAAAGTAGTGACCTCTCAAGAGGAGTTGTCTTCTGGTCATCATCAGAGTGCCCTCTGGTGGCCTAGTCGAGCACTTCTAGTTCCTTCTCAGTTCTAAGTGAACAAAGACTATGTAACTTCATTCACTTTCTCAAAGAGGCTTTTCAGTTGCTGGCAGCAACCCGGCAACAGTAATTTGCAAACCCTGCCCTTTATTAAAATTCATTGTTGCTTTCAGAGTTAGAGAACTATAATTTGAGAGATCTGAGCAAGACCAAGAAGAAATAACATTTTATATAATCACTTTCAAGAGCTGCTATATAATTAAACACATGTGCAATTAATTTTAGGCAAAAACAGCAGCCATTATGCAGTGGAAAGTTGCTTTATGCTAGCCCTGGTTTATAGCAACAGAATGGATATGATGTCAAGTGTTACAATTTGGCCTGGTTCCAGTAAATTTACAATTGCGTGAAAGTGCTATCAATAGAGCATTGTTTTTGCTTTATTTTACTTTTCTCCAGCTTTGTGGCTCTGTTTTAGTAGCAAAACATGTAGCATAAGTGTTGTGGCAGTTTGGGCTATAGCTGTAGGGTGTCTAATACCAAAAAAATCTATGTTGAAATTCCATTTATAAATAAAAACAATCCCACTCCACTGGGGGGAAAGTACATAAAAATTTTCCTATTTAACTTTTCCCATTCCTTTTATATAATTTATTAAATGCATTTATAAAATGACCTAATGCAATAATTTATGTGGGATAAAAGAAAAACTAAACTTCCTTCTGTAGTTTTTTAAAACAACAAACTTAAATTTTTTTTTCTTTTCTTTTCTTTTTGAAGAAGATTAGCCCTGAGCTAACATCTGCTGCCAGTCATCTTTTTGCTGAGGATGATTGGCCCTGAGCTAACATCTGTGCCCACCTTCCTCTACTTTATATGTGAACGCCTGCCACAGCGTGGCTTGATTAGCAGTGCTAGATCCACACCAGGAATCTGAACTGGTGAATCCCATGTCGCCAATGAGGAACATGCAAGCTTAACCTCTGCGCTGCTGAGCCGGCCCCAAACTTAAATTCAAAATGTTACATGTTGTCTCTTTGAATAATGCTCAGGTTGTAGAAATAGCCAAAATTGAAAGGCAAGACCACCTTGAAAACATTATGATATTATGTAACTCTGGTGAAACTTCATTGTAAACACTTACATATTGTGTGTGGAATGCACAAGCTTTTTTAATGATGCATTCCCTGGTAAAATACAGTATTCTTATCAAACAAAAAATAAAACAAGACATCAAACAATTTACTTGTTAGTTTAAGATCTAGTTAATGTTTAATTTAGATCATTCTGGGACACATAAGAATAGAGAATATTGGTTGAGTAGAGGTTAGATCATAATGTTGAAATTTGATATTTCCACTTTCAGTTAACCTTAGATAGTAAACTACAGGAGCATTTTGAAATTGTACCATACACGAAAACAACTATTAAAAAGTGCAAGCGACTGCATTCTCAATGAACTCCACTGCATTCTTGAAATGATGCCAGCAGAGGTTCAAAAAATAAAGAACTGCAAAACCCAGCTTTGAAATAAGAAAGATGTTTGTCAGCAGTTCAGAATCCTTCTAGCAGAGCTGTGACCATAGGAAACAATTCGAATCCATAAATAAGCCCCATGCAATACCATCTAGATCAAGATAACACAAGGAGACCTTTAATATGAAGCTGTCTATAGAAAGAATTCTGAGAGAGAAAATGCTTTGGAGTGCCCACTTCAACCTGATAGTAAATCTTGCTTCTTCATGAACTTTCTACTTTAACCTAATGAATTCAACTAGCATTTAGCACTTTCTAGATGCCAGGGATTGCACAATGTACTGGAAACCACTGATGAATAAAACAGTTATAGTCTCTACCCTTTCTCCATAAGTAATAAACAAGCGAATGTCAAATTCAGTAACTATTTTTGCATAGATGCTATTAAAGAGATTTTTTTTTAATTAAAAAGGCTTCTTTAAGACAGTGACAGGTAAGGTGAAACTGGAAGGAGGGAGTAAGGATAGGAATGGATTTGCCTTATTTCAAAGAAACTGAAAGCAAGATCTGTTTAGCTGTAGTTCAGTGTGTTCTAAAGCACATAGGCATTTTAGGCCATAGATGGTATTATAAATGAAATGAGAGTCGTTGTAAGGTTTAAACTGGAAATTCCGTGGTCTGATCTACCTTTTAAGATTACCGCTCTTTCTGTGTAGACAATTGGATTGCAAAGAGGCAAGAGAGGATTGTAGAAATAGGCAGACCAAGTAGGAGCATATCACAGCATCCAGGAGAAGGATTTTGGTGGTTTGAAATAAAGGGGTAGCAGTGGAGATAGAAAGATGGGAGCAGATCTGAGATATATTTTGGGGCTAGATATGGTAGAATTTGTAGATGAAGAAAAGGAACGAGGTGAATCAAATATAAGGACAACTCCTAACTTTTTCCTTTTAACAACTATGAAGATGGTCGTGCTGGTTACTAAAGATGTCAAAGACTGGGGAGAAAGCATGAAGTCCATTTTGGACATGTTAAATTTGAGATGCCCATGAGGCATATAAATGGAGATGGTAAGCAGGCAGTCGGGTGTATAAATAAGAAGCACAAAGAGGGGGTTTGGGTTGACGATAATAGGAGAAGTTGTCAGCATGTAATCAAGCACAGTTCTCATTACTCATGTTCTGATAACCAAGGCCCTCAACCTGAGAGAGTAGTTTCCACAATAGGAAGCAGCATTTTCAGCTCCAGATATTTCTTTCCTATTTTCTAACCTCTAAGAAGTCATTTTATTATGTTCCATTTTCTCAGAGCTTTGCAATGTTATGGAAATTATTATAATTTCCATAGCAATGAGATGTAGTATGGTGTAGTGGAAAAAAAAATCATTCCCTGCACATCAGAACTTATATCCACCATTTATTAATGGTGTGGCTTTTGGCGGGCTGCTTAATGTCTCTGAACCTCTGTTTACTCACCTTCCATGAAAATGGGTGGCTAAAAGACCCTCTGTATCAAGAGATGAGGTGCGTGTATATTTTGTGTTAGGGAACCTACCTTACAATATGTCAGTAAAAAAATGATAAAGCAATTTTTAACTTAAAGGATTACTAGAGAACTAAGTTGTTAATACTTGACTATGGTTTAAAAGGTTATTCCACCCAGATGGCATTTGTATACTACAAGTATACTATATTACTAATACCATCATGAAAGCAAATTTATTTCTGATTAGAATGATGAGTCATAATTAATACTCGATGTCTGTGGGAAATTGAAAATTAGAAGATGACTTAGTACAGTCAGAAAATTAAATGGTTAATTTGCCTCTTTAGAGCTAAGTAATTTTGGATTACAATATCTTCAATATTGGCTCTGTTTAATGATTGTGGGGATTTTGATAATCCTACATGTTATTCCAATATTAGTCCAAATGGAAACAAGCTATTGACTAGGTGAAGTGCAGAATCAGGGAATATGCTGCAGTTTCTGAAATGGTCAGCAGAGAGCCTCAGTAAGGCTCCTATGGATACACTTCCTTAGCTTCTATAAGAGAGTAATGATTACATTGTAATAACTAAAATTGCAAAATAATTGAAACAATTATTTAATTTATCCAAAACAGGCTCTTACTAGTGAGTTAAAATGTAGTAGTGTGTTTTTTCCATGACGGGAAAAAAAAAAATAAAACTGTCCTGAATTAGTGTGTGAATTGGAAGGAAAAGATGGGATATTTAAAAATATCGATTCGTCGGGGGCCTTTTTGTAAATTTTGTATGTGGATTATATAGTAGAAAGTTCAGCATATTTCCAAAGATAAATATTTTATTTTCCCTTTTGCAGAGAAGCACTGCAAAAGTTATATGTATACAATCTTTCATTCTATTAGGAAATTAGGACCAGTTCTGGAATAGGATTTGGATTGTTTTCTAAAGGGCAAAATTCAAAGTTTGAATAATAAAAATGTGTGATTTCTCATGATAAAATATCTTTAATTTATATTTTCCACGTTTGCTCAGAATATTGATGATAGACACTAAAAATACAAAAACAAACCTAACCTATTTGTTTTTATATTTACAAATGTAAGCCTTCTACATCCCTGTAAAATAGATTTCCAATGTTTTTTAAACCTAATGAGGTAATGAGCTTATTTCATTGTAAAATTTGACCTGAAATGACTTGTTTTACATATAATAACTTGATTTATTTTGGGGAGAGATAAGAATCCTCCTAGTAGAGCTATTGGAGATATTTCAGGAGATCCCTCTTGAGAGTGTTGGGATTTAACAAGGACGATAGCTATGTGCAGAATAGTTGTGATAATAATAAGTAACAATAGCTTATAGTCACTGGCTACCAAGTGTCAGGCAAGGTGCTAAGCATTTTATCAGCACAATACCATATAACCCTCATAACAACCACATGTAGCAGTTATTATTATGTGTAGTTTACTTATAAGAAAATTGGGGCTCATGGAGATTAAGTGACTTGCTCAAGGTTAACCAGCTGATACATCAGAGAGCTACAGTAGGAATCATGTTGGTCTCAACTTCAAGTCCACATGGTAACCACTACACAATAATGGATTGTAGGGTGTGTTGATCTTTTTAAGACATATTATAAAAATAAACAAGTAGGGCCGGCCCCATGGCAGAGTGGTTAAGTTTACAGGCTCTGCTTTGTGGCCCAGGGTTTTACTGGTTTGGATCCTGGGCGCCAACGTGGCACTGCTCATTGGGCCATGCTGAGGCGGCATCCGACATGCCACAACTAGAAGGACGCACAGCTAAAATATACAACTATGTACTGCGGGAATTGGGGAGAAAAAACAGAAAAAAAAAAAAGATTGGCAACAGTTGTTAGCTCAGGTGCCAATCTTTCAAAAAAAAATAAACAAGTATTTGTGTATTAATTATTTCAGTATTAATTCTTCCGTTTATACCGTCCTTTACACAATAAGAACAACTATATTTATTGAGTCTATATGCTTATCAAATATAAATATTTGACACCAACCCTGAGCCCCCCTATGATGTTTTGTTTAGTAAATTGACTTTTCTATAAAAACAATCTCTCTACTTAATTCTGTCCATAAAGAACAAAAATAGTGTTATCTAATAAATCAAATAATTAAATGTTACTGAATATGCATGTAATATGTAGCTTACAACTATTAAGGCCATGTCGTAAAAACATTTAATGATATGCTTAATTTTTACAAACTATTGTTAGAAAAAATAGAGTATTAAATACTCTGTGCTATATGGTTTTTTTTTTAAAGATGTATATTTCTGATACAAAAAGCCTAGGTGTAAGTTCATCTTGATGATTATCTCTACATAGCATAATAATACCCATTGTTAAATGTTTTTGTGATTATTATAATTTAAAGGTTTTCTACAGTAAAATATGCATTATTTTATAACCAAGTAATAATAAAACTGGTGTTTTTAACATGGACAAACTGTTTATAAATACTTATCCCTTTCATTCTTTGGTTTGATCCTTCCTTACAGATCCTCTGTCTGATACTTCATTTAATCAGTCTGTTTACTGAGCACTTATTATATTCTGTACTCTGGACTAAGATGTAATAATGGACAAGGTAGAAGTGGTCCATGCTCTCATGGAACTTAACAGTTAAGGAAAATTGTCCCACAGAGGGATTAAAATACTTACCTGAGGTCCCAAAAACCAGGATGGCAGAACCTGAGCTAGCTCTAAGATCTTTAAATCACTTTACTATGAGTTTTAGGAGGACTCTTAGACAAATAGAGTAGGAAATAATTATATAAGAAGAGTGAGTTTAAATTCTGGGTGTCATTCATGTGGGGAAGATTTGAGGCTTTCTGCAATGGGAAATAAGAATCCATGATAGATTCCTGAACATGGGAGTAACTTTAACTGCCTAATAGGAAATTAGTTTATCATTGATATAAGACCTTCTTTTCTCTAGTTTAGGAAAACTCTTAGGTGATTCCATTGTCTCTAGTGTCTTTATGCCCTCTGCTCAATTCAGCTTTGATTCTGTTGTCATAGTTATATTTTAAAAATATAATCCTGGTCATGACATTTAACTTTTGTGAAAGCCTTCCATGTACCCCAACAATTGTAGGCTAAAGTTTAAAGTAGTAAAAATGTTTACTCTCTGACCCCAATATATCTTTATAGCTTTGCATCCATTTGTCTACATAACCATATGCTCAACAATTCGTGTGTATTCATTCCTCCTGGTTTTGCAAATGGTCTCTCTTCTGAATGCCTTTTATCTTGTCTTCACCAAGTGAGCTTTTATGCATAATTTAAGAGCAAGTTCAAATATATTTTTCTTTGAGTTTTCCAGGTAAAATTAATTGTGTTTTCCTGTCTTTTTCTGTTTCCCATGGCACTTTGCATATGACTCTACTACCACCTAATATCATAATCAAATATTCCATAGAGTTTCTTCTACTAGAGAATATGTGCCTACAGAGCAGAGAACATCTTTTGAAAGACACAGCACCATGCTGGGAACAAAGAAATCCAATAACTGAATAAGAATCAATGGAGAAAATATTAATAATTTGCAGAAGTAAAGAGATAAGAAATATATGTGTTTGAGTTAAGAGACTGTCTGTTCTCTCACCTTTTCTGTCTGGATTCTGACCCAATTGGAAAGCAGTCATAGTGGCCATGTATGGATCAAAATATTAGCTCTATTATACTGAAGCTGGAGATGAGGCTGCAGTGAGCCCAGGACCTAGACTCAGCCTTCATTTTTAGCCCCCCACAAACATACTTACTCATCCACAAAATGAACTGATGGAAAATGGAAGGGCTCTCCTTTAGGGCCAGAACCTCCCCAGGGAGTTAATGCTGTAGAAAAAATGGAGAGGAGTATAGAAAAAGTTTGCAGACAAATAGCTCAACAGAGAAAGAGACAAAAGAGGCTATCCTGTAGGTCAACAGTTACATAAGTCTCCTATAGAGTGAGAAAGGGACTGAAATTTCTCCCCAAAACTTATAACAATGTGGCATTTCCTAATAAATGGAATGAAAGGATTTGGAGAGGAAGACATGTTATCTCATAGTATATGTCTTCATCCAATATTTGTACAGGAAGGATATATAATTCTTCCTTTGAATGGAAGTGAAGGAAATTAGGCTAAAATTAAAAAAAAAAGAAAGAGTTATGGTAGAAAATTCTAATCATCACTGAGTTGCTTATTTTTTCGGGCCCACAAATTCCATTCAAAGGCTCAGTTCCAAAACTCTTTCCCTTTGACTTCTAATACCAATATTTTTAGAGTTAAACTCCTTCAATAGTCTTGTGTCCCAGATACTTTGCAATCCCATGATTTTTTCTGAAATACAAAGTTGTTAAAAAGCATCTGAAACTTGAAAAACACAAGAATATTCAAGATTCTTGGAGTAGGGCAGTGGGTTGTGCTGTAGAGAATTGGTGATGTTGTGGGAAGTAGTTCTCAGTACTAAGTGTTTCTTAATAAGAAAGAAGAAAAATACGAAACAATAGCTCAATAACTTGCTTTTACAGAGATAATATATAAGACATATAAGGACAATCATTAAATGTCCTTAATCTCTTGGTGTCAGCAGAGTAGAGACACAGTGACCCATAATTAAGTGGAAGGGACTAGAGCAGTTGAGAAGTAGATGAGCAAGAGCAGGGACAATTAAATATGGAGGAAAGTTCTGTAACCTGTACTTAGAACTTCATAACATCTTATAGTAAGTACATTTCTTCATTCAGTCAAACAATGTGAAGTGTACTTGATTACAAGCTATGTATAAGCCACTGTGAAAGATTATAGCAGAGGTTGGATTATGGAGGGCCGCTGAAATTTATGGGATCAATTTTAATTATTATAATTTTTTATTATTTTTATTTTAATAGATTTTCTTTCAGAGCAGTTTTAGGTTCACAACAAAACTGAACAGAAATTATGTAGTTCCCATATACCCCTTACTCCCACACACAGCTTCCTCTATTTTTTTGAGTCAGCAGTGTATTTTATTATGCATCTTAGATTTATACATTTCATATATGCTTTAAAAACTGCAATTAACAGCTTAATACAAAATGAAAAAATATATACAGCATTGGATCTCAGGCACAGCATTTAGGAGGAATTGGAGCAAGTTTTTTCCCTAGCATGTGGTGAATATTATGAACCATGATAGTGCAATACTTCTTTCTGACTTAGTTGCTTTTTTGATTAAATTTTATTACAGTGAAGAGCTTTAGCAGGTATTGTATTGCTGATTGGAAATAATGAGATTTAAAATAAGTTTATAACTTGTATTTTCTTGAAGTCTTTAAGACCTTTGCTCCTAATAGAACTCCAAGATCATCTAATGAAAATAATATTGTTCATAAAATATCTGAAGCATCTGCCTAAGAACCACTGCACCAGAGTGATACAGCTGTTTACAATTGAGGAAACTATACTGATACACCATTATCACCCAAAGTATATAGTTTGCATTAGATTTCACTCTTGGTGTTGTACATGTTATCCATTCTGACAAATTCGTAATGACATGTATCCATCATCATAGTATCATACAGAGTAGTTCACTGCCCTGAAAGTCCTCTGTACTCTGCTTATTCATTGCTCCATCCTCACCAATGTTTTCTTTTTTTTCATTCACATATTTTTTGAATACGTACTTTATGTACAGCAATGTGTTGTACAAACAATTGGAACAAAAATAATCTCATAGTTTCAGAAATATATGCCGTTGTTGAATATTACACTTACTTTATTACAGTAATATGTTTTGCATATTTTAACTCATAGCTTCATGCATGATTATAATATGATTAACTTTTGAATGTGATAAGTATGGTTAACTTTTGAATGTGATAATTCAAGGGCAGTATGGCAGTATCCTTTGCTGTTTCATCATGTTAAACACTCTCTCTGTGCAGTTATGAACAAGTTTAAAATAATGTACTGTTTTGGTGTAGCTTTTTTTCAAAACCAGTTGGGTTCTTGATTCAATGAAGTTTTATATTTCATTAATTTATGGAAATTAACAAGCATTTTATTCTACAGTTTTAATATTGTTTTATGTTGTTTCTCCAGACTCAGAAGGTGAAATAGCATGTATATTCAAGTAAATTTAAATTAAAATGAGACTTATATGCAGGTAGATACAACATATTTGCTAATTTAATGACTCCAGATTTTCTAGAATATTACTTTTATTTATGAATATGTTTATGCTTATTCATGAACATAATTATATATTTAAAAAATATCTCGCTAGAAATAGATCTCTTGGATTTAGGATTATACAGTGCTTTGATCTGCCTTTAACCTAATGTACCATGTGTTTATAAGTGATATCCACTTTACAGTTCATTTATTATTTTCCAATTGATATATAAGGGTCAGGTCTGGAGTTTTGTGTGAAATAAAAGACTACTGAGTATTACTCTCTCCTGACACATAACTAAAATATAAAAATGTTTTTAAATGGCAGAAACTCACAACAATATAGATAATGAGAGAGGATTAAAACTAAACAAACAATATTTTGGAGGCTGGTAAATCAGATGAGCTAGTGGTAACAGACGTAGAAGTCACCAGAAGGTTGAATCTTAAGTTTCTTACGGGGAGAGGCAAGAAGAAATCCAGTTTATACCTTATAATGTCCAGAAAGTCTCATGAATTGGTGCCTCTCACAGAGGCAGTGAAAGTCACCCTTAAAACAGGAAGATTAGTTGAAAATCCAATTAAGAAGCAATGGAGAAGACCAAAAGCATCCAGGTAGGCAACTTCCATTTCCCTACCCTAACTAAATATTGGAAGTTTATTCTTTGAAGAGGGTAAAACAGTCTGTGGATGGTGAGTCTCAGCTATATTGAAAGGACAGGCACAGTACAAAAACCAAGAGTGGATTAAGTGAATGCTTCCATGCAAAATTTTGATGCCCCCTCACCACACATATATTATTCACCACTTAAATCACAGAAAGCTGTCAGCTAGCTCTATGCTCTCCAAGCAAATGATTAAGGATTCTCTTATGCAGACTCTAAGCAGTCCAATAGGAAATACTTAAAGATGCAGATAATAGTGGGTCTTTCAGCAAAATAAAGAAAATTACCCTATAGGAAAGTCTACAGATATCAAGCGCTACGCTTATACTCAAAGCATCTATTCAGCTTTTTACTTAACTACTTGTACTTATTAGCAAACAAAAATAATCTAACTTCTGAAGAAGCTCTCTAGCATAGAGGCTAAAGTCCAAAACAAATAGGATTTAACAATTTGGAGGAAACAGGGTCTATATGAGCAAAAAGAAAACTTAAAAAAATGAACAAACATAAAAACTTGTATTAATGTTCTCTAAAAGATATAAAACATGAACATGATACTATAGAAACAGAATAAGGAAATAATCTTAGAAATTAAAAAAATGAAATTAAAATGAAAATGTCGATAGAAGGGTTTAAAGGCAAATTTGAGGAAAACTTCCAGAAAACAAGGGGAAAAAGCAGATACAGGTATAGAAAATAGGAAAGAAGATAGAAAGTAGTAGTAGCAGTAGTAATTAAAGGAGCAGTCCAATAGGACCTTCAAGTAATAATCATTCTTCAAAGAGATCATTGATAAAATGAAGGGGAGAAAATCATCCAAAAATTTTTTCTAAAGCAGAAGACATGAGTGTCCAGACTGAAAGGGCCCAACAGGTATCCAGAACAATTGATGAAAATAATTTCTTCCTTGTCCAATAACAAAAAAGTGTAAACTATAAGATATACAGATTTTTAGCAAGAGAATGAGAGAAAAATAAGCTCAAATTCAAAGCAACAAAGTTCAGAATGACTTTGGTCTTCAAAACATCAACACTGTCACAGAGCCTTGCCTTCCAAATCCTAATATAAATAGTTTCCATACTAGAATCCTATACCCATCCAAACTATCATGGAGCATGAGCATAGTATGAAGACATATATAGGTAGGTATGCATTATGTATCTCTTTAACACATATTCTTAGGAAGCTACTGGTATTTCATTATAACAAAGAAAGAGAACATTGTGGGATGTAGGAAAGAGAGGATCCAACTAAGAAGATAGTTTAATGGAATATATAGAATAATTCCTGGTAATACAAACATAAAATAGACATCAGCTTGCCCAAATGGTGAAGATTAGAATGTTCTGAAAATTTTTTTTTCAGTGAGTTGAAGTTGAATGCTTGATGTATGTGAATGTAGTGGGAAGAGATTGAGACAAGTGGCAGACTTTGAAGTTGCGTTTTTATTAACATGAAATAAATAAAAAAATAAAAGAAAGGAAATTATTAACTCCATGCAAAACAGAAACTTATGCCAAAAATGAAAGTACTCAATATAACTCGTAGCTTTGCTATGAATACTAAGAATAGCATTTACATAGTTATGTTGTTAACACTGAATATTTCAACCATAAATCTATGAGACGAGTGTGTTAGGAGGGGCATAGTTTGGGGCAGTCAAAGAGACTAAATCTTTCTTTTCCATTGTAAGGAGATAACTTATGTGCCTTAAAAAAAACGAAAATCACGAAATAGCTGTATAAACATATTTTTTGAGAGACAGAGGTAGATTTCAAATGAATGAGTTGAAAATTTACTTAAAATGGCTTCAAAGTCTTACACTATCTGGCCCTGTTTTAACTGACCTCATTTCCTCCCAATATCCCCCTCAGTCAGTCCAGTCCAACTAAAATGGACTCTTACCATTCCAGGACTCTTCAGCACTCCAGGAAGTCTGTGCTTCAAGGTCTTTGCACTTGCAGTTCCCTTTCCTGGTGTGCTTCCCCCATAGATGTCCTTATGGCTAGCTCCTTCTCCTCCTTTAGTTAGATTTTAACTCAAATGTCACCATCTCAGTGAGACCTTCCCTAGTTAACATATGTAAAACTTCTTCCTCCTCTATCAAATTTCCCATTCCCCTTCCTTGCTTTCTATATCTCTTTAACATTTATTATCTAATAATACCCCAAATATTTTATGTGTTGTTTATCATCTGTGTCCCCTCTCCACCACCTATTCACAAGTTTAGCTCAAAAGCTCGAGGAGAGAAGGGGATATATTGCTCCCTGTTTTATCTCCAGTGCCTAAACCAATGTGTGACATGCAGTAGGTGCTTAATAAACAAGTGACCATTACCTAATATTAAGTGAATGAATGAATAAATGAAAAAAGGATTAATGTATAGCATACAATGAAAAATCAATTCTAAATGTATATAATGGCAAAATAAAGGAAAAAATACTATTTTTAAAAGCTAAAATAAAAACTATACTTTTAGTGCACATGAATTCCTTATGTTTTAGTCAAATATCCTCAAAACTTGATTGTCACAGAAAACAAAACATGATTGGGGAAAAAGAAGCAGGATATAGTTATTGATATTCTCCTGTGTGAGTTCCTGTAACTTGCTCTAATTTTTCAAAAGGAAAAGTTAGGGAAGAAGAGCTCTGAGATCTGAGTTATTTTCTCGTCTGACATTTCTTGCAAGACTCCATTTCGTTAATAGTTTCATTATGCATAACTCAGTTATTGTCATTCAGAAAGAGTTTGGAGATATATGCCATTATAGAGTTTGCATGCATAAATAAGCATATTATTAATAATCAATGGCAATTAGCACACAATGCTCTTCCTCTTAAATTTAATTATATGCTTGATTAAGAGTGTTTGGGTACTTAATTAAAAAAGAAGTTCCAATGATACTTAATTCTCACTTATATTCTTATTACAGTCCTAATAACTCCAGTCCTCACTCAATCCATGCATAGCTCCTATTAATTTTAATCAGAAGTATGTATGCTCACTGAATAAAGCCTGAAATGCAATTGGGTAGATCACATCAGGGAAAATTGTTTGCAGTCTGACAGTATGGAATGAGGGAAGAGTCTAGTGCAAAAAATTGAACAGAGAGATAATTGTCATAATTGGTTTCAATTAGTTTTTTATAGCTCTGCTGAAGCAATTTCCATTGTACTATACCATGAACTATAACCAGTAAGAAAACTAGTTAGCATGATTGGTAGATGTTAATGCTTAAAAAGGTAAAATACATTCTAAATGTTAAGATCACAGTGTAGATAAGTGAATTGAATAACAGTGTAAATGCATTGTTGGGAAACATTTGCCCTTGTTAAATGTGATATGGTTTGAAATGAAATCAGATGTATTCGATGAACTCAAGCCTTGTAAATACGTTTTTTCTGAGGAAAATGTGTTCATGTGCAAACGGCCATTTTTTCAGTATGAAACAAATGACCAGTAAATGAACATTAGAATGTGGTGATATCAAGAAACTCAAAACAGTTAAAATATAACTAAGATATGAACATAGTGAGTTCCTATCAACTTGCTTAAGTAACCCAAATAAATTTCAGTAATGCCTATGATACCAAAGAAGGAACTGAAGTATTAAAAGCCTCATTTGCCACACACTAGGAAATTGCAGAAATAGGATTCAAAGCCAGATTTATTTGATTTCACTACTGGGGCTTTTTTTCACTATATTTCATTTTCCATCAATAAGGTCAACTGCAAGAATGCAAATCAACTGGAATAAGCCCCTTTCTTTTTAGTTTTCTTCCACACTTTCAGAGCTGTTTCTATAGGAAGGAAAGGTTGAATATTACTCAGGAAGAGTAAAATAGTCAGGATTCATTGTACTCCTTGTCATCCAGGAAACTCTCAAGGCCCTAGTTTCCTCTTCCCCACCAATCTTGCTCACACAAAGATTATTGTCTCATACTTTGCTTCAGTATGGGATTCAGAATTTTTTTCCTCAAGGGAATTGAATTCCCAAAGAGATTTGAAATAATTTGGACTTATTATATTTTCCTAACTTTCTAATTCTTTGAATTAAGCTATTTCTTTAACCAAATACATACTGAGAACCCAGTATTTCTGAATTGAAGAGTTTCCAGTTTTAAAGATGCACGTTAAAAACATAGTATCTACCTTGATTATTGTCACAAGTCAGTTGATTAAACAGTGTTTACACATGGAAAGATAGAGGGCAGTGTAGAATTAAAAAAGAAAAAGAAAGTCAATAAAGGTGGCAAAATGAGATATCTAAAGACATTTGAATAAGTGATCATGGAATATAATAGAAAATAACTTTTGGTTCCAGAGCAAAGGTGATCATCATGAACTGAAGAGTTTGGATGAGCTTTATGGAGACAGTAGGAATTGGTTTGCCAGTCTTGGCCATCTAGTAGTTAAGATTCGGTGCTCTCACTGATACGGCCCAGGTTCATTTCCAGTCAGGGAGCCATACCACCCATATGTCAGTTGTCATATTATGGCAGCTGTGTGTTGCTGTGATGCTGAAAGCTATGCCACCAGTATTTCAAATACAAGCAGTGTCGCCCATGGTGGACAAGTTCCAGGGAAGCTTCCAGACTAAGACAGACTTTGAAAAAGGACCTGACCGCCTTCTTAGCCATGAAAACCTTATGTATGGCAGTGGAGTATTGTCTAATATAGTGCTGGAAGGTGAGAGAATGACGTAGAAAGACCAGACAGGGTTCTGCTCTGCTGTATACAGAGTCACTAGGAGTTGGAATTGACTCAATGACACTAACAACCACAATAAGGAATTGGTTTAGATCTCGAAGGATAGAAATGTTTAAATAGAGAAGAAATAGGAGATATTTCAAAATAGTATAAGCAAATGTATAGTATAGTATAGTATAGTATAAGCAATAGTATAAGCAAACCTGTGAGATCGGAATACATATGACATGTCGAGGGACAGTGAATATTTGAAACAGAGCATATAAGTAGGTGGGCATAGGGAGACTTTGGAGAAGTATAAAGTGGTCTGATTGTGGAGGATCTTGATCTCAAGTGGGAGATTGGACTTTATTCCATAGACAGAGTGGAAGGATTATGTGGAAGTATTTTGAAAGAATTAACCTGTACATTCTGAAACAGGATGAAGGGAGGATACCTAAATATTAGACAGTATTATTAAATAAATTCTATCGGTCTCCATTTTACTTTCTTTCTATTTGAAAATGTCAGTGTTGGGGAGAGGGAAATTTCACCTACCCTTCTTGTGTTCTTATGGCTGGAGTAATAATAAAATTGATACAAGACCAGTTTAACAGGAGAAAAACCCAATTTAATATGTGTGTATTGGAGATTATAGAGAAATGATGCTGTCTGAGATGGGCAAAGCAGGCTGCTTTTATATCTTTTTACACAAAGAAACAATAAATTTGTGTGGAATGCCAGGACAAAGAAACTTAGGTTTGGGGTACATAATAAGAGAGGAATTTAAAGAGTTCAGGCTTGAGGTAGTAAATTAGTAAAAATAACAGGCTTTGTTTATGAGGCTTCTCAGTCCTGAATTCCCAATCTCTGGTGATAAGGATGTCCATCTTCTGATGTGAGGACAGTACCAAGGAGATTTATTTCCTGCTTTCAGGGAGAACAGAGAGAGGGTCAAATGGCTGTTTTTCTTTTTGCATTGGCTGCTTCTCAAGTAACTTTAATTCAAAATAATAAATATGCCATTGTGGGATCTTTTGGGATGACATGCCAATGACTCCAACATTAGGAAAAACAAACAAAACCACATTTCTGAAACTCTTTTGATGTGTATGTAAATTAAATTCCACCAACTATATGCACTTGTGTGAGAACGAAACGTAGAATTTGAAAACAGGCAATTGTCCTGCAAATTCTTGCTGTTGATTTTGTTATCAAAGTTGTGATTTTACGACAGCACTCTCCAGCTTTTTCCAGCTTCCTGTGGTTAAAACATAGTGGTCATGTTTGTTCCCTTCTGTTATGACTCCCTGATCCTTGAATTGTAATTTCAAGTGACTGCTCTTCTCCAGTCTCCTTCTTCTGTTCAGAGATTTATGGTGAGGTGGCAATGACTCCAGGTAAACTTAATTCCACTGGTGGTCTCAAGGTAGCAGTCCCCTATTAGGCTAATTCTGTATTAATCAAGAGGTCCAGCCTAGAACCTGCTCCTAGAAACTATGTTAACTCCCTTTATGCTTTAAAAAACTGGTTTTTATGTCTGGCATTGATGAAATATTTGTACTGGAAGTCATGCATTAAAGTAAAAACCTAAAATACATATTATTGTTTTGTAGTCAGAAATAGCAGCAAGGAAACATATTATGAGCTGGTGAGCTGGTGGCTTTTCTCTCTTATAGCCAGTGTGGTGAAGTAATTGCTTATGACAATGTGGAAGGCAGACCGTTGAGGCTCTAGCTCAAAAGGATGAGATTAACAAGAACATTGTTGAGGTGTGCTGCCTATTCCTGGCTGTCTTTGACAAGGTTTTACAACAAAGATAAGAGCTCAGGGATATATTGGCCAGTTTTTAAAGAGAGGTTGAAGTGTAGTCTAAAATTCTGGTGTGTTAGGTTGGAAAAACCAACCGCTTCTGTACAGCAGGGGATAAGAAGGCTTATCATTCTCCTATTAAGTTTCTTAGTCAAAGGATGGAGGGCAGTCCTGGGGCAAAAGTCAGATAAAGAATGTTGCATTTCTGCCCAAGTTATTGCTTCAGATAACCCCAAAGTAGTCCCAATTAAAAAGAGGATGAGAGTGGTCTGCCCCATGGCTGAATGGTTAAGTTCGCACACTCTGCTTCAGTGGCCCAGGGTTTTGGCAGTTCAGATCCTTGGCACGGACCTAGCACTGCTGATCAAGCCGTGCTGAGGTGGCATCCCATCCCACCTAGCAGAACTAGAAGGACCTACAACTAGTATATACAACTATGTACTGGGAAGCTTTAGGGAGAAGAAGGAAAGAAAAAAAGATTGGCAATGGATGTTAGCTCAGGGCCAATCTTTAAAAAAAAATGAGAGAGATGGTTAAAGCAGGTTGCGAGTGGAGGGAGATTGTTCACTGGCACATGAAAATAATTGGAAGCAAATAAACCAATTCCTAATAAGCTTTTGGAGGAAGGTCTAGCCAAATAAATTTGAGAACTCTTCTGCAAATACCTTTGAATGTTCAATCCTTAAGGCAATTTTCAAGTACCAAACCTGCATTAGCAGATGTAGGACATAAAAACTGTGCACTCCCAAGGATGGTCTAGTCTCCAACACTCACTTCACATTTTGCCATAGAGAATATGGACAAGGAAGAACTGTTGAACAGGAAATGCCAGGGGACAACAGCGGGCACAGGACCAAGGAGCACCTTCTCAAGAACAGAACCAGGGTTTTCCAGGGTAGGAGGATCTTCATAATTCTTGTCCAACAGGATCTACTAATTTCCATGACCACTGACTGTGGAACATTCTCCTTTCTTCCCTTATGCACGTGGGGATATTTATTTTGAGCATATATTTTCTGCTCTAACAGGTCACTGGTCCATGAGGAACTAGAATTGGCCTTAATAGAAGAAAAATTGCGGTGCATCTTCCAGAAACGTTTGAATTTGAACAGCATGTAGTAATATCCAGGAGTTTCGTCAGGAGTAAAGAGAAGGGAGAGAAAGTTTTTCTCTGAACATCCTCTGATTCAACTCCCAGTAGCCTGCAATTCACTGTTTGGGGCAATCCTTCTCCACCAAGTACAAAAATGCAATGCCCAAGTGGATGATAGAGCAGCAAGATGGGAAAAAATCTGGTTCCCTGATGATCTGAGAGCATAGTCTGTTCCCTCTTAGTCTAGACCAGTCAGGGAGTCAAACAGAGGAAATAACTACTATCTATTTAAGCCATTTCATTTTGGGGCCTTTTGGAAGCATTAGTGTAGCATCAACCATAAGACTTAAGACTGTTAATTTAAAGGCTCTCCACAGTGTGACCCTAACATTCATTTCTGAAGCTTCGTTCTATATGTCCTCATAGGTATGGTATTCTGCTTAAGCCATTTGTTTTGCATATCGCCCTTGGACACATCTTGTACATTTCTCTCTCTGGGCCTTTATTCATATCATTTATTTGACTCTTCTCTTGCCTCCTCTCCAACTAAAATCCTACTTATCTCATTGCATTCAACATTCTTCCTTTGTATATTAGTAATTTTTAAAAATTTTCATCTACGGAATCAGTTTTATTATTTAATTGCCAGATGGTCATACTATGCATGTCTTATGTTTCCAATTGAGTTATAACTTCCAAAAGAACAGGAATAGTGTTCCGTTTTTTATATCCCGTCGACATTTCTTCCTCAGGTTTCAATAATTATTTGGTGATTGATTAATTGCTGAAATACAGTAGCATCTCTCACTCATGTTGGATGAATATATACTCTAGTAAATTTTCCATAATCAGCTTAACACATCTTTTTAAAGAATTAAATTACTTTTATCTAAAAGTCTTAATGCAGATGCTTGTCCCAATTCTGTCATAAGAATAGGAGAGTCTATTCATATTTTTCTATTATTCTGAATCAAGCTATCAAATACTGCTCAGGCCAGATGTAGCATTATTCCATTTTTAGAAACTTTAAAGTGAGAATGGCTGCTAATATATCTCTATTCTATATTCTTATTTCTTTTGCTTTGTTAATATTCTGGTAGCTATACAGGATATAGTTAGGTTTAAATAATCATAAAACTTTTCATATTTCATGATCTTTCCACCCATCTATTTTAATACATTGATAGTTAGTTTACAAAACAAAAATACAATATTGTTTTTCATTAAGTTCACTTTAGGTAGTAAAATTTATTTTGCCAAAAAGGGGGCACAGATATTTGAAATGGAAAGAACATTAATTGCCTCTTCTTAACAGATCAAAATTACGTATCTGTATAACTGCTTGTTCTTGGATATTGTGCAATGGATTTTCTCCATTGTGTTTGACCATTACTCTCAATCTGACTCTCAAAACTTTTATCTGTATTGCCTTGGGCCCTACCCACACTGTAATATCAAAACAGAATGATTTTTCCTAGACAACATACATTTTTTTAATTGATTTTTTAAAATTTTATTTTATTTTTTATTTTATTGAGGTCATATTGGCTTTTAACGTATAAATTTCAGGTGTACATTATTATGTTTCGGTTTCTGTATAGATTTCATCATATTCACCACCAATAGTCTAGTGTTTGTCTGTCACCATACACATGTGCCCCTTTACCCCTTTTGCCCTCCCCACACCCCCTTTTCCTCTGGTAACCACTAATCTCTTCTCCTTATCTACGTGTTTGTTTATCTTATGTATATGAGTGAAATCACATGGTATTGGTCTTTCTCTGACTTATTTCGTTTAGCATAATACCCTCAATGTCCATCCATGTTGTCACAAATGGCAGGATTCTGTCCTTTCTATGGCTGAGTAGTGTTCCATAGTGTGTGTGTGTGTGTGTGTGTGTGTGTGTGTGTGTGCGTACCATGTCTTCTTTATCCATTCATCTAGACAACATAAATTTTTTTTTATGTGTTGGATTTTACTCTAACTCTTCCACTGCTTCCTACTTCCTTCCCTTGAAAATATAAGCAGCCCACCAAAAGATTTATCTTAATTAAAAATAAAATTGTGATAATAGACTTTCCTCCTTCTACTGCTTGAATTGCATTGTAATTTATGTGTATTCTCCCCTCCCCACACCTGAATCAATCTAATAATCTATTTTCCTCTTAAGCAGACTAGCTAAGACAACATTGACTTGCTCTAATTTCTTCTCTAGCAGCCAATAGTTTGTTTGAATTCCCTTTCATTAAGTGAAAATAATAAAAAAAAAATAATTGGCATTTGTGCTTTTGACTGCCAAATCTGAACCTTTTTGAAGCTTCAAGATAACTTTCAAAATGGCAGATGTGGCCTAATGTTTCCTCCATCTCCAGCATCCCAGTGAGAACTGTGGCATGACCAGCAGGTTAGGAATTATGCTAATGCTTAGGAGCTGGCTTATAGAAGTTAATGCATTTTCATAAAAAAAATTTGAAAGGCATAACTATGTAATTTGACCCATATAAGATCACATGTTGCCAGTGTGATGCAGTGCTCATTATGACACAAGTTTAATTTATGATATGCCTACAACTGTCTTGTACTCTATCAATTCCACTTTACTATTTTGTGTTTAAGCATTTACTCCTACAAACTCTGTGTGATGATCGCCTTTTATATTTTTCTAATTGAAGAGAACTCAATTAACTGAACAATCCTTCTCTGCTTGTCAAGAGCATGCTACAAAATGTGTTAAGTTCGTGACACACAAAGATGAATTAGAACCCCTGTTCTCAAGATACTCAGTCTAGTGAGGAAGAAAATGTATAAAAAAATAAATTTCATTGTTGTATATACTAAAATAAAAGTCCATGGGACATGATAGATTTAATAACTGATTCAGAATATTCCCCAAATGTTTGCTGGAGCCAAAGTCTCCAAGAGAATTCTCAAATGACACTATTTATATCCTATGTGAATGAAATGGTTCAGTATCTGTAATAAAAGAACATTTTGTACCAATGAAGAAGTTGGAAAACGTGCTTTGAAGTCTCAGGATGGGAGATACTAGGTGGTTCAACTTGATGTTATGCTCTCCTAAATTATTTTTAATCATCTGGGAAATAAAACCCTGAGATTAATTTTCTGTGAGAAGTACAAACAACTTGATTTTCCTTCCATTAGCAGGTATAATTTTACAATGTTTTAAAGCATTGTTAATTGATCTCAGCAGGATCATGCTTCATCTGTTTGACTGAATAATTATGCAATTCTGTAATCATGGTATCCGTTATCCTTTCATTTGATTTTCATTCCAATATTCAAGGTCAGATTTTCTTGTTATTTTGATAAATATCTTGCCTATCACAATTATCCACGTGCCCCTAACAAATTGTTTTTTTCTGTGCTAAGGTTGTTTTAATGTGTTTGTTAGTATAAATCCCTCTTCTTTTTCTTAATTGCTTGATAGTGTTTTATTGAATTTCTCCAAGGAGAACATGATGAAAACTCTGTTCTCCTGTAGTCCTTATATATACTCTCGTTCAGAATAGAATTTAAATTGTATTTTCAACTTTTTTTATTAACTTATCTTGACTTCATTAGGCTGCAGTATATCAAAGATATCTTTTTATAATCACTGTGCCTGGTGTGGTGCTTGATATATGGTTCCAACCAATAGATGAAAGAACGAATGAATCAATGACATCCATAGGGAAGCTTTGTGAATTCGGTTATACAAGTCTTCCAACAGGTGCTGAGATTACACCTTGAATTTCATTTATGACTCAGAGAGGAGTAATTGAATTTTTTTACACTTCACTAAATTACTATTTTTTAACTAATTTTTAAGACATTAGGAATGATCTAATGTAGTTAATTAGCATTTAATGAAGATATGACCCTATCACTAGTAGATCATAATTTAACCACGCCTGATTCAGATGTCTCAAATGCAAAATTGATTATTATAATAAAGCTTCAATTTGTTGAATAATATCTGTCATGTATTGAGTGCTTGCTCAGCATGTAAATGATTTACATATATTGTTTTATGTAATCATATATCAGCGTATGTGCATACTATTTAGATATGAGAATATCAACTTTATAGGTTCAGCAACCCTATAAAGTTAATATTCTCATATCCAAATATGAGAGTATGCAGACATTCTTTTGGTTCCTCCTATTTTTAAAAATGAATTTAGATGATCCTTTCTAGTAATTCATGTTCAAGACTGAATTAGTACTACATTAGTAAAGTACATTTAGAATGGATTTCAATTATTTACTCTCAGTTATTCCCTTCTGAAGAGCTTATAGCATCTCCCTCAAAAAATATTTAATGACAGAATAGTTCCCCATTCTATTCATGAGCCTGTGCATAGGATATGTATTCACTGCATGGACCTATATTTGGTCAACCATTTTGGAGGGTTTTTTCCCAATTCAGTTTCTACTCTACTTCATCCTTAAAACCTGTCTTCACTATTTGGCCAAATCTAATAACTATTGTAGTACTTTGATTTTTATATATTTTTTTTGGTGAGGAAGATTGGCCCTGAGCTAACATCTGTTGCCAATCTTCCTCTTTTTGCTTGAGGAAGATTGTCACTGAGCTAACATCTGTGCCAGTCTTCCTCTATTTTTTGATGTGGGATACTGCCACATTGTGGCTTGATGAGCAGTGCTAGGCCTGTTCCCAGGATCTGAACCTGTGAACCCCGGGCTGCCAAAGCAGGTGTGTGAATTTAACCACTATGCCACTGGGCTGGCCCCAGTTAACTCTCCTTTTTTCATCTAGCTAACTCCTTATCCTATCTCAATTTAAACCTTACTTCATCCGGAAATTCTTTTCAGACCTCCTCTTAAGACAGTTAAGTTTTCTCAGTTATATATTTCATTATAGCCTAATATGTTTCTTTTATCCCTCTTGTCACATCGTAATTAATATTCTTTAATTATTTGTTTATTGCCTTGGTCAATCCCAAGTTATGAACTCCATAATGGCGGGGCCATTATCTGTCATTTGCAAAACTGTATCCCCAGAGCATTGCCTATGATAGCTGCTTAATAAACACTTGTGAAATGAATATCTGCTTTACATGGGTAACAACATGCAGTTGTGAAATGATCTAAGGGTTCTTTTTAAAGTTAGAGACATCTAGGCTTGAGCCACAGATTTACTATTTATTAGTTGAGTGGCCGTGGGAAAGTTACTTAATCTACCTGAGTCTCAGTTTCCCTTTCTGTACAGTGAGGGAAATCATCTATGACAGTAGGTATTTTGTGAGATGTAGGAGGGACTATGAATGCCTAAGTGCCTAGAACAGAGTATGGCTCAGAGTGATCTCAACAGTTAAGGTTATTAACTTTGTCAAATTGTAAACTATTAGACAGCAAGGGAGGTGATGTTACTTTACCTGATATACATCACAGAGTAATGTTAATGGTAACCTTCAAGAGCTTCTGATGAATAAGTTAGTTGTGCCAGTTACCAACTAGTTTATCATGTTTCCTTTTAACTAATATAGATGAGTGTCACTAAACTCTAACCTCTATCACACAAGTGGATTTTTATCTTGGATCTTTTCCAGGTAGTAGTTTGCTGTATCAACTATCCTTTACACTTTAGAAGAATTTATGCTGTCAAAATGCCTTCATATTATTTGGTGTTAATTTCAATATCTCTGAGAAGAGAGGATAAATAAAAGAGACATCGTTCCAGCAAAAAACAGATGAATTTTAATTTGACTCGATCATTTGTTGCGGATAGAGCAGTAAACTTACTTAAAGGATGTCTGACATTTTCAGACACATATTTTGAGTATAAAATCTTAAGACGTGTTTTCCCGTGATCTTAATTCACTCAACTGCCCACTCTAATTATTTCTGTTTTATCTACAAACATGATCTCATGGCATAGAACCTAAGAATAAATTCAAATAAGGCTGCAGTATATAGGGAGTTTCTTTTATTTATTTATTTTTGTATTAAAAGAATTGATCAATACTCAACCAACAGTCTGGTGAAAATAACTTTAAAGTACTCCACCTGCCCCCAGCACATCTAAATCCCATTTTAATCTTTGTATTATGGAATATTGCATGAAAATTTGTCAGGTTTTATTTAATCACCTAAAATTGTATTATTTTAATGACCTAAACCTTTTGATCAATGTATTAGTGTCATCTCTTGGTGAAAGAAGATAACTGTAGTCTACTCGGCAATTGTGCTTTTAGATTTAATTATTTGCTTCAGAAACACATTGAAGTGACAAGCACAATATGGTTATCTTGCATGTGCATTTGATGAATTAACATGAAAATTCATCTTATTGTTTAAATCTCTGTTTTCCTTAAGAATGATTTTATAATAGTTAAACAAAATCACTACTTACTGTAAAAACCATGTATATTAATAATTAGTTTATAATCTGTTTTACTAAACATGGTAGGGTGTGTCTTCATTTTCCCCTTAATTCAAACTCTTGATAGTTGAGAAAAACAATGGCTAAAAATGAGTCTCGCTTAGCTAGTCTAAAACTCTTATTAATTGAAAAGTTAAAATATGCAGCACTATTTATTTAAAAAAATAAAGACTAAAAAGTGAATGTTCAATCACAATGTAGCATTTTTGATGGTGGATTATATAATTCTTCCAGTTAATAACACATCCTTCTTTGCTCTATGTCTTAAAATGGACATAGTTTAGAGAGAAGTCCCAAATTAAAGGGTAGGGAGAAGACAAAAAAAATAGAATCCATAAGCAATGGCTATAGAATTGAAATCTATGAAACCTGAGTGTGAAACATCTTAATAATTGTCTTCATGGGTTACTCAGTCTACAAAGGATAATGGGTAATCTTTCTTATTTATGAAGGTCAAAAAACAAGGGCAATTGAAAGCAGGAATTTCTTGAAGGTGAGAACCAGATATGTTTTGGAATTATTTTCTTTGAGTTTCATTTTGAAGCCTAAATTCTTATCTGTCTATTGGTTTAGAAATAATTCAGCCACAAGGCAGGTGATAGATTAATCTATTAAGATTCCAATCAATGTTGTTATTCATTCATTGATTCACTTCATATGTTTTCCATTTTTGCTTTAGGTACTTTGTTCTGGGTAATGTTTATTTGTTCGTTTAAATCAGTTCAAACTGAATATAACAACTATTTAGAGCTTTCTTCCCTTTTTCCTTTTATCCCCCCACCTAACTGCTTCTTGTGAAATAATTTGGAAACTGTTTTTTCTCCTAGATATATAATTTTATGATAATTGAAGTCCTGACCTTAATTATTTTTTAGGGGGTGAGAGGGAAAGGAGTGGATTGATTCAAAGACCACAAGCGCTGATTTCATTAAGAGTATTTCCTTTGTTATTACTGTATTTAAGAAATTGAATTCTTATTCATTTTATCAAAACTTATTAACCTCACAATCTCTTGCAGCAAGCATCTCATCAATCAAATGAATTTTCCCCAAATTTGACTATTTCAAAATAAACTGTTTACTTCAAAAGTATTTTTTAAAGAATTGCTCAACATTCACAGACAATAAATATGTTTTAAATTTTACTGAAAGTAAATTTATAGCATATGCCTTGGAGAAAATAGTAAAGTGAAATATTAGACATCACTAACCTTGGTTACTGATGTTTAAAATATTTTATAAATATCATGTAAAATAACTTTATAAGTTTACATGTTTTACAAACATTATGTAAAGTTAATTTATATTATTAAAATAAGTTTATGATGTATCATTAAATGCTGAAGAAGCTTAAGGAAAATGCCTATCGATAGAAACCATTGATATTTAATTAACATTAGTCAAGTTCTTTACTTTTCTACATTTGAGAATCTAAAATAGTAGTTTAAACTAAAAGTAAATACTTTTTTAATGTATATAATGCAAGTTCTATGAAATCCTCAATGCATTTTTCATTGATTAACCTGACCTCATTTGAAATTCATCACACTTTTTTCTTTTTACTATCATTGAAAAGTTTATACAGAAAAATTAATGTTCACTTAAGAAACACTCCCACAAGCACTATAACCCTCTTAATGGATAAACAGACAAAATTTCAGCTCTGTATACACTTCTTATCTGTAGATGGCCATTGCTTTTATAATGTTGCATCCACCTCTTTGAAGCATTTTTTATTTTGATGTTTTACTTAATGTAGTCATTGATATTTTAAATATTACAGTGGCTTATAATTATTTGTTTTAATATGAAATGATATTGTATAGAATTTACTAACTACACAAATGGGATGAGTATCAAGGCATAATGGAAACATACTTCACTTAGTGTTGCAATGTCTTTTTTGCTTTGTATTTTGCAATAATTTCCGACTTTCAGGTAAATTGTGAAACAGTGCAGAGTTCCCAAATAGTCTTATCCAGCTTCCCTTAATATTAAGTACCTATATAACCATAGCACAATTGTCAGAACCAGCATATTAACATTTGCATAATACTGTTAACTAAACTATAGATTTACTCAAACTGGAATACCTTTTAGCCCATCAATTCACCACTGTTTGTATTTCTATTGATTATTACTTATGAAATAAAAGTAATATAATATAATGGTAGTGTAATAGAAAATTGAGAAAGTAATATAAGGAAAAATAATTCTTCACTAACCTTGTTAAGTAGTGTAAGTTCTATTATTTCTATATTTTTCTTTCCATTTTTTTCATTTAAAGTGAAATTGGATTTTTCTTTGAAATGAATATTATTTAAAAATATCTCTTATATTTGTATACTTGTATATTTTTAAGCGTGAACTAATAAAATAACAAGGTAATATGTAAAATATTCTGACATATCAGGCATTTTCCAGATATTTTGCATGTGATCGAATTAAAAAAACTTCACAGGTGTATGTACTTATTATAATTGTTTTATTTTCAAGGTTAAACAAATAATAGAGCTGGAATTCTAACCCAGTCTCTCTAACTTCAAAAATATATTCATATTTTACTGCACTATATTTTCTCATTTACATGAAAATAAAAGTTTCTACCCAAAATGGTTATTTTATTTTTTATTTTTTTGGGAGGAAGATGGACCCTGAGCTAACATCTGTTGCCAGTCTTCCTCTTTTTGCTTGAGGAAGACTGTCCCTGTGCTAACATCCATGCTAGTCTTCCTCCATTTTATATGTTGGACACTGCCGCAGCATGGCTTGATGAGTGATGTGTAGGTCCGCACCCGGGATCCAAATTTGCAAACCCTGGGCTACCAAAGCAGAGCATGCAAACTTAACCACTACACCACCAGGCTAGCCCCCCAAAGAATGTGTATTCTTTTTAGATGAATCCTCATGATTTAGGTTAAGTAGAACCATGAAAGTAATGGGGAGCATTTTAATGGACCTTCATTTACTTATTACTATGTTAGTAGAATGTTAACTTTGAAGAAGCCATGTAAATGGTATTAATCTCAGTTTTAATTATCTGTAAAATATGAGTAATACTGATTTTAAAAATTGCTACAAAATGATAGAGAATATTTAAATTTTTCTAGCACAAAGAATGATGCCTAATATCTATTTGGTAAAATTTAGTTCCTTTCCCATACTTTTCTGTTACATGTATTGAAATAGAAGACATTTCCCTTTTTTGTGACTCTTCTTAAAAGGAAAAGAGACATCTGTATCTACATATAATTTATAAATCTAAGACATTAAAATATATATTAAAATAACTTAAAACTCTCCTTTTCCCTCTCTTTTATAGAATTGCAGAGTAGTTCTTGTGGAAACCCAGGAGTTCCACCCAAAGGTGTATTATATGGTACAAGGTTCGACGTTGGGGACAAGATCCGCTACAGCTGTGTAACTGGATATATTCTTGATGGCCACCCTCAACTCACTTGTATATCCAATTCAGTTAATACAGCCTCATGGGATTTTCCTGTTCCCATCTGTAGAGGTAAAGAAAAAAATAATGTTTATTTTTATGTTGATCAAATATTTATTTGACAAATGAAAACATTTTAAAAGTAAGAGTTGTAATCAGACAGTATATTTGCAAAACATGTCTGGTGCTTAGTGCTTGTTTCTTTTATAAAATCTGAATATATGTATTAAAGAAATACATATATATATATATATATATATATATAACATATGCTACATGAAAAGTTTAGAAAAATACTTGCAAAATTAGATGACATTACTTGTGAAATGAGACAGTAAAATATATGTATATTTGTATACATATTTAGGCATTGTATAGATATGTGTCTTCATATTTATATTAGAAAAATATGGAGTTTATGATGTTTAGAAATTTAATTAGGCTGTTTTTTATTCATTTCATTTCATGATTTTGTTTTCATTTTGAAATATTGACTGAATCTATGAATCTTTTAAAGATTTCTGGTAGAGGACTTAGCATGGGAATTTGTGAAATTAAGACTGCTGTATAGTTTATTATTGATACTAATAAACATTGTTTGTGTTATGGGCAAAACTCAATAGTATGCTAATATGGACATAGGTTCAAATTACAGAGCCTAGAAGATATAGCGTGTTCAACATCAGCTGAATTCAAGGATGAATCTTGCCCACAGAAATTCTGGAGACCAACATCATTTTCTCTTTGGGCTTTCTTTTCTAACAACCAAAAGATAAATGAGTTGTATCTTTTAGTAAGTTGTATCTTTTAATTAAAAGATATAACTCATTATCTTTTGACATGTGCTTCTGTAATTCCTTTACGAATGGGAGGTATGAATGTCCAACTGCTCATCTAAATTACTTTGTACCTTCCTCTTAAATGTGTGGCTACAAACGCATGCAGGTGAAACCCTTGGAAATCAGACACAGCTAGCTTCTTATCCCAGCTTTGACAAGTATCATGTTAGTTACCTCAGGCAAATCATATCAACTCTTTGAGATTAATTTATCTCAATTAAGCAACGAGAGAAAAAAATCCACCTGTTCCATTTGTTGTGAAGTTTAAATAAGATAGTCTAGAATTCTTTCAATGTTAGCTCCCTTTGATGCTGCTGCTGCTTGTATTACTATTACTGCTAATACTGTTATTGCTACTGCTGCTGCTATTTCTATGACTACTATTAGCTACCATTTATTAGATCACTTATACTAAGAAGTTTATAAGCATAACCACTTAAATTTCATAATGATATGAAACTTAAGCTCAAAAATTTAAAAATAATTGCTTAGGTTACTCAGTAAATGTCAAGAATTATGAAGAGTCTTAGATTTTATTCAACTTGTAAGTTAACAAGTTTCTCTCCCACAGTTTCTGGGGTGGTGATAAAAGACACAAGACTCTTGGGTCAGAAACAAAGGAGAGTGTATTATTCACAGAAGTGTCAGGAGCCAGACTATTAGCATTTTGTTCCACTTCTCCAAGCCCCACTTCTCATAGAATGATATGAAGTCTGTGAGATACCTCCTCATGTAAAAGTGGAATTATAGGAAAAGAATCATGAGCTTAGGGAAATTGAATCCTTTCTATTGGGCATGCCTGTCCTTTGCTCTGGATGGTGACCCTATGTCTATCTCCTAAGTAAACTTGCCCTTTGCTCTGGTGGAAGACACTATTTCTATCCTCTGAGGCTATTTGCTATACAAACGTCTTTGAAAAGATAGTCTGGTACAAAGAGCAGAAGGACAGTTGGAATCTCTGCTCACAAGATGTGCAGAAATGTTAGAGTCCCATGGCTGTGGTGAGGATGCCAGATTTGAACCTATTTTGTCTGGTTCCAAAGCCTAAACTTGTTATGATTTGATACTTAACCAAAATAATTTTCATCTCTCTTCAAATACCTTTTATTATAAGAGAGGAAATGGAGTTTTATATGTGAATCAGTCAAAAGACGTATAGTCATTTTTTTTTAAAGCATAAAACTCACTAAATCAAAAGGACTTAATAAGGTAATTAAAAGCAAGAAGGATGTTTAAGAGGCTTCAACAGAGCATTCCCGGTACTACCTGAAGATTAATTTCTGTTGTGGATCTCCTTCTTCTCCATCTCAGTGCAGATAAGAGCCTGTGGAGTCAGAAAGATCTGAGTCTAAATTCTGATTCTGCCACTTATTAACTAGAGGCTTTGAGCAAACATTATATTATTTTGGAAACTATTTCTTTAGCTATAGTAGGATGAAGACATAGACAGAAATACCCAAATCACAGTACCATTAGAGTTTAATGGGATAACATATGTAAAGTGCTAGATATATATTAAGTTATTGCTTATGTTCTATCTTCCCACTTTTCTGTAGCATTTGTTACCATCTCCTCCCTAAAGAAAAGAATTACAGTCAACAACAACTGGATGAATAATATCCATTGTCCTTATATCCAAGTCTAATCCTAATACTAACACTTCTGTTTTTGTTGTTTTTGTTTGTTTTTGCCAGAGTGTATACCCTACTTCCCTACTCATTCACAAGTCCCTTTGTGCTTATATCTTTTGACTTCATTCTTCATGATTTTTTTGTGTATCCAAAAAATGGCAGCTTCTGTTTTTGGAAATTTTTCCTACTCAACTTCAGTTTGCCAAGCTCACCCCTTCTTCTTTTTAACAATAATACTAATGAATACATTTACTCATTCAGATATGTTTAATAAGGGCTTACCCTGTGCAAAGCATTATCTCATGTGCTGAGTATCAAAAGATGTTTAAAAAACAAGTCTTGCCTTTAGGAATCCAGTTTTAGTGGGGCTGATGGTAATGTAATCAAGTAATTACAATAATGTGTGATGATTACTTTAATATCACAATCTGTAGAGTGTGTTAGGCACCTTGATAAGGAAGATTTTAATTTCTCCCGGTTGAGTGGAAGGAAGTTCAGGTAGGGACAACACTTTAAAGAGAAGATTTCACAGAGAACTTGCTAAAAATACTAACTATATGGAGCAAGAACATTTTCAATGAGGCAATAATTTTCCTTTCTTGCCTCAAAAGTAGTTCTCATGTGTTTGTAATATTCACTGGCTAAAAGTAGAATCTGTGAAATCATACTTCATAGAGCACATGATCTAATTTTCTAAGGAGCAATTTATCTCCCACTAACCAATTTTTTATCAAAACTTAAAGAATAGAGGAATAGAGTATTTGGATTTTATGTGGTTGTTATTCAGTTTGAAAGAAATGATCGGAGACTATTCAGTCTATGGCTTTCCTCCTCTGCTCTTTGCCACTTGAGAGCATACTGATTCTTTAATTTATAACTTTGCAGGGGGCTGATAACCCTGTAACGATCTGCTTATTGCTTTCCCTGGAGTTTACATAAAGTCTCTCCTTGATGAAACTTCGCTTTTAGAAAGTTCTTTTGATGCTTCCTAACAATGATAGTTTAATTAAGAAAAATGAATGCCACATCAACCTAGAGGATATGGTGCAAGGGTTTTTATATTTGTTCACAGGCTGGATAAATTTTATCAACACCATCTGCTAGTATTTGTAAAAAGCAACTAACTGCCTGATGCTGGGCTAAACAGTATTCTATAAAGAGTGAAACCAAATTCCTATGCTCTAAATCTGGAATGAAAATACCTGGCACACTTGCCTTTTCTGCACTCTGTCCTTTGATAGCGGTTTCCATGACATTTATTCCCACTGAGCTTTTATGTGGCGTCAGAGTCCTTCTCAACCCAGCACTCCCAACACCCTTTACAAATTAAGAGCAGTTGACAGAAAATGTGAAGTAGATATGCTATTCCTAGGTCAAACATTCTAAAATTCTAATGGTATTCTGTATTCAGAATGGCATTTTGATATACACATCTCAGGGCAAATAATAAAAGTGTTTGTAAAAGTTCTGCGTAAATTATAGTGTTATAAATTCCCCTAAACCTGGATCTACAAAAAGTCAAACCATTTGATGGAAGAATTAGTGTATTAAGATTTAAGGAGTCAATCATAGAAAATTTAAGGTTGTATCAGGATGTTTTAGATTAATTACAGAAAATCTTAAAAGAGTGTTATATTTTCTTGATGATTTGAGTCTATTTATAGCCAAAAGTAAAGATCTTGGGATCCATATGAGGTTTCAGGGAAAGCACTGATCAGTGAAGGGATATGATGTTGTAAAATGTTGACAGAGTTTATTTTGATCTGACAGGTGAGATCCTTTTTGGGGAAGGCTTGGATGTTAGTGATGTGGATGTCATATAGTAAATTGGTGCCATGCGACCTAAACAAAATATTTGTCAGTATAGCTGAGCAAAAGGGCTATTGAAGGAACTGTTGCCTCTGACAAAGCAAAAGAAATTGCAATTAGCTAAATTAGTAATAGGGAGTGGAAAGGGTCTTCCAAGCTTTTTTCTTGGAAGAAGACTGCTTTCCACTGCAATGTGGTAAAGAAAAACAGCTGATGGAAAAAAGAACAGAAGCTTGTTTTGTCAGAACATAATTTTATTCTCCTGCTAGAAACCTTGATCCACAATTCTGGATCAAAATGTGATACCAAAACATGGAATTCGAGATGAGCAATTAAAGGCAATAGTTGGAGAAGGAGAAAGAGAAGGGAAAGTGTAGCCAGATAATTATACAAAAGACCTCCACAGAAGTAATCAGAGGTTAGAAGTAAAACAAACAAGCAAAAAAATCTAGTAGAAAGTTTTAAAAACAAGTAATACTTTTAAAGGACACATTGTTGCCACTGGTATAAGGAGGCCGGTGGAAGGATGTTTGTGTTTATATGTTCCTATGCTCAGCAGTCTGGAAATTATCTCAAAGAGGCATTACAAAATAGAAAACCTATTTATTCTGGGTATATGTCATTATTACACACTTATGCATGTATAAATGCTGAGACATGATATTCAGAAATATGATACTACATTAATAATAGAACTGGTTGTTGAGAAAACTGAAGTACACAAGAATTAGAAATGAAGACAACTGGAAAATATTTTATTGAATTAAAAACCAAAATACATAAATAACTCAGTGTCATGCTTCTTTCATTCCCATTTAGTGGTTAAACATAATAATAAGCTGCAAATTAAAAAATTAAAATATTTTCTATTGTTGGATTTTCTGAACTAGATCAAAACAGAGTCCATTTTTTTAATTCACCATAACATTACTTTTTAATGTTTTTTTTTTCCCTCCTAAAGCCCCAGTACATAGTTGTATATTCCAGTTGTACATCCTTCTAGTTCTTCCATGTGAGCCACCACCACAGCATGACTACTGACAGACAAGTGGTGTGGTTCTGCACCTGGGAACCAAACCTGGGCTGCCAAAGCAGAGCATGCTAAACTTTAACAGGTCATCATGACTGGCCCTAATGTTTTTCTTTTGAAGCTAAAATCTGTAGTTCCTTTTTTTAAAACATTTGGTAAAGAAAACCTAGTAAGTTACCACCTTCTTTTTCCTTGAATCTACTCCCAAAGAAGAGAATCTTTCAGTGTAACTCCATGAATCATAGAAAGAATAGTGTTAGTGATAAACTGTTCTATGCCAAAGAAAAGAAGAGCTCAAATGCACTGTTGAATATCAAAATGTCATGAGTCACACCATGCATTAAAAATTTCTTTTGAGAATTGGGGCTTTTATGGTTTCATTTAGCTGATTTCCAAAGATGTTACCTTAAATGTTATCTCAGAAAATGTTTTAGTACAGACTTTGAGTTTCTCCACTACACTTGCCATTTTTATCTGAGCAACATTATTTGGGCACAACACCTACTTTCATGAGCCCTGTCATTTCACATAAAGGGATCTGGTGCCTTTATGAGAATTGCTATATTTGATAGTAATGAGGAAAACACTTTGTGCATGCATTTTAATAAACAAGCAAGTTAAGCATGAATCATTTGTTAATGGGGTTATATTATCACCTCAATAACTGCCAGCAAAATCCCAGTGATGTCAGGCCACAGGGAAAAATTTATGTGTCCCAGGTCACTTATGCTTCTTCATCTCTCCCTGGAAAATGCAACCAGTTCCATCAACAGTCAGGCCAATGCTCAATCATCCTCTCCTGTATTCTGATCTTGTTCTGAAAAATTTATTTGTGTGATAAAATGATGAAAATGTCCTGATTAAATTGTTATAGTAGTATCCAGCATGATGGAGCAAAGGACACATAATTTGTCTTTTAGGGTATCAGATCTTTGAGCTGATTTGCCCTCCTGCCACGTATTACCTGAGTGTGTTGTTCTTATGTCAACAGTTGAATATTTTTACCTATCTCAAGAGACTCTGAATGTTAGAGAGATTAGATTAAATGAGACAGTTTTTTAAAAAAATATTGATATAATGCCTAGCACATAGAAGGTACTCAAAACTTGCCAATTGTTTCCAAATACAATAATAAAGTAATTTAAAAAATAGTATGTAAGTTATGGCTATCACTTATTGTGTTACATGTGTGTTTACAAAATTTAAAAATATCTATTGACAGTTCAACATGTGCCTAGGGCTTTTAAATAATGGAGAATATTTTTTAAAACAAGAGAGTAAAAACTCTGGAAAGAATGGACTCTGGACTGATAAAAAACCTTGGTTTGCTTTACATCTCTGCCACTGAGAAGATACAGAAACTTTTTCTAGATATTTGATTTTTCAGATCTCAGTTTTCTCGTCTGTATAATAGGGAAAGTCCTTACTACTTTATAGTATTATGATGAAGATTATGTTAATGTATATAAAATACCTAATCTATAATATTCAGTTAGTAGTAATTACTGCCTTATTTCAGTTGTCATCATCGAGAAAGGTATTTGAGAACTGAGCACCAGAGAATGGACGTATTTAGGTTCTAGAACCATGCAGGCAGTGGAATTAATTTTTCTTAGAGTTGTAGTGGTTAAGAGGAACTTTGAGTCCCATATTTGCCTATCGTATTAGGTTGGGATCAGCAAGTAATACACATCGATGGTGAAGTATTTTTCCCAAGGGTAACAGGATTTCTGAGTCATTCATTTCTGAAAGTTCTCACATTTGAAGTATATTCAGTAATTAAACTGATATCTATTAAGAAGTCACTATGCACAGGCCAGGCTGCTAAGTGCAATGATGGATGAAACAGCCCCAGGCCTCATGAAACTTATAGTCTATTGAATATGGGGTCTTTATTTTGGAAGATGATCTATTTGCTGCTGTGGGTTATCACCAAAATGTGTGTACTCCAATTCCATGCATAAAGATAGAGTGGGGTTCTTGCATAAGCAATAGGTGCTGGCCCTCTGTGAGTTTCTGATACTTAGAGAGGAAAATCAGGACCTTCTATTCCTACCATTTATTTGTCCTGTGCTCTGCTGCTGCTGCTAATAGTCGTCCATGTTTTTTACATTCAACTCACACATCATTTTCCCCGTTTTTCATTTGTGAGTTGTGTCTTCCTCCATTCTGGAAGCTATTTACTTTTTTCCCCCTTTTTCCATCCTGTATATAATGACTCAAACATTTTTGTTGCTTTATTCTATTGTCCAAATTTTTTTGTTGCTTCATCTGTCTCTCTTATTTTAAATTAATCCATTTTCTTTGACAATAAAGAGATAGTCATTAGATCTGTATTTTGCTTTTTAGTATTATATGTTATGATACTGTATTGTTAATTTATAGAGTTTGGGTTTTTTCTTCCTTAATGGAATGATTTCCACTTCTTTCTCTTTCTGTACAATTCCTAGAGAAATGCTGACAATGTGTATTTTGAAAATGTGACACAACAGTTAAGTTCTCACGTTCCACTTTGGCGGCCTGGGGTTTGCCGGTTTGGATCCTGGTGCAGACCTACGTACTGCCTGTCAAGCCATGCTGTGGCAGGCATTCTACGTATAAAGTGGTGGAAGATGGGCACGGATGTTAGCTCAGGGCCAGTCTTCCTTAGCAAAAAGAGAAAGATTGGCGGCAGATGTTATCTCAGGGCTAATCTTCCTCAAAAAAAAAAAAAAAGGACAAAAGTTGGTTTCTTTTTGAGGCAAGTGAGTCTAAGTGTTTATACTCATTCTGTGTAACTTTGAGCCATATGCATCTATAGAGGCTTTTGTTTATTTGAAGTGTTTTGTTTATTTGTTTTGACAAGCAAGAGTTGAAAGTATTTGTTCTAAATGAAAGATCCAGATTCTTTGAGGAAAGTATATTTTTGAAGAAGTTGTAACAAATAGTTTCATAATGTTGGTCCCCAAATAAAACAATTTTATAAACAGTAGGCAATACTCATTTCTAACACTTACCTACATCTCAAAACTTGTATAAAGAAAGAAAAATTATATTATCTTGGTGCCCACAAAGTATTCAAATGATTATATGGTACCATGACTTAAGGAAAAATTATGGAGAATGCTTAGCCAAAAAATATATTGACAGCTACAGGGTTCCCTGTGGTGAAATAGAGTGTTCAATGCATGATAAGAACCTTGAAAAGCAATCATCTGACTTCCTGCTAGGATATAAACTCAGTGAACCACAGCAATGACCATCTGGTATTCTGTTACTCTTTGTAAAGCCACCACTCTAAAGATGAGACAAAATAATTTAGGATAAATGAATGGAGGAAGGGGAATGGTAGCCCACCAAAGACATCGAATAATGCCACATGACATCTATTTTAATGTACTAGCTCCATGTGAAATGTCCTTGTTTTTTGTGTTAAGAAAGCACAGTAATAAGAATTTTTATAGGAATCCTTCTGGAAGGACATGTGTACATTTTTGGTCTTGGGCTCTTTCTCCCCTGTGCAGTTTTATTGGTCACCTGCTATCTTAGTAAGTTATGTTAAAGGTGTGTGTATTGAGCCATTCAGTGATGAAAGACTTTTCATACAGTTTATAATAGAGGGCAAAATCTAAATGTTGAAATTTACATGCCTTCAAAAAGTCTACTTTTGATCTATTGCTCAATGTGGTCAAAATCTAAAATCTTTCTGTAGTCACTTTCTTTACGCTTTTCCCAACTGCAGATCTGATTCAAAAGAACAGAAATAATTTTCTTTTTACTTTTTAATGATTATGTATGTAAAACTGGCAATAAATATCTTAAAATTTGAAGGAGTCTTGAAAAATTAGTATTTTGTCTATCATTTTTGTTGTTCTCATATTTATGTCACTAATTTCTTGAGTTTTGACCAGGCCATTTTCTCTTTATTTACTGCTTCTTATATTTGAATATAACCATACATTACCATAACATTCCAACTAGATTAAAATATTAAGGTCACTTATTGTATCTTTATATTTAATTTATAGCTAAGATTAAAAAAGGTAGTTACAGTATAAAAACATGAACACATAGCAAAAAATATTAAGTGCAAATAAGGATAACTACAGTAAGAGAAATTAACAGAAGAGTAAGATGAAACCAAGAGTAAGGTTAATAATACAAAGGTCATGTTTTGTATTTTTATATGCTTATTAGAATCAGCATTAAATTTGGCTTTAATCTATCTGGGAACCTAAACAAAACATGATTGGTTCATAGTGTCACAAAGTAAAAGCAAGCAGTTTGTAATGGAAAACCAAACTTACTAAGCAGAGTGAAAAGTTTCTTATGCAATACCTCATAAAGAAGGCACAGTCTAACTTAATGATCTATGTCCCTTACAATAGCAGTAAATATGAACTCAGGGAACAAGCTTCCCAGGGTTCCATCACATTTTACTGATTTATAAATGAGAACTTGATATTGAAAAGATTGAGAACTGTATGCATAGAATCAGTATAATCAAAATCGTGCCTATTGTCACTGGCCACTGTAAGTAATGTACAAACCCAACTATCTAGATTTAGTTCTAAACCAGTTTTGCATATTTTCAAAATTTGAATCTCAGTTTGTAAATGTGGAATTTGGCATGCATGTTAATAATCTGAGAACAGAACCAAAAGCATGTTTCTGCATTAAAATGACCTTAATTTTTTTACATTTTGTTGTTAAATAGATGCTTAATTAATTTCCAAAATAAGTTAGTTTTTTTTATATTTAGACATTTTATACAGAAAATTCAGTATGAGTACAGTTCACAAAGACTTCATGGTTTAGCATTAATTTGTAACTAATTACTTATAAATATAGTATCAATTATTCCAGATTTTCTGAAAATGCTTCATGATTGTGTTTCTCGTAACTCTAAAATGGCTGTTGCTGCTGAATATTTGTACCTACAATAAAAAAAAGATTCTAAATGGTGGAGATGAGGTCACTGTTGATGCAACTGCATATTTAGAAAATCATCACAATGCAAAGTATTATGGCTCAATAAAAATATTGGGCATTTTATTGCTCTATCCTTAAGTTTTGTTCAAAACAAATAGAATTTGATGATTGAAATGTTAGTAATAAGATGTGAAAATTATAAAAGTGTATTTTCAAGGTAAAGGAGAGATAACATATTTGTATTTATATTTACTTAACAAATATTTATTGATTGACAATGATGGAGAAGAAATACACAATAGTTGGTGATTTTAAGGAGCTTATGACTTATGGAAAGCACACATAAAATAACTGTATACTATACTAAAGTATAAACAGCATCTTCTACCATATCTCCTAAAAAAGGTACAAATAAAATGTCATGAAAATCAGAGGCAGTTAAGAATTTTTTCTTGGTTGAGAGAGGGATCACGCTTGACAGAGACTTGAAAAATAACTTATGTATTCATATTGTATTGCCTCCTTCCTTTTTTTTTTTTTTGAGGAAGATTAGCCCTGAACTAACTACTGCCAGTCCTCCTCTTTTTGCTGAGGAAGCCTGGCCCTGAGCTAACATCCGTGCCCATCTTCCTCTACTTTATATGTGGGATGCCTACCACAGCATGGCGTGCCAAGCAGTGCCATGTCCGCATCCAGGATCCGAACCGGCGAACCCCAGGCTGCCAAGAAGCCCAATGTGCGAACTTAACTGCTGCGCCACCAGGCGGGCCCCAACCTCCTTCCTTTTTATTTCCTAACATTTAATGAGCACTTTCTTTGGTTCAGAGACAGTTTTGAAATCCTCTACATGTAATAACCTGTTTAATCTTCATACTCATGCTATACAGAGTGGATATCATCTAGATATGCATTTTGTAGATGGGGAAACAGGCACAGTGAGGTTAAAAAAGTTTCCCAAGTTCACATGGTTAGTAAAAGGTAGAGTTCAAATTTGAATTCAAGCAATTTGGCTCCAATAGCACATTCATAACCTCTGTATTATACTCCCTTCTCCACTGTCTTGATTATAAAAACTCCTCATTCCACTTTTTCTTTAATCTTGGCCTATATGAATGCTTAACGTTTTCCCTTAAATTAAATCTAACCAGCCAGAAAAAACAAAAAGTCTTAATTTTGCAACAACCTATTTTTTTCCTCCACTTTATTTCAACTCCAAATTTATTAATATTTGTCTTGTTTCTTTGCTCTTTATCAAACACTATTTGAGCCTTTCAAGATGTTTCAATGGGTGAAAATAGTGAAAGCACTTTCTAGGTTAGAAAACAAATGTATTTAGTCATATATAATGTGTACAGTTACATGAATGTTTATGGCTCTGGTAATGTTACACATCACTTGAGGAAACTAAAAGTGAATTGACTTTGGCTGGTGGAGACAAACGTAGAGAGGAGAGATTTCAGTTTCAACTGAGAAGGTCAGTTACAATCATCTTTTGGAGAGTTTTGAAGCACAGAGTAAAGAGTTTGAAACTTATCCTCTAAGCAGGTGTAAGTTGTTAAGCATATCTGAAAGTTTTTGAGATGGTAAGTTTGTTTTTTGACAATATGGCAACTGCTGTTCATGTAAATGTATCCATAATAAATGAGAGGTCGTCAGCAATAGGCAGGTTTGTTTCCTCCATTTTTGCAAACACACACACAAAAACTGGCACAAAAGTGGAAGGTAGTTAAGGGAAGTTTCTCTTTCCCATCTGTCATAGTCCATTCAGGCTGCTGTAACAAAATACCACCGACTGAGTGGCTTATAAACAACAGAAATTTATTTCTCACAGTTCTGGAGGTTGGGAAGCATAAGATTTAGGAGCTGGCAAATTTCAGCATGTGAATTTCAGGGGGGTACATACATTCAGTCTGTGGTACCATCTCAACAATAATAATAACAGCTAATATTTATTAGGTCCTTATGATGTGTTAAGGATAGTTCTAGGCATTATATAAGAATGATCTCATTTTGCTTTATAAAAACTTGTGAATTAGGTATTCTGATTTTCTCCTTACATGTATCCACTGAGACAAATGGAGGTTAAAAAACCTTGCCTAAATTCACACTGGACTAGAGATTGAAACCTAGTAAACTAGAACCATTTTCTGTTACGTCTTTTGTAACTTTCCAATGATGGTAATTTTTCCTGTGCACACTACTCTGAATTCATTGAAAGCAAGACTATCCGAATTATTTGTCAATAGGGAATGAATCCACCATCACTGACTTAGATAATTCAAGATTAATTCCTTGAGACATCTGTGAATGCTCAGCGGATAGACTGAAATTCCCATTAGCAAGGAAAAAATTGAGTGTTGATATCCACTTTAGTAACTATTAAAAGTTTAGTTAGGAACACGCTGTGGTTGGGCCTGGAACATTTTAGCAGAAAAGCCATCTTTAGATTCCTTCTGGAACTCTCTTTCCTATCCCATAAGTTTTAATATCTTCAGTACATGTTCTATTTGGATTCAACATCTAGCCTCTGAACAGACCATATTGTTCCTGGATTGCAGATGACTTCTTTAGGGATAAAAGAGAGACTTTCTAAGTAATGGTCGGAGATTAAAAGGATGTTATGTGGCATGTGGGAGGATTATTCAATGAGGACATTTTTATGATTTCCTTCCTTAGCAATCCCCAGCAGTAATCTCAAAAGGAAAGCGTTCAGTTGTGTGGGAAAAATAATGTGTCTCTATGAATCCTTCTTAAATTTAACTAAATTTAACTTTAGATAAACAAAGTATTACAAGCTATGGTTCACTTTTTTTATATGTTATGGATACACAAGGTCCTGGGAAAATTAGTTTATTTTATACAATGGCATTCTTCTACCAACTATCAAAATTTAGAATTCTTCCTAGTTTAAACTACTTTCAACATACAATCCATGTTTGGGGCAAGACTTAAAATTAAAGACAAAAAAGGGATAAAGATAAAGTAGAAAAGAGAAAATATGAAACTGCTTAAAATATTCCTATATGACTAAACACTTTGTATACCTTACACATTGATATTTATTGGATTTAACATTAAAGGAAATATCACCATCACTCCTACTCTTCCAACTGAATCAATGGAAACGATCTAGTACGCATTAGTGAACCTTGCATTTTGAGCAATTTATTATTGAGAAATTCGTTAAACAACCTTGCTGAGTCTTTCTGGGATGATTGTAGAAGTAAAATTTAGTAGGATTATTTCTTATGTTATTGTAAATTATGATTTCCCAAATTATTCCCCAATAAAACTTTTTACCAAGTTATATGAATGAACAATTGAAAGTATTTGATTCCATTACTTTGAAGAACATTTATTCTATCACTTTGTGTTTTCAGAAAAATCAAGATATCATTCTCACCTATAGTTATTTAGAAAAGTGTCAATGACCATCATTTCCCTACTCTCGGATTTGTGGCTTTTTTAGTGTTGTTTTTCCCGAGCCCCAGTGTTTTGATTAGCTTGTAGGAAGTGAAGTTTTCATTCTGTATACTCTGACTTAGCAGCTAGCTGGGTTGGTGAGCAGAGGCCACTTCCATTGTTTTCCATCATTTGAACAATAATGCAATCAATTTATATCCCACAGTGTTAATCAAGTGACCTTTATGTGTATTTTTCTCTTATTTTGTAGGAACAAATTATTATTGAGAAGTTTAGTCATTTAATGAGAACCTCAGTCTGTTTCACTGATTTTTCTTAATTAAATTTAGATTAACTCCTTCTACCCTAATGGATAATTCACTTCAAGAGATATATTATAATGGCCTTGTATGGAGATATTTGAGAGAAAGTGACTGCATTTAGGACAAAATTAAGGGTTTGAGAAGTATTAAGAAATCTTGAAATTCTTTTCATTTTATTTAATATGTAAAAATTGACTAATTCATGGCTTGTTTCATTTAGAATAGGCTAGGTCATGTGGTAATAACAAATAACCCTACAATCTCAGTAGATTCATAACATGAAGGTCAAATTTTTTCTCAGTCTACCTATCCAATACAAGGAGGCACATGAACTCTGCTTACCATAGTCACTAGCTAACTCAGGGATACAGAGACCCCATCTCAGAACATTTTCCCGTAAGTGCTATGGCAGGGGAAAAAAAGCACAAATGGCAATCAGTCAGTGCTTCTTAAAATTTTGGTCAGGAGGTTTCACAGAGTATGTCCATTTTTATTTCACTAGCTGAAACAAGTCATATGTCTACAAATATTTCAAAAATGGTAGAGAAGTACAAGCCTACCACAAGCCCAGAAGAAATAGCAGAATATTTGTAAACATTCATAACACTTACCACATGGCTTTAAGGAACGGACATTATATCTGGAGTTCCTAACAGGGGTGCCCCTTTTTCTTAGCTAAAAAGAACTATCGATATTGGCTAACAGGCTAAGGAATCTCAAAGACACTTGAGTAATGGGAAAAATCTTTAGAAAATCTTGCTAACTTTAAGAGGTCATCTGACGCCATCTTTTTAATTTTCCTCCATCATTCTTTTCCCTCCTAAATGTGGTGAAAAAAAGGATATTATTCCAAATTTGAGGAATATTTTCCCTATCATTAGTTTTTTATTGTGTGCCCATTAAAAATTTTATGCATAGACATACATATTTAAATCTATAGCAATATACACATATTTATAACCAAGATGTTTTCTGATCATATATCTTTTCATAGCATTATATTTTATATGCTGTGTCCAAAGTGCATGGTTGTAAAGACCCTTCAGCTTAGGTCTGCAGTTATAGTCAGGGTTAGGCTCTTTGACTTTTGGAACGGTAAAAGAAAATATTACTAACTGTTTCAATTTGCTTCAAGAATGAAATTTGGTAACTTGCATTTGAAAACTATGGGCTTAGACAGAGTCAACTCAAATTACAGTATTCAACTTTGTTTTATTATGTTCTGTTTCATCGCGTGGGTAAAAGTAAAATTAAAAATGCAGAAATAGTGTATGGGGGAATCTTCCTTATCATACATATGGCTCACGAATGTTTCTGTCTCTTGTTCCTGCCCATATGCTCATTGTAAAATCAGTAATGTCAGCCTTTCTTTCTGCTGGCGTCTTCTGCTTTTGTTTTCTTTTTCATTTTTTGTGTGGAAGTGTTGGCCTTGTATAGGTTTAGCACAAGCCTATCTTATTCAATCATAATTTTCGGCACACTAAGTGGTGATAGCAATGTTTTTGTTCTGCTTAGATGTTTGTGAACAAATACTTTCTGTGTGAAGTCCCACCCCTCCTTTTCCTTCTACTACTAGTTGTGGAAATGATTTAAAAATTCTTCATCGTGAAAGGTGATTTATAAATATATTCTAAAGAATTGCATTTCCCCAGGAACCTCACTAGACGCACAAACGTTACAGTTTAAAATTCAGAACAATGCTTTGTTTAGCGTTGTAACTTTTCAGAGAATAGCATAAATTTGATTTCTTTGCTTTTCTCTGTGAGGTAGCCATTTTTACAGCTGTCACAAAATTAGATTTAAATTCAGCATTGGGAAGTTATGTATGCACAGAGAGCTCTGCTTGTAATACGTATTTCATCCTCTAAAAATTTAACTACCTCTGCATTTTGAGCATCTATTTCTGAAATACTGAATGCAAACATAGAAAGCATGTGAAATGCACTATTGTTTTCTTCAATTCCGTCAATGTCTAATGTATTTAGTGTAAGTTTTTTTAAGAAAATACATCTAAGGACCTTTAAATATTAACAATACATAAAGCTGTGTAAAAAGTTAATTATTTTGGAATAAGTAAACTATATCAGATGAAAACAGCACCATATTGTAGCATACAGAAATTTCCAAGATTTTTACTTCTCTTTGAAGAAATTAAAAAGAAAAAAAGAACACTGTCAACAAGCATGAAGGTTTTAAAATTTGCCTTACTTGAAAGGTTAGCCTGCCACAGTGTCATATATACTGGCAAAAGACATGAGACTCCTGGGTCAGAGACAAAGTCCTTTATTAATCAAAGCACAGTAAACACTGCGAGTTTCGTTGTTAAATCAGTTCTCCTTGCATAAATTGCCTTCCGAATACCACAAGACAATATGAAATAAAACAGTGAGTTTCTGTCACAACTGAGGAACCCCAAACTTTGGAAACTCCAATATTTTAAATGAAGACTTCTGACAAATCTGCTCAACATTTGACCCAAAGGGAGTCATCATTTTTGTTATCCTTGACAGGAAATCTCCCCTCTGCTCCAAAGACGCTGTCTGTATCCTCCAATGCTGTCTGTTATACAAACATCCTTATAAAGAGAGTCTAAAACAAAAGCTGTGTTGTGCCTAGCCATCCTGGAGTCAAAGGAGATAAAGGGATAAAAAAGAACATTGATCTTGTCTTTATTTAAAATTTTGATATCTTGCTTATCATAGAATTTTTGCGTTAATTTTTATATTTTTAATGTTGAATTATAATTTATCTTGATTACTACATTTTGGCACCTAAAATTAGTGCCTCACTTACATGACTTTAGTTCTTGCCCTGTAAAAGCTGATATAAAGTTTTGGAAATGCTATATTATCTAACAAACACAAACTAACTTTATTGCTTGTTTTTGGCTTCAAATTTCATCTAGTTAAATAAGGTTAACCAGATAAGATTAAATTCTGTTCCACAGGTATATTTGTACTAAGATCCAAATACATTCTTCCCAAGGTCTACTACTTTCTTTTTCTTCTAGTGAATTTAAATATTTTGGTGCTTGCCTAAATATTGTAATAACAGATGTCCTCACAGATGTATAGTATACTACTTTGTGAAATTCTTGTCTAAATTTAACCAGCTTTGATGATTAAAAATACAAAAGTTCTTAAAATACTTCCAAAGATTATTTTTTAGATATATGATATTGTGAGTCTTACTTTGTATCAGGGATTCTAAGAAATATGACAAAATCCAGCTGATTTAGATGGTTCTCAGATGCTTCTAGTACTTACAGTAGGTAAAAATAAGAGGAACACAAACACCTCATTCCCTTGAGAGAGCATGAGCTCTGGAATAAACCATTTATATGTACTTTAGGACTCTAAAGTATAATAATATAGTTCAATAATAATAATATAGCTTGATATTTTCCCAAAGTCCCTATTAGTGGCCTAAGAGGTCCTTATCCTTAGGAGTTAAGCATATGCCTTTCAGTTGTAAATTATTTTAAAAGGTAGGCAATAGCCATGATAGAGATGAACATTCTTAGTAAGCTTCCTTATAATATAAAAATGTAAAATCTGTTTTCCCTTAACCTTATTTTTTGTTGCAGTAAAGTATACGCAACCTAAAATTTACTGACTTAACTGTTTTTAACTATACAGTTCAGTGGTTTAAGTATATTCCTTCTGTTGTACAATCATCACCACCATCAATCTCCAGACTTAATTTCATCTTGCAAAACTGAAGCTCTATACCCATTTAACAGTAACTCCCCATTCCTTCCTCCCCTGTCAGCTGCTCATAGTCAGCATTCTTCTTCCTGTCTTTTTGATTTCGACTGCTCTAGGTACCTCTTTTAAGTGGCATCATACAGTATTTGTTTTTTGTGACTGGCTTATTTCATTTATCATAGTGTCCTCAAGGTTCATCAATGTTGTAGCATATGTCAGAATTTTCTTACTTTTTGAGGCTGAATAATATTCCATTGTGTGTATATAACACATTTTGCTTATCCATTCATCTGTGAGTGGACACTTGGGTTGCCTCCATGTATTAGCCACTGTGAATAATGTTGCTATGAACATGGGTGTACAAATATGTTTTCAAGACCCTGTTTTCAGTTCTTCGGGTTATATACCCAAAAGTTGAATTGCTGGATCATATGGTAATTCTATGTTTAATTTTCTTAGGAACCACTATACTGTTTTCCACAGTGGCCGTGCCATTTTACATTCTCACCAAGAGTGCACAAGGATTCCAGTTTCTCTACGCATTGGCAACACTTGTTATTGTATTTTTTCAATAGTAGCCATCCCAATGAGTGTGAGGTGGGCCCTTAACCCTACTTTTAAAAAATCAAAATACAATACAAGCAGACCACTATACTCTTTCTAACATCCTTTAAGGATACGGTAACCCTCTTTTAAGGTCAGATATGTGAAAGTACAGTTGTAAAAAGAGAAAGGCTAAACAGGAGCTACGGAAAATTTATTTATTTATTTTTTTATTATGCTGGACACTGGAGATACAACTATAGAATAAACAACAACAACATAGTTCCTACCATCATGAAGAGAATAACCTAGTGACAGAGATAGATACAAGTAATCACAGAAAAAATCATATAATTACAAATTATGGTGAGTGCTATAAAGGGAAAAGTCTAAAAAAAGATGAGATACCATTAAAACATATCTGCTGTTTGTCAAGAAAATTTTAAGTTGTTTCATATGATCATAACTTATGCAGAGGTATTGCAATTGTATACAATTTTATTTACAACATATTTCTATTTGGCATTGTGGGAACCTGAAAAAGAAAATCAATACGCTTAGATTTCTTATAAGGTTAATAAAATAATTTTCCTTTCCTAGCAATTTTTGCTTTTCCTTTCTAATATAAACTCCATTTTGGCTGCCAAGCTCAGAATGCTTGCTGTTGGCTTGCTGCCAGTTGTAAAGTACTTAATGACGGGAAACAAAAGAAAAAAAATCTCAAGAAAATGAGTGATCACCCATAATGCTGATTCTCTAACCCTTGATTCCGGTAAAGAAAGGAATCGTTTAGATCTCATTATGGAAAACTGTAGAAGCTGGGGGGCTTCATATACCCACCTCCTAACAGTTCTTGCATTGCCTACATCTCTTCTGTCAGTTGGCGAACTGAGAGGCCTAAATGTTGTCATTAATCACTCAGTGTGTGGTTACATACTGAGTGTATCTGTGCTAAGCTTCCTACTGTATATGATAGGACCAAACTTATTGTCAGAACCAACATGCTCTTAGTTATGCATTTTTCCAACAAAATTAAGGTGTTTGTTTTCTTTCCCAAATTATAATATTCTCAGGCTTGCTCATTTGGAATTAATTTCAGACAGAGAAATATTCAAAATATCTATTTCTCATACAACTATACTTCCACCTTAATTTCTTTTTTGCCTTTGAGCTTTTCCTGGAATATTCAACCCTCTAGTCTTGCCTCAAAGATGATATGTTAAAGTCTCCTGATGTTTTGTGCTTTCCATACTCAAACAACAGTTTGCACTATTTAAATTTATAATGTTATTCTTCCTTTGCTTCCTAGATAAAAGTGCCATGAAAGACAAATACCTTATGATCTCACTTATATGTGGGATGTAAAAAAATAACAAACCAAGCTCATAGATATGGAGAACAGATTGGTGGTTGTCAGAAGTGGAGGTTGGGAGGACAGGCGACATGGGTAAAGGGGAGCCAGATTTCCAATGATAAAATAAGTAAGGCATGGGGATGTAAAGTACAGCACAGTGACTATAGTTAATAATAGTATATTGTGTATTTGAAAATTGCTAAGAAATTAAATCTTAAAAGTCTTTATCACCAGAAAAATAATTTTATACCTATGTATGGGGCAGATGTTAACTAGACTTATTATGTTAATCATTTCACAACATATACAAATAGTGAATCATTATATTGTATACATGAAACTAAGATAATGTTAATAGTCAATTATACTTCAATAAAAAAGTACCATGAATATATACAATAATTAATTTAGCAAAACAAAGAAATAGAGGCCAAGAAAATGAACTTTTAATGACCTGCTTATGTGTCATGCGTGTGCTTGATGAGGCTCATCAGCTGAACCCTTGTTGTAATCGCTCTATGAGGTAGGCATTATCATTCTTTTTTTTTTAATAAAGATTTTATTTTTTTCCTTTTTCTCCCCAAAGCCCCCCGGTACATAGTTGTATAGTCTTAGCTGTGGGTCCTTCTAGTTGTGGCACGTGGGATGCCGCCTCAGTGTGGTTTGATGAGCAGTGCCATGTCCGCGCCCAGGATTCGAACTGACGAATCACTGGGCCACCTGCAGCAGAGTGCACGAACTTAACCACTTGGCCACGGGCCAGCCCCAACATTATCATTCTTTTTAAGATGGAGAAATTGTAGAATGGTTACTAAATCAAGTCATAACAGAGTAGTTGATTTGGCAATTTTTATAGGATATTTAAATTATCATATTTTCTGGTTGCCTTATCACTAAAGGAAGACACTTTTCCACTCCAGTAATAAATTTCACTTTCTTCCTTACTGCTGTCAGTAACTATTAGAATTTTTTTCTTCCTTTGTTTAATTGCCGTCTTGCTTAGTCTCAGGCAAAATTATAGAAGGTAGACCATAATACTTTATTTTCTATTATTCTCTTCGCTATGAGGCACCAAACTAACTTACTTGTTCAAAGGAAATGCCTATTTATTTTAACTCTAGCTTTCTGAAGAAAATACCCCCATCATTAGGACACAAGAGAGACAAAATTTATATTTCTTAAGTCCACACGTGAAGTGATTAGCAGCTTAACCAAGTGTGGTAGCAATGGGAATAAAAAAGAAGGATGTGACAAATATTACACATTCAAAAATTCCTCCTTCAAATGAGAAAAACATAGTGTATACAAAATATTTCCACGCACCTTGTCTCTTTTCATCCTTAGACCAAAGCTCTGAAGTAGATATTGTTATATTCAACATTTCTTCCCTTATCCACTCCTCATACCATTCATCTCTTCATTCTGCAGCAACTGCACAATGTGTTTACTTCCGTTATTCATTTCTATTGCTCTGAATTCAAGTATTTATTTACATAGGGAGCCTCACTGTAACATTTTTGAGCTCCCTGAGGTTGTGTTCTGTGTACTCAGGACTTATCCCATAGTAGTCACTCAATAAATATTTATCGAGTAAAATGAGTTTCAGAGGTCAAGAAATTGAGTTTTGCCAAGAAGGCGACATTTCTTAGGTGACAGTGCTGAACTCTTGAGTTAGGTGACTCAACTCTTGTGACTATTAATTTCACAGCCTCCTGACTCCAGCTTTGATGCTCTCTATTTTGCTTTAATATATTTCAGTAACCAAAACTTCCATGATATTCTCAAGCAAACTTTCCTTTTAGTCACAGTCAGATGTCTTGTCAGTAATCACCACTATTAAACTGTTTTGGTTTATAATTATTCAGTTCCATAAATAATTTTCCTCTTAAAAGCATTAAGTCACTTATTCTTTTTGTGTGTAAATTTTGTTCTGTTTGCAATTCTAAAAATTACGTGAAAACACAAATCAAAATAAAAAAGAAGTGAACATTAGAAAAATTTGCCAAGGAAGATATATTTTACATTTGTGGACTAAATTTAACTTTTATTGGAATGCAGTTTATCTTATATTGAAATTGATATGTATTTTAGAATACAATTAGAGTGATAACTGACTCATGCGATAGATAGGTTCATTTCTTACCTCTCATAGCATCACAGGCCTAACAGAATTCTTGTAAATCATCTAATTTGATATTTATGGACCTAAACAATTGTGAAGAAAAAAAGACATACATTTCCTATCATGGACCCCAAATAAGAAGGTAGAGGAGGAAGTAAAAAGAGTATGACTGTGATCACTGAATCTGAGTGACAGCCATTGTCTGAGCAGCAAGAACGTATGACTAATTTCTATTGCATTCCACTAATTTTCACCACTCTAGTGACTGTGAATTCACAATCTTTCCCTGTTAGGACAACTCTAAATGGAAGCCTTCTGTTATGTTGAACTGAAATTCCCGTAAATTCCCTTTAGTGATTCATATTGTTCCATTTGGTGCCAAACAAAATGTGTCATCTTCTTTGCAAATGACAGATGAAGAAATATTAGAAAACGTTTATCATAGTCCTAGTGCTCATTACGAAGTTTTTCCTTCTCCAGAGCAGTCATTATTTGTTCTCTTAATTATTGCTTTTATAATAATCATGAGTCTTGTCATATTCCTTTGTATTTATTGAAATCTCACTTAGAGGGCGAAACTCAGCTAAAGAAAGAGTATCTCAAACTGAAAAGGCAGTGAGTGAAACAAAGAGAATTTTTCTAACTAGATGAAACTATACACTAAAAAGAGCTATCTAGAGAAAACTAAATACATAATATAAACTAGAAAGGACTAAAAATTAACCAGTCCCATCCCCTAATTTTATATTGTTGTTGTTGTAATTATGGTTTGTAGCTTAGGTGCAGAGGATTGCATTAATCACGTTTCTTATTCCTGGAACACCGTTATCAGAATTCTTTGCAAGACTTCAAGACCCCTTTCTTGTCTGGGTGTAGGTATTTATGTATGAATATATGTACATTGAATTCTCTTTTATCCCCATTCCATACTCTCATGCATCTTTCCACATAAGGAACTGCTCAAATGTGTATGTTGCATGCTTTATTTTTGTGTCCTTATAAAATATGGAGTGTTATTTTGTGTTTATATGCTTTTTAAATTTACATAAGTGGTATTGTACTACTGATCTCTTGCTGTTTCTTACCCTTCATTCAGCACTATGATTTTAAGCTTTGTCCAAAGCTCTCAACTTTGACTGGACAACCTTCTATGAAACATCTAGTATCCTCAGGTCCTTCCAGACCAACTGGATAAGAATCTCTGTTAGGCAAGAACATCAATATTTCTTTTTTGAAAGCTCTTCAGGTGGTTCTGATACCATACTGTATGGGTTCACATAGTGTTAATCCACTGTTGCACCACGGCTGGACGCCTAGATTGCCTCCAATTCCCTGCTACCACAAATAAGACTATGATGAACATTTCACCATGTAACTTTAAGGCCTCTCATGTAGAAGGTACTCTGGATATGTCCTCAGGAGTGTAACTGCTGGGCCATAGGTACAAATGAATTCTTGATTTGACTAATTATTTCTAAGCTCTTCTCCAGAATGGCCACACTTCATTATATTCCCACTCATAAGGGATTGATGTTCCTGTTATATCTTGCCAAAACTTGGCATAATCAGAATTTTTAATATTTTCCAGAGAAGTTCACTGTTTTCCTAACACCATACAGTCAGATAATGGCAGAAATAAAAGTCAAGTTTAAATATTTTTGGCTCCAAACCATATGTTTTTTTTTTTGTACCGTGTCAAAGTGTCTGTAAAATAACATGGTTTATTTGATTCTATTGTTGATCTTCTGTCAAAATAAAATGTCAGTTATAAAACTGACTAAATTCCTTCAAGTTCATGAGAAACTTCTATTAATATTATAATATTTTAAAATCAAACAAATTTGTTGTCTCTTCAAATTTACCTTTCTTGCTATTTTATATATCCCTATTATTGTTTCATAGTATGCTTTATACATTACATATATATTCCTGTATTTGGGCTTAAAACAAAACAGATTGACCCAAGTAGTCTTCACTGGCTTCTCAAAAGGACCTTAGCACAATTTTTAAATTGAGAAAAAAAAATTGAAGGTGTGAAAATAAATATTAAATAAGAAGGCTAGAAAATAGATTAGGATGTTTCACATAAGTGAAACAATGGATTACACTTGCCTGAAGCATGAAATGAATGTGGTATTAGATAGTGATATACAGAGCAATATGACAGTTATGGGCCTGCCAACATAAAAAGCTTTTCACCTGCAACTATTATGTATTCTCCAAAGTTAAAACCTGATTTGCTTTGCTGTGATTCTAACATTTTATCCAAAATAGTTACTCATTTAATTATTGATTAGTGGGAAATTATTTGGTCTCTCAAAAGAGATCTTTTCTTTTTGTGAGATGCTAAATATCCTGAAATTGTTTTTATGAAACCCTGTATTTTCCACTCGCTGTTTTCTTTTTAATTTTGCTATAGATTTTGCTCATCACAGAATTTATAGTAGTAATTCAGAAAGCTAGAGTCGTTGTTATAAATGTAGACATAGAAGTGATAGAGAGAAGTTAGTTCTTACTTTTTCCAACACTATTTCACTTCTTTACATTTTATGGCCTAATCTGTTCTATCCCAAAACTTTAGTCACTAGTATTAATATAGATATTAATTTATTAATATCTATATTAATATATATATATAATTAACGTGTCATTACTAAATATTTGCTGGATGAATGAATGAAAGAACCTCACCATAGCTAGGTAATTTTGCAACTACTCCAGTAAAATATTTGTTGTTCAAAAATTTTCCTTCTCACACAATGATTTTCAAAGTATTAAATGCAGATTGACCTATTTGTTAGGAAGATAGCAGTGTTCTACTAATGAGTTCTGACCCTATCTTAACTTTTTGGCTTAAATTCTATATTGACAGCATTTGCTATTGGAGCTTGATTCAGCGCGCAGATGGCTCCACAGCTGTTACACCTTGGAGACTCAAGGAGCCTTTGAGGGATAACATATGTGAAAGCTCACGTTATTTCCAAAGGAGTTTCCTCCCTCATATATGGTAATTAGATCTTAGGGAAATATACTGTTTTTATTCTTTAGCTAAAAGTAGAGTCTAGGATTACACCATGTACTGTCCCAGGACTTGGGTCAGGTTGATGTTGCACCGTGAGACTTTGGAAAATATGTGAATCATTTCTCTGAGAAAATGTATTTTAAGGCTTTTGAAATGTGAGGAATTGCATACATTTCAAGGAAGCTGAAAGAATGCTTTGTAACTTTAAATGAAGGACTTAAATTTGATTAACACTATCTTGAAAAGTGATTTTGGATTTTTCTACAAGCAGTATGATTTTAGAAGTGGAAAAGAATTGATTTCAAAACTGAGCTGTATTTAACACATAGCAAAGAAACAGTGAGGGAAGACAATGAAACCTGAAAGTTGAAGATGCCGACCACATGTACTGTATTAGAAACTTGGAAGTTGGAATAGTGAGGAAACAAATGATAGAGGGTATGGAATTATGGTAAGCATCTTCCATGTTCCAGATATGAGATATAATGTAAATGAAAATATATAAAGTCCTGGTTAAGAGATTAGCGTAAAATTTTGGACTTTTACCTCTCTTTCATAAGTTTCATCATTCACTCAAACTCTGCAATGTTAACCTGCTCCTCAGAAAATTTCAATTTTATAAAATACACATATTCAGGCTTTGTGCCATGCGTCACCAGACATGACATTTTTTTTAAATATTATATGCATTAAGCCACTAATAATACCTATGTAAATCTTTAGAAAACTATAATTAACCTAAAGGCTAATGCATCATATGAGAACTTAGTGTTTACTTAGCTTTAATTCTTTTTTAAAAAAATTCTACTATTTGGACTATTTTTTAAAAAGTTAAGACCTGTTATAACATGCATGAAAAAATCAACAGAATTCTCTTTGTTGGTTTGTTTTATAAATTGTGAAATGGATATACTTCTGACAACACTTCTAGACAAATAAGGCAATGCTGGGTTGGCAACGTCAGGGAGTGCTAAAAGGTATCTGCGTTCATTCATTCATTTTTCATTCATTTATTAAGCCAGTGTTTATTGAGTATTTTTTCTGTACTAGGTTCTGGAAATATAGTTGTGAATACAACAGAGACACATTCCATGCCTTGTGGAGCTTACTGACCTGTGAAGAGGCAGATAAATATATAATTAAAATAATTACACAGAAGATACAATTAGAATAGTTGTAAGAGTTATGAGGAAATGCTACAGTGTTCTATGAGAAGATATAACTGAGGCATAGGGTTAGGGAAGGAAACCTAAGGGAATGACATTCAGGCAGAAATGTGAAGAATAAATAAAACCAATATAGCAAAAGGTTGTGAGGTAGATACGAAAGGTGATGAAGAGAGCATTTTAAGCAGATGGAACACCATGGTCAAGGATAAGATGAATTTTGTACTTTTGAGGAACTAAAAAAATTTGCTGAATTTGGAAAATAATAAGTGAGAGAAATTAGAGTGGAAGAAGTGGACATAAACATTTAGAAATGAGACTCCGCTGCAGGACATTCTAAATCATTTTCCAGATTTCTAAATTTATCCTGTGAGCAATGGGAAACCACTAAATAGTTTGGAAAAGGAAGAGTGTGTTGGTATTGTGTGAGAGAGTCAAACTTGCATTTTCAAAGAAGATTCTAGTGACTATGAAATACATGGGAGCAGGAGCTGAGAGGAAGCTACTGTAGTGGTCTAGGCAAGACATATTAGTGGCTTGGGCAAGGGTAGTGAGAGAGGACAGGTAGTGATATGATAGATCTGAGACATATTTGAGAAGGGAATTAACAGAAATTAGAGATTTTTTTTTATCAATGGGTGTGAGGATCAGTGATGAAGAGTTATTAAGCAAGCAAATAAAAGTAGGGGAGAATTCCCTTTCATTGAAATGCAGAATGATGAAAGAGAAGCATATTTGAACCCGGAAAGATGTTTTGTACATTTTAATGATGAGATGCCTTTAAGACATCTAAGTGACAAAGTAAAAACAAAAACAGAGTGTAGGATATATGGATCTGGAGCTCAGAATAGAGAAGTATGAGCTGGATTTATAATGTGGGGATCACTGGAATATGAATGTTAGGGAGGAAGCCTGCAATGGGAAGAGAAGTGAGTCTAAGACTGCGTCCAGAGGCACTGAAGTAGATAAGACCTAGAATAGTGAGGAGAAATACAAAAAGCTCCCAGAAACATAAAAGACCAGCAGAATGTGATATCATGGAAATAAAAAAAGAGAGTGTTTTGAGAAGAAAGGTGTCCCAACTGTCAACTGTTAAGTTTGAATCTTACAATTAGATAGAAGATTGAGGCCATGGAGAATTTTGTGCAATATATAGTTTTTGAGGACAGAGTTTAAATTTTATTCTTTCTTTATGCTCATCACCTCTTATAGAACTCAATAAATGATTATTAAACTAAACTGAAAAAAACAATTTGTAATCAGAAAGCTTCTCCTAAAATCATCTCCCTTTTATTTCTGTGTAAGGAAAAATACTAGCATATGCTAGCTTTAGCTTATTTATTTATTAGGGAGTAATTTTAATCATGCTCAAGTATTCACAGTTAAAGATCAGGCTTCTACAGCCATAAGATATATAATGTTTAATGTTATATTTCTGTTCTATGACATGATTAAACACTCCAGTAGTACACAGTGCAAATGCTCAATTATACATATCATCTTTTAAGTACAGTAAGCCCAATTTAGTTATCAATTAAATTGATTGTGATTCTGACCTTGGCTGGTTTTTATTATACATGAATTTCTTTTTACCATCCAGCAGGGAACACTTTTATTCTTTATAACTCAGGACTTATGCACAATTACAGACTATATTTTAATAACTTTTTGCATAATTCTAACTAGCACTTTGTAATTCAAAGATTTTTATATTACCAAAGCCCAGTAAATGTTTCTATATATATAGCCAGTATAAATAAATGATATCAGCCAGCTTGCTGTAACATTTTCTTTAATGTCTAGATCTTCTTTCCTAACTACAATTATTATCAGTATTATTTTGCTAACCCTAATTTGTTGATTCTGACTTACGTATTTTCCCTACAAGGGCTTCTGTCTTTTTCTTTGCTAATCCAAATTCTTTGCCTCCTTCCAAATGTTTAATAAAATGTATCTCAACTTAGGAATTATTCAAATTAGGTCCCCGATTCTGACATCATGTACTCTGGTTTATTTTTATGTATTCAGGTTAGGCTTTTTAAAGTGTTCTTTCCGATACGTTAAGTTTTAAAGTAAATCAAATGACTTGTTGATCAATTAGAGTGTGTGTATTGTGTCCCTGACACTCTTCTTACTTCTCCAGGGCGGCTGAGATGCAAGGCTCCAAAGGGTAAATTCATATTATGTGTGACCAGCGTCTCCTAGTAGTATGTTACGTCCTATCCCAATGCAGCAAGTGGTTGTATTGAGGCTGATAAATACTGGGTATGCTCATTGTTATATTCCTGAGTACTTGACTGTAAAAAACACAGTCACCTCTCAGTACTTTTGCTTTTTGGCCCTTCGTCCTCTATACACTAATATATTTTCAATTTGTCTTAGTAGATATTTTATTTTACTTCAAATGAATCAAAGTATGAATACCTTAATATCTTTACATTTTCTGCTATTTCTCAGATTCTTTCACTCAGAAATAAAAGCAGCATGTCTCCTTGAAGAATATTTGGCCATGTTTTTATGGTATTGCGTGCCTAATTTGTGCTCAATAAATGCTGGTTGAAAGAATGAATAAATTAATCATTGCAATGGAAAGACAGCATATTATAAATCTGGTTTACCTAAATTCTGCCCTACTGACTGTGCCTGTGTGACCAAAAGCAATTCACTTTATATTTTTTGGACTCAGTTTTATCATCAGTAAAATTAGGATATTCATTTATTCTTTTAACACATTTTTATGTGTTAAATAAGTACCTACTCTGGACCGTGCACTATTCTAGAAACTGGAGAAATAAAGTGAACAAAAGAAGCCAAGTGTCTGCTTTCCTGACGTTTACATTCTAGTCAGAAGAAAAACTCCCCATTAATGAATAAATAAATATACAATATTTTGGACTTCACTCATTTATTTCAACAGGATTATTAAGTAACTATGTGCAGAAATATCATTGTACCTCTGGGTTAGAATCCAAGATGAATAAATACAATGAATGCCTTCAATCAGTTTATATTTTAGTAGGAAATGTCTCTCTATAATTACAATATGAGACAAACAGTGAAAGGTTCCCTGGCAGCAGTAAAGATAAAAGCAGGGGGAATTCAAAGGAAAGGAGACAATTCTTCTGACTGAAATAGGGCCATGTGATTTCATAGTTCCTTTTAAATAAGATGCAATAGTTTCGATTGATACTTGCACAGATATTCAAAAGGTTCATGTTGAAATTTTTGTAAAGAAAAGAAGTTCAGGACAACATTCTGATTATAAATTTTGTAAGGCCATCAGATCTCAAAACCCTCTGATCGCATTCCCACACAACTGGATAAAGCCCAGGTCTTTACAATGACCTAGTTTCTACATCGTCCTGTTATTTCTCTGATCCATCTCCTACTACTTGCACCTCACCCACTCCATCCAGGTCACCCCAACAACTGTTTTGGGATTCTTCCACCCTGCTAATACACTCTCACTTCAGCCCCAAGGCGCTTGCTGTTCCATCTGTGTGGGAAGCCCTTCCCCAGACAGTATGAAAGTTCACTCCCCCATGCCCGTCAGTTCTCTTTTAAATATTGCCTCATTAGACAGGCCTTCTCAGACCACCCTATATAAAAGAGTAACCAGCATCATCACACACTCTCTGTCCTAATATTCACATTAATTATTCCCACAGTCTGTATTATATTTTTTAATATAATTTTTTAATAATAATAACAACATACTTTTATTAGTTGCTTTTCCTTCTGCTGTAGGATTATGAGACTTGGTCTGCATTATTGATTTTTGTCCTGGTTCTAGCAACTAGACCAGAGCCTCACACATAATAGATCTCAGTTGATATTTAAGTTGTTTTTTTATATAGAAACAGACAAAAGTATCTTAAAATTTGTATATTAAGACAAGAGGACTACAGTAGTCCTCTTGATTTTGAAATATACAGACCCAAAGACTAAATATAGGGATTTAAGACATCCAAGTAAATTGGTCTTAGTAAATTTTTTGTTGCTTGTGGAGTTGAGGGAGGGCCAGGCAAGCAACAGAAAACAATTCTGAATGATTCAAGTAAGAAAAAAAAATATTTGAAGGGTATTGGATCACAAATGTATTAAACTAAGAGCTAAGCAGTATCTTGGAAAGAACCCAGCTATCTCTGGGAATGTGAGAGACAAGATATTTTGTGAATGACTGAGTAATTCAATATCCAAAGCCTTTACATCTGTGCATCTTTAATCAAATTCAAGTTCCCAAGAGAGATAATTTGATTTAAAAAAACTGGAATGCCTATTGCCCTAAGGTCAGGGGTGTAGTGGGGGAGAGAGTTGGGAATACTGTGATTGTGGGTCCCACCACAACTCCCTGGAAAGTTGAAAGGGCAAGTTCTCAAAGGAAGCATACTGCTACCAGAAAGAAGGTGGCAGCTGGGGAATAATGATGACCAGACAAAGTTACGTATACTCACTGTAGTCTTTGAACCTCAGAACATATTTAGGACTTTGATACTGTACAATAATACATCTTTTCAGGTATTTATTTGCCATCCGTATATCCTCTTCAGCGAAGTGTCTCTTCATGTGTTTTACCCCTTTTAAAGTGTTTGCTTTTTATTATTAAGTTTGAGTTGTGTATTTGTGATTGATACCAATCGATGTTGGATATATGGTGTGCACATATTATTTCCTACTCTGCGACTTTTCTTTCATCCTCTTAATTGGGTCTTTTGCAGAAAAATTTTTTTAAAAAAATTTTTATCAATTCCAATTTATCATTTTATAAACGCTGCCTTGGGTGTAATATCTATAACAACACTTTGCATAGTCCTAGATCCTGAAGATTTTCTCCTACTTTGCTCCTGAAAGTTTTGTAGTTTTTCATTGTAAATCTATGTCAGTGATTCATTTTGAGGTAATTTTTGTATAAAATATGAAGTTTAGGTCATAGTTTTTTTTTTTTTTAAATTATAGATTTCCACTTGCTTCAGCACTATTTGTTGAAAGGGCTGTCTTTCTTCCATTGAATTGCTTTTGGACCTTTCTCAAAATCAGTTGGGCATATTTGTGTGGGTCTATTTCTGGATTCTCTACTCTGTCCCTTCGATCTGTGTGTCTACCCCTCTGACAATACCAACCAGTTATGATTACTGTAGCTGTATAAGTCTTGAAATTAGGTAGGTAGATCAATTCATGCAGTTTCATTATACTTTTTCAAAATCATTTTAGCTGTTACCATCCACTTGCCTTTCCATATAAATTTAGAATACTTTTGTCTATGTCTACAAAAAAAATGTGCTGGAATTTCAAAAGGAATCATATTAAACTTATAGATCAAACTGGGGAGAACTGACATCTTTACTATGTTGAGTCTTCCAATTCACGAACACAGAATGACTCTCCATTCTTTGATTTCTGCCATTGACAGTTTGATGGTCTTTCTCTGATTTGGGTATGTATTTAATTACAATTTTAATTTTCTTTTTTTTTTAAGGATTGGCACCTGGGCTAACAAGTGTTGCCAATCTTTTTTTTTTTTTTTTCTGCTTTATTTCCCAACCGCTCCCCGCCCCCCCCCCCCCCCCCCCCAGGTACATAGTAGTATGTCTTAGTTGCAGGTCCTTCTAGTTGTGGGATGTGGGGCGCTGCCTCAGTGTGGCCTGACGAGCGGTGCAATGTCCGTGCCCAGGATCCGAAGCCTGGGCCGCAGCAGCCGAGCGTGTGAACTTAACCACTCGGCCATGGAGCCAGCCCCCGATTTTAATTTTCTTAATTACTATAAGGCTATTCACATTATATATTTCATTTCATATTGGGCAAGTTTATATTTTTTTTTAGGAATTGGTGAATTTCATCTAAGTTGTCAAATTTAAGAGTGTAAAGTTATTCATAATATTCCTTGTTTTCTTTTTGATGTCTTCAGGGTCTTTAGTGAACTCTCATATTCTAAATCTGATATTGGCAATTTGTCTTCTCTCCTTTTTTCGCCAATTTTATTAATCTTTCTAAAAGCCATCTCTTTGTTTAATTGTTTTTCTGTATTAGTTTTATGTTTTTGCTTTCATTGATTTCTATTATTTACTTCTTTCTTCTTACTTTGACTTTATTTTGTGGGAGTTTAGATTATTGATTGAGACTTTCCTCTTTTGTAATACATGTGTTTACTACTGTAAATTTTCCTCTCAGTGCTTTCACCCTGCCCAACATATTTTGCTATGTCATTTTTATATTTTCATTCAGTTTAATGTATTCTTTTTATTACCCATGGGGCTTCCTCTTTGACCCTTGGATTATTTAAAAATGCGTTGATTAGTTTCCACGTTTTTGAATATTTTCTTGTTATCTTTTTATTATTGATTTCTAGTTTGATTTCATTGTGGTTACAGAATATATTCTATGTGATTTCAGTTCTTTTAAATTTGTTGTGGTTGTTTTATTGCCTAGGATATGATCTATCTTGGTATATGTTTTATGGGCACTTGAAAAGAATGTGTATTTTGCTGTTTTGGGTGATGTGTTCTATAAATGTCAAGTAGATCCTGTTGATTGATGATGTTCTTGAGTTGTGTGTTCTTACTGATTTTCTATCTAGTTCTATCAGTTGTAGAGAGAGGAGTGTTAAAATCTACAACTACAATTTTTGTTTTGTTTATTTCTCTTTTGAGTTCTATCAGTTTTTGCTTCATAAATTTTGCAGCACTGTTTTTTGGTGCACACACATTTAGGATTGTTATGTTTTCTTGATGAATTGCACCTGTATCATTATATCATATCTCTATTTGGGTTTGGTAATTTTCTTTTCTGTGAGATCTACTTTATCTCATACTAATATAGCTACTCCTGTTTTCCTTTGATTAATATTTGCATAATATAGCTTTTTCTATCCTCTTACTATCAATGTACCTATATTGTTGTATTTGAAGTGAGATTCTTATAGGTGGCACAGAGTTGAGACTTGTATTTTAGTCTACTCTGCCAGTCTTTTACCTGGTGTATTTAGATCATTTGCCTTTAATGTAATTTTGATGTTAGGGCATAAGTATGCCCTACATTTACTTTTGTTTTATGTTTGTTCTTTTATGTTTTGCTCTTTTTGTTTTTCATTTTTCTCTTTTCTCTTTCCTGCTTCCCTGAGTGTCGTTTGAACATATTTTTTAGAATTCCAGTTTGATTTATATGCTGTGCTTTTTAGTGTATGTCTTAATCCAGCTTTGTCAGTGGTTGCTGTAGGTATTGCATTTTATATATATATATAACTTACTATAGTCTGCTGGTGGTGTCATTTTATCAGTTGAAGTGAAGTATAGAAATCTTACTTTGTTTTATGTCTCTTTACCTTCTTCCATTTATAATATAGTTATTGTAAATATCTTCTCTACATACATTTAGAACTAGTATTAATAATTTTTACTTCAACCATCAAACATAAGTAAAAAATTCAAGGAGAAAAGGAAAGTCTATTGTAATTACTCATGTTTTTGCCTGCTCTTTTTTTTTCTTCCTTCCTGGTGGTCTAAGACTTCTTTTATTTATTTATTTTTTTTGTTTAGAGAATTTACTTTAGCCATTCTTTTAGTGAAAGTCTGCTGCTGACAAATTCTCTTGGTTTTTCTTCATCTGAGAATTTCTTGATTTTTGTCCTTTTTTTTTCCTGAAGCATATGCTTTTTTGATACAGCACTCTATGTTGACAATTTTTTACTTTCATCACTTCAAAAATGTTGTGCAGCTCCTTTGGCTTTCACAATTTCTGATGAGAAATATTCTGGTATTCTATTAATTTTTCATCTGTAGGTAGGGTATTATTTATCTCTAACTACTTTTAAGATTTTTTCCTTTTATTTTTAGTTTTCAGAGGTTTGACTCAGATGTGTCTTTGTGTGGATTTCTTTGGATTTATCCTTTTTTAGATTTACTCAGCTTCTTGAATCTACAGATTTATGTTTCTTGCTGAATTTGGAAAGTTTTCAGCCATTATTTCTTTGAGTATATTTTCAGCACCAACTTCTTTCTTCTCTCCTTCTGATATTCCTATGGCACGGATTTTAGATTTTCTGTTATATTCTCACACGTCCCTGAGACTCTGTTCCTTTTATTTTTTAATCTGTTTTTTCTCTTGTTCAGATTGTGTGGTTTCTGTTGCTGTATCTTCTAGTTTACTCGCGCCTTCTTCTGTTCACTCCATTCTGCTATTAAGCCCAACTCTTAAGTGTTTTTATTTTGTTGTTGTATTTTTTGTTTGAAAATTTCCATTGGTACTTCTTTATATCTTCTGTTTCTTTTCTGAGCATTTCTACTTCTTTTTTGATAATTTCTATTTTTTTCACTTGTTTCAAGCAGATTTGTAATTGTGTGATAAAACATTTTTATAGTAGCAGTTTAAAATCTTTGTTAGAAATTTATGACATCTCTGTCATCTTGGTTTTGGTATTGTTTTTTATTATTTGAGATCTTCCTAGTTCTTTATATGACATGAAATTTTTTATTGAAACTAACCTGGACCTTTTTTTGATATTATGTTGTAAGACTCTTATCTGTATTATTAGTTGGCTCTCTGTTTTAGTTGGTTTGGGCTGCTATAACAAAATAGCATAAACTGGGTGGCCATAAACAACAGAAATTTATCTCTTATGGTCCAAGATCAGGGTGCTAGCACAGTCAGGTGAAGGCTCTTTTTTGGGTCACAGGCTTCTTATTGTATTTTCATATGGTAGACGGAAGAGCTAACTTTCTGGGACCTCTTTTATAAGATTATTAATCCCATTCATGAGGGCTCCACTTTTTTGATCTAATTACCTCCCAAAGGCTCCACCTCCTAATACCATCACTTTGCGCATTAGGTTTTCAACATATAAATTCTGAGGAAAAACAAACATTCAGACCATAGCATTCTACCTTGGCCCCTCAAAATTCATGTTCTTCTCACATGTCTTCAACTCAAAAGTCTAAGTCCAAAGTCTCATCTAAATCAAATATGGATGAGATTCCAGCTGTAAACCTGTGAAGTCAGACATGTTATATTCTTCCAAAATACAATGGTAAGACAGGTTTAGGATAGACATTCCTATTTCAAAAGAGAATAATAGAAATAAGAAAGAAGTAACAGGTCCCAAGCAAATCCAAAACTTAAGGCCCACTAGGGTGGAGGTCCTGCCTGTTGGACCCACTGGGGTGACAGTCCTGCCCCATGGCTTTGCTAGGCACAACCCATATGCTACAGCTTTCACAGATTGGAGTCCCATGCCTGTGGCTCTCCCAGGCTCTACTGGTCTGGATCAGTGGGGCTGCCCTGCCCCCACAGTTCTTTTGGCATTGTCCCTAGCGAGGGCTCTTTGCAGTCACCTTGCCCTTGCAGTAGCTCTCTGCATGGATCCTGTGCCCATGGCTCTAGGGTGCTTCATCTTCAAAATGTAAGTGGAGGTAGCCATACTTCCACTGCTCTGCTGGGCATAGCTTGGTCCCCCATGGTTTTAAGTGGCACCATCCCCATGGCTTTGGGTAGGGATCATCTGACCTATTGAAACCCAGGCAATGGCCCCCAATTTTGAAACCAAAGAGATAGCCCAATGATCTCTGAATCATCTTTTGGATTTTTCTTCCCTTGTCTTGAAGAATAGTGCAAGTTCACATTTGAATAGCACTATGGTCCCATTCTACCAGATCTAAGAAGTCCAGCAACCTTCCTTCATTCTTTCCTGTCTCCTTTTTCTTCAGTTCAAACTGGCTATGTTTCTGCTGAGGTGGCTGATTAAGTCTGTGGTTTACACCCGTACTTTATCAAAGAGTCACTTGGCTGCATATCCTTAGTGTTCATTTCCAAAAATACTTTCTCATTTTTTACAACATGTGTAGGTTGAATTTTCCAAATTTTTAAGTTCTGCTTCCCTTTTCGTTAACTATTTCATCTTTAAATCATTTCTGTCTTTGTGTACTTTACCATAAGCATTCAAGAGAAACCAGTCTGTTCCTTCAACACTTTGCATAGCAATTTTCTCAGCTAAATATCAAATTTCATTATTCATGAGTTTTACCTTCCAGGAAATAATAGTACACAAACACAAGTCAGATAACTTCTTTGCCACTTTATAACAAGGATTGCCTTTCCTCCAGTTTCCAATAATATGCTCCTCATTTTTGAAACTTCATTAGAACCAACATTCTATGCATGACCACTGAAGTATTTTCTAAGAAGATAGAGGCTTTTTCTACAGCTCTCCACTTCTCCTGAGTTCTCACCAGAATTGCTTTTAACAATCTGTTCAGGGCAATTTAGGCTTTTTCTAACCTGCATCTCAAAACTCTTCCATCCTCTATCAGTTCCAAAACCTCTTCCACATTTTTAGCTGTTTGTCTTGGTATCAGTGTTCTGTCTTAGTCTGTGTGGACTGCTATAACAATACCATAGACTGAATGCTTATAGACAGCAGAAATTTATTATTCACAGTTGTGGAGGCTGGAAGTCCAAGATCAGGGTACTAGCCTGGTCAGGTTCTGATGAAAGCCCTCTTCCAGTTTGCAAAGTGATGACTTTCCACTTTGTCCTTGCATGGTGGAAGAGGCAGGTAGCTCTTTGAGGCCTCTTTTGTAAGGGTATTAATCCCATTCATGAGGGCTCTGCCCTTATAATCTAATACACTCCCAAAGACCCCACCTCCCAGTACCATAACCTCAAGCATTAGATGTTCAACATATGCACTTTGAGGGGACATATTGAGACCATGACATCTGTTCTACCACCCCTCTGGTGGGGAGTGGATGCATCACCTCATTACTGCCAGTTGGGTTAGAAGTCCAGTTTCCTCACTTGTCCTCCACTGGTACCCCGTTGTGGGGACTCTTCATTACTGTTGATTACTGTTTTTAGTTCTTGCTCCTCATTAGACTCCACCGATACCTCGTTTGCTGGAAGCGTAGGAGTACCTTGTTACTGCCTCCCATGTGGTCTCCAGTGACACCACAGGGAATGGTTCCCTCATTACTGCTGGACTCTGGTGAAAGAGCCAACTCTCCAGAGGTTCTTCTCTAACACTACCCCAGTGGGGAAGAGGAAGGGTATCTTGTTACTATCAGGTGGCAGTGGAAGTTGTGGCTTCCCACAAGGATTCCAGTGACATTTGGGAACTTGGGACATTCAGCACTGCCCAGCCTGGATGAAAATCCCAGTTGTCTGTTCAGTCTTTTCTGACACCGCCCTAAGGAAAGGTCATTGGGACTCCCTCTTACAGCCTCAGGAAGGATGAAGTCTAGGCTTCCCACTCATCCTTTACAGGCATGGATGGTGGTGGCGCCACAGTTTTTTTCTATGGTGTTTGGCTGGAGTAGAATGATTATATCATCTATAGTTTTCTATCTTACTAGGCTGCCCCTTTTGGCTAGAGAGTGCAGGCATTAATTGAGCTTTTATCGTCTGTGCCTCTTAGCATTTCTGAGTTGCCAGCTTCTTGAAGCTCTAAGTCTAGGATATGTGAATGAGAAAAAACCCCAAAACAAAACCTAAAGAACTCACAATTATATCATTCTTCAGATCCTGAGGTCCCTAGTCAGTTTGCCGCCTTCTCCCCACATTTAAGAATTTTCCTATATTTGTTTTATGTGTAATGACCAGTGTTTTTTGTTGTACATAGTAGGAGCAATAGGGAAAAGTATGTCTATTCCATCTTCCTGGAAGTTGTCACAATGTATTTTGAATACTGATAACTTTAAAGTAGTTTGTTTGTTTGTTGGGTGTGCTTTAAATAAACATTATCAAAATTGCATCACTCAGCATAGGTATATTTGAATATCTACCATGTGCCATGCATTGTACTGGGAACTAAGGGAAAACAGTAAACATAGAGTTGGACATTAAAGGTAGTTACCATAAAACATGCATGTATATATTCCTGTGCTAGTCATTTTACTAGTGTTTAATTTGTAGTTCCCACCAAATAAGTTGATGGATTTCAGTTATACTTAGAGGTTTGTCCCAATCCTAAAGATGCATTATATGTCTTAATAATGATGCTAATTTGAAATAAGATTTCTAAATAAACCACCCCACGCATATATATTTGAGACTCTCATATTCACTGTAAGAACAATTATACACATAATAATAAGCATTGGGTAGGAGACCTGAAGGAATATGTCAAATTAGTAAATGTAGTTATGTTATTGTGATGGGATTTGGGACATGGGAGAACGAAGAAAGATTTCAGAGGGAGAGACAGCCATAGTTGAATTCCAGCTATGTGACCCTGGGGAAATTATTTAGCTTCTCTGGATCTGAATTCCCTGTCAAAGTTATTTTTAGAACCAAATGGAGTTATGCATATATACATGGTCATGTGCTGAATAATGACGTTTCAGATGGACAGCACATATGACGGTGGTCTCATAAGATTAGTACCATATAGCCTACGTTTGTAGCAGGCTATACCATCTAGGTTTGTGTAAGTACACTCTATTTTGTTCACACAATAACAAAATCACCTAATGATGAATTTCTTAGAATGTATCTCATCATTAACCCACACAGGACTGTACATAGAAGCATATAGGGTTTCTCAAAAATATTAGATTCTTTCCCTTTTCTCTGTATAATGATTTTTCAAATGTAAATAAAATTAGTTGAATAGATTATAAAAGACTAAATATCATTTTCTGTTAAATTTCTCTTAGTAGTATATGACCCGTCCTCTTATGTCTGCCATCAGTGGAATGAAGTCTCAGTAGACAAAACCATGCACATAATGGTAATTATCAGAAATATAGGGACTCAGGTTTCAAGGATTGAGATAGAGTACTAATATTTAAGAGCAACTAATTATTCCTTAATATGGTCTAGTTGCTTTTGGAAATCTGGAGCAAAGCAATTAAGATACTTGTAAAAAAGATACATAAATTAGACTTCTGTGCTTGTGTTCCAACTGTCTTTTCCTATATAAATTCCAAAAAGCTTTTGGCACATAGTACCAGTATGTGTGATTGACAATATAAATAGTAATAACTCTTAAAAAACCTTTAGGAGTCATAAGCTCAACAATGATATAGAGTTGTATTACTTACAAAATGACAAGTTTTCTATTTTTTAAAAGAAAATCTAATTTTTTGTTTGTAGATAAAAATATAAAGGCAAAAATTCAATTTAAGTTTTGCTATGTTAATTTTTATTATAAATAAAATGTGGACAAAAGTTTAAAATAGGAATTTCTGGTTTTAAAAACCTGGCTTGGCCTTCTCATCATAGCATTGACTTATTTCAGCATATATGGACTTATAATCATTCATTAATCCAATGTTTTTTGTGATGTCGAGGCTTATAATTTGTTATTCTTATGTATAGTTTTTAGATTTTAATAATATTTTATATTCATTGCAATTAATTTGAGTTGTTTATTTGCATTTTCATTTTTTCCTTGTTAAAGGTGTCTGGTTAAACTTGGTTTATAATAGTTTGCATTCTTATCGCTGTGGTCAAGAGAAGGCAGCTATTTTCATATGAATAGTCTGAAAACAGTGTGTCTATTGTCCGAAGTAACCTAGTATTTTTTGTTTATATGAAGATTATTAATAAAGTAGAGACAATAAAAATATTATTAGTTTTCTGCTTATAACACTTTCTCAGACCAAATATTGCCAAATACCGTATTTTATACCAGGATTTGATGAGATTTTTCTTCCTCACATGAGGTGCAAACATTTTAGCTGTTCTGAGAGGACTGAATTTATAAGCCCTTATAAGCCAGGATGAATAAATTTGTTTTGATTTTGTCCCAGATTCTTTTTTGATGGTTGTAAACTTTTAAATTTTTAGTCACAGGTGGTGACAGTGACCCTCAAATAGACTACAAACCACTAGAAAACTATTGAAGACCTATCTTCAATGATAACTAACTTGTACTTCAAAACAGCCTGTGAGTACAGCAGGCCAGGGGAAAACTTGGGATGAAAAAGAACTCTCAATTGATTGGGCTTTGGAAATTTTGCATGGTGGGGTTTTATGTAGAGTTAAATAGGTGTGATTTAGGTAAGGGAAAAATAAATTTTTAAGGAATAAATAGAGCAGAAGAATATTTGATAGGTCAGAGAATTGCAATGTGTGTTCAGAGCTTTTAAGCAAATTTGTCATGGAAGAAAAGTACAAAACAGAAAAAGTTGAGACCCAACTTGGGACCCAATTGTGTCATTCTATGGAGTTTGGATGTCATTCTCATAAGAAATTGTGATGTAAATAGAGTGTGGAGAGGTTGATTACATTGGGAAGAAACTTAATAAAAGAAGACAAGTTAAAATGGTAGAGGCTAAATTGAGAAACTTTTAAAAAAAGTAAATCCAATAGCACTCTCTTCATAAAGTAGTAAAAATCCTAAGTGATCATTACATCTTAAGTAATTTTTATGCACTAATTATGAGTAATTTTATCTCTAAACAATGCCAAGTAAAAACTCCTATCCTTCAAATAGATCTCCTGCATTCAACGTTATCTTGACATCCAATCCCTTGACCCACCCATTTCTGCAAGTCTGTCTCCACCCTCCTGGCTTCAGATTTTCCCTCTCCATTCCAGAGGCCATGCTCCATAACTTTTTGCCATCCCCTGGCTTGTGTTCAAGTCTCCAATTTGTATCTGGCCTGCAAACACCAATCTAGTTATTCCTGGTTTCTCTTTCTGTAGGCAGAATGCCAAGCACGAGAGAAAACTGTGCAACCTTGTATTCTGGTGATACTACAGATGTTTAGTTTCCGACCTCAGCTAAGCACTTTATGTACTTGGACTCTTTAAATTTGCTGATTGATTGCCACTTCCGTCATGCTTGCCAATGGTATCTGAATCTTTATTGCTCCCCTTCAGCCTGCTACTCTGTCTTATCCCCTCTTTGCTACGCACTCTTTCTGTATTACAGAGAAACCCGGGCTAAAATCGTGAACTCCATTAACTTTCTCACCACAGCTGTCTACAAATTTATTTATATATGCATTCACTCTCACTTTCTTGGCTAATTGCTTGATTTATGGCTCTCCTTTTCCAACTAAATCTGCTAGGAGTCTGACCTAGGGTTATTCTCTATAAATCATCATCTATAAAATGATCTATATTTCTGACTTCTGCCACTACTTGTGAACATGCTCCAGTATATCCCCAATTTTATCATTCCTCCTCACACCCATGTTTCTTCAACTTCTCCTTCCTATGTTTCCTTTTGTATTCAACACATCTGAAAAATAGTAAATTCTTGCTGTTTTCACTTCCTCACTCCCCACTACTTTAATCCACACAAACCAGGCTTCTGCCTCTAAAACTCTAAGCAAGACAAATTACCTTTGCTGATGTCACCCATGATCATTTAATAAATTTGATAGATTCTTTTCTGTCCTCAACCTACTTAAGTGACTTACACATGACAAGGAAGGCCCTCTTAGATCTTGTCGTTGTCTTTCTTTTCAACCCCATCTATCACCATGATCTCTAAGTCCAACGATTTATGTCCCAATCATACCAAATTATTCACAGTGCTGTAGAGATCAGCTGCCTAATATGGTAGCCACTAGCTAGAGGTAGCTATTTAAATTTAAATTTTAAGTAATTAAAGTTAAAAATTCTCTTCATCAGTCACACTAGCCACATTTTAAGTGCTCAATAGTGTCATTGGGCTAGTGGTACCCAGAGTGGACAAAGCAGTTTTCAAATAACTACTTGTCTCCTGTGGCTCAGAACACTTTTCAACATCTTTGAGTATTTTCTGTTGTCAGCACTGTTCCCCAATACCAGAGACACTTGACCATTCCTTCTTTTATTTTCCAACTATAAATGTACTTAATCTGTTCTCACAGCGCTTATAATAATTTGTTTAATTATGGCCACATGCCCATACTTCCTGCAAGTTTCTCAAGAACTACATTATGCCTATTTGCATTCTCAGTGTCTGACGTAGTTCCTGATATATAATGGACACTCCAAATGTTTTTATATGAAATAATTACTGCAACAGTAATCAGACAAATTCAGTGTTTTTCAGTTAAATCCAGACATAAAATATATTTTGCAATTTTTTTTTTTTGAGGAAGATTAGCCCTGAGCTAACTGTTGCCAATCCTCCTCTTTTTGCTGAGGAAGGCTGGCCCTGAGCTAACATCTGTGCCCATCTTCCTCTACTTTATATGTGGGACGCCTACCACAGCATGGTTTGCCAAGTGGTGCCATGTCCTCACCCGGGATCCGAACTGGCAAACCCAGGGCCGCCAAAGCAGAACATGGACACTTAACCGCTGCTCCACCAGGCCAGCCCCGCAGTATTTTTAAATCACCTTTGCAATTGTTAAAATCATATTTTAGGGCTTAATTCAAGTTTGTTAGCAAGTGGTTTTGTAGATGTCAACCCAGTAGTGTCCTGTGGGAGAAAAGATCAACTTCCTTGAATGATTTTCTAAGAGTCCTTGATTTGGATCATTCCAAATTAAGAAAACAATGGTTTGGCTTCTAAGAAAACAGTGATTTGAATGCAAAATACATAAGTGAAGTTGAAATTAATTGCTCTCAGGACCTAAATTTATTATTTTCTAAGCATTTGGGAATTTATAATACTTAAGTAATACAGACTTTAAATAGACAGTAAGAAGAAACTCACATATTCTAACTCGAATATAGACTCCAATTCTCCTTAAACTCAGCTAAATTATATAGTGTTTAGATATGCAGTCTACTCTAATATTCTTTGGAGTTTAGCAAAGCTACGTTTTTTATATAAAGCCAACTCCCCAGCAGGAACACAATACATATTAATTAATATCAATAATCAAGAAAAGTATTCAGGCTAAAGAAACATAACTAGGGCCAAATAACTGGATTTACGACTGAGCTTGTAGGTTAATTTATCTGTATTTTTACTGTGTGCATATATACTGAAATAATCATTTTTCATTACTTCATTATTCATATTTATCATTAATTTGAAAGTGGTATCTATATTCCTTTTAAGTCTACATATATTAAAGTTAGTATGGAAATTATAATCTACAGCCTATGCATCAACTATGTATCAACATAGTATGTAACACAGCAGTTGCTTTTAAAAAGCACAGTTGAAGCTCCCCCTTGAGTATATATGTATATAAATATAAAGGCCACAACACACACATCCCCTGTTTACTGAGATTATAAAATTATAAAGAATTAAATAAACACATATACATAATTATATATACACATTAAACATGTATATATGTATTGTGCATGTGTATACATGCATGCATATAAGTACAGGCATATGTCATGTATAGGTAGGTACATGTATATATATATAGATATAAGACCCCTTTAATAAGATTACAGTTTTCATTCAGTTGATATCTTATAAATGTCTAGCGATGTTCTAACCCATCTTTCTAATTCAAACTCTGATTTCTTTGACTATTGTCTTGTAACAAGCAGATTGTCTTTGTCAAGGACTGACTTCATGAATATTATGAGATGGAATGGGATGAACACTGACCTCACCTGAACGTGTGCTCATAAAACTGAAAAGTGCCTAGGACACATGCACACTGGGCCTTCATAGAGCACTAAATAAATTTCTTAATTTTTTTATCCTGATAAGAAAGGATTAAACCTATATTAGGCATTGCTTCCAAGGGCTGAGGTTGTACTGAAAGGAGTAGTAGAAAGAAGTAAATTACAAAAGTCACAAAAAGATAGAGCTTTGCCTACTTTACAGTTTAGCTTAGAGCAAGAAAAGCATTTTGATATTTGATCATATACAAGTTTATTAACTCTTCAGACCACTGCAATCTGTAATTCTTAAAGGCTTGTATTGCCCACTTTGGTCTCCTTGGTTTTTTTTCTTTGTGGTAAAAAACACAACATAAAATTAGTCATCTTAACCACTTTTAAGTGTACAGTTCAGTACTGTGAAGTACATTCACATTGCTAGGAAACAGACCTCCAGAAATTTTTCATGCTGCAAATCTGAAGCTGTACCCATTAGACAACAATTCCCCTTTCCCCCCTCCCCCAGTCCCTGGTAAGCACCATTCTAATTTCTGTTTTTATGAATTTGACTTTAGATAGCTCATATTAGTGCAATCATACATTATTTGTCTTTTTGTGACTAGGTTATTTCACTTTGTATCATGTGACAGGATTTCCTTCTATTTTAAGGCTGAATAATATTCCATTGTATATATGTACCATATCTTGTTTATCCATTCATTCATTGATGGATATTGCACTTTGTGGCTGTTGTGAATAGTGCTGCTATGAACATGGGTGTGCAAATATCTCTTTGAGACCCTACATTCAATTCTTTTTGATTTATGTTCAGAGTGAGATTGCTGGATCATATGGTAATTCTATTTTTAATTTTTGAAGAACCTCCATATTGATTTCTGTAGAAATTGCACAGTTTTACAATCCCACCAAGAGTATGCAAGAGTTCCAATTTATCCACATCCTTTCAAACACTTGTTATTTTTTTCATTTTTTTAAATAATAGTCATGCTGATGGTTGTGAGGTGAGATCTTGTGGGGTTTTTTTGTTGTTTTTGCTTTTTTTGATGAGGAAGATTGACCCTGAACTAATATGTATGTTGCCAATCTTCCTCTTTTTGCTTGAGGAAGATTGTTCCTGAGCTAAGATCTGTGCCAGTCTTCCTCTATTTTGTATGTGGGGCACTGCCAAAGCATGGCTTGATGAGCAGTGCATAGGTCCATTCCTGGGATCCAAACCCACAAACCCCAGGCCACCAAAGTGGAGTGCATGAACCCAACCACTATGCCACCAGGCTGGCCCCTTACATCTTGTGATTTTGATTTTCATTTCTCTGACGATTAATGATGTTGAGCAACTTTTCATATGCTTCTTGGCCATTTGTGTATCATCTTTGGAGAAATGTCTATTCAAGCCTTTTGCCCATTTTTATTTGTTATTTTTTTGTCATTGAGTTGTAAGTGTTCTTTATATGTTCTGAATATCAGTTGTATGATTTGCATATATTTTCTTGCATTCCAGAGGATGCCTTTTCACTCTGTTGATTGTGTCCTTTGATGCACAAAAGCTTTTAAGTTTGATGTAGTCCCTTTTTTGGTCTTTTTGTCCATTTTTGCTTTTATTGCCTGTGCCCTTGGTCTTTTTATTCTAAGAACATACTGTGGGAAACTTTATCCACCATCGAGATGCTGTCTTAAGCCGGAAACTTCAGAATGATCTTTCTGTTTTCGTTGTAAAGAGTCCTGTTAATCAATTGCTTAAAAAGAATAAGCAAATAACTAGAAGCTATGAGATAAACTTCACGCGTCCCAACTAAGGCATATAACTTGCTAATTTGGACTCAGCATGCTTTTTCAACCTCATTACACGTAAGTTCCCTTCCCATCTCCCAATGCACAGCCACACTAGTCTCTTCCTGTTTCCAGAATATGTCTTGCATATTCTTGTGAATACTCATGTGTTCTCTCTTTGGAAAACCCTCTCTCCTTCTATTTGTCAAACTCCTACCTATACTGTGAAGACTTTACTGCTTTCTCCTAGCTGCTTCTCTCTCTGTCCTGTCACTATTGTGTGCAGATTAATCTTGTTTCACTTCTCTTGCAGGAATACAATTATAATGCATACAAAGCGCTTAGTACAGTGTGTACCACAAAGTGCTCAATGTGTGTACTGATATTATGTTAATGATTATTTAAATAATACTGGTATTGATAGTATGATAATAGTATTAACTATATCCATATTGGTATTATATATTTATTAATATACTAATTAATATAGATTTTCAAAATATCATAAAGTCAAAACATGTATAAACTAAAAGTTCTCTATAAAATTACTGACTGCATCCATCTTCCTATCTCTGAGAGAACAAATTCATGGCCTGCTACCAGACTCCAGGTTCCATCATGTAGCCAGAGTCACCCTTGAGACATCTCTTCAGCAGGACAAAAAACATGGCCAATATGTAATTTTTATTCTAATTATAGGTTGGACTTCCCCACTCAGATCTTTCTATTTTCACCTCTCTTTCTTTGTTCTTGTTACCTTCTCATCATGAAATGTCCTCCACTCACTCTTCCCTTCTTGTATCTGGCTAATTTTATAGTCATGCTTTAATATTATGCAAATATACGTACTTCTTCAAGAAGCCTGTTTGGGATAGCTGCCACTCCTTTGTATTTCCAAAACATCCTCTGTTTTTTAAATGTAATTTATAATGTCCTACTGGACATAGAACTTCCTAAGACTCTAATACTTCATTCATCTTTGATCCTTAATGCCTAACACAATGTTTGATCTTAGCAGGTTGCTAATAAATATTTGTTCAGTGAATGGGAATTTTGTTACAAGTCTCTATCTGGTCACCCATCTTAATAAAGTGGGCTAGATTTCCTTTTTTATCCTTAACTCTGATTATTAGGGGATCTGAGTGGCCTGTTCTTAAAAATTTCTGGCTAGGTTCCTTCTTTGTCATTGGAACTCTGAAGGAAAATAGAGAACATTTTCCTGAGGCTTGGAAAAAATTGGACTAAGCTATCCTTTCCATGCCTTCTATCCCATGGGCCCCACTGTGGTGCCCTCTAGATCTTCAAAGTTTGGGAGTACCTACCCCCTGAGAAAAGACATGTCAAGCCTACTGAATTGCAGTCATTGAATTTCTATTGCCCAAATTTATGCATACAATATAAAAAGATAAATATAAAAATGTGTGTAAAATTGAACTCTGTGTATGTGAAAATCCAATCTTCGTTGTGCATTTTAATATTGTTTCTGTATGCAAAAGTTAAAACATGCCGTTATCATTGCTAAGAAAATATGAAACGTCTACTGATTACTTGCAAATGGAAGACAGTCTAGTAACAGACCACTAACTTTCTCAAATATGTTTAAATGTTTCAGTAAACAGAATATTTTGAACAGAAATGCATTTTGAGATTTGATAAAATATCATGTTACCCAATTTGACATAAAATATTATGGCATTTAGTTGACTTTTTCACTATGCCTCATGAACTGTATTTATTTAGCATCACACACTACTTGTAAGCATTTAGTCTATAGCTATGAGTTACTTTGAAAGTAAGAAAACAATGAGAACAATATTTAGAAATTATTCTTGAAATTTTGACGTTATTGGGATTGGAAGTGTTTTCAGGATTTAAATAAGGAAACCTCTGAGCATATATTAACTGTATATTTTAGAATATTTAAACATATTAACTTCTTTTTATATTTGGAAATGCATTTTGATTATATTTATGCTTTATTAGTGATATAAATCAGTGCATCTAGGTCTTTGTCTTTCATACAATTTTAACACATTTTTACTTGCTGTGATTTATATAATATAGTACTTTTAAAAAATTCAGATTGACATAACCATTGATTAATAGAATAAAACTTCTGCATGCAAATTTTGTTTTCTAATTCTATTTTTTAAATGTAAAATCTGTTCTAGAGTGAGATAATCATGAGGGGAAAAAACTGTTTTCATGGATTTTGTTTTAATAGGTAAGCAGCAAGCTATCTATTCCTTCTTGCCTACTACCTCTCTTTTTTTCCCTTCTGTCTTCATTCATCATTCACTCATTCAAGTAAGTATTATTAAGCCTCTATTAAGTGCCAAGCACTCTGCTAAGAACTAAATATTCACCAGTAAACTCAATGTACTTTGCTCCTTTATGGGACAAGACAGAAAAACAAAAGAAAACAAAACCCATGTTATTATAAAACTGCAAATTGTAGTATATATAGGTCGTGAAAGAAAGAACTAAAAGACTGAAATGAAGAATAATGGAGATCTATTTCACATAAAGTGGTCAGAAAAGACCTCCCTCAGAGGGTGATATTTAAACTGAACTCTAAAATATGATAGGGCAATTTCCTGGTGAGGAGTGGAGTAAAGAATATTTTAGGCAGGGATCTCATCAAGATGACAGCGTAAGCAGACTCTAAACTCATCTCCTGCCATGAACACAACCAGGTTGCAAATATTTTTGGAAAAATTAGCCTGGATAGAAAACTGAAAACTGGATAAAAACAACCCCCACAACAAGGGACAGTCCTGACTAAGGTGGAAGAGGCAGAAATTCCTGCTGGAATGAAAAGGGGGGGCCACCTTCGGGAGCAGTGGAATTTCTCAGCTGACCAGGCTAGAGCCACCCTAAGGTACGCAGCCCTCCCTGGAAGAGTGAGGTCCTGGAGCAGGGGCTGATACTGCTATAAGCATCCTTCAAACTCAGCACAACTGAGACAAGGGTCTTGCTATCTGCCTTGACTGGCTGTTAACTGCAGCAAGGATACCCCTAGAAAAGCTATCGGATGAAAGCAGAAAAGACCCAGGTCTTACGGAGCCCACACACAAACTCACCCGTCTCAGTAACCTAAAATCACCAGAGAGAAGGCTGACAGTCCTTTGGTGCAAAGAGACTCACCTGGTGGGCTCTGGGGGCATCTCAGTGAGAGGAGGGACTTCTCTGGAGACTGAGACATTGTTGAGGGCTATCGTTCTAACCTGGTCCAGGAATGCTGACACAGAGCCCAGTGGATGCTATTGAGGTTCTTCCCCTGGCCTGTTAGCCCAGGGATCTGCCACACCCACTAGAGTGCAGATGTAATCCAGTTCAGCCAGGGCAAGCAGTCTGTCCTAGGTACTGGCCCCCCTAACAGGAGTCCTCAGGCTACTTGTAGGCCTGCATTGACTGGGTACCTTGATCCTCTACTGGCAGGCAAGTGTGTCCTCCTCTGTGGGGCAGGGCCTGTGTGAGGACTAGGTGAAATGTGGGAAGCATTGGTAGAGAGGTGGGGGTCTCTGCAGTGGGGTGTTGGGATATGCTCCAGGGCATTGGGAAGTGTTTGCAGACCAGGACTGTGTTGATGGTGTGTGTGGTCCTGTGGGGGGTGAGGCTTATCAGTGGCAGAAGACCTGTGCTTCACAAATAGCCATAAAAAGGATCGGCCACACCTTCCAAAGCCTGAAACAATTGAGTGCTCCTATGGCTAAGGCCAGCCCCACTCAGCTGCACTCCTAAAAGAACTAACAACAGCCTTGTGGGCCTGAGGCCTATAGCAACTGTAAGCCCCTGAGCCTAGCAACCAGGTACACAGGGTACCTACCCAATTAACAGGAAAACTGTAATAAGAGTGTGCTGTTAGACTTTGTAGCCCACAGTACTGAGGCTCCGCAAACCAGATTTACAAACACCTGGCCAGGGAAGGGAAGACTAGACTCCCTGGGTACCTGCATTGCGAGCAACCCTGCCACAGAAGAAAGACATAAGTAGCCCACAAAAGGGTCACTCCTGGATCATTTGGACTGTTGATGAGAGGGAAGCACACTGCTGGGCCTCATAAGGCATCTCTTACATAAGGCCAATTCTCCAAGATCAGGAGACATAGCCGACTTACCTAATACATAGAAATAAGCACAGAGAAAGAGGCATAATGAGGAGACAAAGGAATATATTCCAAGCAAGGGAACAGGACAAAACCCCAGAAAAAGGACTAAATGAAATAGAAATAAGCAGCTTACCTGAGAAAGAGTTCAAACAAAATCTCATAAGGATGCTCACAGATATTGGGAGAAGACTGGATGTATGCAATGAGGTCATCAGCAAAAAACTGAAAAATATAAAAAAGAACCAATCAGAAATGAAGACTACAATACTGGAAATGAAAAATTCACTGGAAGGACTCAATAGCAGAGTAGAGGATATAGAAGAATGAATCAGCAAGCTAGATGAAAGACTAGAGGAAATCACCCAAGCTGAACAGAAAAAAGAAAAGAGAATTAGGCAGAATGAGAACAGTCTAAGGGAACTGTGGGACAGTATCAGGTGTGCTAACATTTGTATTATAGGTGTCCCAGAAGGAAAAGAGAGGGACAAGGGGGCAGAAAATTTATTTGAAGGAATAATAGATGAAAATTTTCCTAACCTGAGGAAAGAAACAGACATCTAAGTACAGGATGCACAGAGAGCTCCAAACAAGATAAGCCCAAAGAGGCCCACACCAAGACACATTATAATTAAAATGTCCAAAATTAAAGATAAAGAGAGAATCCTAAAAGCAGCAAGAGAAAGGCAACAAGTGACAAACAAGGGAAAGCCCACAAGGCTATCAGTGGACTTCTCAACCGAAACCCTATAGGCGAGAACAGAATGGTATGACATATTTAAAGTGATAAAAGGAAAAAAACTTATAGCCAAGAATACTCTATCCATCAAGGTTGTCATTCAGAATGGAAGGAGAGATAAAGAGCTTCCCAGACAAGTTAAAATTAAAGGAGTTTATCACCAAGAAACCAGTTCTACAAGAAATGCTGCAGGTACTTATTTAAGTGGGAAAACAATGAACACAAATAGGGATAAAAAATTTATCAAAAAAACCAAACAAAAAAACCCCCAGGCAATAAAATCACTGGTAAAGATAAAAATATAGTAAAGGTAGCAGATCAACTACCTGTGAAGACAATATGAAGGTTAAAAGACAAATGTACTAAAATTACCTATTTCAATGATAAGAGGATAATGGATAGACACACACTAAACAAAAGGCTATATATGATGTGAAAAACATATAATGTGGGAGGAGGGGAATGAAAAAGTAGAGCTTTTAGAAAGAGGTCAAGCTAAAGAGTCTATCTACTCAATATAGACTGTTATATGCATAGTATCTTAAACAGGATCCTCATGGTAACCACAAACCAGAAACCTATAACAAGCAGGAAAAAAAGTAAGACAAAAGAAATCAAACATATTACTAAAGATAGCCATCAAACCACAAGTGAAGAGAGCAAGAGAAAAAGAAAGGAACTGAGAACTACTAAAACACCCCCCCAAAAAAAGAAAAAATGGCAATAAATACATATTTATCAATAGTTACTTTAAATGTCAATGGACTAAATGCTCCAATCAATTGCCATAGGGTGGCCAACTGGATAAAAAAAAACAAGATCCATGTATATGCTGCATACAAGAGACACACTTCAGACCTAAAGACATTCACAAACTGAAAGTGAAAGGATGGAAAAAGATATTCCATGCAAATGGCAAAGAAAAGAAAGTGGGGGTAGCAATACTTATATCAGACAAAATGGACTTTAAATCACAAACTGTAATAAGAGACAAAGACTTGCACTACATAATGATAAAGGGAACAATCCATCAAGAAAATATAACACTTGTAAATATCTATGCACCCAACATGGGAGCACCTAAATATATAAAGCAATTATTAACAGACATAAGAGGAGAAATAGACAGTAACACAATAATAGTAGGGGACTTTAACACTCCACTTACACCAATGGGTAGATAATCCAAACAGAAGATCAATAAGGAAACACTCGCCTTAAAGGACACATTAGACCAGATGGACTTAGTAGATATATACAGAACATTCCATCCAAAAACCACAGAATACACATTCTTTTCAAATGCCCATGGAACATTCTCCCAGAGTGATCACATATTAGGCCACAAAACAAGTCTCAATAAATTTAAGAAGATCAAAATAATCCCATGCATCTTTTCTGACCACAAAGTTATGAAACTAGAAATCAACTACAGGAAGAAAATCAGGAAAGCCACAAAAATTTGGAGATTAAACAAAATGCTACTAAACAATGATTGGGTCAATAAAGAAATCAAAGGAGAAATCAAAAAATTCCTGGAGACAAATGAGAATGAAAATGTGACATGCCAGAATCTATGGGATACAGCAAAAGCGGTTCTAAGATGGGAGTTTATAACAATTCAGGCCTATCTAAACAAAGAAGAAAAATCCCAAATAAACTATCTAAAACGACATCTAAAGGTACTGGAAAAAGAAGGACAAAGTCCAAAATCAGCAGAAGGAAGGAAATAATAAAAATCAGAGCAGAAATAAATGAAATAGAGATTACAACAGCAATAGAAAAAATTAATTAAATCAAGAGCTGGTTCTTTGAAAAGATAAACAAAATTGACAAACCTTTAGCTAGACTCACCAAGAGAAAAAGAGAGAAGGCTCAAGTAAATAAAATCAGAAATGAAACAGGAGAAATTACAACAGACACCTCAGAAATACAAAAGATAATAAGAGAATACTATGAAAACTATATGCCAACAAATTGGATAAAATAGAAGAAATGGATAAATTCTTAGAAACATACAACCTTCCAAAACTGGACCAAGAAGAAGTAGAGAATTTGAATAGCCCAATCACCAGTAAGGAGATAGAAACAGCAATCAAAAACCTCCCAAAAAGTAAAAGTTCAGGACCAGATGCCTTCCCTAGTGATTTCTACCAAAGATTCAAAGAAGACTTAATGCCTGTCCTTCTCAAACTCTTCCAAAAAATTGAAGAGGAATGGTGGCTTCGTAATGCATTCTACGAAGCCAACATTATCCTGATACCAAAATCAAACCAAGGACAACACAAAAAAGAAAATTACAGGCCAATATCACTGATGAACATCGATGCAAAAATCCTTAACAAAGTTCTAGCAAATCGAATACAATACATTAAAAAGATCATACATTATGATCAAGTGGGTTTCATTCCAGGGATACAAGGATGGTTCAACATCCACAAATCTATCAACCTGATACACCACATTAACAAAATGAAGAATAAAAATCACATGATCATCTCAATAGATGCAGAGACTGCATTTGGGAAGATACAGCATCCATTTATGATAAAAACTCTAAATAAAATGGGTATAGAAGGAAAATAACTCAGTATATTAAAGGCCATATATGTCAAACCCACAGCAAATATCATTATCAATGGAGAAAAACTGAAAGCTACCCCTCTATGAACAGGAACCAGACAAGGATGCCCACTGTCACCACTCTTATTTAACTTTGTATTGGAAGTTCTAACCAGAGCAATCAGGCAAGAAAAAGAAATAAAAGGGATCAATGTAGGAAAAGAAGAAGTGAAATTGTCACTCTTTGCAGATGAAATGATTTTATATATAGAAAACCCTAAAGAATCCACTAAAAAACTTTTAGAAGCAATAAATTAATACAGTCAAGTCACAGGATACAAAAATCAACATACAAAAATCGGTTGTGTTTCTATACACTAATAATGAAGTAGCAGAAAGAGAAATTAAGAATACAGTCCCATTTACAATTTCAACAAAAAGAATAAAATACCTGGGAATAAACTTAACCAAAGAAGTGAAAGATCTGTACACTGAAAATTCTAAAACGTTGAAACAAATTGAAGAAGGCACAAAGAAATGGAAAGATATTTCATGCTCTTGGATTAGAAGAATTTACATAGTTAAAATGTCCATACTGCCTAAAGCAATCTTAATAGATTCAATGCAATCCCTATCAAAGTTCCAACAACATTTTTCACAGAAATACAACAAAGAATCCTAAAATTCATATGGAACGACAAAAGACCTCGAATAGCCAAAGGATTTCTGAGAAAAAAGAACAAAGCTGGAGGTATCACACTCCCTGATTTCAAAATATACTGCAAAGCCATAGTAACCAAAGCAGCATGCTACTGGCACAAAAACAGAGACACAGATCAATGGAACAGAATCAAAAGCCCAGAAATAAACCCACACATTTGTGGACAGCTAATATTCGACAAGGGAGCCAAGAGCATACAATGGAGAAAGGATAGTCTCTTCAATAAATGGTGTTGGGAAAACTGGACAGCCACATGCAAAAGAATGAAAGTAGACCATTAACTTACAGCATGCACAAAAATCAACTCAAAATGGATTAAAGACTTGAATGTAAGACCCGAAACCATGGAACTTCTAGAAGAAAACATAGGCAGTATGCTCTATCACATTGGTCTTAGCAGCGTGTTTTCAAGTACCATGTCTGATCAAGCAAGCGAAACAAAAGAAAAAGTGAACAAATGGGAGTACATCAAACTAAAAAGCTTCTGCACAGCAAAAGAAAACCATCAACAAAAGGAAAAGACAACCTAACAATTGGGAGAAGATATTTTCAAACCGTATATCAGATAAGGGGTTAATATCCATAATATACAAAGAACTCATACATCTCAATAACAAAAAAAACAACAACCCAATTAAAAAATGGGCAAAAGTTCTGAACAGAGATTTCTCCAAAGAAGATATGCGGATGGCCAACACACATATGACAAGATGCTCAACATCATTAGCTATCAGAGAAATGCAAATCAAAACTGAGATATCACCTCTCTCAGGTCAGAATGACTATAATTAGCAAGACAGGAAACAAGAAGTGTTGGAGAGGATGTGAAGAGAAGGGAAGCCTCGTACACTGCTGGTGGGAGTGTAAACTGTTGCAGCCACTATGGAAAGCAGTAGGGAGTATCCTCATAAAATTAAGAATAGATCTCCCATATGATCCAGCTATCCCACTGCTGGGTATTTATCCAACTTGAAAATGCAAAGGCATAAAGATACATGCACCCCTATGTTCATTGCAGCATTATACGCAATAGCCAAGACTCAGAAGCAACCTAGGTGCCCATCAAGGGATGAATAGATAAAGAGATGTGGTATATATACACAGTGGACTACTACTCAGCCATAAGAAATGATGAAATCTGGCCATTTGTGACAACATGGATGTTCCTTGAGGGTATTATGCTGAGTGAAATAAGTCAGAGGGAGAAAGTCAAATACTGTATGATCTCACTAATAAGTAGAAAATAAAAACAATGACAAACAAACACATTGCATTGGAGATTGGATTGGTGGTTACCATCAGGAACGGGGGGGAGGGCAAAAGGGTTGATTAGGCTCACATGTGAGGTGATGGACTCTAGTTTTCGAGTGGTGAACATGATGTAATCTACACAGAATTCAAAATATATTATGATGTACATCTGAAGATATATAATGTTATAATCCAATGTTACTGCAATTAAAAAATAAATAAATAAATAAAATAATATTCTAGGCAGAAGAAAGGTCATACAGTGTTAGAGTATCTGATGAAATCAAAGAAGACCTTAGTGGTTGGTTTGGAGCTGGCAGCACAATAGGAAAGGCAAAACTGGTGAACCAGTTCATGTAGGTCCCTGGAACTTACAAGAAATACTTCTGATTTTGGTATAAATGTAATCAGAACCACTGAGGCATTGTAGGAGGAGAGTAACATGTTCTGATTTATGTTTTTAGAATATCAACTTTGCTGCTGCATGGGATACAGATTAAAGGAGATTAGAATGTAAGTGAAGAGAAAAGTTAGGAGGAGGATGCAGATGACAGCCTGAATCAAAGGATTGAACCTGGAGATGTGGATAAGTTGGAAAATTCAGGATTTATTAGAGATAGAATGAATAGGACTTGCTGGTGAGTTTAAATTTGGGAGAGTAGAGTGAGGGAAAGAAGGAAATACAAAGGGTTCCTGTTTTAACAACAGAGAAAGTGGTAGTGCTGATGGTCCCAAGAGCATCAATACAGGCTGGCACAAAGTCAGTACTCAGTAAATGTTGTTTCATGCCTGAATGACTGATTGGATGAACGAATACGTAAGAAAAGGTGGTGGATATGGAAGGAAATTATGACCTGATTTTATTGATGTAAATGTTGAGCTGCTTGTGAGATGTTCCAGTGGACATGATAGGTGATTGTTGATATGTGATTTTGGGATTTTGATTTCTAATTTGTGAGTCATTCTTTATTCAATAATCTCCTTTCCACAAATGTTAATTAAACACTTCCCAGGAACAAGGAACTCTGCAAGTCAAAAGGGAATTGAAAGATACGGTACTGCCCTGCACTCAGATCTGCGGTGTCCTGAAGACACGCATAAATAAATATATTACTATAAGGTAGTGCTACAGTGATAAACACCTAGGTTGGAAACAGTCATCTGGCCTGGGAAAGTCAGAAGAGAATTCTTAAGGGAAGTAATACCTGAGATTATGATGAAAGTGAAGGTTATCTAGTTAGTGAAGAAAACAAGAGGGGAAGAAATTATCTAGGAGGGAATGGGAAAAAAGTGGGACTCACTTGTGCTGATGGTGGGAGTACTTACTTTGTTAACTAAGAGGATGGAGAAGGTGTGGAGGGAGATGTGGAAAGAACTGAAGCCTGAAGAGTAAACAGAGTCTTCTGCTGTTTCTTATGGAAGATAAGAATACCTAAATTGATTAGTCAACAATATAAACAATATTAAAAAGAGTTGTATGTTCTCCTCCCCTTTTCTCCTCCTTTTGCTCTTGTCCCTCCTTTTTAATTTTTCTGCCAAATTGTGTTAACCATTTCCTTAACAATCTGTCTGAAATCTTTCTCATCAAAATTTCCTTTATTAATCCCACCCAAATTAGTTTGTTGTTATTACTGTCAAGTGGATTCCAACTCTTAGCAACCATGTGTACAGCAGAGTGGAACCCTGCCTGGTCATTTTGTGCCATCCTCTCACCTTCTGGTGCTATATCAGACAATGCTCTGCTACTATTTATGGGGTTTTCATGGCCAATTTTTTCAGAAGTGAGTGGCCAGGTGCTTTTTCTTAGTCTTTCTTAGTCTGGAAGCTCCACTGAAACCTGTCCACTGTGGGTGACTCTGCTGGTATTTGAAACACTAGTGGCATAGCTTTCAGCATCACAGCAACACACAACCAACACAGTATGACACGTGGGTAGTAGGGTTCCCTGACCTGTAAACGAACCTGGGCCATGGTGATGAGAGTGCCAAATCTTAACTACTAGATCACCAGGGCTGGCAAATTATTACTTCTTTTTCATTCTTTTAGAACCAACTTTATATAATATTTATTTATATTGTTAATATATTACTTTTTAAAATATAGATATGCTGTATATATTTTCAAATATACACATCTATTTACATATTTATGTGTATGTATGTGTGTGTATGAATTCAAGCGTCCTTCCAATTTGTCTCCCACTCTGGTAATGCAGGGTGATCTCCTCATCATTTCAAAATCAGTTGATTAGCAACCTTAATTGCACCTGCAACTTTAATTCTCTTTTGCCATGTAAACTAGCATAATCATAGGTTACCAGGCATGGCATCTTTTGGGTGAGGTATTATTTTGCCTAATATATGTCGTTTCTGAATCCACATGCTTCTATTTGTTAGCTGTTTAATGGGGGATACATTTATTAACCTCTCTGAGCTAATTTCCTCATCTTTAAAATAGGCCTGTGAATAAGGTTTAATTAAACGGTACAAGTAAAGTTTCTAACACAGGGTTTGCATAGTACATACACTCAATCAATGAAGGTACTAAATGCAGTGTACCTAAAAATTAGCTATGTCCCTGTGGACTTCAGGTGGAAAGAAGAATGATGTCTTAAGAAGAAACCACATAATTAGCTAAAGCACTCCAGCTAAAATGATTTATTTTCTTGATGTGGACCTAAGAAGGATAAGAGATGTACAGAACATAAAAGAACAAAACTGTGTAATACCTCTTTTTATACATCATTTTCTTTCCTATTTGGTTTATTTCTTAAGAGTAAGAAAAAATAATCTTCCAAAATAATCCAGATTGGAAATGTTATTAGATGATATGAGAGATAGTTGAATAAATATTTATTTTTAAAAGCTTCCTATTTTTGTTATAATTCTTCATTTGAGATCTTAAAATTTAGCACATTAAAAAAGTAAAGAAGGGGCCGGCTCTGTGGCGTAGTGGTTAAGTTTGCACTCTCCACTTCAGCAGCCTGGGGTTCACCAATTTGGATCCTGGGGGCAGACCTACACACTGCTCATCAAGCCATGCTGTGGCGGCATACCACATAGAAGAACTAGCAGGACTTGTAACTAGGATACACAACTGTCTACTGGGGCTTTGGGGAGAGGAATAAAAAAACAAAGAGGAAGATTGGCAACAGATGTTAGCTCAGGGCCAATCCTCCTCACCAAAAACAAAGAAAGAAAGAAAGAAAGAAAGAAAAGAACTGTCAACAAATTGCCAATTTTTCCAGAAGTTGAGCTTTAATGATCTTTTAGCTATTTGGTAGGATTTTCTTCCTATGTTTTAATCAACAGTTTTAGATAATAAGCCCTTTAGGGAAAGGATTTACTTCCTGAATATTTTTATTTTTTGGTTGGTTGGTTTTGAGAATTTTCAGCCATTGTATAGCATTTTTAAGGTTAGAGCCTAAAAGCCTCCTCAAGCTCCAGATTGAGAAAAAGACTGAACTGTTGTATTCCTTGGGGAGTAGGTCTCTGAGTCTAGCTACCTCTGGGAATTAAACAGAACAGGGCATTGAAGCTTTTACTTGCCCACCTCATTAGGAACATTTAAAGTAGCCATGGTAGTTGGTTCTAACAAATCCACCTTCGTAGAAAACAACAGTATTCTCAGAAGTACGTAATAATATACACTGGAAGCATTAACACTCCACTCTGATAGCCTTTTCCTGAAGGACAAGAGAAGCAAATGTGTTTTTTTTTCCCCTAGTATTTAACACAGTTGATTGTGCATGTCTAATTCTTTTGCTACTCTTGTCTGGTGTCAATCTTTTGGTTTTTAGTGGAGGTTTCCTTTTGGGATTTAGCAGAACACATGGCTGACCTGCATGCTTCTGTATCTCCAGGGCTCTAGTAAAATATTAGCACACAAAGCTAAATTGATTTGGAAACATAAGGCACAAAAAAGCTGGTTTTATGCAAATGTTAACACTGTATAAAAAAGCCCTTGGACATCATTTAAAGTGCAGCTTCACCTGACTGGCTCACTGACATTTGGATGGATGCTAAAATTAACCATTTAAGCTTTGCTGTTCTTGGGGCCGTACATGTAAATGTGGGTGTCCCATACCCCTGGTTACTCCTTGTCTGACTGTGCTGCCAAGTTTTCGCTTATCATGCCAAGACAAAAATTATTTAAAAGAGCAGAGTATCCAAAACTCATTTACATTTGGCTTTGGACTTACCTTCCCAGTTATAATTGGCTTTGGACTCTATAAAAATTATTTTGTATTCCCTAACCACATGGCAACTGACATCGTGAAAAAGTGACCCAGATAAATAGTAGGTGGCAAGGTTTTGGATGAACAATACACAGCTAAAAATTTATAGCTGAGCTATGGATTGGTTATAATTTTTGATAAATACATTTTTGCTATAGCGGCTTTTGTTGTATTAGAATCTGGTACATATTTCTTACAGTAATACCTTGTACAAGATCGGTGCTCAAATTATCTACTGAATAAATGAAAATACTGTTTACTTTTACATAAGTCATTGATGAGAGTTATTAGAGTTTTCCTTTTATTTCTTCTTAAGATTGAATTTCAAAATTGATCAAAAGAGAATCTAATTTTGATCAGTACATTCAGATGTAATTAAAAAATACTTTGTTTTGAGACAGGAAGTTGTATTAAAGCTAAAAGGCAATCATCAGCAAAAATTATACAATAATGATCTGCATAATTTCCTATTTGATTACATCTCATTTCAACAGATAATTGTGGACTACACCATTACTGAGAAAAAAACTGAAAAAAAAATTAAAGGAAGGAAAAAGAAGTAACAAGCACATTAAATCAATGTGAAAATACATTCTGAGCACTGTTGTTCAGAATGTACATATGAGATACAAAAAATACATGTACTCACTTGGTTTAGAATAAATAGTAAAACAAAGAAAAAAATATCATTAAGAGACCAGATTTATTCAGTTCATCTGATTTTACTAAGAATGAATTTCTTGGGTCCAGCCAGTGACCAAGTGGTGAAGTTTGTGGGCTCCACTTTGGTGGTTCAGGGTTTTGCCTGTTTGGATGCTGGGTGCAGACCTAGCACTGCTCATTAAGCCATGCTGAGGTGGTGTCCCACATAGCAGAGCCAGAAGGACCTACAACTAGAATATACAACTATGTACTGGAGGGTTCTGGGGAGAAGAAGCAGGAAAAAAAAAGATGGGCAACAGATGTTAGCTCAGGTACCAGTCTTCAAATAAATAAGTAATCTTGTTAAAAAAAAAAAAAGAATGAATTTCTTGATGCACATAGGAAGCCTACAATTAATTAAGTAGAAATATTTCAATATAAATTTTGTCAATATTCAATGGCATAATTATGAACTTGCAGAGGACCATTTTGTATGTCATATTGCATAATCCTATTAAAAACTTAAAAAAATCATTATACTTTAGTAGTTTGCAGATGGATTCATTGCAACCTCATCCTTTTAGACATTTTAGTGATGTGCATTGTGTATTTGTATGTGTATGAGTCTACACACATACATATACATACAATTTCTGAGAGCTCCCTCTCCAGATGAAAATCAGTAAGCCCTCCTACTAAAATTATGCAGTCAGTCACTATGAAATGAACAAAGATTTGGAAAGGAGAATTGCTACCAAAGTTAGTTAATGTATTTTATTAATATTAAAGATTCCCGGGGCTGGCCACGTGCCCAAGTGGTTATGTTCACGGGCTCCGCTGCAGGCAACCCAGTGTTTCGTTGGTTCGAATCCTGGGCGCAGACGTGGCACTGCTCATCAAACCACGCTGAGGCAGTGTCTCACATGCCACAACTAGAAGGACCCACAATGAAGAATATGCAACTATGTACTGAGGGGCTTTGGGGAGAAAAAGGAAAAAAATAAGAATAAAAATCTTTAAAAAGAATATATTAAAGGTTCCCCTTAGGCAGTTGAATAGAAGGTGAAGAGGATTGAGCTAAATGACATAGTTTGCAGAATCATCAGTATAACTGGAAGACAGTTGAAATAAAGAGAGTAGATAATATAACCCTGGGAGAAAGTATATATCATGAAGAGAACAGTAGAAACCTGGGAAGCACTGATATTAAAGTAACTAGTGGAGAAACAGGAGGCAATGAGGTAGATGGATAAGAAGTGGTTAGACAGGTAGGTACAAGGGTAATCAGTAAAGTATTTCACGTGGAAGCCAAAAAAGGGGAGGGTTCTTAAAAGGAATGGATTAATAACAATGTCAAATGTCACAGAGATGCTCAATAAAAAATTATTGAACAAGTATGAGTCCTTTAGGAAGACAATGGTAATTTAGATAAAGGGTTTCAATGGAAAGCATGAAGAGATTCACAGTCAATTGCAGTCAATTGAGGGGTGACTGGGAGGTAAATTAGGTAGAAACATTAAACAAAGGTAAATTTTCTGATAAATTTGACAAGGGAAGAGGAAAAATTTACTGTTAGGAAAGTATGGTTAATAGATCAAGAAAAATTTATTTTGTCTTGCTATTTAGAGATGGGAAGTGTTGGCTTCATTTGTATTTGGACTTTTAGGATGGTATTGGGGAGAGATTTATCAGCTTAAGTCATCCCAGGTAGAGTATAGGCCTGGAGTTAGGTAGAAGATGGGGTAAAGTGAGTGGATTAGTTATTTTGCATGAATTAGTAACAGTGATTCTTGATTCTAGCTATGCATTAGAAACACCTAGGGAACGTCAAAAACATTGCCCTACCATTGACCCCACTATCAACCAATTACACAAGAATCTTGGGGTTGGGGTTGAATTATAGATATTTTAAATGCTCTTAAGATGTTTCTTATGTTCAGTGAATGTTGAAACAAAGGTGATAGGTCTTTGGAAAATTTGAGGGAGAGCATACTCTGAACATTCTTACGTTTTAAAATGAACTAGAATTAAAGTTTACCTTCAGAGAGTAAAGAGCATCAAGTGGAGTGGAGACTCAGGGACAGTGATGAAGGTTAAAAATGAGATGTAAACAAGGGACAGGGGTTTTATAAAATAGAAAGAACTGAGATAGAGTCTACTATCTTTACTGAAATTATTTTCTTCAAAGATTCTTCAAGATTCCTGGGCTCTTCCCTGGACCTACTGAATCAAAAACTCTGGGAGTGGGGCCCAGTGATCAGTGTTTTGACAAGCCCTCTAGGTAATTCCCATTCATGTTAAACTTTAGGAAGAGGTGATGTAGGTCAATCCTGAATGTCTGGATCATGCTTAGTTTCTAATCACTATCTCCGGGAATGTAGGAAGAGGAAGGCCAGATCTGACGACTCTCAGAGATTCAGGGGACACCTCACAATATATTTGCTGACTTGGAAGGAGAATGTGTGCTTTCCAGATACTCTCACTTTTATTTCATAATGTTTTAATTAAAATGTAAAATATATACAGAAAAGTCACAACTTATAAGTCTACAGCTTGATAAATTTTCACAAAATAAACACAGCCTCGTTACTAGCATCCAGATCAAGAACAGTATATTAGTAGTAACTCAGAAACCTCTCGAATACTCCCTCTCAGTCACTATCCTGCTTGTCCTTGAAAGTAAACACTCTTCTAATTTCTAGCACCACAGATTATTTTTACCTATTTTCAACTTTATAAAATGAAATGTCACAGTATGTACTCTTCAACTGGTGTTATTCTCTGTGAGATTCATCATATTGTTGCATGTAGTAGTAGTAGTTTGTTCATTTTCATTGATTGATAGTGGTACATTATAGGACTAAACCACTAATTATTTATGTGTGACATCTTTGATGAACATTTGGGTTCTTTCCAGCTTGGTTGTTATAAATAATGTGTCTGTGAACATTCCTATGAATATCTTTTGATGCACATCTGAGAAAATGCCTAGTAGTGGAAACGTTAAGTCATAGGATAATGGATAGCTTTATTAGACAACTGCCAATGAGTTTTCCCAAGAGGCTGTATTAATTTACAGAGTTACAAGAAATATAGAGGAATTCTAGTTTTATATCCTTGCTAAACTTACGTTATTGATCTTTGTCATTTTAAACATTCTGGTGTTTGTGTAGTAGGGAATCGTGGTTTGAATTTGAATTTCCTTGATAACTAATGAATTCAGTACCTTTCTTATATGTCCATTTGCAATTGATTCATCCTCCATTGTGAGATGCCTACTCTAATATTTTGTCCATTTTCTTATTAAGTTGTTTGCCTTTTTCTTAATGATTTGTAGGAGGTCTTTATACATTTTGGATGAGCCCTCATCAGTTATATCTGTTGGAAATATCTTCCACTGTGTGCCTGGACTGCCTCAGTGAAATCACTTAAAAAAGAGAATTTCTCGTTTTAATGTAGTCTACTGTACCTATTTAAGGAAATATTGTCAATTCTCAGGACATGAGGATGTCTTCTATTATGTTTCAGAGTTGTATTGTTTCAGTTTTCATGTTTAGATACATGGTTCATCTTGAATTGATTATAGTGTATGGATATAATGGTAACCTGGCACCATTTAATGAAAAGATCTTCTATTCCTACTGTTCTGCAGTGCTGCTATTGTTATAACTCAAGTACTTGAGTGAGTGTGTTTGCGTGTGTCTGGAGTCTTTACTCTGTTCCATTGGTTGACTGGTCTATATTTACTTTTAATTTGTCATTGTTTTGATTAGTGTAGCTTTATAATGTCTTCATAGTGATTATTTAGCTTTGTTTTCCTCTTCAGTATTGTCTTAGTTATGCTTAGCTATTTGTATCTGTAGATAATTTAAAAAATCAGATTATCATTTACATATGTACATACATTAAATAAACATATCCCCCCACACACCAAAATTTTGATTAATCTGGGGAGAACTGACATTTTTAGATTATCAATCTGAAAATCTGGAATATCCATTTATTTACATAGATCTGTATTTTCTCCCAAAAATACAAGTAGAGCTTTACAGGCTTTTCACGTTTCACTATTTTTGTTCCTAGACACTTGAAATTTTATTCTATTAGAAGTGGTAGTTTTAAAATTTCAGGTTCTAATTGTTCATTGCTGATATGTTTTTGTATATTGGCCTGTTTTCAGTAGTAGTCTTGCTAAATTCACACATTAAGTTGTATACTTTGATGATTCTCTTGAATATTCTACGTATATAATTCTATCTGCAAATAATGAAGTTACACTTTTTTTGTATTTGTTTATTTTGTATCTACTTATTTGTATTCCTTGTGATTATTTTTTTATTCTACTCCATAAATGGCTCAGAGATCAGAATCTGATTTGATGACCAGATTAAATAATTATATCAACTCATTGATTTATTTCATATTTAATTTAATAAAGTCATATAACCCCTATTTTATGTTAATCTTTTTTTTAATAATAGAGATGTGATGTGAACAAAAATAGATACAATCCCTGCCTTTATAGAGCTTACAAATTAGAGGGAGACAAAAGTTCTAAATACCTATGTGGAAAAAACTTTCCATCAGCATGTGGCCTCTAACCATGGCTACAACATCTGAATAAAAGGGCCACAACATCCAGGTAGCATAAATAGAAAAAAAATGTGGATGATCTTGTGGAAGGTTTTTACGGGCAAAGCTTGCAATGATAGCTCACTTCACTGACAATCCATTCACCAGAATTCAGTTACGTGGCCTAACCTAGATGTGAGGAACACCAAAAACTTCGCCCTGGTTGAGTAACTGTTTCCCAGCAACAACTGCACATGTGGAAACAGAACAGAAATTTTGGTGCCTAGTTAGCTGCCTCTGCCACACCAAGATGCCAAAAATCATGTGCCTCTTACGTCTGTGAGTTTTTAGTTTTCATCAAATTTGGAAATATTTTGGCTATTATATCTTGAAATAGTTCTCTGTACTGCTTCCCCATGCCCTACAACCTTTTTGGAACTTTGATATCACTTATGTTAAACTGCTTCATGTTTTCCTACAGGGGAAAACTTTTTTTTTTAATATTCTTCTATTCTCTCTGCTTCATTTTGAATAATTTACTTGAATAGTTTTTTATTTTTTATTGAGGTAACATTGGTTTATAACATTGTGTAAATTTCAGGTATACATCATTATATTTCGATTTCTGTGTAGATTACATCATATTCACCACCCAAAGACTAATTACCATCAATCATCATACACATCTGCCAATCACCCCTTTTGCGCTCCTCGCTGCTTGCACTCTGGTAACCAACAATCAAATCTCTGTCTGTGTTTGTTGTTGATTTTATCTTCTATTTATGAGTGAGATCATACGGTATTTGACTCTCTCCCTCTGACTTATTTCTCTTAGCACAGTACCCTCAAGCTCTATCCATGATGTCGCAATTGGCAAGATTTCATCTTTTTTTGTGGCTGAGTAGTATTGCAATCTGTATATGTAAAATGACTTCTTTATTCATCTGTCCCTTGGTCAGCCCCTTGATTCCTTCCAGGTATTGGCTATTGTGAATAATGCTGCAGTGAACATAGGGGTGCACATATCTTTACACAATTTTGTTGTCATGTTCTTTGGATAAATACCCAGCAGTGGAATAGCTGGATCATATGGTAATTCTGTTCTTAATTTTCTGAGGAATCTCCACACTGTTTTCCATAGTGGCTGCACCAGATTGCACTCCCACCAGCAGTGTAAGATAGTTCCCTTTTCTCCACATCCTCTCCAACACTTGTTATTTTGTCTTACTAGTCATGGCCATTCTGACAAACATGAGGTGATATCTCATTGTAGTTTTGATTTACATTTCCCTAATAGTGATGTTAAACATCTTTTCATGTGCCTGTTGGCGATCTGTATGTCTTCTTTGGAAAAATGTCTGTTGAGATCTTTTGCCCATTTTTTAATTGGATTGTTAGTTTGTTTGTTGTTGAGCTGTATGAGTTCTTTATATATTTTGGATATTAACCCCTTATCAGATATATGGTTTGCAAATATCTCTCCCAGTTGTAAGGTTGTCTTTTCATTTTGTTGATGGTTTCCTTTGCTGTGCAGAAGCTTTCTAGTTTGACGTCGTCCCGTTTGTTCATTTTTTCTGTTTCTCTTGCCCAGTCAGACATGGTACTTGAAAATATGCTGCTAAGACTGATGTTGAAGAGTGTATTGCCTATGTTTTCTTCTGGAAGTTTCATGGTCTTAGGTCTTAAATTCAAGTCTTTAATCTATTTTGAGTTAATTTTTGTGGATGGTGTAAAATAATGGCCTACTTTTATTCTTTTGAATGTGGCTATGCAGTTTTCCACCACCATTTATTGAAGAGACCTTCCTTTCTCTGCTGTATGTGCTTGGCTCTGTTGTCGAAAATTAGCTTTCCATAGATGTGTGGGATTATTTCTGGGCTCTTAATCCTTTTGCATTGATCCCACTGTCTGTTTTTGTGCCAATACCTTGCTGTTTTGATTACTATAGCTTTGTAGTATATTTTGAAATCAGGGAGTGTGATACCTCTAGATTTCTTCTTTTTTCTCAGGTTTCCTTTGGCTATTCAGGGTCTTTTGCTGTTCCATATAAATTTTAGGATTCTTTGTTCTATTTCTGTGAAAACATCGTTGGAATTTTGATAGGGATTGCATTGAATCTGTAGATTGCTTTATGAAACAGATATTTTAACTATATTAATTATTCTAATATAAAAGCATGGAATATCTTTTGCTTCTTTGTGTCTTTTTCAATTTCTTTCAACCATGTTTTGTAGTTTTCAGTGTACAGGTCTTTCACCTCTTTGATTAAATTTATTCCTAGATATTTTATTCTTTTTGTTGCAACTATAAATGGGATTGTATTCTTAATTTCTCTTTCTGCAACTTCATTAGTGTATAAAAATACAGCTGATTTTTGTATCTTGATTTTGTTTCCTGCAACTTTACCACATTCATTTATTATTTCTCAAAGTTTTTGGTAGATTCTTTAGGGTTTTCTATATATAAAATTACGTCATCTGCAAATAGTGACAGTTTCACTTCTTCCTTTCCAATTTGAATCCCTTTTATTTCTTTTTCTTGCCTTATTGCTCTGGCTTGGAGATCCAAAGCTGTGTTAATAAGTATGAATGGCGAAAGTGGACATCCTTGTCTAGTTCCTGTTCTTAGAAGGATAGCTTTCAGTTTTTCTCCATTAAGTATGATATTAGCTGTGGGTTTATCATATAAGTCCTTTATTATGTTCAGCTGCTTTCCTTCTATACCCATTTTATTGAGTTTTTATCATAAATGGATGCTCTATCCTGTCTAATGCTGTCTCTGCATCTATTGAGATGATCATGTGATTTTTATTGTTCATTTTGTTAATGTTGTGCTTCATGTTGATTGATTTGCAGAGGTTGAACCATCTGTGCATCCCTGGAATAAATCCCACTTGATCATGTTGTATGATCTTTTTAATGTATTATTGTATTCAATTTGCTGGTATTTTGTTGAGATTTTTGTGTCAATGTTCATCAGTGATATTGGTCTGTAATGTTCTTTATTTGTGATGTCCTTGTCTGGTTTTGTTATCAGGGTAATGTTGGCTTTGTAGAATGAGTTGGGAAGCTTCCCTTCCTCTTCAATTTTTTGGAAGAGTTTGAGAAGGATAGGTATAGTTTTCTTTGAATGCTTGATGGAATTCACCAGGGAGGCTGTCAGATCCTGGACTTTTATTTTTGAGGAGGGTTTTGATTACTGTTTTAATCTCCTTGCTGGTGATTGATCTATTCAGATTCTCTATTTCTTCAAGATTCAGTTGTGGAAGGTTGTATGCTCCTAAGAATTTATCCATTACTTGTAGATAATCCCGTTTGTTGGCATATATCTTTTCATAGTAGTCTCATAATCTTTTGTATTTCTGAAGTGTCCCTTATAGTTTCTCCTCTTTCATTTCTGATTTTATTTCAGGCTTCTCTGTTTTTTTTCTTGATGAGTCTAGCTGAAGGTTTATAAATTTTGATTGTCTTTTCAAAGAACCATCTCTTCCTTTCATTGATTTTTTCTATTGTTTTTTAGTCTCTGTTTCATGTATTTTTTCTCTAATTTTTATGATTTCCTTCCTTCTAATGATTTTGGGCTTTGTTTGTTCTTCTTTTTCTTGTTCCTTTAGTTGCACTGTTAGGTTATTTGTTTGAGATTTTTTGTGTTTGGTGCGCTTAGCCTGTACTGTTCTAAACTTCCCCCTTAGAACTGCTTTTGCTCTATCCCTTAAATTTTATGTCGATTTTCAGTTTCATTTGTCTTCAGGTATTTTTCAATTTCTCCATTGACCCAATCATGGTATAGTGACAGTGTGTTTAATCTCAACATACTTGTAGCTAGTGTGATTTTCCTGCTATTGTTGATTTCTAGTTTTATACCATTGTGAGCAGAAAAGATACTTCGTATTATTGCAGTCTTAAATTTATTGAGACTTGTTTTGTGGCCTAATATGTGATCTATCCTGGAGAATATTCCATGTGCATTTGAAAAGAATGTGTATTCTACACTTTTTGGATGGAATGTTTTGTATATATCCACTAAGTCCATCTGGTCTAATGTGCCATTTAATACCAATGTTTCCTTGTTAATCTTCTGTTGGATGATCTACTCATTGGTGTAAGTGGTGTGTTAAAGGTCCCTACTATTACTGTGTTACTGTTTCACCTTTAATGTCTGTTAATAGTTTCTTTAGATGCTCCTATATTGGGTGCATAGATATTTACAAGTGTTTTATCCTCTTGCTGGATTGTTTCCTTTAACATTTTGTAGTACCCTTCTTTGTTTCTGCTTATCGTTTTTGTTTTAATGTCTATTTTGTCTGATATAAGTATTGCTACTCCAGCTTTCTTTTCATTGCCATTTGCATGGAGTTTTTTTTTCATCCCTTCACTTTCAGTTTGTGAGTATCTTTAGGTCTGAAGTGTGTCTCTTGTATGCAGCATATATATGGGTCTTGTTTTTTTATCCAATCTGCCACCCTATGTCTTTTGATTGGAGCATTTAGTCCACTGACATTTAAAGTAGCTATTGATAAGAATGTACTTATTGCCATTTTGTTACTCTTTTCCTGGGTGTTTTAGTGGTTCTTCTTTGTTACTTCCTTCTTCTTTTGCTCTCTTCCCTTGTGGTTTGATGGCTCTTTTTAGTATTATGTTTGGGTTCCTTTCTCTTAATTTTTTGTGTTTTTATTATAGGTTTCTGTTTTGTGATTACCATGAGGTTCATTTATAATAACCTGCCTATATTAAGTTGATTATAAAGATCATTCTTAGCTCTCAGGTGATACTAAAACAGGGCACAGGCCAGATATATCCTGGGCTGTAGTTTGCCAACCCTTCCTTTAAATAGTAGAACATAGTCATATTATCTGTTACAAAGTCCTTGTCTGCTAATTTCATTATCTCTATCATTTTTGTTCTGTTTCTATTTACTGACATTTCTCTTGGTAATGGGTCATATTTTTCTGCTTCTTGATGTGAGTACTCATTTTTTACTGCATGTTGAACATTGTGAATTTAAAGTTATTGAGTATCTGGACTTAGTTAACTTCCTTTAAAGAAAGTTGGGCTTTCTTCTGGTATATAGTACAGTTTCATTTGTTTTAGTTTGTGTCTTTTGAGGTTTGTTTTTAAGTTATGTTAGGGCAGTTCGAGAGTAACCTTTGCCCTAGGGATAGTTTAGCCCCTCTACTTAGGTGTATCCCTTCTGAAGTTTCTATTGAATACTCTGGTTATTTAAAGAGTACTCTTCACCCTAGCTGGAGGAAGTAGAAAAATACCCAGCCCTCTGTGCTCTCTTTGGAACCTTTCAGATCAGAGATTCCTGGCCTCTGCCTCATTTCATGGAATTTCACCCTTTGCATGTATTTGTTAGTGTTTAGCAAATACCCAGGGGACCACTATGCAGATTTTGTGATTTCTTTTTTTTCAGAACTCCCTGTACTCTGGAATTGTGTCTTACAACTTACAGGCTCCTCCTGCTCCCTGAACACTGTCTACTCAGCTCAGAACATCATGTTTTATTCATAATTCCTCTCCCTAGTCTATGATCCTGAATATGCTTCCAGACAGAAAGCCAGGCAATTATAGGGCTCTCCCCATTTTGTTCCTCTCCTTTCTGAGATCACAGTCTTGTATGACCTTGGTCCAGTGTTTGAAAGCAGCTATATTTTGCTCACTTTTTAATTTTCCTTGGATAAGAGAATGTGAATCTGTCTCCTGTTGCTCTGTCATAGCTCCTTCTTGATTTGAAGACCTTCCCCCAAAATTTTTAAATAACTAATCACTGAATGAATGCTTGTATTTTTTTTTCTTAGTTGGAGATTCTGAGAAGTATTTAAGCTGAATGTGAAAAAAATCCACATATTTATTGATTACTTTCCTTGGTACATTAACTTAACCTCTCATTTTCTAGACATGTCTCTTAGGAAGATAAATCTCAATTACAAGGGATATTTGCTCAAAAGTGTGTGTGAGCATTCAGAAATAAGCCTTCAATACTGAAATGACATTATATTTGGCTTTCTTTCCCTTTGCATGAGATGTTCATCTTGATAAACGATGAATGTTTTTCTTCTATTTGTTATAAATCTGTTTCTCAGATGAATTTAATTTTATCTGTTTTAGTATGAAAGGAGCTGAAGGAGCTGGACTGAGAAATGAAAATGATGAGAACACTTTAATTTTACTTAATAATCATCAAAAATTCACTTCTATTTTCTTTAAAAGTTGGACAGTGTATTTGTTGTTCCTTGAGAAATGTGCAATAAAGTAGGAATCTAGAAGATGTGCAATTTAACTACCCAGTTGCTCAATTTTTATTCTCTATTAGAAAAGAGTTTCTCTTTAAACACAAAGATACATAAGGCTGAACTATTAAATGTAAACAAGGAAAGCTATACAAATGGAACTGCTTCTCTGTCTGTGTAATATAATGGATAATTAATGAGTATAATATTTAAATATTTTGTCTAAGAGGTAGACAACAGTGATGCCTGCCTTGGGAAGGAACAAGTAACCCCACATAGATGTCAGATTCACTTGAGTGCTGATAGAAGGTTGAGATTTAGCAAGGGAGATTTGTAGAAAAATTTCCCATGATAAAGTCAGAGATTGGATTGAATGCTTAGCATCTGGAATAGACCACGTATACTCGTCTTCCACAGTTTGCAGTTTATTTCTCTTTTGTGATAAACAAGCTTATTTTTTATCACCCTTGCCCCCCATCTCTAACCTATTTCAGAAGGAACTTATAGCAGGGCAGAGCACAGTATGAAATCAGTATCTGAAAAGATGTTTTACAGAGAACAGTTTGAGGTGGTTTTTAAAGCTTTTTTTAACTGTCCCGTTTTAGAGCAGTTTCAATTTACAATATCTTAAATGAAATGTGTGTTCTCATACACAAAGCCAAAACAAGGTCAGGTATTTTCAGTATCTAAATAAGTGTCACAGAAGTTAAAAGTAAATAAAATTTAATTGTAGGAAAAATACATTTGTGGAAAAATATTGGACTTTTTTCTTAATGTTTGCTCTTATATACGTCTCATTTTTATTTTATTTTGTGACTTTTCTCCCTGCTTTATAGATAAGAGATTGAAGGAGATTGTTTACCAAGTTTACAGAAATTCAGCTATTTAAAATAATAGAAATAAGAGCTATTTGATGATTTATGATATTGTAAATAATTAAAATTAATTTGAATAACATTTTAAATTTAACATACATAGCTTTTAATCAATAGATTTGATTACATTAAGAACTTAAGAGGGAGTTGATAATATTTCCCTCAGATTATTGGAATAAGTACCAAGTCAAATGGATTAACTTTTTAGGTGTGAGGGTCTTCTTGATGATTTCTTGTTGTGAGGGTCATGTGGGGCTGAACTCCCATAGCTTTTGTTTATCTGGGAAAATGTTTACTTCTCCATCATACCTGAAGGATATTTTCACTGGATAGAAGAGTGTTGTTGGCTGAAAGTTTTTGTCTTTCAGAATTTTGAATATATCATTCCACTCTCTCCTGGCCTGTGTGCCTGATAGGGGTTCCTTTGTAAGTTATTTTCTTCTGCCTTGCTGCCCTTAATGTATTTTCTTTATCATTGACTTTTGTCAGCTTTACTACTATATGCCTTGGAGAAGGTCTTTTTACGTTCATATACTTTGGATATCTGTTGGCTTCTGTCACATATATTTCCTGTTCCTTCCCCAGGTTTGGGGAGTTCTCAGCTATTATTTCTTTGAGCAAGCTTTCTGCTCCATTCTTCTTCTCGTCTCCCTGTGGAATACCTATAATCCTTATGTTGCTTTTCCTAATTGAGTCAGATATTTCTCAGAGAATTTATTCATTTATTTTTAGCCTTAGTTCTCTTTCCTCCTCCATCTGAAGCATTTCTATATTTCTTTCCTCAAGATTGCTGATTAGTTTCTCTGTTATAGCAGCTCTATTGTTCAGGGAGTCCAGATTTTTCTTTTTCTCATCCATTGTTTTTTTCATCTCCAACATTTGTGATTGATTCTTCTTTGTAGTTTCAATCTCTTTTGTGAAGAATTCTCTCTGTTCATTAAATTTGTTCCTAATTTCATTGAACTATCTGTATTTTCTTTTTAACTCATTGAGTTTTTTATGACAGCTATTTTGAATTCTCTGTCATTTAGATTATAAATTTCTGTGCCTTCAGGATTGATTTCTGGGTACTTGTCCTTTTCCTTCTGCTCTGGAGGTGTAATATAATTTTTCATGCTGCTTGACAGCATGGATTTGTGCCTCCGCATAGAGATAGTATTTGGATGCAGCTTCTACCTGCTACCACTGGGGAGCTGTGTAATCTGAGCCCACTAGGATCACTGTCAGATGTGCCTGTCTGAGCCTGGGCCACTCCTTGGGATAGCAGTGTCCCTCTGGGATCTCCACCAAATGGGAAAGCAATCATGTGTGGGCTCCTGGCTGCTGCCACCTGCTCCCACAGTCCCGTCCAGATGTGCTCCCCTCTTTGGGGCTGCACTGGTACTGTGGACATTTGCAGCATCCAGGAGCTTGTTCAACCAGGCCGCAAATATGCTAGCGTCTGCTCCTAGGTTTGCTTCTAGATCACACCAGCTGTTGTGCTTAACGGGCAGAGCCCTCCCACTTGGTCCAAGCCAGAGCCACTCCCTGGGACCGTGTTGGGACTGTGGGCTTTCCCACTGGACCAAAGAGCAATCACATGGGAGCTCATGGCTCCTGTCACCTGTTTCCACGGTCACACTGAGGTGTACACCCACCCTCAGGGCTGCAGTGGTGCTATGAATGCTTCAGTCAGGAGAGCAGTCGTACACAGGTACTGGGCTCCCTGGGCCTGGAGAATGCTCATCTATCTCCACTATCTACCCATGGGTAGTCCATCCATCTTCAGATGTATAGCAGCACAGTTTTCTCAGGTGTCCTGATGGGCTGTGTGGATATCCTCCACTCATCAATGAATGTCCATTTAGTTGTATGTAGTTTGAAGGGGGAGAGACAAAGGAAACAGCTCCCTCTGCCATGTTGCTGATGTCACCAGGATTAATTTTTTTAAAAAATCCTTATTCTTTTTTTTGAGGAAAATTAGCCCTGAGCTAACTGCTGCCAATCCCTCTCTTTTTGCTGAGGAAGACTGACCCTGAGCTAACATCCATGCCCATCTTCTTCTACTTTATATGTGGGATGCCTACCACAGCATGGCGTGCCAAGCGGTGCCATGTCCATACCCAGGATCCGAACCAGCGAACCCCGGGCTGCTGAAGCAGAACGTGTGAACTTAACCATTGCGCCACCAGGCCAGCCCCTAAAAATCCTTATTCTTAAAAGACCACATTGCCCTCATTGATTTCATTGGCTGAATGGTTGTTTTCTTCATGTTTTGCAGCAGACTAATTCTGCAAGCTTCTTAATGTGCAACTTGCCATCATCTAGCCTATGTGTATGTGCCTACATGTCCGCATAGAAAAAAATTACACCTTAAATCTTACAACCTATACACTTTTCTTAGAACAAGAGTAGAGGACCACCAACCTTTTTATTATTTACAATATTCCTTATATATTAAGTAACTACATTTTGAAGCCATCATAACTTCTAGTTAACCTCAAGAGATGTCTAAGATATTTAATCACATTGCTTTACCATTTAGATGAAGAAATATTGTCCTTAAAAATTGGCCTAAGGTAGGTATTCTAATTTATCTTGCCATGATGCTATTTATTCTGAAATGCCTACAAAGACAAAAGTAATCTTTTGAAGATATTGAGATAAAAATATGCTGAAATACTGAATAAGAAAGAGATAGTTTATCTGTAGGAAGCAATAAGACATGCAAAAGTTTGCCTGAACTCTTGATTCAGCTGCCTAGTGTGTGTCTTCTATTATCTTCTTCTTCTCTCATCTTCACAGAGGAGCCAGAATGAAATTTTTTAAACCCAAATTCAATCTTGTCATCTCTGCTGAAAACCCATCAATAATTTTCCATTGCTCTGAATAAATTCCGTAGCCTTGTCAGAAAGTTGCAGCAAGGAATAGTCCCTAGCTGCCATTCCGACCTCATTTGGTACCTCACAGTCCCTCAGCATCTTGGCAAAAGCACTTTCAGTTTGAAGAGTGCCCATTTCCTCTAGTGAAAGAGTATACCCACTCAGAAGACTTTTGCTTATGCTTCTCATCTAACTGAGGCTTACTGTTGGCCCTTCAGTTTTCTAATACAGCATTGCTTCATCAGAGCATCTTTGTTCCTGAATTCCCTAACTAGTTCAAAGTCCCAAACATACAATATCAGTACTAAATGCTCCTTCTTCATGGTACCTGACAGAAATGTAATTGTATGTGTCTATTCTGTCATTTGTTTAGAGCCTTACTCTCTACTGTATAGAATGAGATCATGCTAACTTTTGGTCATCATTGTAGCCTGAGAGACTAACATCGTTCCTCCTGTTATTTAGTACATCTCAGTGAATAATTTTTGAACTGATAACCAAATGAATAAATTTTAAAATTCACAGAGAAGTTATACAAATTACCAATATGATTTCATGTGTATCTTGATTCTGTTGAAAAATTATTCTATTGAACAACCTTCTTTGAACTCTGCCCTTTCTGTGAATTGTCGGACAGAAGATGTTGCAGATGACGCTAATCAAACAGGCAAGCCTGGTGGGTGGCCAAGACAGAGTGATGCTGAAGGAATGAAGATCTTATCAGTGACAATATTTGTACCAACTCACTTTGATCAAAGACTAGGAAGTGTTACTTAGAAGAAAGAGCACAGCACTAGACTTAAGGGTTTCATGGTTTGTTCTAATGCTGCCTTTCACTTGTTCTAACTCTGGCATAAAATAAAAAAATTTTATTTAGGTAATACATTCTACTATAAGAGTCTATGATTACGGAAAATGTATTGGTTTTTATAAATATTGCATTAAATCCGGGCCAAATCAGAATACAAAGATTCTAGCATTCAAGTAGGTTCACCTAGCCAAAATGTTGTATATCTAACATGTACTAAAATCAAACTTTACCTATTTCACAATTTTGTCAGGTACTGATTCTATGATAGTCTCTGTAGTAATAAAGAGATCAAATGGGAATGCTGAGCAAAGGACTGGATACAAGAATTGGCAAGAGCATTGGTTTGAATTCTGGAAGATCTGAGTTCCTGTCCTTGTTTTCAAGTGCAAGTCATTCATACTTTTGAGTTGAAGTTATTTTGGTGTAAAATAAGAATTTTCCTGGAGTGAGCTATTCTAAGAGTTGCTCTCTATTTCATGTGTCAGGAATTTGAGGTGATTACTCTCTTTTGTGAGCCTAGATTGAAGAACTTCAAGGAGATCATGCAGAGAAATTGATTTGTATGCCCTAGAGGTTGGGGGGAACAGTGTATTATTATTAAAACTGTGGCTGAAATATTTAAACGTTTGTTGTAAACCTAGAGGGCTGCATTTCCAGAGAGGATGAATAAATGGGGCATGTTTTCATTTGAGCAAATGCAGATCTTTGTGAGAAAGTTCTGGCTTGAAATTGTCTTAGGTCCTGCCTGAAAGGCACACCTGGAAAGATAAGGAGGCATAGTTGGAAATAAGGTGGAAGTACACCATCCTGTACACTTGGTATAGGGGAAAAATGTAAGCAGCCATCCGGAGAGACATACACATCCACAACAAGGGACCTGATTGGGACATCTCTGAGGATCCCATGAAAAGGCTCATGAACAAAAGAACCATCTTTCTTTAATCATCTGCCAAAGCCCTTGGAAACTGGTACCAAATCAGTGCCAGGCAAATAAGAGGATTCACATCCCCTGATCCCTTCTCCTTCCAATTCCAGGAGGAATCACAGAGTGCTCAGTGAGTAGGAGTGGAAGAACAGAAATACTAGGGGGGAAAACAAAGAAAAAGAACCCACTTCTCTATCACGCCTCTGCCCCATGGGCCACAAGCTCACTCTAGGAGGAGCAAAGAACCTTAACCCAAATGAAGTCAGTTTTTTTGTGAGCATGCAGGAGTGGACATATTAATTGATGAAATGAGATTTCTGAAACAAATGAAGTTTTTTCTTTATTCTGAGCATGAACTGAAATGTCATGTGTCTGCCTGAAATTTTATCTAGAGACCGGGAAATAAATAGCTCAGAGAGCTGGTTTGAATAGGTTTTGTACCAGCTACCCTACAAATATATGATGGCATAACATTTTATTTCCCAAGCAGTACTCAACCTTGGTGTTGTTACTCAGATGACAAAGAGTAGATGTAATTTGTGGTTGGGGATGTGGAGGAGCAGGACATGTTTACCAGAGGTTAAAGTTAAGGTATTGAGGGAAAGCGCTGTGTGTTCTGGCAAATCAAAAATGTAGTAATATGGCTCATAGTCTAGACAGGACCACTAGTTCATTCTAATTACTTAACAAACTTAAAAAAATAGAGAGGGGGGCTGGCCCTGTAGCACAGTGGTTAAGTTCAGTGCCCTCCACTTCGGTGACCCGGGATTCATGGATTTGGATCCTGGGCACAGACCTACACCACTGGTCAGCCATGCTGTAGTGGTGACCCGCATACAAAATAGAGGAAGATTAGCACAGATGTTAGTTTAGGGCTACCTCACACAAAAAAAGAGGAAGATTGGCAACAGATGTTAGCTCAGGGCAAATCTTCGTCACCAAAAAAACAAAGAGAGGCATGCAATGAAAATAAATATTTGCCATATTTACAAAGGTGTTTGATGAAAATAAAATATCTTTTAATACTAATATATTTATGCTTTCAATTTATGAATTATAGAGTTAACTAGGTAAAGAGTGTGGCAGAAAGAAGCTAATGTTATTTGATACATACAATATAGTAATAAAGTTGTTCCCAATACCAAAGCATTTTGCTATTCCCTGCCCATTGTGGAGTTAAACAGGATACTGCCCATCTCTGTTTATTAAGGTTATGTGGAGTGTTAGCCATAACCTCAAACAATAATTGGTCATTATAGAGCCAGACTTTTTCTCAAACACTGGACTTGAATTGAAGGAATTCCCTGAGTGGCTCAAGACAACAGCATAAATCTTGAGACAATTTATTGCGCAAGTAAACTAGTAACCTATTAACTTGACTGGCCTAAATAGTGTTATAAAAAGACAAATTTTATAGCTTCAATTTCTGATAAAATAAGGAGTTTTATCTCATATTTTCACATTAAATATAGGTGGTCATGTAATAACCTCTCTGTTAGCATACACCATTAGCCAAAAGTAGACTCATGTGGGGCTGGCCTTGTGGCCAAGTGATTGAAGTTCCACATACTCCACTTTGGTGACCTAGGTTCACAGGTTTGGATCCTGGGTGCAGACCTGCTCTGCTCATCAGCCATGCTGTGGAGGCATCCCACATACAAAATAGAGGAAGATTGGCACAGATGTTAGCTCAGGCTGGTCTACCTCAAGCAAAACAAGAAGATTGGCAATGGATGTTAGCTCAGGGTGAATCTTCCTTGCAAAAATAAATAAATAAAAGTAGACTGGTATAGAATCTGTGACCCCTGTTTGGAAAATGAGAACCACAGATCCAAATGTAAAGTTAGTAGAAAATTTATTTATAATATTCTGTATGCATGTATCATATGAATACCTAGCAAGATATATTTACATTGTTTGACGGAGTCATAGGGAGTATATTACCAAAGATATATTAGTTACTATATTATTTCTCTATAATTAAAGTTTCCTGGATAAGTGATTCATTTTTATTTAAATTGCATTTCCACAAACATTTTCAATAGCTTTTGAGACATGCCATTGACAAAAATTATATTATATTCTCTCTTAAATTGTTTCTTCAGTTTGTATATACAAACATTTACAAAATAAAAATAAAGCTCAGCCCTACCATAAACATGCACAAAGTGATTAAAGATTTCCCATCAGAGACCTTACTAATGATGTTTCTTTTGTTTTACTCACTCATCAACCAATCAATGAAAAGAAATCTTGGTTCTGTTATCCTAAGATCTAATTGGAATGTAGACTTTTACTTACTTTCAGTGCTACTTCAAACAATGGTTATAAAATTGTCAAGTTACAGTTTATGTTTATATATGTGCTTAAAGTTTTTTCATGGATTTCTGATTTTATTTAATCTTTATTAGTATAATATACACTTGATATCACAACATTTGGACTGTTATTTTTATCCAAAAATGTTAACAGAGTTGCTTTAATTGCATTTCTCTTTATGACTGGTAACTGAACATCTCATTCTTGTTTTGACAGCTGAAGATGCGTGTGGAGGAACAATGAGAGGATCCAGTGGCATCATATCAAGTCCTAGTTTTCCTAATGAGTACCATAACAATGCTGATTGCACTTGGACTATTGTAGCAGAGCCTGGGGACACGATTTCACTCATATTTACAGATTTCCAGATGGAAGAAAAGTATGATTATTTAGAAATAGAAGGTTCTGAGCCACCTACAATATGGTAAGTAGATAGCTTCTAACTCAGCATTGGTGTCATTGCCTGAGGCAGACTGGGGCTCAAAGAACAGCTGTATGTGGGTTTGGTTATTTAAAGGTTTAGGTTTTTTATAAGAAATTACAGTTAAGAAAAATTGTTAAGGGGCAGCTGTCAGAGCTGAGGAATATGTTTGCACTTTGGGATACTGATGTATCAAATAGATTGAAATTTTGAAAGCTTTCCATCAGTATTTCTTTATCACTCAATCAATGAAAAGTATTATGACTTTATCAAAATTTGTGTAAGGGAATAAAAGTTGTTCCTAATGTAGTCTAGGTTTAATCAGATTGTGTTTCTTATCTAACTGTATTTCTTATCATCCCAGTCCATACTTGGTGGTTCCTTTCAAATTAATTGAGTAGTTTTGTAAGTAATTTGCCTTTGTTTTTGTAGATAGAAATTTTATGCACCCTGTTATCTGAAGGCAAAAATTAAACACTATGGTCTGGGTGAGTATGGTCTATTTCTTTAGAGACTCAACCTGGTCTCATGAAAACTGCAGAGTTGTCAGAACATAATTTTAGGGTATAATATTTTTAAAAGAAAATGTTTCTTTAAGCTATTTAAAAATTTGAATGCACTGATATCACTGAAGTGTAAGGTAGATTATGAATCAGTAACTGAGTGAAGAGTGATGAGATTGGTAAAGTGAAGAAATAGGTAAACACTAAACTAGGGAGGGTCTTTTACGCCTTGTAAAGGATTTGATAAGGGAATTTATTAGAGTGTTTTATCAAGCGCAATTATGTGAAGGGGTTTGAATTTTCAAATGATTATTCTTAGTGAAGTGTAAACATTGACTTGTAGTGGGACACGATTAGCTGCAGAAAGATCATTTAAGAGGTGATTGCTGTAATCCAAGAAAAAATCTTGGTAGCTTGGATTAGGATGGTATTGATGAAGATAAAGAAGTAGAAAGAGTTGAGAGACATTTAGGAGATATAATGCAAAGGGCTTTGTAGTGGATTGAGGAGTGATAAAGAAAGAGTTGTTCAAACCAAACATCATTTTCTGACTTATAGAAATTGGTCAAGGCAGTGAGAGATTCACTGAGTTGGAAAATGTTGAAGGAAGGTCAAGTTTGGAGTAGGAATGCTATGAATAGTGAATTTGTTTTAAGTATATTTAGTCTGAAGTCTCTTTGGGACATGCTATTAAAGGCATCTAATAGACAACTACATATGATTCAGGAGCTCTGAGTAGAAGCATTACTGGTATGTGGTTGATATTGGTGGTAATTGAATGAATAGGCATCAATAATATTGGCTAGATTGAGACAGAAAGGAATGAGAAGACAAGAGGAGTGCTAGGACTGAGTCTGAGCATCAACAGCATATAAGACCCAGGCTTAAGAGGATGATCCAGCAAAGAAGACTGAGCAAGTACATTCAGAGAGGCAGGAGGAAATCTAAGGGAATAAGGTATCACACAGATAAGAAAAGTGTGAAGAAGAAAGAATAGACAACATTGTGGACTGCTGCCGAATGAACACTAGGTAAATTTTTTTTAAAAAGATCTATTTATCATTGGCTGGGCTTCAGCGAAAGTAACAAGTGTTTCTATCATCTTAGTACATACCTTTTAAGATAAGATAAAAATAACACACTTAGCTATATTCACTTTGGTTTTTGTTTGTATTTTTTTCTACCTTCAGGCCTTCAATAATCAGGGTTTATAAATTTAACTCTTCCCATGATAAGTTCATGCTCGGGTGCAATGAAACCCGGCAGAAACATGGTTTAAAATGATAGAGAAATTAAAGATATGTTTTAGAAATTGCTACTTCTACAATCATACGTATTTGAGTCATACCAAAGTGGATGATAATGCCATGAATTTTCCAATAATTATATCTTTTGGTATGCGAGTGATCTCTTTAAAAATAGAAGCTTTTAAACTTGAAACATGTTTGACTACTAGATATAATGAAGGGAATTAAAAAATGTTTTGTAGCATCTGTTCCTTTGTTACCACTGAACTCTAGAAACCAAGTCTAACACATTTACTCTGGAGATCATAATATTCCCATTTATGTTCATTTAGTCACTTTCCCTTTTCAGATTAAGCATTTTTAGAAATGATTTGTTGGTTTCTTAGCTATAAGAACATCTATTTGTGTGTTTCCGAGTTTCTAGGACATTGTAGCTTGTCCAATAATAGCATCAGATCCACAAATTTCTCTTCACTCCATTTTCTCCTTAAATGACACTGGGCCACTTTTATTTCCCTCTTCCTCAGGAAGAAAATAGCAACTAAGAAATCCATTGTTTTACTGTCTTTTTAAATTAGTGTTACAGCAAATGTTTAGGTAGACTTGTCAAAATCTTGGTTATATAACTTCAACGAGGTCATTTGGCACTTTTCAAGAAAATGATACAAATGCCCAAACTATATTATATTTCTATAACTGCCAATTTAAAGATATGTAGTGTTAGTAAATTAATAATATTGTATATATCACTTAAATATCATAAAACAGCATTCCTTTTAATTGTTACAGAATTGATGCATAAAATTATCTGTGAATAATTAAAATAAAACTTTCAATCTAGTCCTGGCCCTCTAATCCTTTTAGATCCTTTAATGTCATTGTATCATTTTAAAGATACTGTCCTGAAAATGAGACATTTTAATTCAAGTGGCATTACATTAGTTCTTTCTTATGAGTATGCATTGCTCATATAACATTTTCAATTCATAATAGAGTTCAAAAGAGAAATGTGAATAGGGGAAACATTCACATTCTTTTGATTAAAATTAGAAATGGTTTCTTTGGCTTCAGGTCCCTCCTTGAGGAACTGTGAGCTTGCCACTGGCTACTACACATAATAATTTTGTTTCTGAAGTTCAGGCAGTGAGACAGGTTTACTGTAGCTTGCGTTTGACTTGGGCAACATAGATGAAGCCAGCCCAAAAATTGTGCTGCACAGAGAATGTTAACAGTTAGCCACTGCCTTTCTTGCAAGCTGTATATGCTAAATTATTAAGTTCTTATTTGTTAAACAACAGTCAGCAGCACCACTGCATGATCCAATGGGAATGCACTGGATCCACTCAATTATTACTGGATGATAAAACTTTATCAGACATGGTGAATGTCAACTGATTCCATGGCAGTGCAGTGAAAAATGACATAGCATAAAGAAACTTGAATTCTAGTTTCAGCTTTGACTTTTTGTTGATAGATGAAACTGGGTAAGTTATGTCACCTTCCTAGATCTCAGTTCCTCATCTGCAACATCCAATGCTTCTTTCAACTCTAATATTATTTGGCATAATCTGCTTAGGTGCTATGGCAGGGAGAAGGAGCTGGAAGTAACTAGATACTGCCTTGTTTACAAATCCCTTAATGGAGAGTTGAATTAGATACTCTTTAAAGTTTTTTTCAAACAATCTGTTTGGGTTCTTACTAGAATTTTATACATTCAGTGTTCATTCAGCAATTACTTATTGGGTATCTACTACATGGCTGGCATTGTCCTAAATGCATCAGTGACCAAAATGGCAGAGAGGCTTGCTCCTGCAGAACTTATATCCTATCAGGGGAAAAAGACAATAAACAATAACTAATATGAATAAGGTAATATTACACTTTGTCTGAAGAGTGATAAGAAAGAAAAGGTGGAGTAGGGTAAGAGAGGTCAGGAGAACAGTAGTTGGGTGATGGGAACGTAGCTTTCCTAATTGAGAAGTTGAGATTTGAGCAAAGTCTTGAAGAAAGTAAGGGAGCTAGCCAAGCAGATATCTCAGCAATGAGCATTCTAGGCAGGAATAAAATCTAAGCAAAATACATAGTCTAGAGGGCCTCATTGTGTTAAAGAAACAGCTAGGAGTCATTGTGGCTACAGAAGAATTGCTACAGGGGAAAGTAGTAGAAGAGAAAGAGAATTAATGAGTCCAGCTCAGGACCTAAATTTGGCTTTTAATCTAGGTGAAATGTGAAGTCATTAAAGGGTTTTGAGCACAATAGTGATCAGACTTTAAGGAATCACTCCGGCTGCCACGTGGGGAACAAACTCTAGGAAGGAAAGGTAGAAAAATAGACATTATTTGCAGTAATCTAGGTAAGATATTATAATTGTTAGGATGAGGAAATAGCAGTGGAGGTGATGGGAAATTGATATATTTTCAAGATAAATTTAAGAGAATTTCTTAAGTGATGAGATGTGAAACTCAAGAAAAAGAGGAGACAAGGACGGCTCTAAGGTTTCTGGCCTGAAGAACTGGGGGGATACAGTATCCATTAAGTAATATTGGGAAGACTATAGATGAAGCATTTTTGGAGAGATGATCTGGAGCTTAATGCTGAACATGTTGAGTTTTAGATGGCTAATAAACATTCTGGTGAAGATTTCAAGGAGGCAGTTGGTTATACACATCTTAGTTCAGAATTCAAAGTGTGGGATAGAGATCTAAATCTGGAAGTTTCTAACTGGAAGTGAGTATTAAATTTAAAAAAAAGAGAGAGAGGAAAAGACTAAGTACTGAGTCCTGGGGCACTCCAACACTAAAACATTGGCAAAGCTAGAAGAAACTAGTGAAAGAGTTTGAAAAAGAGAGTTAATGAGATAGGAAAACCAAGAGAGTGTGCTTTCCTGCAAGCTAAAAGAAGAAAATATATCAAGGAGAAGGAACTGATCAATTTTGTCAAATGCTGATGATAGGCTGATAAAATGTGTTCTGAAATTGGATTTAGTAATATGGAGGTCATTGATTACTGTGATGAAAGGAATTTTGTGTTTGGGAAAGAGGAAAAAATTGTAGTAACTGTAGAATGAAGCAGAACAAGAAGATGAAGATTAAAAGATCAGGTGGGGGCCTAATCCATGACAGGGGTTACAAGGAGTTTAATCAGTTTGGAAGCTCCGCGTATAGCAGTAAAAGAGCAAAGACGTGTTATCAAAGACTAGAACTAAGAGGAATGAGTGATTGACTATCACAGACAGTAATAAAGGAGTCTATATTGTAACTTTTCGTATTAGATGACAGAAAAGACATAAACAATAATAGAAAGGTTAGGAAGGCATGTTAATATACTGGAACCGAAAAAAATTGAGTTCATTTTGTAAGGTGTAGGGTTGGTTAAGCAGGATTTCCACAGAACATGTCCCCTCAGAAGTTGGAAATGTGTAATTTAATTATACAAAGAGACTGAAATAGGAGTGAGAATTAGATGTCATAAAAAATAAAATGTTGGCTAAAGTCAAGGAAATGAATACAGTTGTCAAAATCAGAATATTCATGAAAACATCATTCAGATCATATAACAGGAAAATTTGTTTAGTTTTATTCAAATTAAAAATGCAAGAAAGTATGATACTGAGCTTCTTAATCTCAAGTTCGTGTGCCCAATGTCCAGCAAGCCAAACAGAGACATCCACGCTTAGAGATGGAGAAAGGCCCCATTTGAGTTTGCCAAGACAGCAAGGTGGGAGCGTGGGTTCCCCAAGTCCACCATAACCAGAGCAAAAAGCAGGGAGGTTTTATAGAGCTCAGGGGCTGGGCAGGAGGAGCTTCGGAGAAACAAAGGGGTCACTCCTGATAAGCCCCTGGGCAATCTGCAACAGCTATAGGGGGCCAGCCATCTGGTGAGGGCAACCTCCCTGAAGGCATTCTCTTTCTCCTGCAAAACAAGCTCACAAATCCTCAAGATTCAGTCACCCCTCAAGTTAAACAAGAAAACCACAAATTGACAAGATTCATAACAAGGTCAAAAGGCGCGCATGTTCTTATTGAATATGTGCAGTAGCTCTCCAGTACCCAGCTTCAAGTACATAGTTTATTTTCTGGTTTATTTAAATTATTTATGCACATTTCTTTATATTTATTGCATGGTTAAAATAATGCTAAACATTTAAATTTAAACTGATAAATTAAGTCCTACAAATTTCTGTTGTAGGCTGACTGATCTAAAGCTAGTTCCTCCATTTGTGTGGTAGATCCTATCCATTCTCACCTACTAAAGAGTGTCATACCCACAATTTTCTAAATTCTCTTCTACACCATCAGTTTTTACTCCCTGACTGATCATTGTTCAAATAGCTGTAACTTGGTTTGTCCTACTATTTCTTTAGAACTGCCTTTTCCAAAATGACCGATGATATCTTAGTTCCTACTTTAATACTTAACTCACTTGATTTATCTGCAACATTTGACCTTGTTGATCGTTTCCTCTTTTCTAGAACATCCATTTCCCTTGTAAGTATGAAGTCATTTCTTGTACCTTTTCTTATTATTCGCTGACTATAACTTTTTAGATTCTTTTTTGGGTGGCTTTTCTTTCTTGATCCTTTCTATACATGCTGGCATCAGTCCAGCCTTTGTCTGGTTTTCTCTGTTCACTCTACTTTGGAATTTGCATAAATTTCCATGGCTTCAGTGATCTTAAGACTTTGTGATTTTTCCAATGTTAATAATTATTCTTTTACTTTGTTTCTGTTTGAAATATCAACGAAAATAATCCATAACCAATCTATAAATGAAAATTTGGGTGAGTTTATTCTGAGCAAACTAGTGCTGCTGTTTGCTCTCTTCTAACAGTTATTAGACTAAAATGTGCAATGAAGCTATGGTTCTACATATTACTACTCATCCGTAGTGGTAAAGTAACTTGATTAAATATCTATTATGATTCTATAATTTTGAATTACCCTTTTTTTTAATTGGGGTAAGAACGTTTAACAAGAGATCTACCCTCTTAACAAAATTTTAAGTGTATAATACAGTACTGTTCAAGGTAGGCATAATGTTATACAGCAGATCTCTGGAACTTATTTATCTTGTATAACTGAAACTTTAAACTGTTGAATAGCAACTCTTCATTTCTTCCTCCCTTTATCCTCTGGCAAAGACCCATTTTACTATTTGCTTCTATGAGTTTGACTATTTTAGATACCTTATATAAGGGGAATCATGCAGTATTTGTCCTTCTGTGACTGGCTTATTTCACTTAGCATAATGTCTTCAAGGTTTATCCATGTTGTCAATTACGGCAGAATTTCCTTCTTTTCTAAGGCTAAATAATATTCCTTTGTATGTATATACCACATTTTCCTTATCCTTTCTTCCATGATGGTTGTCTCTCTTTAGACCGATTAAATAGGGTGCTCATAAAATGATAAGATATTAGAGCCAGAAAGGATTTTAAGGTTCCAGCTGCCCAGTTTCCCCTTTGAGGAAGATGAGTCATGAGGTTCAGTGTGTGTTTTGAAAATTCAAGATGAGAATTGAGGTCTCCTAAGACTTGCTCCACTGTACTCTTTGATAAAAGTACTTCTTGTTATTATGCATACAACCAAGCTTTTCTTACAAAAATATTCATACAACCAAGCCTTTCTTACAAAAATATGCTGTATATAAGTAAGAAATTTTAAAAACCTGAATCTTGCCATATAAATATCATAGTATGGATTAATGTTTTTAAATATAGCCTGAAGTTGCTATTATAGATTGTGTTGATGCCTAAATATAATTTTGTTCCAAAAAGTTAGAAATTCTTCTAGATATCTGAGATTGCCTAGTATGGTTAATCTACCATTTTTAGTATCTTTAAATATATTTTTTCTGCCTGAAGGAAAACCTATTTGGCAGTGTAGTAAGAAGAGTTAACAATGTATGTAAGTCTCACTCATCCATGAAACATTGAATTACATAATAGATGAAACCAGAATTAACACATAAATCAGGTGATTACTGAGTGAAGCATTTTCAAAGTTTTCTAACAGACCACTCTGATTTAAATGAAAAATATTTCATCTCTGGTTTTTTAAGGTACAAAAATATTAGTTGTTAGATGTCCCTCACATCTTTGAAGTAAAACCAATTATATATATAATAAAAATATATAATTTTCGTGTTTATTTATGTTATGTATGCATTATGTATGTATATTATATACTACATATTATGTATGTGGTTAATAGTGACAGATTTGAAGTCATCCGTCTAATTGTTAGCGTGGAGAAGAAAAGTCATTTAGTGGTGTTTTTATATCTTTAAGAACCAGAACTTAATTTATTGTTACATCTTCATTAAATAAATTGTATTTCTAAAGAATACCTATATCCATAGAAGTAATAGAATGCCTGTTCGTTTTTTAAACTTAAGAAACTCATTTACCTATGTAAAATATTTTAATTACGGAATGCACTAATCACAAATATGTTTAAACTTCAAAGGAAAAAAAATTCTTCTCTGATTCCACTTTTTTTTAATCTTCTGTGATCTTTTATAAAGACTATAAAACTGTACAAATCTCTAAAGTTAAACCAAAGCTCCTATATGAAATATATGACTAATTTCATGATTTTATTTAATCCATAGAAATCAAACAACATCTTGTCACTATTATCCATGAGGAAGTCCCAGTATGCACTTTCGTAATTCCTTGCTCTCCTTACCTCTTCTCTACTTTAATAAAATACTCCCATGAATATTACCGAGAGCCACTACAACCTTGAAACTCTAAACTTCGGTATTCTTCTTGCTTACTCTCTTCGTCTTTTTTTCTTAAATTTCATCATAAACTCTAGTGCTTGTCATATTCATTTTTCTGCAGTTTATTAACCTGTGACTTAGCCTTAGCTAGGAGGAGACACCACTCTATTTTGAGAGGAGAAAAGTGTGAAAGAACAGAGATTTTATCTGCTTTTCAGTTTATAAGTATAGTGACAAGAAATTGAAATACGTTATTTCTGGTGGTTTCTGTTTTTTCCCTGATGAAAGAAGCAAGGTCATCTGCTGAAAGTGAGGGCAGGAGATAGGTTAGAATATTTGAGAAGTGGGATTATTTGAAATATCTTCAGCGGAGAGTGGGAAAACAAACGAACAACTAGGGAAGTCGAAGGATTGCTGGGCATTATTTTGAATTCACTTGGAATTTTACAATATGAGATTGTAGTGACAACAATCGATGAACTTACATATTTCTACAACACTGCTTACCAACTTAGATGCAAGTATAAAAAAGCAAGTGATGGCATTGCTGGGTTGTGGGATGTTAGGACGATGGAGAAGGAGGTTGAAGGTATTGGTAGACACACACAACCTGGAGAGGGAAGGAGTGACTTCAATGGAGTTTACCTCTTCTAAGCACACTGGTTTTTATCCATAACTTTTATCTATAAGTTAGTATAAACCTTTTATTGCTTAGAGTTTGAATAAAAAGAAATGCTAATTGAGAATCTAAAAATCAGTAGAATATTGTAAAATATAAGGTTTTAATAATACATACGTTATCATCTACTGGTATATGTTTCTAATACTCAAATATCTTAGATTGAATTTTTTTATAAACTTTGAAATATGTCAGATTTGTTCATTTGAGTGGGATATTTTTCTGAATGATTTCATTCTAGTTAAATAAAGTGAAACTATAATTCTTGATTTAACCATACTTTTGAAAGTCATTTTCTGTAACTCTCCCTCCTTTAACATAATAATTTTCATAAAACTAGCCTATGCTTAACTTGATTAATTCCCCTTATACAGCAAATGGTTTTGTGTTCCTCAAAAACTCTTATAGGCAAATTTTTATCCCAAAAGTGCTTTGATGCCACAGATTCCAACATAATTAGTTAATTCATGTAGAGTTATTTATATACAAATGAAAGCATAAAAGTTAAACCTTGGGACCTATTTTGAACTCAGTTCTTCTGAATGAGCAGTGAAAGACTGTTTATAAGTCACATTTCTCTGCAATGCCTCTCTCTGCTTCAGTGACTCTAATCTTTTTGCTGAACATTCATTTCCTGTTCAACATACCTTCCTACGTTAACCTACATATTTTAAATACAGTCAACAGTCATAATGATTAGGAAAGGCAGGTCTTTTCTTATTCTTTATTGGTTTGTTTCCTGGATTAAGCATGGAACAGTAGAGAGAATGAATCTTGCAACTGACATGAATTTTTCCCTTCAAGAAGAAGCAGATGACAGACTCTTGGGAGAAGCTGCAAAGTCAAATTAGAAAGGGTATGATAAAAGAAGGCATGGAGACTTCAGCCACATAAAACCAGGCAATTATAATAACATTCAGCATCTCTATATTTGAAAATAATGGGTATTTAAAAATCAATTTTCATTTATTCTCTCTCATGAAGTAAAATATATTTTTGGTTTTTTCATTCATGTGTTCAAGACAATTGTACTTTTGTTTAACTTTAGAGAAGATAACATGCCAGTATTCAATATCATAAACTTTATCACCTAGAGTATATAATTTATGAGAATTTATAATTCTCAGTCCAGAATTCTTTTGGGGAAATGATAAAAAAAGAGCTTAGTTCAGAATTTTTTTAGAGAAACAATTGTGTTTATTTAGGCTTAAGTGAATGACTAAAAATCTCTTTTGGCATAGCAAGGATTGGCTAAGAGTAAGATAAAAGATTACTAAATTTTTCCAGGAATACTATAACCAAAAAAACAATATAAGAGCAGAGGAAGAAGAAAGGGTCACGTTGAGTGAAAATTTTCTCTTGAGATGAGAGAGTGGAAGTAGCTGAAAAGAACAATAGGACACCAAGATATTCCCTCAAAGAGTCATGACTCAGGGAGTTATCAAGGACAAGACATGCTTAATGTTCAATATTAAGATGTGTGCTCAGCTGGCTTGAAATTTAATCGCTAATCCCAGTCTTGTGGGGAAATTATCGGCAATTGAAATCTGCTGAAATCAGCCTGAAACATTTGCTCCAGTGGTTGAAGAGAAACTTACCTCCACCTGAAATTAGATCCCAATGTGTGTAGTTTATAGCATATCAAGGAAAGTTACAAACCTGTCTGTTCTCTAATC